>NC_142284.1:22099209-22703571 GCF_965620075.1 Prunus avium
GACCTGACTCTCTCACCGACTACTTCAACGTCGGAACCACTGTTGCTCTCGGTATCAGGACCCGACGCCTCACTCTCGGTATCCCTTCCTCTGTCTGGGGACTCCCCATCATAGGCGTTGGGCTCGCTCTCGAACCCAGACTCACTATCAGACATCTACAAAAGCAAGGAAAGAAAGCTAAAGGGCTATGCCGAAGCACTATCCTACCGATGCCTACGCCTCTGCCTATGGCAACTAGACTACCGAACCACACCCCACTTGCATAAAGTTCTAGTCTAGTTCGAACCAAGGAAGGACGTACGCATGAATAAAGAAAATAAAAGGAAGGGTTTCCGAACGGTACCTTGTACGAGCTGGTTGAGAAGAGGTTGAAATCGCCTTGATTACCGATGACCTCGCCGGAAATCGCCTTGGTTACCGATTGTTCGTTTCAGAAAATCGCCTCGGTTGCCGATAACACTCGCCGAAAATCGCCTGGACAGAGCTTCCGCTTCACTCACAAACGCAAAGTGAACAATGCTTCAGAAATCATTCCTATTTATAGAGCTGGGGTTCCAATGGTATGCCTCGAGAAACCAAACGACGCATTAATGGCGCCGCTCCGCGTGACTTGACACGCCACGTGTCGCGCAACAAGTGGAATCTCTGACAGCACGCTGGGTACAGAAGACGAAGCGTCATTCTGTCCCATCAAAAAGTTAACGAGCGATCAAACTCGCCCAAGTTAACAAACGACCGGCCAGCCTCTATCGGAACCCCTTTCACGCACCAAATGCTGCCGAACGGTAACCCTCGAAATGGCGACTCTTGGGCTCCTATCCAGATTCCTGGACAAATCGGCACCAGGACGAGGCCCCAGCGTGCCTCCTTGGTAAACTACCGAACGGTGGGACAACCTAGCAGGTGCCGAAGAACAGACAAGTCCCCGACCGAGAAATCTCGCTCGAGAACTTGGGGGACTCCTGTTTACACCCAAAATAAACAGCCAATAAGAGCAAGACACGTAGAGGAAACTGGGCTTGGTCAGAGGCGTCCTCGGCACTCTACCTACCGATCTCTCCATTAGGGCAACGCCCTCTCCTGGGACACGTGGCACGCTCCCAAGCGACGCCCACAGTCCCACATCGAAATAATCAACAAAATGCACACCTCCCAAGACCTATAAAAGGAGGCCAACTATCCCAAAATAGAGGTAATCAGAACTTACGGCATACAAGCCTATTGATCTGTCGGTTGAACTTTCTATTCCCGAACTTACTTAAGCATCGGAGAGCCTTCGGCCGGTACCACACCGGTGCCCTAGGTCTTACCGTGCGTTTGCTCATAATGCAGATCGCGCAGACTACCGAGGCATCAAGGATACCGAAAGCATAAAATTACTAAGTTGACCCTCTAAGTCAAAGAACCACTTTTTGGCGTCAACACAAGCCATGCAAGCCATGCAAAGGGACTCTCTAGTTGAATTGGAAAAGTGAACCACGTGGGCTTCCCATTGGATTGAAATAATGGTTGGCCTCCTTGGCCATGCAAGCCATGCAAAGTGAAGCTGTTGGTGAATTGGAATATCTGGACAGCTTTTATTCATATGCAATATTCATGAATCATATTGTTGAATAGGATTGTGCAATGAATTATTTAAATATTGCATGCTTATATACAATATTTATATGTAAGAAGGGAAATCTTATCTTGTGGTGAGGATGTACGTGGGCATCCTTCAGAGTGGAGCAATTTTTCCTTGGCCATGCGCAAGCCATGCATGGTGCTATCCCTGGTGCGGTTGGAATATCTTGCCACCCATAAATTGACTCTTTCAATGTGACTGAAAGGTGGGTTGCTTCGGCAAATACATCTCTGCGGCATATTGGTGCCTTGAGATCTCATGGTGGCTTCTACACGTATGATACTAAACGATAAGCCCAAAGGGTGATGATTGGAAGGGTGCCGAAGGGCACTGAAGGAAGGGAGAACGACGAAGGCTTATTGTGTCGATTCCCACAAACGGCGCCAAACTGTTGATGCTCAAAATGGTTCAGCCAAGATTGAGTCCAACTTAGTGATGAGGTGTGATGGATGATGGGTGAAGGTGAGGACCTTCAGCATGTATGTGAGGACTTGGCCAAGCGATAAATATACGAAAGACAAGATATACGTGGTTTACCCTTAATGAATGGGCTACGTCCACGGAGAAGATGTTCTCATTATGATATTGTTTACATTTGTATAAGGGGATTAGACCCAAGGATAAATGGAAGAAGGCCTAGGGCCTAAGCTACAAAGCTAGGAACCTGAAGCCTAGGGGTCAAGTCCCCGGGTCCGGAGACCTAGGACCCGAAGGCCAGGCTAGCAGGAGAGTCCTGAAGAGAGAGCCCAGCCTAGGATGGGATGGCATCGGATCCGATAGGATCGGGGATCCCTTTCTAAAAGGAGAGCAGTCTTCTTTTATAGGTGAAGGGGAGTCTCCACTTCTTGTAGTCTTCCAATGTGGGACTCTTGACATTGCCCCTAGTGGTGACATATGGCAAGGCTTCTTTGGTGAAGGTGATGACCTCTTTAAGCATGACACGTGGCTAATCTTGCTTAGCTAGTTGCTCGGTTAGTTACGGTGTCAACAAAGGCGATGACGGCAAGGTGTGGAAAGACAAATAGCACAAAGCTCTAGGTTTGACTAGTTCCCTTAAAAATTGAACTTCAAATTGAGTATAGATATTCTCTTTCACAGTGGCTTACATCACAACATCACCACCAATCAACGGTCTGGGCGTTTGTTGATGAAGTCCACTAAACGTCCAACTCACATGATCACAATTTCTTTTTAACAAATCGCAATTTGCATTTAACAATCAGCAATTGCAATTTCAATATATGCAGAAAGGTCTTTGCTAAACCGTTTGTTTATTATTATGGCATGTTTACTAATCCATAATTGGAAGAGGAATTGAATTGAGGAAGAGTTGGGTTAAGAAAAATTAGATTCCGGATTCCTATTGAAGTTGTTTACTTAACCATATGAATTGAGGGGAGTTAAATTCCAAATTCTTATTGAAGTTGTCATCATTGTTGGGTTAAAGTAGATGGCAATTTTGGAATTTTAAAAATTGTGTGAGGATATTGTTGACGCCAAAAAGTGGTTCTCTGACTTTGAGGGTCAACCTAGTAATTTTATGCCTTCGGTATCCTTGCTGCCTCGGTAGTCTGTGTGATCTGCAATATGAGCAAACGCACGGTAAGACCTAGGGCACCGGTGTGGTACCGGCCGAAGTCTCTTCGATGCTTAAGTAAGTTCGGGAATAGAAAGTTTAACTGACAGATCAATAGGCTTGTATGCCATTAGTTCTGATTACCTCTATTTTAGGATAGTTGGCCTCCTTTTATAGGTCTTGGGAGGTGTGCATTTGTTGATAACTTCGATGTGGGACTGTGGACGTCGCTTGGGAGCGTGCCACGTGTCCCAGGAGTGGGCGTTGCCCTAACGTAGTGATCGGTAGGTAGGGTGCCGAGGGTGCCTCTGACCAAACCCAATCTCCTCCACGTGTCCTGCTCTTATTGGCTGTTTATTTTGGGTGTAAACAGGAGTCCCCCAAGTTCTCGAGCGAGATTTCTCGGTCGGGGACTTGTATGTTCTTCGGTAGCAGCTCGGTTAATCTACCGTTCGGTAGTTTGTCAGGGAGGCGCGCTGGGGCCTTGTCCTGGTGCCGATTGACTTCAAAAACTTGCCCGGAAACTCAAGAGTCGCCACTTCAAGGGTTACCGTTCGGCAGTATTTGGTATGTTAAGGGGTTCCGAGAGATGCTTGCCGATGTCTTGTTAACTTGGGCGAGTTTGATCTTTTCTCATGCGACGTCGTGCACAGTGAGGGGTAGTGATGGGACAGAATGACGCTTCGTCTTCTGCACCCAGCGTTCTGTCAGAGGTTCCACTCAACGCACGACACGTGGTGTGTCTTATCACGCGGAGCGGCACCATTAAGGCGCCGTTTGGTATCTCGAGGCGTACCGTTGCAACTTTCGCCCTATAAATAGAAGGAGTCTCTGAGGCAAAACTCACTTTGCATTTGTGAGTGAGGCGAGAGCTCTGTCCAGGCGATTTTCGACGAGAGCAAACGGTAACAGAGGCGATTTCCGGCGACTTGATTCGGTACCAGAGACGATTTCCGGTGAAAGCAAACGGAAGGCAGAGCGATTCTTGTCCTTACATTCTAATTCACACAAGGTACCGTTCGGTAACTTTGCTATTTTTTCTTTCATTGTGCATATGTCCTTCCATGGTTTGAACTAGACTTAGAACTTTATGCAAGTGGGGTGTGGTTCGGTAGTCTAGTTGCCATAGGTAGAGACGTAGGCATCGGTAAGATAGCTCCTTGTATGGCCCTTAGTTTCCTTCCGTTGTTTTTGTAGATGTCTGATAGCGAGTCGGGGTTCGAGAGTGAGCCCAACGCATTTGAGGAGGAGTATCCAGATAGGCGAAGGGATACCGAAAGTGAGGAGATGGGCCAAGATACCGATAGTGATAGTGACTCTGAGGTTGAGGTCGTTGGCGAGAGGTTTAGACCTGCGCCCACTCATGGGATCAGTAAGGGGCTTATGACTAGTCAGCCTCAACCGTTGGCGGTCGTGTATAGCGACGGTCGTCAAGCTGGGTTGGGCCTGCATCCCGAACCTCAGGTGGAAGACATTCGGATGCCGGAGGCATCTTCTAGTCACCGTGAGGAGGCTTCCACCTCTGGCCGTGGAGAGTCTTCCGAGCTAGTTACTCTGCTGAGGGTAACGATAGTGAACAGTGGGAACCAAAGGGTGCCGATGAGGGTAGCGAGGGAGCAGTTGTTCGATGTAGATTACCTACCGCCCAATAAGCTGACCTACCGTGAGCTGGTGAGGATTAGGGCAGAGTACATGATCCCCAATTCGGTAGGGATGAGGATCCCGAGCCCTACCGAATCCCTGAGCAACCCCAAGGACGGTGAGGTTGCGTCCTTCACCGATGTCCTTCAGTAGGGCGTTAGGCTGCCGTTGCAGCCTCCAGTTCAACGGATCCTGGCTCAGATTGGGTATGCCCCAGGGCAGTTCAATCCGAACTTCTGGGCCGTTCTGATGGGGGTTGTAACAGCATTCGGACTTGCCGATGAGGAGGGGCCTTCATACGAGCAGTTCTCCTACCTGTACAGCATCACCAAGTCCAAGAGTACCGATCATGGTGGCTGGGTTCAGGCGAACTGTCTCAAGGCTTCCGAAAGGGGCCATTTTCTTGCGGCCGTGCCAACCTCCCAGAAGTCCTGGAGGAATCGGCGGGTTCTCCTCTCTGGTGATTGGGAATCGCCCTCGGGAGTGCCCGTGCGCTTCCATATTCCCACCACCTTTCAGATTGCCGGTAGGTCTTTACCATGCCGATCGGTAGGGTACTTGTTTTTGTTTTGTGGACTAACCTAACTTCCTTATTTTTGTAGGCAAACTGAAGCAGCCCACGGCAACCCAATCAGAACTTCGGCAGATTGACAAGGTTATGCTGAAAGTTCCTGCTGGTGACAGGGAATGCCCACAGTTCCTCTTCACCGAGAACCTCATCAGAGCCCGTCTTGTGAACCCTGCCGAGAGTAAGTTCACCTGAGTTTTTTTTTTTTTTATATTTATTTTAACTTCTTCGGCTAACTCCACCGTTCTGTCTTGCAGTGTCAGAGGCCAGGAAGACTGCCGAGGCTAAGAAGATGTCGGAGACCTCGAAGAGGCGCCTCCAAGTGCTCGCAAAGGGGAAGAAGCAGAAACGGCAGCCAGAGGCTTCTGCAGAGAAGGTCGCCCAGGCTGACGTTGAGGAGCAGCCTCCTTCCGAACAGCAGAGGCAGCGCCATGCCGAACCCGTGAGCCGAAGGGTGCCGCTTAACGAGCCGGTCCTTAACCCGGTACAGGGTGCCGATGCCGCTTCTTCCAAGGCGTCCGGGAAGCGGCCATTGACGGTAGACCTGGATGCCGCCTCCACCCCCAAAAGGGTGCGGCTATCTGACCCACCGAGGGCCGTTTTCGCGGTCGAGGACGAGGAGGGCCCTACCGAAGCGGTCACACTTGCCTGTCCATCCAAGACAGTTCAGTTTGCGAACCACATGATCGTGGGTTCGCAGATGGATCTGTCTGAAATCGACGATCTGCCGAAGAGGGCTCTTCGGGAAGAGGCGGGGCGCGCCTTCCGTCTCCAGGCCACGGTAAACTTTTGACTCCCATTGTGTTTTTGTTGCTGTTATCTTTCGTTCGGTACTAACTTGTGGCTTCATTTTTCAGGCGTCGATGGACATGTGGCTGTGCATGAAGAGGGCCATCACAGCTGCCGAACGCGCGAAACGGCTCTATGAGGACGGCCGCTCCAAGGTTGCCGATGCTACGAAGGCTCTCCAGGACCACGCCCATCTCGTGGAGGATATGCATGCTGCCAAATGGCAGATCCAGGCGCACGAGGCGAAGCTTGCCGAGATGCGCGAGGCCCTGGACGGTGCGGAGCAGGCCGTTAGGGATGCCGAGGGTGCCAAGGTGGCTGTGCAGGCGGCGCTCGAGGGTTCTGAGCGGTCGAAGGCAGTGGAGATAGAGGTTGCCGTTAACGAAGCCATCAGGGGATACCATTCCTCCGCTGAGTTCACCTCTCTGGTGGACAATGAAGTGGCTTCGGAGATGGCGGACCTCATCTACCGTTTCAAGCGGTTCAACCCAGGGCAAAAACTCAACTTAAACTTCGCTGCCGATCCCCCTCCCCTGCCGGAAGGTGTCACTGAGGATATGATCGAAGAATACGAAGGGGAGGACGCCCCAGAAAACACCGATGGGCCTGATACCGAGGGTGCCCCTGATGCCACTGTTGACGCCGTGGTCGAGACTGCCGAGGCCTGAGCTACTTCATAATTTTGTAACTTTGTTATGTATTTTTAATTGCCGTTGGCAAAATTTCTGAACATATTGATGCCGAGGGCATCTTTTTAATTTAAGTTATTTTTCTCTTCAAATCAGTGCGTTTTCGCTTATCTTTGGTTCGAATTCTTTCCATGCTTTGTTATTGCCGTAGGCTAATAACTGCTTAGGATAATTACCGATTGGGCCTTTGGCCACTTAGGAGTTTATTTGCTTTGGATTAGCGAAGTGTCCCTACCTTCGATAGATAAACCCAAAGTAGCGATACTGCCGTTGGCTCATACCTAGTTGCCATAACCAAAGTATCACGCGCATCGGTAGGAACAAGGCCCCAATAGCCTTTCGTCCATAGAGATGCCGTGGGCAAGGCCTCTCTGAATCGGTAGTTAACATAAAGAGCGTAGCTTTTGATTGCCGTAGGCAATGTTGCTGTGGCTCGTAAATAGTGGGCCCTACCGAAAAAGGTGTCGTTTAGGCTATAATGTTTCAAACATAAGCGACTGAATAATCTCATTTTATATATAAGTGCCGTAGGCAAAAATACAAATTCCTCCATGCCGTTGGCTAGGGGGCTTTATTTAAAATAACTCTTGAGATGGTCCACATTCCATGGGTGACCGAGGGTCTTCCCATCTGTGCCTCGGAGCCTGTAGGTGCCGGATCGAAGGATGCCGATGATTTCATAGGGTCCTTCCCAGGAAGGTCCGAGGGTTCCTTCCGTTGGGTGTTTGGTTGCAAGCGAAACCTTGCGCATGACCCAGTCCCCGATTCTGAAGGAGCGTGGTTTGACCCTTGAGTCGTAGTACCGAGAGACGCGCTGTTTGTAAGCTTCGTTCCGAAGGTTGGCTACCGTTCGGCGCTCCTCAATTAAATCTAGGCTCAACGCGAGTGCCGCCTCGTTAGCCTTTGGCTCGAAGCTTTCCGTTCGGTAAGAAGACTCACCGATCTCAACTGGGACAACGGCCTCTGAGCCGAATGCAAGGCTTAAGGGAGTTTCCCCCGTGGAGGTTCGGTAGGATGTTCGTATGGCCCACAGAGCTTCGGGAAGCTTCTCCGGCCAAGCGCCCTTGGCACTGTTGAGTTGCCGTTTCAAAAGTTTCTTAATGATTTTGTTTACGGCCTCTACCTGGCTGTTCGATTGAGGGTGAGCTGGGGAGGCGAAGAATAGGTTGATTTTGAGGCGAGTGCAGAACTGCCTGAAGAGCTCCGAGTCGAACTGTCTGCCGTTATCAGTGATGATGGCGTAGGGGATGCCGAAGCGGCAACAGATATTGGTCCAGACAAACTCCTCGACTCTTGCCGCCGTTATGGTGGCAAGAGCTTCGGGCTCAACCCACTTCGTGAAATAGTCCACGGCAACAATTGCATACTTAACCTGTCCCTTGCCCTGCGGCATTGGTCCGATTAGGTCAAGTCCCCATTGGGCAAACGGCCAAGGACTTACGATTGGCGTGAGGGGTTCGGCAGGCAGGTGCGGGATATTGCCGAACCGTTGGCACTTGTCGCACTTTTTTACCATCGCGATTGCATCCCTGTGCATGGATGGCCAATAGTAGCCCTGCCGAAAGGCCTTGTGGGCCAGGGATTTAGAACCGGAGTGATCGCCGCAGACACCACTGTGGATCTCCCGAAGGACATATTCGCCCTGCTCTTCGGTGATACATTTCATGTAGGGGGTCGAGTAGCCACGTTTGTACAGAATGTCGTTGATGACAATGTACCTTGTCGATCGGTAACGCAGCTGTCTGGCCTTGGCCTTGTCTGCAAGGAGGGTGCCGTTCGTTAGGTAAGCATGAATAGGCGACATTCATGTGTTGTTGTACTCTATAGCGCAGATCTCGGTAATGGCGGTGCTCGGAAGGGTCAGTATCTCGACGGGGATCTTTTGACCCACTTTGTCTTTGATTGCCGAAGCCAATCTAGCGAGGGCGTCGGCATGACGAATTTCGTACGCCCAGAACTTTTTTAGCAGTTGGTGTGCTGCCGTGAGGTACGCCGTCATTGACGCGTCCTTTGCTGCGAAATCGGCAGTCACCTGGTTCACTATTAGTTGCGAGTCGCTGTAGATGCTTATCTGAATTGCCCCCATGCTTCTGGCGAGCCGTAGGCCGGCCAAAAGCGCCTCGTATTCGGCTTCGTTGTTGGACGTTCGGAAGCCAAACCTGATGGCATATTCAATTTTGGCTCCATCGGGAGCGGTGAGTACCAGACCAGCTCCGCATCCTTGTTGGTTTGCCAAGCCGTCAACGTGTAGGATCCAGAAAGGAGTTGACTGGTCGAGACGACTGCCGTTCGGTAGGCCTTCCTGTGGAGGGGTTTTTTCAGGTTCTGAAGCCTCCGAAGGTGTCAGTTCAGCGATGAAGTCTGCTACGGCTTGTCCTTTTTCGGCAGGCCTGGGTTTGAACTGTACGTCGAATTCTCCTAGCTCGATCGCCCATTTCACCAGCCTTCCGGATGTTTCTGGTTTTTGAAAAACTTGCCGAAGGGGCTGGTTGGTCAGAACGATGATGGTGTGGGCCTGAAAATAGGGCCTCAACCGCCGGGCAGAAACGACCAGAGCTAAAGCCAGCTGCTCGAGTGGGGGGTACCGAGACTCTGCCCCCTGAAGGGCCTTGCTGACGTAAAAAATCGGTAGCTCCGCCCTCTCAGGTATTCGTATTAACACTGAGCTGACGACAGTGTTGGATACCGATAGGTATAGGGAGAGTATTTCCCCATGAAGAGGTTTGGAAAGTAGCGGTGCTCTGCCCATGTAGTCCTTCAAGTCTTGAAACGCTTTGTCGCATTCGGCAGTCCACTCTATATGATGTTTGCCCCCTTTCAAGGCTTTGAAGAACGGCGCACACTTGTCTGTGGCTTTGGAGATGAAGCGAGTGAGGGCTGCCACTCGTCCGGTAAGGCTCTGGATGTCCCTCTGCGTCTTCGGTACCTCCATGTCAATTATGGCCTTGATTTTGTCGGGGTTAGCCTCGATGCCCCTCTGGCTGATCATGAAACCGAGGAATCTCCCAGAAGATACGCCGAAGGCGCACTTCGTCGGGTTGAGTCTCATTCGGTAATCCTTCAAGATGCCGAACATGAGCGATAGGTTTGTCAGATGCTCTCCTGCCGTTCGGCTCTTTACTAGCATGTCATCCACGTAGACCTCCATGGTGCTTTCGATCTGCTCGGCGAAGATTCGGTTGACCAGTCTCTGATAGGTTGCCCCCGCATTCTTTAAGCCGAACGGCATGACGTTATAGCAATACAGGTCTTTGTCTGTTATGAACGCCATGTGTTCGCTGTCGGCAGGGTGCATGAAGACCTGGTTATATCCAGAGTATGCGTCCATGAAGCTGAGCAGCTCATGACCGGCAGTGGTGTCAACCAGCTGATCGATGCGTGGCAACGGGAAGCTATCCTTCTGACAGGCCTTATTGAGGTCGGTATAGTCCTGGCACATTCGCCACCCGCCTTTTGCCTTCCGAACCATGATAGAGTTTGCTAGCCAATCCGGGTATACAGCCTCCCGGATGAAGCCGATGGTCATGAGTTCATACCGTTCTTCATGGCTTCATACCGTTCGGCATCATAGGATCGGCGCTTTTGCCTGGCCGGTTTGAATGCTGGCAAGATGCTCAGCTTGTGGCTGATGATATCAGGGGATATGTCCGGCATGTCGTTGTAGGACCAGGCAAAGACCTCCGAATTCTGCCGAAGGAACTGGATGAATTCAGAACGGAGGGTGGCGTTCAGCACGGTACCGATCCTTACACACCGCTCCGGTTGACGTTCGTCCAGCGCCACCGTTTCGAGATCTTCGGCAGGTTGTGCCACCGGAGTGGGCATTTCCTCCCTTGGATCGTCCACTGGTTCATTGTCGTTCGGCAAGCTTGCGACCGTGAAGGCTTCCTTTTGTTTGTGGGGAGCTGCCGATTTCAATGCTGTGGCGTAGCAGTTCCGAGCGCTCAATTGATCGCCCCTGATTGCCCCCGTGCCGTAGCAGGTTGGGAACTTCATGAGTAGCATGTGGGGGGACAAGTGGGCCTTTATTGCCGTGAGCGCCGTTCGGCCGACAATAACGTTGTACGCCGTAGGACAGTCCACCACAAGGAACTGGTCGTAGACCATGGTCCTTCGTGGGGCTGTGCCGAAAGAGATTGGCAGACTGACACTGCCGATTGGCTAGACCAGGTCTCTCGAAAAGCTTAGGAGAGGCGAGAGTTGCCGATTGACCTGGCTGTCATCTATCCCGAGTTCTTTGAATGCATCGGCGAAGATGACGTTTACCGAACTTCCATTGTCGATCAGGATTCGTCCGACATCGAACTCGGCAATCTCGGCTCGGATGATCATAGGGTCGTTATGTGGGTAGATGATCCCTTCCTCTTCTTCCTCGGAGAAGGTGATGGGTTCCCACCTGACTTTCGGCATCTTTGTGTGGCGGCTACTTTCAATGCCGAGGACTTGGGGGTACTGTGCCGCCCTGACATACTGCTTTATCGATCGGTTGGATGCCCCAGCCAGGGTTAGGCCTCCGATGATCGTGCTGATCATGTTGATCTGCCGGTTGGCGTTCGGCACTGGCGCCTGTTGCGGCCTGGCTATGTACTGATCCAGTTTGCCTTCCCGAATCAACCGCTCGACGATCTTCCGCAAGCTGATGCAGTCCTCAATGTTGTGGCTATTCTGCTGGTGGTATCGGCAGAATTTCCCTGTATCCCTGCCGTCTTGCCGACTGGGCTTTCGGAATGCTGGCTTCGGGATTATCTCGTTTTCGTTCATCAGCACTGCCTCGTAGGAGGTATTGAGCAGGGTGAACACCTCTGTCCCCTGGTTATGTGCCGGTAGTGGGGATCGGTAGTTGTCCCTGCCGTACCTGCTCTTGTTTTTCTTGGAATTCCCCCTTTGGGAGCTTCCGGCGTCTTTGCGCTTGTGGCTTTCAAGGTGTCCGGCAATTTGTGCCGCTGGAGCGAACGGCGATGCCTGTGCCGTGGAGGACGGCTGTATGGGTTCGCTTTGGCGAGCCGTGGGCTCGGCCCTCGAGTTGAAGTATTCAGCTTTGGCGTGGATTGCCGCTTGTTTCATGAGTTCATCGTACGTACGCCAATTGCTGCTGTGTACCAGATACCGAAAGTGTGAGGACTGTAGGCCACTCTTGAAGGTGCCGTAGGCTGCCCTGTCATCGGTATCCGGACATCTCGAGTATTCATGGCTGAATCGTGCGGCATACTCACGCAATGGTTCGTCATCTCTCTGCCGGATGGTATACAGGTCATCGGCAGAGTACAGTCTGTCTGTCTGAATCATGAAGTGGTTCAGGAAGATTTGCTTCAGCTCGTCGAAGGAATCGACCGTCTCCGGTTCCAAATGGTAGAACCAATTAGAGCTGCTTCTGTGAGCGAGGAAGGGAACAGAAGGCACAGGCCTTCGTCGCTTAGCCCTCGGCACCCTACTGCCGATTGGAAAGAATGAAGGTGCGTCAGTGGATCCTCCACCCCTGTGTAAGGGGTTATGCGTAGGGGCTGCACGTTCCTATCCTGCCGTGAGTGCCTTATGCGCTTGGTGAAGGGTCCTGGCCGGAGCCTTCCCCAGTCCGGCTCCTGAGAGCGAGTTCGATCGTCCTCCATCTTCTGTACCCTTTGAAGGAGGAGGCGGATGACAGGGTCCCTCTCCGGTATCTCCTCCGCGGTTTGATGCACCGATCGCTGCTGGGACCGGATGGGGTTAACTTCAGAGAATTTCGTCGGCGTTGCCGAACGGTAGGATGATGACCGATTGGTGGAAGGAGCGTATTCTCGGTCAGACTCTGCCGTTGATTCCAGGACTTGTATCCTCCGTATTGGAGACTTCCTCCCCATGTTTCTTAGTCGGGGATCGTCCAAGCGGGCATTTATCTTGATCGGCGATTCCTGCCGTTCGGACTGCCGTTCGACTTCCCGCTCTAGCAACCTGTGTCGCAATCGGAATAGACCTTCTTCGGCACATGGGGCTTATTTTTTGGTGCCGGGACCACCAATTTTTTAGAAGGCGCAGGCGTTGCCTTTGCCACCCTCTTGCCCTTCTTCTGCCGACGGGGAGTCTGTAGGCTCTCGGAAGATCGATTGGTCTGGATGTTTTGTGTTTGCTGCTGATTGAGCAACTGTTGTGTTTCATCCACCCTGGACGAGAGGAAGTTGTTGTGTTCCTGCAACCTAGCCATGTCCTGCCGAAGGGACACGACTTGAGCTAAAAGCTCCGCATTTTCAGCGGGTTGGAGCACAGGTGGATTAGTTGCCGGGGTGCATGGGGGCGGCGCTGGGCTAACCCCGCTAGGCATGCCGAACGGCATCCCCTCCTGCGGTAGGAACGTAGCTTTCGAGTTGGTCCCCATGTGTTTTGGGATAAAGGGTCGATTTTATCGGCTTCCCACAGACGGCGCCAAACTGTTGACGCCAAAAAGTGGTTCTCTGACTTTGAGGGTCAACCTAGTAATTTTATGCCTTCGGTATTCTTGATGCCTCGGTAGTCTGTGTGATCTGCAATATGAGCAAACGCACGGTAAGACCTAGGGCACCGGTGTGGTACCGGCCGAAGGCTCTCCGATACTTAAGTAAGTTCGGGAATAGAAAGTTTAACTGACAGATCAATAGGCTTGTATGCCGTTAGTTCTGATTACCTATATTTTGGGATAGTTGGCCTCCTTTTATAGGTCTTGGGAGTTGTGCATTTGTTGATAATTTCGATATGGGACTGTGGACGTCGCTTGGGAGCGTGCCACGTGTCCCAGGAGTGGGCGTTGCCCTAACGTAGTGATCGGTAGGTAGGGTGCCGAGGGCGCCTCTGACCAAACCCAATCTCCTCCACGTGTCCTGCTCTTATTGGCCGTTTATTTTGGGTGTAAACAGATATAATGGGTAATAATATGAATTCTTAATGCGTTAGTTCTTCAGGAATTAGAATACCACCTCCTACCCAAGAATTGAATTCCTCCAAAATCAATAATTCAATTCCTAATTTTGTGTGAGCTCCACTTACTTTTTAATTCTTTGATGTGAAGTAAACACAGGAATCCTCCATAGGTGGAAATTTATGATAAGAATTCCAATTCCTGATTAGTAAACACACCATTAGAGTAAAGTGATGAATATCTCGAACTATGACCATAATTGAACTTAACTCATGAATTAAAAAAAAAATAGGCAATTTAGCACTCGAATTAATTTAAATTGCCAGTTATACACTTGCCAATAAAGTTTAGGGAATTTCATCCAAATATCGCTAGCTTCACCTGGAGTTATAGAGGAAAAAATGCAAAAGGCTAGTAAGTGTCCACACATATATGACACTTCACATTTTCCTCTCCGATTAATGTGGGAGGCTCACTGATCTTGCCCTTTCTTGTCTTACATTCTTCAAGGTTCACAGTTTTTATAGATGGAGGTAGAGGTGACAGTGCTGGTTGTGGTGGTGGTGGAGGTGGTGGGTGATGGTGGTGATAGTGGTAGAGTTGCATGTGAAGGTGGTGTTGGTGGTGGTAGATGATGTCATTTTTAAAAATTAATGATGGTATTATGGGAATTGAAACAATCATGTACTTTTATTTTGGAGTTTGTGCTAAAATAGCCATTTTTCACAACTTCTATTATATAATAGCCCATGCCCCATACAGTGTCTCTTTATTGTCCCTATAGTGCCACTTTAATGCAATGGGAGTCTATTTTAGAATAGAAGTTGTGAAAAAGGGCTATTTTAGCCAATTTCTCTTTTATTCTTACCAAACACCTTAAACTTTAAAGTGCAGCATATTTTTGGCCAAAAAAACAATCCCAAACTAGACCTCAGAGTAAAGAGTGAAACTAAGGTTGTAATTGGAAAAATTTGCACAATTTGTGACATTTTGGAAGTATAGACTCAATCCGACAATGACAGGACCAAGAGGAGCTGCAGTGTGTTCGGTAAGTGGATCCACAAACTAAGAGTGTTTAATCATGCTATACTTTTTTTGAGGGTTTGTTTTGTATATGTTTTGTGTATTATGGTTTGTTTGAAATCATTGTTGAGATTCTCTGAGTGTGTTGCAGTGGCGAAGCCAGGATTTCATGTGTGTGGGGCCCTCTCACAAATTATAAAGAATAAAAAATTCGAACTCACAATACATACGAAAAATAGTATATATATATATATATCACATATGTTAAGAATTATATTGCTTATTGGTTGCAATCATAATTGTCCTCAACAAAGGGATAAAAAAATATATTCTGAGCAAGAAAAATTGCAAGAGATAGACAAATAGTAGCGATTTAGCAAATATCTCCCATTAAACCCAATAGAAAGAAAAAATCAAAATTTCACAAACTAAAAAAAACCTTAGGTCAATCAAAATTTCACAAACTAAAAAAAAAACCTTAGTTCCCTTCAAAATTTAGCAAGAGATAGACACTGTGCTGTCTGTTTCAATGCTTGCTTTTCTCGCTTTGTTTGTGGTGCTCTGTATTTGTTATTGAGGATTAAATAATATAGAAATGAGTGTACACGTAACAGTTCCCTTTTCATCTTCTATACCTAACGCCCAGTAGTCAATATGTGATGATCTGGATCTAGGAAAAGTCTTCCATCTTTTGTGAAGTTCACTTCCACTACAACAAACCAAAGCCTCAAAATTTGCCTGTATCTTCCCTAAGACCATCTCCAATCATGTTGAGGCTAAACTCAAAATTTCACCCTTTAAAATACACTATTCATGTATTTTTAGGACTCAAATTGTTTTTTCTTCCAACCTTGCAGACTCATAATTTGAGTTCGCAACTTTATTAAATTGTTTAAGAATGGTTAATCCTTAATTTTTCTTGACATTATTTTTGTTTCAACATTCATGATTTAATTTTCTGAACATTTTGATAAAAAAAAATCCAAAAATAATATCACTTAAAGAATAAAAGCAAGTATAACAAAAAGATGGGTATTTATAGAGTTTAGGAAGAGTTTTGAGGTTAGATCTAATTTATATTAATTATAAAAATTATTTGACCATTGGATTTAAATTTCAACCGTTGGATGTGAATTTTTCCTGTCGAGATTGCCTAAAAATAATTGTGGCCATCGATTATATATAGATGTTGGAATTTAAAATAAAATAAAATGGGAAACATCAACTTCTTTGGAATAGCTATTGGTATTTTAATAAAACAATGGATCATGAGCTTTCAAAATAGACCGTTGGATTTCAACGCCTCCTTGATGTGCCCATGAGAGTCACACGGAAAGCCCAGTTGGCTATTGGGCACCACAAATTTATCAGTCCAGGCAATACCCAGACTGGTATTCCGCCCAATATTCTACATGGACTCAAATTCCACGTGCCCAAATACATGGGTTGGAGATGAATTTTCGGCTCAAAACTCAAAATTTGACATTTCACCCCTTGGGTTGGAGATTGTCTAAAACCGAAAAACTCTACCGTTAGTAGACCAAAACCCTGTGAACTTTGCTCTCTGAGAGTCTCATATGACAGCCTAAATCGTCTTCTTTTCAGGAGATCTTGGGCTTCCATAGCAATCAAGCACTACAAAAACCCATTTATGTGTGCTCCCTTAAATAGGATACTTGCCATATTATCCAGCAACTTATTTCCTTCTTGACCTTTTCGACCAGACTATGGTTTCTTGATCTTGTGACGCAGTACAAGCAAATAGGTTACATGCGTAATCTAGAAAAGAACATAAACTTGGAATCCACCAGAAAGTTAGAGAGAAAATTCTCACTGTTTGTATTATTTGATAAAAGATGAGTTGAGTTCAACTATACACGACGACTGTCTAAATACATCATTCTCACCCATTGGACTACCCTGAGTAGTTATTGAAAGCTTAATAGAAAATAAACGAAAAGTCTGTAGATTGATTACAATCTTTAAATGCCATTTTGAAAGCCCAAACGCCCTCAGAAGCCCAAAATCCATCTTATGTCATAGTAAAATAGTGTGTTGGACTTGTGGCGTCATTTCCTTTTCGGAAAAGTATTATGCTACCCAATCGGAGCTCCATAGCCAAATCTGTAAATTTCTGCTGCGTCCTATTTTCCCTCTTCGCTCCAATTCTTCTCCAATCCATTAAACCATTTGACCTACATCATCTTGCTTAGGACACGCTCCACTTGATCTTGCACCTGGTGGTAACCAGTAGCTACAGTCGCATCAAAAGATCCCTCAACTCAGAGTCTAAGGGCCATTTCTTGCATATCCTTAACAGAATCATTGCAGCCACGTTTCATGAAATTTCTAATCATGAGGGTCCACAAGAAAACCATTATTCAGTGCCTGAAATTCACAACATGAAATAAGAAAAGTAAATTGGTCATCATCCTAATTGAAAGCGCTGTCTACCTCTTAGCTTGCATCGATTGAATTGCCAATTAGCAAAAATTAATAACAACTATCTGAATAATTTTTGAAATCGTTTTCCCCTTTCGTTCCCCCTCCCTTTGATGATGTATGTCAACCAGTGCTCGCTAATTTTCTTCATAAAAATTGGCAGAAAGTCCTAGACCCGGATAAAAATTGGAAAGAAATCATAAACTTCAAAATGTGGATTTTTCCGCAGAATATTTTCGTACTCACAATGATAATTGAGTTTATTTCATTTCATATGAATTTGTAAGTTGTACAAAATAATTACCTGGTGTATGTGGACTTGGCATTTGAAAACTGGGTTTGTACGGGAGATGTTGGGTAAAGGCCAGACTATAATGAGTGGAAAGTTATGAGTGGTAAGTTATAAGGGGTTCACTTTATAGCCATCAGATCAATCCAAAGGCTAGGGAGAATTGAGATAAAGTTTTGCAATCGGGTAGGTGAGGAACCCAAACCCGAATTTAATATCCAGCATTGAAGTTGGTCCCAAAAAAAAAAAAAGAGGCAAGTTCGAAGTTTGAACAGAAAAAATCAATTCGAAGTTTGAACAGAAAAAACCCATCACTCTAAAACCCATAGCTCTGAGAAACTGCTAAGCTCTGAGAAAAGGTTGAAGGCAACGATTAACGACGGTTGAAGGCAACGGTTGAACGTAGCGCAACTCCATTCTCTAAACCCTGAAAAAGTATTTATTTTCAGTGGAAGGGACAAAGGCGTGGATTCCGAAACAGTGAAGTGGCGAAGCAGTGGAAGGGGAAGGAGAGAAGCCGTATTTGTTGGAAGTGAAAGGTTCCATTTGTGGAGCAAAGCCGCACAAAGACCCCGCACAGACACCTTGCGATTGTTCAATAACCAACATTTGGTGAGTAATTTATGGAATTTGAGTTTAGGGTTAGAGTAAAGGTTTTCCCCAATTTGTACCATCAATGTTGTTGGATTTGGCATCTCTTCCTTGTGCTTCACTTGCATGTTAATTTTTGCTTGTGTATATGTTAAAAAATGAATGAAAATCAAGTCAACAACATGTTAATAACATGTCAATAACATATCAATAATGATATGAATAAGATAATGGTGTTGAATTGGAGGAGACCCTGAAGTCAATAACATGTCAATAACATATCTCTGGCGCTAGAATATATATATTTTTTGAAATAAATATTATTTCCCTTGTTGCTAAATTTGCCTGTGAAAAATGAGAAGATATAATAATAAAGTCATGAATAAAAGTGCAAAGCATTTGAAATGAAGGTTGATCCATGATCATAGTGGCTGACTGAAGAAAAAGCTAGAAAGAAAGAAGGATGTGGCAATGGCTTAGCAAGCAGATAGCAGAGCAAATGCTTTGCTTTGCTTCCTTCCACTATCTTTCTTATTTATTTATTTATTTTGTGTTGTGTATGAGATGACAATAATTGTCATGTGTGTGAAGTGCAGAACTTGCCTAGATTGCACTCACACTCACTCATGCATCAACCATTGATTGGAGTTTGTATCCAAAAATAAAACACATGCTATTGGTTGTAATTCACAGAATCATTGCATTAACAGGTGTTTGCACAAAATTTGTCATATTGCTTTGATGATGTTAAAGGCTGTGATCAGTAATCCCTATGCGCATGTACTTCATAAAATTTGTAATGTGCCTGGTTGACTAGTTATGTAAATACTAAATACCAATATGATTGTGCAAATACGTGGTGGTAGTATATGTGTTAACGTTATTTCATCTTGTATGTTAGGAAATGGGATCCAACGTGCAGCTGGTATGGCCAGAGTCAGAGGCATATGCGTCACGGGTGAACAACTGCTCACATGCAAATTCAACCCTAGCTGCAATTCGAGCGAAGTTGAGTGCGGAACAATTAGAACAATTCAAGACATCATGCTTTGGCCATCTTCTGAATATAGACAAGATTCAGTTTAGCGGGCAGATTGTGCATGGAGTTGTGTTGCGTCGAGTCGCGGGGCAGGGTGTGAAAGACTTGGATGGACTGAGTTTCTTAATAGGGTGCGACGTTGCTCAGTTTACTCGTCAGGATTTCTGTTTGATCTCGGGGCTTCGTTTTGGGGAAGTGCCTGAAGTTTCCAGTGGAGAAAGTGCTGAAATTAGACTTCAGAAAAGATATTTTATAGACGAAGGAATTACATGTAATGCTTTAGAAGAAGCATTTATGAGGTGCAAAGAGAGAGATGACGTCTACAAGCTAGCTCTTGTTTACTTTGCTGAGTTAGTGGTTTTGGGAAGGGACAAGCATTTGAACATCAATGTAAATTACCTGACCCTTGTAGAGGACTTGGATGCGTTCAACAGGTATCCGTGGGGTTCGGTGTCGTTTGACAAAACCCAAGACAGTCTATTTTCTGCACCAACAAAGTATATGAAAAGCTTTGAAAATGAAGAGGGAAGAGAGAAGGGGAAAAGTAAGGTAACGGGAACAAGCCGGAAAAATGAGAAGGGCAAGAAGCATAAGCATGGTGAAGTGCAAAGGGGTGGGTGGAGTTTTAAAGGTTTCACGTATGCTTTCCAGGTACATGGTAATAATGTTCATGTCAGTTATGCTTTGTGAACTTTAAAACTTAAATAATGACTTTTGTCCTGTGAATTGTGTAGATTTGGGTATATGAATTAATTCCTAGAATGGTGGACCTGAATTACTGCAAGGTTGTTGATCCAACAGCTGTCCTGCGTATTTTGCGATGGAGAACGACTACGTCTATGCCCGAGATGAGGAAGTTGAACAATTATTTTTTCCAGAGCAAAGAGGTTTGGTTTGCAGCCCTTGAAACTATTTATAAGATTCAATGAAATTATTAAGTAGAATGATTGAATATGAATATTGTCTGTATTCTGAAACAGTCAGTTCAGTTGCGGGCGCTACGTCCGAGTGAAGAGGAAATGAGACAATCATATTGGAGTTGGCCACAGGATCGCCCTGCTGTTGTCTCGGCAGAGTCAATTCCTTCTTCATGTGCTGATCTTGATGAGTTGAACAAGCTGGTAAGCTTGTTGAGGTCCGAGTTGTTTCAAGTAAAGCGGGAAAATGACGTCCTTGAGTTAAAGGTCATACGGATGGAAAAACTTTTGGACCACTGTTTAGGTCCTCAGTTTGAGCAGGAAGTAAGGAGGGACCTAGCTTTACTGAAAGAGAGGACGAATCGTTGTGCCATCTCACATTTATTTACGGGATCTGACGAAATGGATGATAGTGAATGGGATGAAGGGCCAAGTAACAGATATGAGGGAGAGGAAAAGGACGAGGAGGGGATTGAAGGGGGTGAAGTGCACAGAAAACCAAGTGAGGTAGAGGAAGCGCAAAGGAAAAGAAAAGAGGGAGAGCAAGTGAAAATAAAAAGCAGCAAGGGAGAGGAAGCTCAAAGAAAGAGCAGTGAGGGAGAGGAAGTGAAAAGAAAAAGCAATGAGGGAGAGGAACTGCAAAGAAAGAGCAGTGAGGGAGAGGAAGTGAAAAGAAAAAACAGTGAGGGAGAGGAACTGCAAAGAAAAAGCAGTGACGGAGGGGAACTGCAAAGAAAAAGCAGTGATGGAGAGGATCCGCAAAGAAAAAGAAGGGAGCGCAAGGAAGTGAAAAGTAAAAAAAGTGAGGAAAAGGAAGTGCAAATAAAGGAATGTGAGGAAGCGGATGATGAAGTTGTTTTGGTTTGTGATGACATTGGTGAGAGCACGGCGGGGACAACTGTTGAGTTTAATCTCGGGGATATTGATTTGGATCAACCTACAGCTGTGCTATCTGAGTTGAACGTTTGGTTGAATGATAAAGGTAAAGCTGTGGAACAAGGGGTCCAATTACGAAAGAGAAAGAGGATTATTCCTATGTGGAAGATCATTGAAGCTAGTGAATTGGTGAAAAAAACTGTGCCAGAGACAACCCGACTTCGGATGTTAGACCCAATGAAGGCGATTCCGCATGATGATATGGTGAAATTGCTGAAACTTTGTTGGGAATGGCGCCTTAACCCAAAGTAAGTCCCTTGTTTTTTGAGATAGAAGGCATTAGTGTATATATTTTTAAATTGTTGTGATCTAAAACTTTGTTATATTCACAATTTAGTGATGCAATTTGGCCACGTGGAAGCTGAGATTGAATTCTTCGCTTCCCTCGTAAAAGCTGACGGTTGGCTGACAGGAGATGTAAGTTTAATTGATTATGCATTTGTTTTAATGTACATAGATTATGAGATTGACCAGAAAAACATGTGCAGCACATTGATTTGGGGTTGTATCTCATCCGGAAGCGACAACAAGATTTGGAGGTTGTAGAAATATCGAACTGGACAACGACCGATGTATTTTTCATGGTATGTCATAGGGCTTGACCAAGTGCAGTTAATAATTACAAATTATCCATACTTGCTTTGTGGAGGTGTTTAACCATTGATTGTTTTCTATTTCACAGAATCACATCCATACTTGCTTTGTGGATAATAAAAGAAAAAAAGAGCAGGCTGGGTGGAAAATTAGAAACAGTTTAGTGAACGTTGTAAATGGCAAGGTTCCGGCGTGTGGGGTGGATTGGCAGAACGTGTATAAGGTGTATGCCCCTTGTATGTTGACGAAGCATAAGCATTGGGTGGCTCTAATGATTGATCTGGTTAAGTGTGAAATCAAAGTGTACGATTCAATGGTTTCAGTTATTCCAGATGAGATGTTAAAGGAAGAACTCGCCCCGCTTTCAATTACGATTCCAAATCTTCTCAACTCCATCGACTTTTATGAAGAAGGTGTTTACGCAAACGACTGCAGCAGAGATTGGTGGTGTCCATGGCCAATAGAACGTGTGGATGTTCCACAACAATCTAATCAGTGAGCACAACTTTTTCTTTAATTTTATTACTTGAAATTGTCAATTACGTTACAATGTCATTACTTGAATTGATCGAGTTCTTGATTTGCTTCAGAGGCGATTGTGGCATGTTTGTGTTGAAGTACATTGAGCTTTTGAGCGCTGAGATTCCGTTAGCTACTTGCACCGCGCAGAACATGCCCTTTTTCCGGTTGAAGTTGGCTGCAGAGATATTACGGGGAGATGCTTACATGCCATGATAGTGGTTGAAATGGGTTCAGGTACGTGATGATTAAATTGGTTTTGGAAATCTCCAATTTGAAAGTCATGTAAATACACAATACAGATCCACGGCTCCTTTTCGAATTCTACCTCTGCTCCTCAATTCTTCTTCGTCTTTCTCAATCTTAGTGTATTTTTGTACATAATTTTAAGTTTAAGTTATTGGACAACAATTAGAACCAAAATATTATTATAGCGGATGCATGCTTTCATTTTGATTAGTGTGATACTACGCTACGTTTATTCTCTTATTAGGCTAAATGTATATAGTAGCTGGATGCAGAGCAAGGACAGAAAAATGAAGAATCTGAAATGGAGATGCAGAGGCTTAGTGAGGAGAAAAGTAAATGGATCTGTAAATCTAGTGCACGTGGGCAAATGTAAATGGATAGGCATATGCGTTTTTGAAGTTAGGCACATGCCATTCCCATACATAGAAGTGCATCTGGAGTGTAAAGTTTTTTTGGATTTAATGAAACAAACATCTCTGTAATATTGCCCTAACTCCTTCACGACATTTACATAACCTTAACCAAACTGCATTGAATTGGGATTGGAAGACTGCATATGTGAACAATGACTGATGGCTTTTTAAAGTGTATTACATTATTGCAAAGTAATATGTCATGATTTATCCAAGCCACCATTCCAAATATCACATCCCAATCTTTAAGCCGTTCACCATGCCTTAACTTAATCGCAATGGGTTGCGTGTGTATTGATTGTAATTCTGTAAGGGAAATAGGCGGCTATGCCCTCGCCTCCAATGTTTTATTCAACCATGCCCTCTTTATAGAAACACATGCGATATACATGCAGTAACCCTTCAGTAAACATTCAGTAAACCGTCAATAAACCTCAATTAAACTTCAATAAACATTTCCCATCTGCAATGCTATAAAAACTTCCTATTGGTTCCGTACCGCCCATCGGGTTTGAATCCCTCTTTCCTTTATAATCGGTTAATAAATTCGTTGATTTTCTTTATTTTATTGGTCTTGGGCAACTCAGTAGCATAAAAGTAATGTATATTGGTGCATCTATATTGCTTGTCTATTGCGTCTATATTACTTGTCTATTGCGTGCATAGCGTACATTTATTGCATGTGTATTGATTGTTTATTGCTTACGAAGGAAATAAACAACAATACACAGGCAACAGACAAGCAATATACACGCAATACACATGCAATCTATACGCAATAGACATGCAATATACATCAGTCCCTAATTTCACCATCCATAAGGGAGTCGTATCGATTAGGAAATTCTACTGAATAGTTGTTCTTCCTACTAATAAACAATCAATAAACCTTCAATAAACATTCAATATCGGACAATAACATGCGAAATACATGCAGTAAACAATCAATAAACCTTCAATAAACATCCAATATCCGATAAATAACATGCGATACAGATGCAGTACACAATCAATAAACCTTCAATAAACATCCAATATCCGATAAATAACATGCGATACAGATGCAGTAAACAATCAATAAACCTTCAATAAACATCCAATATCCGATAAATAACATGCGATACACATGCAGTACACAATCAATAAACCTTCAATAAACATCCAATATCCGATAAATAACATGCGATACACATGCAATAAACAATCAATAAACCTTCAATAAACATCCAATATCCGCGCTATAACATGCGATATACATGCAGTAAACAATCAATAAACCTTTAGTATACGCCAATAAACAATCTACCTATTTCAAGAACAATAATTTAAACTCAATGCCAATCCACCTATTTCAAGAACAAATATTACAAAATGGGTTTGAAAACTCATTGGTGGTGCGTGCAACATGTCTTTTTGGGGAGAACTTTTACAATCCTTGAAACTGTGCACTTAATTGGTCATTAAAAGAACAGATAATATTAAAATTGATAAAAGTAATAAAACTAATACCAAGTCCTTAATGGACTTCAGCATATTCAGCACCGTAGCATCATACGTGTCATCTGGCTGTTCTGCTTGAGCGGAAGTTACATCAACCCATTCAAATCCATTGCAACTGGTGGCTCCCTAATTGCAGGCATCATATATGCAAAATAATTGTGTCAGAGTTAGACCAAGGTTTTTTTCACCCACATACATATTCTGGAAATGAAAACTTACATAGGAGGTTAGGCACTTCCAAAATGGCTTCCCTCGATTTTTGTCTGATTTTGAAACCCGAAGCACCATTGCAGCTCCACATTACGGACACCTCTTTGTTTGAGCGGGAGATGAAGACGAAGACATGTTGAATCTTCTCACTTGTACCTTTTCTCACTCAGATCTTCTCACTGAAACCTCTTCGGAATCATACCTTCTCACTCAGATCTTCTCACTCAAACCTCTTCGGACTCAGAGCTCTCTCATCTCTGCCCAAATGCGATTATATCCTCTTTTCTGTCTGTGGGTGGGTTGGGCATGCTTTCGACACATGTACCGTCAGATATGGGGCACTGTTTACCCCATAAACCAATATAATATTTAACTACCAAAACCCAATATGAAAATTGAGGGAAAACTGCCCTAAACCCTATATTATTTTCATTATATTTCATTAAACCAACTAGTTGGATAAACATCCATCACATTTTAATAACATTACTACTATATTTCGGTGTGGGAAAATGAAAAGTTATGTGATGGGACATTCTGTGACTAGTCAGTAATCCGTCACATTTGTTTCATTGACATAAAAAGGGCGGGAAAATCCTAAAATTGCCTATGCATATAGGTTCTTAATTTACTTTTTGACTGTCTGACTTTGCATTTCGATGACATTTTCCTTCTCTTCTGTTTTTCTCTAGTTTTAGGGTGTTGGTTCAGTTTCTTTAAAAAGGGTCAAGTGAGAAAAACCTCAAGTGGAAACACATTTTCCAAACGGTACAACAAACACACCCTATAACAGAACCAAAACCCCATCTATTCTCATTTCTCCCCTCTTCCACTCCTCAAATCGTTCCATTCCAAAAAAATAGAAACACATGAATTCCAAATATTTCACTACAGTCGGAGGAAAGAGAAGGAAGCATATCCATTTGGAGATGCCCCAGGCCTTCATCCCGGAGTTGGCTTGGTTTAAAGTGATGTTATACGTGGCAACCCAATCTTCGGAAGATCTCTTCCGTATGGCATCTGTGTGCCCATTATTCCGGACGTTGGCAAACACTCCACAAGTGTGGAACACCATTTCAATGGCTAAGTACCCAGACCATCCTAGCTGGTACCATGCTAATCCTGCGGTCCAGCTTTTCTTGCAACAATGCAGAGCTTGCGAGAACCCTGAGTCGATATTTAGAGAGGCGTTCGAAGTGTTTTTCATGCATGGTAACGTGGAAGCGTTGTATGGGATGCGCATCGCAGCCACGGCAGGCCATATGGAAGCGGCATATATAGTTGGACTTCTTGGTATGTCTGGAATTGGTCAGTCAAAAGAGGATGCATTAGAATTTTTGTGTTCTTTGAATCAACGTAACAACATTGATATGAAAGGAACCAGGGATGCTTTGAGACGAAGATTAAGCCGAGTTTGGAATGTTGCAAGACATATCGTAGATATGTTTTACTATGGGAAGATTAAGTTCAATCATTGCAGCGCTTGTAACAACAACGAATGGTGTTTTGTTATTGAAGGCTGGCCTACTGAAGCAAAGATAAATCCTTCGTTCTGGACTTGTTGCAATCGATGCAAATGGCACCGTGAGAGTGTTTTTTGGTTCAAGGTAATGCGTGTGTATGTTGTGCCAGGGAATCCATACCCTTATAATTAGTTGTAGTATGTTTTTAAGGTTTTTATGCTTTCTTGACTTGCTTCTCTTCAGTTCTACGTTGGCTGGCTACGTTGGCCAAATGTTGGGTTTTAATGTATTTTGTCTGGTGTTTGTGCAGTCATAAACCGTTTCATATATAAATCTACGTATATATATTTGTATACTTGAATGCTTACTGACATCAGAGATGGGTAATATGACATCTTACTGACATAGATATTTTGCCCAACTACAATCTTAATATTTGGTAAACGAAAAGGCGTGCATGGAGTGAGCTGTCTGTTCACCAGTGCTTGGAAAAGACATTTTCCCACTTATCATATCCTAAACTAATTTTTTTCTGATGCCATACAATGGTTGACATGTATTTTTTTCATTTACTTTTTCAAAACATCCCTTAACCCTAATAAAAATTAGAAGTTAAGAAATTGAAGAAGAGAGAAACTAATTGGCACCTGAAATGGTCTTTTCGCATAACAAAATTACAAAAAAAAAAAAATTAGGGTCAATAAAATTAATAAATATAGAAGGTAAAAAGTCATATAATAATAATTTAGGGTCAAGAACAATATCATAATAATTTAGCGTCACCACGAAACGGGGAATTCAGTAAGAAAGATTAAGCCTCAATGAATTCGTAGCAATTTTCGGAAGTTTTTTATTATCATTTTTGTGTTTTTAGTTATGAATTTTGTAAGGCAAAACAATAAAATAAGAATTTAGGGTAAAAAGCAAGAATGTTTGGTTGCAACTGACGTACACTTGTGCAAGTGGTGAAAGGTATGCACTGAGATCGCGCCATGTGTCAACTTGCGATTATTTGGGGTTTTTTTAGTGCAAACAACTTGAACAAATTGTAATAAATAGTCGGAAAATCGTAAAAATGCCCCGAAAATTACTCCGGCCTCCTTGTGACGTTATAAAACTAGAGGAACCTATAAAGCATCCATTTCGCAATGAAAAAATCCAAATTGTTTCAGAGAACTGACTTTCCTCTTAACCCTAAGTATATATGTTTGTTCACTTTAACAAGTATATTTCCTTAATATTCGTTATATAATTTGTAATAAGACAAGAAATAGTTTCCTTTCAAATATAAGGATGTAACATAATCTGTTTTTGTTTTGTTATAATAATGTACATATATAATAATTGCACACTGCTTTGAAGCCATCATTGCAACTGCGCCTAGAGCTTTGAACACGTCAGAGGTATTCAATAAGTAGTCCATATGCAACTGCGTCTAGAGTTATGAACCGTCACAGGTATTCAATAAGTAGTCCATCGGGAATCAGTACAAAAGATCCATCATGTCCAATCACATAAAATAATGCCATACTTTTTTGAAAAACCTCACACCACTCAAGCAATTTTAAAATATTAGTGAATATTTGTCCTAGTCTATATAAGTGATTATATATTCACTCTGCATTTTTTTCACAGTATATGTTAACTTTGAGGGATTCCACAAACATATAATATAAAGGAAGAAAACAATAGTAGGAGATGAACCAGTACAAAAAAACAATAACATAACCTTGTCACAAACGCACTCACAAATGCTTTTCCATAAACCTTGCCCTAACATATAATAAATAAAGGCAACATTGCATATGATGCAACCATGTCCAAATCTGATACGTGATCACACAAAAATGGACATGGCAGCAACATATGACTGAAGTAGATGGCCACGTTGCATCACGTGTTCTCATCATTAAAGACATCAAAATATGAAGGTTGAAATCTTCCATAATAGTAAGCATCAAAATAGGTTTGAAGCAGAGTTGAACGAAAATTCCAATTCCACTGATTTGCCTCTGCTCAAACACGATAACCAAAATGGTTACTTCCCTTGGTGAGTATATTTGTTAACGTCGGAAAAGGTAATAGATGACCAATCAAACCCGGGTACGACGAGTTTTGCATAGGACCGGAAGTAGTCGAATCCAGCTTGCATCACACGCTTCTTTGACTCCACTGCATTAGATGAGTTCTTGTAGTTTTGAACAGCTACACTCCGAAGTCGTTTGTGTCTACGCTTCATGCGCTGCAACTTCGCCCTATCCAGATTGGCCTGCCTTTTGTCATCTTCAATTTGGCCTTCAACAAATTCCAAACGTGCCCTTGCCCTTTGGATTTCATCACCAAGTTGAAGATGCCTCTCCTTCCAGAATCCAAGAACCCTTTCAGACTCAAAACTTCCAACAAAATGGTCATTCTGTCTAGGAATGTGACACTGCTTGTCTGGTGACTCACTTGCGTGTCGAAGGCGGTCTTTGTTTGGAGGGGTGTTTATTATGCTGACATCAAACTTGGTTAGTAAATCCATTCTATGGAGGGAGAGAGTTTCAGTCGATGGAGAGAGATTCGGTGGAGGAGTCAGTTTTTCGTGGAGGGAGAGTTTCTATGAAGGATGTGATAGTAATACCAATAAAAAGGTTCCCGCCAAAAAATATTTGGTTGACAATGTATAAATTAATTTTTTGTCTGATACAATCTAAGTTTAATCCTAACCACTGTGGTTGGGTTCACTAACTAGATGTCACTTCCATTGAGTTTCTTTCAACCACTGACAGTGGTGTAATGAGGTTGACATGCTTGAAAAGCAAAACCTGACACCTCTTTTTAAAAATTGAAGTAAAGTACATATGTTGACTACACGCAAGCTTTAGTATGTTGGTCTATAAAGCTATGTCCCCTTCCTCAAACGAAATTGCATATGCAATCCTCATCCTCTAAAAACAAATAGGATTATTCAAGCATGTCATCCTCTTCAGGCGCCAACAACACAGTCGAATATGAAAAATTGGAGTTGCAGGCTCCATTTCCACGTTGTACTCGCCGACCCCTTCCATTTTCAACATCATTTGGGAGTGAGGGGGACTCCGATGATCCATTAGAGGCAATACATGCAGTCAGTAGCAAGCTAGATTATAATTCCAGACTGATCAATTCGTGGCACGAGAAATGTGTTGAAGACGAGGCCATTCTGGCTGATCTTAACATTAGAGTTAACAAAGCGTTCTCCCAAAAGAACAAGTACTTGAAGTTGAGTCATACAAGGAAGTTGAAAGCAGAGGAGTTGGATACAGTAATGAATGATGAAATTAAAGGTTGTTTGATGAACCATATGCGATGCGAAGAGCACCATAGTGAACTGGAGATGGCATTCAACGAAGGATTCGAAAATTTCCGAGCATTTGCGGCAACTACTCATACAAGTTATAATTGGGACTATGTATCCCCTGATGCTGTGAGAGAGATACTAGACGATGGTGGTGACATGAGTGAGCATAAGCACGTCAAAGCTGCTCGGAAGAAGCCGACCAATACGACTGACTAATTGCGGCTACGGCTGTTCAGTTGGTTGGGGTCATCGTGGTATTGCTAACAGGGACCAAATAATATGCTTTGCAATGTAAAACTATCTTATGGGACCATTATGTCAGTCATCAGTAATTCGTCAATTTTGTATGAATGAATGAAATGTTTGGATGCAGTAAATTAAGCTATACAAATAATGGGTTATTCATGGACTTTTTTCTGATGTTATACAATACTTGGAATGTAATTTGTTCTTTTTATTTTTCAAAACATCCCTTCACCCTAATAAAGGAAAAAAAAAATTAACAAATTGAAGAAGAGAGAAACTGATTAACACCAGAAATGGTCTATTCTCACTCAAAATAACAATAAAAATAATAATTTCGAGTAAATATAATTAACAAATGTAGAGGCTAAAAAGTAATATAATAATAATGTAGGGTAAATAATAATAAAATACTAATATAGCGTAACCATGAAACAGGGAATTCAGTAAGGAAGATGAAGTGTCAATGAGTTCGTATCAATTTTCGGAACATTTTTATCATTTTTGTGTATTTAGTTATGAATTTCATAAGAAAAAATAATAAAATAAGAATTTAGGGTAAAAACCAAGGATGTGGCCATGTGTATTGACGTACACTTGTGCAAGTGGTGAAAGGTGATGCGCTCAGATCGCGCCAGGTGTCAACTTCCGATTATTTTGGCTTTTTTTAGTGCAAAAATCTTGAAAAAAGTTAAATAAATTGTAGGAAAATTGGAAAAATGCCCCGAAAATTACTCCGGCCTCCTTGTGACGTTATACAACTGGGGGAAGCTAGAAATCATCAATTTCATAAAGAAAAAATTTGAATGCCTTTAGATAACTCACTTTCCTCTTAACCCTAGCTATATATGTTGTTAACTTTAACCTAGATAACCTACATCAACAAGCATCTCCCGTGAATGCTCGAAATTGTCTTTTAAAATGAATAACCATGAAACGGGGAATTCAGTAAGGAAGATGAAGTGTCAATGAGTTCGTATCAATTTTCGGAATATTTTTATCATTTTTGTGTATTTAGTTATGAATTTCATAAGAAAAAACAATAAAATAAGAATTTAGGGTAAAAACCAAGGATGTGGCCATGTGTATTGACGTACACTTGTGCAAGTGGTGAAAGGTGATGCGCTCAGATCGCGCCAGGTGTCAACTTCCGATTATTTTGGCTTTTTTTAGTGCAAAAATCTTGAAAAAAGTTAAATAAATTGTAGGAAAATTGGAAAAATGCCCCGAAAATTACTCCGGCCTCCTTGTGACGTTATACAACTGGGGGAAGCTAGAAATCATCAATTTCATAAAGAAAAAATTTGAATGCCTTTAGATAACTCACTTTCCTCTTAACCCTAGCTATATATGTTGTTAACTTTAACCTAGATAACCTACATCAACAAGCATCTCCCGTGAATGCTCGAAATTGTCTTTTAAAATGAATAACCATGAAACGGGGAATTCAGTAAGGAAGATGAAGTGTCAATGAGTTCGTATCAATTTTCGGAACATTTTTATCATTTTTGTGTATTTAGTTATGAATTTCATAAGAAAAAACAATAAAATAAGAATTTAGGGTAAAAACCAAGGATGTGGCCATGTGTATTGACGTACACTTGTGCAAGTGGTGAAAGGTGATGCGCTCAGATCGCGCCAGGTGTCATCTTGCGATTATTTTGGCTTTTTTTTAGTGCAAAAATCTTATAAAAAGTTAAATAAATTGTAGGAAAATTGGAAAAATGCCCCGAAAATTACTCCGGCCTCCTTGTGACGTTATACAACTAGGGGAAGCTAGAAATCATCAATTTCATAAAGAAAAAATTTGAATGCCTTTAGATAACTCACTTTCCTCTTAACCCTAGCTATATATTTTGCAACAACCAACATCACAAGTATATTTCCCTAATATTAATTATCTAAGTTTTAATAATATAATAATTAGTTTCCTTTCATATAAAAGGCTGTAAACGTATCTGTTTTGTTATAATAATCCACATATATAATAATTGGACAATGCTCTGAAGCCATCATGGGTGCGTGCATCTAGATCTTTGAACACGTCAACGCTATTCAATAAGTTGTCAATATGGCTCCGTCTTGGGTTCGTAGTAAATATCTCTATCATGTCAAATCACATCGTTCGATGGCCTGACACCAGTCAAGCAATTTTGAAATAGTACTGAATATTTGTCCTAGTCTATATGAGTGATTAGAACTTCACACAATATTTTATTTTTCACAGTATATGTTGCTTTGAGGGATTCCCTAAACATATAATATAAAGAAAGATAGAAAAAGTGTCACATGAAACAGTACAAACAACAACATATAACTGGGACAAATTAGAAGTATATTTCCTTAATGTTCATTATCTAATTTATAATAACACAAGTATTACTTTTATTTGCTTCATATATAATTATTGGGACTATGTATTGCAATTCCTTGTGTCTAAAATTGTATTTTGCAAAAACTGAAATATTATTCAATAAGTTGTCAATATCACCACGCGTTGGGAATCAGTAAAGTCGCATTATCATGTCCCTTCACATTAAACAGATGGCGTACTTTTTTGAAAAAATTGACACGTCAGTCATAAGTAACACTCTCCTTATTCACTTTACATGCCAATGTGCTATACATTCTTTGGTGAATGATTTATGGGTTATTTATATAACAAAATATTACAAATATTGCTGAATATTTATTTCGTCTATATGAGTGGGGACACGAGTGACCATAAGCACGTGCAAGCTGCTCGGAAAAAGCTGACCCATACGACCGAGTGAATATGGCTACCATTGTTCAGTTGGTTGGGGTGATCGTGATATTGCTAAGAGGGAGCACATAAAATGCTTTGCAATGTAATTTTCTTGTGTGTGCGAAATTACGAGTAGTTGAAATGTTGGTGTACACTTTAATATTCTCCAAGCATTCGAAATGTGATTAGCTGCAATGTACTTATCATGCATAGAAGATGTTGTATTGTAGTTTGTATTTTACACGCTGATTTCTAATCATTGTGTTCTAACATAGTGCAAATTTCAAGTATCCTTCAGGTACGAATGTTTACAAAATCGTGCACCAATATTGCTTCATAGTCAAGGTCAGATCTTAATAACCAGTCAAGCACTAGAACATAACATTAGGAAAAATTGGTTGCTGCTGTAAATGATTAGTGTTGCTAGAAATGATTCGTGCTGGAAATCATTACTGCTGATGGAAACAACAGCTCCCTGCTGGAAATGCTACATTACCTTGTGATATAATCAATGAATCTGTGTCACTCGTTCATAATTCAGCATAAACTACCCATTGTACATGGTAAAAGTCATTGCTTCTTCACAAAACTCAAAATTTGATACTTTATCAAATGTCTATGAAAATTTCCAAATAGGGAGAAGACATGTAAAATTAACATGTGTCCAAATTTCATGCAAGAAGTAAACCAACCAAATTTCCATTTCAATTAGCAGTGGACATGAACAAACAAATAAAATAAAACTGCATATAGAAAACTTAACCTGATCATTAGCCTTCATAACAACCGGCCTTTGTATAATACAAACATAAATCATTCGGTAGGTCCGTGCATCCTGTAAAATTCGTCGAATAATGGGTCACTGAGATCTATTGGAGTTGATTCCTCATTGTTTGACGGTGATGTCCTGCATAAACACCAAACACAAGCACATAAAAAATTTAACTATTCAAATTTTAGGTGTTATTATAAATAGTTTTAACATCTTACGGTGTGTTCAAATTTCTTGGGCATTGTCTTCTATCATGACCAATGTCTCCACACTCCCGATAGTGTCGAATCCCTCGCTTCATTGGCTTTTCCTTTGCTCCCGTTACTTGTTTCCACCTTCCTTTGCACCTTACTCTCTTAGGGTCTTTCATATATTGTGTTTGAGAGCTAGACCCTCCAACTTCGTTATTACTTGGTCCATCCTTCAACAACTTCAACTTCACCCGCAAACTTTTTAGAGTCTCTGACACTAGCTCACATCCTTCTTCACACATTAATGCATCCTCAACCACATCTGAAGCAAGTCGGGACATTGTACTCCGCTTTATTAAAAGACCAGGATCTGCAGAGTCTTTAATTTCGTTGCCATTTGCATCTGACACCAATCCAGCTTTCGTAGTTTTCTTCCACCTTTTCAAAATATATTTATCGGGCATATATTCAATCTGGTCCCTTCTGAACAATGCTAGGATGTGCTTGCAAATAATCCCAACAAATTCAAATTTTTTGCAGCTACACGATGCGTGGTCAGAATCTTTGACATATACGACTTCTGCCACTCTTGTTTGCCAATTTTTCCTTTCGCTCACATTAAAGACAACTTTTGAAGCATCCTCTGTTTTGAGCTCTAGGAAACATGTTGTACTTTGTATTAGTTCTTTCTCAAACTTTTGAAACATTGCCCTTGTGTACAAGGTAGCCATTTGTTTGTTCATTGGCATTGGTAGAATACATTGAGCCACTTCAAATGCATCTACGTGATCAGCAGCTAACTCTTTTTGACGTTGATGGGAAAGTGCCCTCTCAAATCGTATTATGAAATCCATCAACGAATTTCTCCTTGATATGTATTGCTTGAAGAAAGCATGAGAACCTTCCGCTCTTTGGCTGCTTGACATTCCAGCGGCAAAAAAGTCTCGTGCGTAGGCTGGAACCCAAGATTCCCTTAAATCAAACATTGAACTTAGCCATTGATGGTCAGTCAAACCAGCCTTTGTAACCACAATATTCCACTTTGCATCAAACTCATCCTTATTGTCAGTATCCCATATGGCTTTCTGAAATTCACACCAATACTCCTTATAAGCATAATGTGGTAACTTAACATGGAACTTTGATGTGATGTGCCATATGCAAAGCCGATGAAATGTAGTCGGGAAGGCTATTGAAATCGCTCTGGTGATGGCCGCATCTTGATCTGTAATGATCGTTTTAGGTTCGCCACCTTGCATGGCTTTCTTAAACTCCTCAAACATCCAAATAAACGACTCAGTCGTTTCCTTGCTAAAAAATGTGCATGCTAAGACAATTGTCTGACCATGGTTATTAACTCCCAATATTGGTGCAAATGTCAAGTCGTATCAATTCGTGTTGAATGTGGTATCGAATACAACAACATCTTCATACAACCGGTATGCCCGTCTAGAAGTTGCATCTGCCCAAAAACATCGACTAAACCTGTCTTCGCCATCTCCCTCAATCTTGAAATAAAAAGCCTCATTTTTTTTTTTCTGTTCAGCCATAAAATACTCGGTCACTAGTTCAACATCGTGGTTCCTCAGCTTCCCATTCACACTGCATTCAAGATTGTAAATATCCTTTTTGATAAAACCGATTTTATCCATTCCTCCGGATTGCACCTCGAAAATACTTACCTTCTGATGAATGGGGATATTAACCGAACCCAACTGTTTTGTAAGTACTTTTGTAGAATCCGAAATACGACGGTGTGATATCAATAAATGCACTCTTTCTGAGGCTGTCATCTTATGATTGTGTCCCTCTGCAAAAAGAGAGATGGCATACTTCTTGCTCCCATTTGTCTTCACAACCACAATCTTAGCTTTGCAATTGCATCTACTTATTTCCCGCTGTCTTTTTCTCTCCCGAGTTTCATCTTTCCTGTATGCACCTTGTTTGCAACAAACAAATTCTTTCCTCAGAATCTCTTTCTTATATGTCCCCGGAAAGCTGGAATGAAGTCGAATACCAAAGCCAGCCAAGAATGCATATTTGTTATAGTAATTATAAGCGAGGTCAAGCGAGTCGAACTTCATCCCAACCGCTGGTGTTTCCTCATTTCTTACTTCAGGAATGTAAACCATCCCATTAGCTGTTACACAGTCATCACTCTCTGAGCCCCCAGACATTTTACCCACATATATTTTTGAACTACTTCTATATCACTGCATAGCAAATATTAATTCATTAATCAATCATTACTGCATTACAACATATCAATGCATTCCACTTACACAAAACATCGCCCAAATTGACACAAAAAAGACGCATAGCCTAGCTTGTTTGTAAGAGCCATTATTACACAAAATTTAATAATAGTTACGTCATCTCTTGTGCAATAATCTGGAAAAAATAACATTAGAACCAACATGTTCAACTAAGAACACAAATGTAATTCAAACCAGCAATTACAGAACTTCTCCCAATATCCTCTCCAAATGCTTACTCCTAATGCCATTAAGCCTAATTTTAGGATCTTTTACCTACATTTTATAATTTCCCACCCCCACCAAAAACAATCAACTAAATATATTGAATATTCATAAGGAAATGACGCATTATTGACAGAAAACTGACGCATTATTGACGGCAGAATAACACATTATTGACCGCAGAAATGACGCATTATTGATGCCACAAATGACGAATTTCTCACCCTCACAAAAAACAAACCAAACCCAATAAAATCAATCCAGCAACAGTAAACTTACCTCTCAAACTCAAGCGGGAGCTCCGAAGTCAATCAGCTTAAGAGAATGTGGTGGACATTAGAGAAGACTCTTTGGTAGTGGAGACTCCATCTCTACCACAATCGAGGAACAAATGCTGCTGCGGCGTCTAGCTACAGAACCAGATATGCTACTTTGCTTTCATCTGGAATCTCGTGTGCTGAACGAAAAAGAGAAGGGGTTTTCACTTCAGCCATAGAATCAAAACAGGGCAATAGCTAGATAAGAGCCATTAATCGTCATACCGAGGATGCCATAGATCGCAGGCCTCCTAAGGAGCTGATGACAATGGAGCGACTATAGGGTTTGGGAGCTTTGGATCTTTCTAATTCTGGGTTTGCGTTACATTCAAAAACAGAGGATTGTGTTCTTGAATTTTTCAGAGAGGGAAATATCTTCAACTGAAGTTGGGTTTCCAACGGGTCAGATTTCAACCCGGTTCTACATGCACCCTCTTTTAAAAACTCACCGTTGGATGAAATCCAATGGCTCTAACATACCCCTCAAAAAAACCCCTTATAACTTTCCCCTCACTATAGAAGCTCCCGTTGGGTAAACTGGATCGTACTCTGGCTGGGCCACTAGGCCCAATCCCGTATGATGCTATTTTGTTTAGTTTGCTTATTGGGTTTATGACAGTTCACAGAAAGGTGTTGAATTCCTCCTTTTTTGGTACCAGTCCCATCTCTTCCCCTACAGAAAAGACAACATATGCAAATGCAGCAAGTTTCATTTGGATAGAGTAATCTATATATATAAAGCAAAAGACAGAGAATGGTGAAACATTCAAAATACTAGAAAATGCCCTTAGTTAATTCAAATATTAAGAATTGAAATTATTAATTAAATGAGGATAATATGGTAATTTCACAATTTTTCATATTAAAAAAATAAAAATAAAAACAAAATCAGATAATAGGTCCTACTTTTATGGTTCATAACTACCATGTTATCTTTTTTTAATTCTAAAATAAAATAATAAATAAAAAAGAAAACCAATTGGCACATGTGTAGTTTGAAGAAAGAATATTGAATTGGATTTGATATTAAGGCTAGTTTGCTACAAATACTAGAAAATATTGAATTGAATGTATATAATTAGATTCCACGTATTTGAAATGGTTTTGAAGTAACTATATTAAAGTTCGACTAAAAAAAAAAAGTAAACTATATTAAGGACACTGCTCACCACATCTTCTTCACATAGATGGTGAAACCACGAATTTCTAGTAGTTTGTAATATGGTGATATGCCAAGCAGATTCAGCGGTAAAAAGTCTCCCACATGATTGTTGAAGGGATGAAATCATAGAAGATGTTTGAAACAGAGCAAAGCTTCAGCACAGAAAATCACCGAGATCCTGAAGTTGTTCTAGGCTTGGAGTTTGGATCTTATGAGACACTTCATAAGAACACGGCATATTTCAAAAGTCTTCACGTGAATGAGACGGGGTTGTCTTGTCCCTCTCATGCCAAAACCTATGTCAAAAGATTGATTAAACAAAAATTCACACATGTTAAGCTAAACTTGAGTAAACAAGTTAAATTTTATGAGAAAATGCTTCAGGAAAAATTTACCGCTAGAACAATTACTGAAAATAAACTTCATCATACAAGTTTTATTTTATGAGAGAATGCATCAGAACAAATGTAGCTACCGAACAATGACAGAGAAAATAAATTTGAGTTACACACTCTCTCTCTCTCTCTCCCTCTCTCTCTCAATAATGATGTTGGTGTTCGGTTCACAATTGTATATCATTTTATACCCTTGTAGCTTATGATTTAGTTATGTTTTTGAGATAAACTTGTGCTTTTAACCTCCTTTGTGTTTGTGATTCAGCTCATTGAGCTCTAGGTACCACTTGAGGCATTTGAAGTAAAATGGTGAAAACAATGTGTAAAAAAACTGGAGACTGAGTTAGAAGTTCGTTTCAGACTTATCTTTGTCATCCAAGCTTGGATTGGGCCAAATCACATGTGGTTGGAAAGAAGACATTCTGAACTTAAAGCTCAAAGTTATCAATTGATTAAGGCAAGCCTAATTCGTGAGCCCATGCAATTACACATCATGTTGACTTACAGATGAGCTCATTGTTGCTTGGTAATGCTGACATGAGGATGAGCTATGGCTGCTGGTGGGATTAGTTGGTGAAGTGCAGCAACCAATTCTGATTTTCTAATGCAAGTGTGTTAGGTCATTGCCATATTCAATTCTGATTTCTCACTTCCCTCTTCCTATAAATACAACTTCCATTCCACATTCAAGGTGTGCAAGCCTGGGATTCACAACCCCACAAAACCCTCTCCATCCATCCTCAAACACTCCATCCAACCCCAAACACTCCAGCAATCAACCCAATACTCTAAACTGCCCCAAATCACCAAAACAGCTCCAGAAAGCCTTCGTTCCATTTCCCTACGAATTTCCGCTTTCTCAGCCATCACCACTCACCCAAGCTCATCCCAAATCACCTACTAGCTGTCATACATCCTTCTAGACGTGGGAAGCTCTTGGCACTTGAAGAAGCCTTAGACATCACAAGAACTTCAGAAAAGGGGTTTTTCTACTCTTATTGCATTCCTTATGTTTTTCTCATTTCTATCTAAGTTTCTTTTCCATTATGAGCAGCTAATTTCATAACTAGGGCTTCAATGTAACCTAACATGAATATTCTGGGTTTATAAGTTTGAAGTTTGGAGTTTCAAGTTTGATTCATGATTCATGTTCTTATTCATTATGCTTATCAGTTAATATGCTTGTTTGAATGATTGATCACCATTAGAACTTGTATGTTAGCTATCTTGGTTTGAATCAAGAGTAGACACCATGCTTTGATTCAAATTGAACTATGAATAGGAAGAGTATGTATGGACATTCGACAACAGGGATTAGATACATGCTTGGTTGTTTAAAATGTTCTTCTATGCTTAATTGGTTTCTGTTGGGGCCCAAAAAATCCATGGTTGGGCCCGAATAAATTCATAGCCCAAAACGATATATTATCGAAAAAGGATCCAATTTGGAGTACACGAAAGTCTGCCATGCACAAGCCACATCCTGCATGCCATGCCAAATAAAAATCTGTCATGCTAGAAATTGATATTAAAATTATAAAGATGCATTTAGCTATGCAAATTCATGCCAATTATCCTATAAAGCGTCATAATTAAAAGCATGCCAAACGACATGCCATGCCAAGCGACATGCCATGCCAAGCGGGAAATTATTATTTCACACCCAATCGCACTTCAAGCTTAAGTGGGCCCAAGCCACTCAAATGCCCGGGGCTTGCTTGAGTGGGTTGTGGTATGGATGGTAACAAATTGTCATGGGACCCATTGATGAGTCAAGAAATGGAAGTCTCGGGTCGCTTGGGGGCCTCGGGACTCAGGCCCATTTCTTAGGCCCAAATATGGGTAAGCACAAGAGGAGAGATAGCCCATTACCTCAACTAGGGTAGCCCAACCAAAATGACCCATTACTTTAGATATCCCATAAAAGCCCAAATACTTGGTAAATTCAGCCCACTCATTAAATAGCTTGGTTTGCTATGTTAAAAAGGCCCAACTATTTGAATAAAGGGAAGTCAAAGCCTCCAGCACTTGGCTGAAACAAAGGGCCACGAGAAGAACAAAGGCTCACATGTGAGGGGCTGCTGGGAGAACGAATCCCAAGTGCAAGCATTCAAGAAACCGATGGGTATTGGCATGCAAGGGAGGACGCTACTTCTTAAACCAGCAGGCGCACCCATTTTCCTTTCCCTCATCAGATTTAGCTATGAAAAAAGGAGGAAAGAAGAGGAAGAAGATGAGTGAAAATAGAAGCCCCCCCTCTGAGGCAGCCGCTAGAAGAAACTTAGAGCACCCAAAATCTCTGATTTTGTGGGATTGGGCAGAGCCAACTTTGCCACCATGAAGTAAGTCAAGAAAGAGGAGAAGAAAGGAAGAGGAAAGCTTAGCTAGAATGGGAAGAAATCATTAGGGTTTCTTGGAGAAGAACAAACCCCAGCAACTATAAATAGGGCCTCTCCTACACAACACAACACAACCCACAACCTTCAGAGAGCAAGCTTTCTCTCTCACTTGCAAACCCAGCAATTTTCGTGCTATCCCTGCCAAGTCTCCTTTATTTCCTCTGTTTTGGCTTATCGACAGAAGTTTTGGCAGAGTCTCCGCCAAGCTGCCGGAAGCTACAAAAATCACCCAAAACTCTCCACCAATCCTCCTTAGAACCCCTCCTCTCTTCCATTAGAACCTCTGTCCTTCGTAGGAGCCCACAACTCTCTCTCTCTAAAGTGCTAAACCTATGATAATTTTACTCCCATGCCACATGCCTCTCATGCCAAGCCCGAAAGTTTATCTGTAAACATGAAGAAATTATCTGTAAGTTGCTGTTGTTTTTGTTGGTGAAGATAACCAAAATACTTCCTAGGGCTTTGCTGCCCTTTCGAAGCATTTTGGGGCTTAATTTTCGAACTCAGACAAAGGGGACAACTTCATCAGCCCAGCCCACTTGCTGCCGGAAGAAAAAGACCCCTACAGTTTCTAATGCTTAATTTTAGGTTAGACAACAAATGATCAAATTAGGGAATTAGGAACACAATGTTAGGACCAGACACCATGGCTTAATTATACTTTAGCTAGAATCAGTCTTTGAATCTGAATTAGACTTGTCACTTGACTCCTTATAACCCAGAATTGAATTGTTATGGTGATTCGAATGCCCTAGTCTCCAAATCTGTTTTTCAACTCTCAAAACCACTCTTTGTTACATTTGTTTTCTTGATTTCCTTTGCAATTTCAGTTTATTCATTTCTTTTCACAAGCACAAGCACTCTCACTTCACATTCCAATTTCATCTTGCTTCATTTACTCACTCTTGCTTTAATTTCTGTTTTAGACATAACCTCATACTTTCTTGAATTTGGTAATCTAAGTACATAACTAATTTTAACTTCTCAGTCCTCGTACTTGTCTTGCTATACTACTAATTGCCCCGTACAATTGCGAGTTAACATAATATTAACAACAAATTTTGGTGCCGTTGCCGGGGACTAAACGAAAGTTCTTCCCTGGTTATGTGCCCAAGGTTACCCTATTCTTTTTAGTGTTTCTAATCAGTCTAATTTTCTGCTTTAGGTAGTTTATGTCTAAAAGGCCATTCCTTGAACAAGTGAGGTCTTCATTTCAACATTCGAGATTTTTGAACGCAAGACCATCATTGCAACCCAACAGGGTGATCTCTGAAATTCAGAATCGATTAGAAAGAGAGTTGTCAACTGCAAAAGAGCAAGCTCTAGCCACATTTACAAGTCTTGCTCTCCACACTGACCTTCCTGGTTCTTCACCTTCAAATTCAGAACCTAGTTCAGATCAAGAAGAAGAAGAAGAGATGGCTGCCAATGAGTTCATGGGAGACCTTGATATCCCAACAATTCCAACATCTCCTTCAAGCATTTTGCTGCCCACTGTAGCTCGAAACTATGAGCTTAAATCTTCTCATCTTAATATGTTACCTTCCTTTTATGGTTTACCTAATGAAGATCCGTTAAATCATATAAAGGATATTTTTAATGTTGTTAGCTCTTTTCCCTTGACAAGTGTGATGGAAGATCAATTTCAAATGAGAGTGTTTCCATACACTTTGAAGGATAAGGCGAAATATTGGTTGAATTCTTTGAAGCCTGGTTCACTCACAACTTGGGGTGCCATTCAAAAGAAGTTCTTGGAGAAATACTTTTCCACACAAAAAACCGACATGCTTAGGGACAAGATCAAGTTATTTGCACAGCAAGATGATGAATCGTTTTGTGAAGCATGGGAGAGATTCAATGGGTTGTTCAATCAATGTCCTCATCATGGGATTCCTTTGAAACTTCAAATGCATATGTTTTATAAAGGACTAACCCCTTCTAGTCATAATATTGTCACGAATTTTGCAGGTGGTTCTTATAAAACCAAGACTCCGGAAGAAATGTATGAACTCTTTAAGGGGATAGCAATGGAGACCCAACATACGGATACAAGAGGTAAATGTGTTGTTAGTGGTTCTAATGATGCTTCTAGTGTGCATATTTCAAAATTAGAACAAAAGCTAGATGCTCTTCTTGCGTTGAACTCAAGAAACCCTCCGAAGGAAGTGCGTAGCATCTGTGAAACTCATGACCATACTACCATAGCTTGTCCATGTTGCGTCGATTCAGCTGCACCAAAATGGATTCAGCTGCATCCTCAACTTGTGATACTCGCAAGTGCATGAGCCGTTCGGTAGTATAGCATATGTAAGTGCGAGGTCGATTCCACAGGGATTGGTGATTGAATGATCCAATTCAGTTTTCCTACACAAAACAGAAAAACAAGAAAGAAAATAAATAAAACAAGAAAGAAAGAAAAGAAAATAACTCAAGCAGATAAGTTCCAAAGTTCAATTAGATTAACGGATTGATTCTAGCTAAAGTATGATTAAGCCATGGTGTTTGGTCCTAACCTTGTATTCCTAATTCCCTAATTTGATCATCTGTTGTCTAACCTAAACTAAGCATTAGGAATCCATTAAGCATAGAAGAACATTTTAAACAACCAAGTATGTATCTAATCCCTGTTGTCGAATGTCCATACATACTCTTTCTATTCATAGTTCAATTCGAATTAAAGCATGGTGTCTACTCTTAATTCAAACCAAAGATAGCTAACATGCAAGCCTAAATGGTGATCAATCATTCAAACTAGCATATTAACTTATAAGCATAATGAATAAGAACAAAAATCATAATTGAAACTTGGAAACTAAAGAAAAGAATTTACATAACAATGAAAAGTAAAGTGGAACTAAGAAAAACTTCAGGAGAATTTCAGCACAAAGATTTCATTACAACAATTGAAAACTAGAAAGAGAAACTAAGAGAATTTGAGGGAGAGAAGGGAGGGGAGCTCTAGAGAAGTGTTTGAGAGCTCCCCCCTCTGGGGATGTGTTTTGAAGCTTGAAGACTTCTCTATTTATAGGGCTAAGAATGAGGAACATCATGATGAATTCCAACATCACAATTCCTCTTTTAATACAATCCATAACTCACACTTCATCTTGTCTATGTTAGTGTGGTTGGAATCAATTCCATCCCATACTTCTTTTTCTGCACCTCAAGCTTTCTTCACATGGGATCAAAGGTGATCAATTGTGGCTGCCTTTTGCTGCCAACCCATGTGGTCTTCTTTTGGTTGCTGAACAAAAACGAGTTTTCTGAACTAGGCTTGGTGTAGGAAGGCCAGAGGTTTCAACATGTATCCAATGGGGCTCAAATTTGGATATGTTATACTAGGCACCCATTGGAACAACTTCTATGAAGAAAGTATTCCCATCGGAGTAGTACAAGTGTGCGTTTTGGGCCTTGTAAGTTGGCTGCCGAACAGAGACTGGAATTGATTTCATTTCATTTCTGCTTCACATGCATGCACATGCTTTCTCTATAATAGCTCCAGCATGTACCAACTTGCTCCTTTAGACTTTCATAGCTGGAATACCTCCCTACTTCACTCATTATGTTGGGTCCAAAGTCAGTTGCAGCTGGGGTGAGGCACATGGCTTAAAGGAGGTGACAAGGCTCAAAGCTGGCAGCTGCAATCCTGCACATGGTGCACTTTGATGGGACCACGGATTGGGGTTGGCTTCATCAATTTATACGTTTTAGTAGTCCATTTTTTAGTTCAGAATCTCCTCTTTCCAACCACATATTATTTGGGCCAATACAAGTTGCGAGGAGGAAGTTAAGGCCGAAACAAAATGCTAACTCAGTCTGCTCGTTTTTGCACCATTTTGCATCATTTCCTATCCAAAGCCACCATTGCTACCTAAGGCCCAATGAACTGAATGATAAACAGAAAAGGGATTAAAAGCACAAGTTTAACTCAAAAACATAACCAAATCATAAGCAAGAGGGGTACAAAATGATATACAATTGTGAACTGATCAGTCCACTTGGGGCTGCATATCCAAAATTTGTGCAAGAGCAAGCTAAGTTGGTAAATTCCTACAACCAAGGTCCAAGAAATGATCCATACTCTCAGAGTTATAATCCAGGTTGGAGGAATCATCCAAACTTTTCATGGAGGAATACACAGAATCAAGCCAATCCCCCTTCATTCCAAAGGTCACAACAATCATCATCATTGGAGTTTATAGTGAAGCAAATGGCAACCAATCAATACAATTTCCAGCAAACTACACAAGCTGCCATTGCCAAATTGGAAGTTCAACTAGGCCAAATGGCTGCTGAGATAAGCCAAAGAGAACCTGGAAAATGGCCAAGCCAAACCGTTATCAATCCAAAGAACCACGAAGTCAAGGCCATTCACGTACTCAGATCAGGTAAGAAAGTTCATAATAAAGTTGATTCTAATCTTTCCAACAATGTTGTGGTTGTAGAGGATGAAGATGAAGAGGAGCAGACCACAGCTATGGAAGGAGAACAACCCAAAACTTCTCAATCTGCTCCTAAGGCCAAATCAGATTCTCAGGAACCCAAACAAGTCCAATTGCACCAAAATGGATTCAGCTGCATCCTCAACTTGTGATACTCGCAAGTGCACGAGCCATTGGTAGTTTAGCGATGTAAGTGCGAGGTCGATTCCATAGGGATTGGTGATTGAATGATCCAATTCAGTTTTCCTACACAAAATAGAAATGAAAACAAAAGAACATAAAACAAGGAAGAAAGAAAATAAGTAACTCAAGCAAATAAGTTCCCAAGTCAAGATAGCTAACATGCAAGCCTTAATGGTGATCAATCATTTAGACTAGCATATTAACTTATAAGCATAATGAATAAGAACAAAAACCATAATTGAAACTTGGAAACTAATCAAATTTAAGAAAAGAATTTACATTACAAAGAAAAATAAATTACAACTAAGAAGCAAAAGGGTTTTGTACAACAATTGAGAACTTGGAGAATTTGATGAAGAAACGGAGAGGTGTTTTGAGAACTTAGAGAAGGGAGAAGAAAGTGTTTTGGGAAGTGTTTGAAAACATCACTACTACAAAAAAAAAGGCAAAAGACGACGGGAATTCACCGTTGTGTATCCGGTTTTCAAACCGTCGTGAAATCGACCGACATCTTTTCCAAAAGAAAACCACGACGGTAAATCCTCGTCGTTGTTATAACAAACAACGTCATTAACAAAAAACAACCGACGTCTGTGTATTGAAAAATGAGCCTAAAAAATTGTCAAGGATAAGAATAGACGACCAATTTTAACAAACAAACGTTGTTTACAAGGCAACACATGACATATTTTAACAGAACATGGCCGCAAGAGACGCATACCAAGACGAAAACTAAAACTCACAACCGTTACATATACCTTTCACGACACATGATCAAACAAGAAACGTGAAATACAATTATGACGTCTTTAAATAAATAAAAGACGACGTTATTAATACATACTACGTCACCACTATTTATATAACCGTCGTGAAATAAATTTTCCACTTCGTTTTTTCCATTAATATTGACGTGGAAATAGCGGTTAGGGTCATTACTTACGACACATGTATTTCTATAGATGACGTTGTATTTAATGAACAACGTCGTCCACAAATAAAAGACAACCGTGTTTCAGAATTTATACGTCATCTTTAAAAACATGATCGTCGTCTAATGTATTTTAGACGGCACAAATTGTCAGTCGATCGCCGTATAAATTTATATTAACGACATGATCTGAAAATAAACGACGTGGAAAATATGTTAGGGTCATTACTTACGACACATTTATTTCTACAGACGACGTTGTGTTTGATGGACAACGTCGTCATCATGTAAAAGATAGCCGTGTTTTGACATTTATACGTCGTCTTTACCAAAATGACAATCGTCTAATCTATCTGAGACGGCAAAGTTTGTCAGCCAATCGTCGTGGAAAATACTTTTAACGACAAAAGAATAAAAAAAAGATGCGGATATTCCCATATAACGTTGTTTTTGTAAAAGAACGACGTCCAAATATTTCTTTACGTCGACAAATTTACCTCTGGAGTTCAAATAACGTCGTGAATTGTTCTTTTTCCACTTCGTTTATGAGATAACAAGCGACGTGGTAAAATTTTAGACGACGATTTTTGAGTTGTTACGGACGAGTTCATTATCTAAGACGTCGTCTTTTGTAACATTCAGGTTAGATATCTCGTCTTTTAGACGTTGGTATTATGGGATTGGAGTCGTGTTATTTGTTATTACATGTCAGCTCTTTAGGCTTCTCCGATGTGATATCGTTAATAACTGTTTCACAATACCGTCGTGGTTCTTCCTTTTTACGTTGCTTTTAGACGTCGGTAAATACATTGCCGTCGTTGAATGCTCCAAAACGTCATTTTTTAATGACAATTTTATTAAAACAGACATCTGTTTTTCACATTTTTATCAGGACCGTCGTTTTATAATCTTGAACCAGTATTTTTTGTACTGATTGTTTTGCGGCCAAAACCTGCATAATGAAAGTGAAGAAAACACATTACAATTTATTACAAAATTAATGTCATACACTAGTGCCGTTTAGGGCATAAGTAATTTCATAAATTACAAGAGCATCATTCAATCCATATATCTTCACACCTATCTCGAATATTTTGACTCCCAAACTCACCCACCAGTTCATCAAATGTGTCAACATTTAGCATTCCTCTAGTAAATGGCTCACACTCAATTCTCACATCACCTAAGACATCATCACCAATAACATCATTATATTCTCTATTAGGCATTGATAACACTACCAACCAACCACGATGCATCGGGTCGTCAACAAAAAATACTTGTTTGACTTGAGAAGCCAAAACAAATTGGTCATTCCTATGTCCAATTTTACTCAAATCTACAAGGGTAAATCCAAGTTCGTCGACTATCTATCCAATCACACCTAAAGACTGGGATTGTAAACTTTTGGTAGTCAAGGTCCCAAATTTCTTGAATGACACCATAAAAACCCATATTTGAGAGAATTGGGTTTTTATCCTTGGCACTAGAAACTTGCATGGTATGTGCAAGTAAATTAACTCCACTATTTTGAACTATCTGCACATCATCTTGTGCCTTGATTAAATTTAACACCTTTCATAAGATAGCTCCTATATGATGGCACTGCCATGTTTGGACCAGCTGCTAGCCACCTTAAATTTTCTGATACGCCATGATTGTCTTCCTCATTAAGTTCACTTTGAACCTGCAAATTAATCATATCTTAATTCAATCTAACATAGAAAGAAGAAAATTAAAAGTCCAATATGTTATTCAATAACATATACCTTGAAGCATAGCCATTGAATGAAAGTGCTATTGTACTTATCTTGCAGCCACTTTGTTCTCTTTCTAAATTTTGGATAAGCGGTCTTGATGTGGATCATATGTTCCCTACATGACACGAAAAATTCAAGCATTACGGTCCCAAACTTATAAGATAAACATAAGGAATAATTTAAAATGGAAACTTAAAGAATAAAACTCATACTCAATATAAGGTAGGACTTCCTCCATTTTCTCCAAGACATATAGATGTGCTTGGTTCAATAGGTCTCGATCAACTATGCTCACTGTGCAACCTGATAATGTCTTTGAAACTCCTATCTTCTGACTTGATGGCACTCCAATTGTACTAATATCAGATAAATGTTCGGTGCAAAATTCTACAGCTTCTTCAGCTATATAACGCTCAGCAATGCAACCTTCGGGATGAGTACGGTTCTGAACATACCCCTTTAGAACTTTCATATATCTTTCGAACGGATACATCCATCTAAAATAAACTGGCCTACATAGACGAACTTCTCTAACAATATGTACTACTAGATGAACTATGATATCGAAGAATGAAGGTGGAAAGTATTTTTCAAGCAAACACAAAGTAACTACTACATCTTCTTCCAACTTATCTAGCTTGGAAACATCAACCGTCTTTGCACATATAGCATTGAAGAAGAAGCACAAACAAGTTATTGCATACCTTGCAGGCTTCTCCAAAACATAACGAATTGCCACAGGGAGCAATTGTTGCATTAAGGTATGACAATCATGTGATTTAAGGCCAAGAAGTCTTGAATCATGTAAAGATACAAGATTTTTTTATATTTGAAGAATAACCTTCAGGGACCTTCATACCATAGAAAGAATTGCAAACCGCTCTCGTCTCTGCTCTTGACAAATTCCAAGGCCCTAGAGGCAAACGAGTACGTCTTTCTCCATACTCGGGTTGCAAATCAGTTTTGACCCCCATGTTCAATAAATCTAACCGAGCAGCAATCCCATCTTTATTTTTTCCAGGGATCTCCAGCAATGTACCAATGATACTATCGCAAACATTCTTCTCAATGTGCATAACATCTAGGACATGCCTCACTGGAAGGTATTTCCAATACTCAAGATCAAAGAATTTTGACTTCTTCTTCCAACAAACTTTGTCACCATCATTTTCACCTCCACCTCCCCCTTTTTTCGAGCCCCATATGTAATTAATATCTTCAACCATTTGCAGCACTTCTTCTCCAGTTAATGGCTCAAGAGGCGTGCCATATTCAGGTTTCCCATTAAAGGCTGCACGTTGCCTCCTATATGGATGATTGATTGGTAACCATTTTCTATGCCCAATGTAACAAATTTGTGGCCATTTTTCAACCTGTGACTAGGTGTATCATCACCGCATATTGGACAAGCTTTATATCCTTTAACAACACAACCAGATAAGTTTCCATAGGCGGGGAAATCATTAATTGTCCACAGTAATGCAGCTTTGAGTGTAAAGTATTCTCCTATATGTGCATCATACACTCCTCTAATCCCATCCCACAAAGATTTTAAATCATCAATCAAAGGCTCCAAGTAGACGTCTATATCATTTCCGGGTTGTTTAGGACCAGAAATCAATAAGGTCAACATCATGAACTTTCGTTTCATGCACAGCCATGGTGGGAGATTATATGTAACTAAGATAACTGGCCAGAAACTATATCTGCTACTTAGAGAACTGTGGGGATTGAATCCATCAGATGAAAGAGCCAATCTCAAGTTTCTTGGCTCATTACCAAACTCGGGCCATTTATCATCAACAAGTTTCCAAGACGGGGAATCCGCCGGATGAGACATCTGACTGTCAATTGATTTTCTAGCAGCATGCCAAGTCAAACTCTTAGCTGTCTGATGTGATTGAAACATCCCTTTAAACCTTGCAATTGGAGGAAAATACCACACCACCTTTGCTGGCACACCCTCTTTCAAGATTGAATCTTTGCCTTCCTTCCACCTTGAGATACCACAAGTAGGACAATTAGTTGAATCTTCGTACTCCTTCCTATACAAGATGCAATCATTGGGGCATGCGTGGATTTTCTCATAACTCAGCCCCAATGCACACAAAATCTTTTTTGCCTCATACATAGAGGCCGGTATTGTATTTCCTTCTGGAAGCAAATCGCCTTGAAGTATCAATAATTCTGTAAAACAGACATCACTCATCCCATGTTTTTCCTTCAAATTATACAACTTCACTAATGCCGATAACTTGGTGTACTTTCTACAAACAGGGTACAATGGTTGATCTCCTTCCCCAATCACATTGGCAAACTCATAAGGATCGGATCCAAAATCACTAAAATCATTATCATCCATCTCTATTTCTTCAGACACAAAACTGTAGCTACTATGGTCATCATCTTCTTCAAAATTTCTACTAGCATTAGTAGTTGCTTCCCAAGGTTCTCTGTGAAATGTACAATTCTTATAGCTTTGGTGAACTCCATTAAAGTATAAGTGATCCTTTATAATTCCAACCCCAAACAATTTCAAATTCACACATTTAACACATCGACAACGGATATGTGTTGTAGTTAGAAGATTTTCTACAGAAAATTTCAAAAATGCTTCCACCCCTAACTCATATGCCTTCGATCTTCTATCCGAGTGCATCCATGACTTATCCATATCCGACACTATACCCTATTACCTATAATAAAGTGAAAAGACAAGCAATGACCATCACTATAGCAGATTATATCGGGTTTTAATAGCAAGTAATATAGTATACAGACGACAGTTTTTAAACAACAACAGACATATTGGACATATATAGACGACGGGTTTTCAAAAAACGTCGTCTAATGCTAGCAAAAAACAAAGGCCAGCGAAATTGAACCACGACGGTAGTTAAAAAAACCGTCGTGTATAAAAATACAGACGTCGGTTTGTTAAAACACCGTCGTCGTATGCCTAAAAAAGCATTCTAAATATCAAAATCCTAATTTATTTTCAAGAACCCAAAATATATTAAGAACACAACATATACATTAATTTTTATGTTGGGTATTAAGAACACGTATACTAAGCATGAAACCAACATATACTAAGCATGAAAACATTAAATCCATTCCCGATTCATAATAACAGAGAGTGATTAAAAGATCCGACAACATTAAATCCATTCCCGATTCATGAAAACATTAAACATTAAATCCATGAACCCATACCTCCGACAACATTAAAAGATCACAAAACATATATCTAAAACCCTTTAACACAGAACTTAATATCATTCAATGAATTTACAAGCATAAGATTAGGGTTTGTACTTACAGGTAGGCAGAGCTCACAGATTATGGCCAACTTGGATTCGACGGAGCCTGGAGAGCCCAACTTTGAATTAGAGTTGAAGTGAGAGAGCGAAATGTTTTAGGTCACAGATTATGGCCAACTTGGTTCAGGGTTACAAGTATAAGACTTAGAGCGAAATCTGAAAATTTTAGGTTGCGGGGAAATTTTTAGAAAGCGTGCTCTTTAAAACATCGACGGAAAACAAAAAAACCGTCGTTAAAATTTCAAAATAAACATGACGCTTATTACATTAAAGACGTCGTGGTAAATATCCTTATGACGCAAAAACGAAATACCGTCGTTAAAATGTCAACATAAATATGACGCTTATTACACGAAATGCGTTGTGGTAACTCCTTACGACGCAAAAAAAAAAAAAACTGACGTATTAGAAACTAAGTATATATGTGGGGTTTGGTTTTGCTGGGATTCGAACTCGTGCGTGAACGGGTTTAGGGTTTAGGGTGGAATGAACAGAAAATTAAATAGACAAATATACCCTAAACGCTAATGAATAAAACATAAATTATATATATATATATATATATATTAAATAATTTTAGAAAAGGGATTAGGGTTTTAGGGCCTAAAATATCTCGTCCATAAAACCTAAACGCCAAAAATAAACCTTTAACCTCCTAAACCCTAAACCCTAAACCCTAAACCATTAAACTATAAGTGATGTTGTGACTCATCAAAACATTTTTCTTTTTGGTGGTCATTTTATATTTGTATAACTCAAACTGCATTTTTTAAAGCTTAAGGGGGAATAAAATATCATAATGACTTCATAGGAGTTGACGGTGCATTTTTTGGATTTATTTTAAATTTATTTTGAATATTTTGAATTAAATATAATAAAATATTCTTACAAAAACCCACAAACCACGTCTGCGTTAAGAAAGTAAAGACGTTGTAAATCGTAATAAACGACTTACTTGTAAAAAAGACGTCGTTTAAACGCAAAACCATGGCCATTTTTACACAAAAAACGACGTACAAATGATATTCCACGACTTAAATTCTTAACTTCTCGCCGTCTAATTATATTAAACCACGTCGTCTATAGAACCAAGAGCGTCGTTTGAATAACCTTTTACGTCTCTTTTTAAAAAACTATGACGTTGTTATTTGTGTACAACGTCATTTTAAAGAAACGACAGTTTTGAAAGCGCTCTTCGTAAATCTTCGACGGAAAACAAACAAACCGTCGTTAAAAATATAAATAAACATGACGCTTATTACATTAATACCCTAAACCCTAAACCATAAAAAATAAACCCTAAATTATATATATATTTTAAAATAATTTTAGAAAAGGGTTTATGGTTTCACGGCTGTTTGGGCCCAAATTTGGCACGCCCAATCAGAAAGCAAAAAGCCCACATCATTTTTAGGCCACCTGCTTTTGACGCTCTCAGCCCATCAACGTGCCCAGCCCATTAAACAAAGTAAACAGGCCAAAGCAATATCACTTGGCCCAAAAACATTAGAGGCTTGGAAGTAATCAAAAACCAAGAAGAAGCCTGGGCCTCGAAGGAAGCCAAATCAGGTTTGAGCCAAAGGAAAAAATGGGCTTGGCAGCTTTTAATTAAAAAGAAAGAAAACCCACAAGAGGAACAGACCCATGTGACCCCTGACTTAGAAAAGTCAATAACTTCGGCTGAAATTAAAGATTGAACAGGGGCAGGTATAAAGAACGACGTCTCTGAAAGAACTCTGCTGCCAAGAGATCAAATTCCGTTTAGTTTATCTAAAGATATCCTGCTATTTTTCAGAAAAAGCACCATTTTCAAAGATAAGCAGACTCTGCTTCTGTGAAAAGGAGATAAGCGGGAAACAGGGAGCTGTTCAAAAACTGAGAACTTACCATCTCAAACTTCAGACTCTTGCAAAAGCAGTTGAAATGGAAGAAAGACATGGCACCCCATCAAAAATATAGAGAATAGGTCACTTCAGGAACTGATCGTTGAGTGTTTGCTTGCCAGAAAATGGATAGAACCCCCTTCTTTTTCCTTTAAAAATTAAAGATCTTTTGAGATTATTTGCCGCCCATAATTAAAACTCCTGCTCTCAAGAACATTTCTTATATAAACAAGAGAGGGTAAACAGAGCAAAGGACAATCAACCAACACAACCAAAAACTCAGTCAAAAGACAAACACTCAAAATGATCACCTAATCACAGAAAAATTCCAAATCCAACAGACCCAGAGTCTGAAGCACTTAAATTTCAAAAGCTTCTCAACAAGCTTGCAGAATCATCTTGTTTTTTCCCAGCAAGGACAGTTAGAACACTACTTCTAATTCGAATCCCAGTTCACCAATCAACAAAAACAAGATTGCTCTGGTTACAAATTTGGTTCAGCAAAAGCCAAGACAAGCAGAGTTTGAGTTTGTCTCAAATACGAAAACCTCAACAAATTTATGGAGACCCCTGACTAAGCAGCACAGGTACCACAGTACAGCTCTAGCTCAAGTCCAGCCACTTCTGTCCCTTTCAGACTGGAGAAATCCCAGTTCTACCCATTCAAGAGCCTTCCAGGGCTTGAAATAGATTAAAGCTCTGCCAAACTCAAGCTTTGGTATTGATTTGCAGCTGAAGCCTAGCAGTTGAAGTTGTTGAAAGTCCAGTCCAGCACAGGCACGTCCAGTCCAGCCCGGAGCAGAGGCTTCTATCCAGACAGGAATGGAAGCACAGCCCTCTTTTTGTTTTTGTATAGTCAGTTTTCCCATTTTGAGTATCATAAAGGGGAGTTTTGCCTGAAATTAGTTCAATTTGTTATCATTTATTCTGGCCGGAACTACCGGTTTTATATTGAGAAAATTATGAAGTCCTTACATGTCTAAGGCATAGAAAAGAACTTACTTGGGAGATATTCCTCACCCAAATTCACAATCGTTTTGTTCAGAGTCAATAGCTTGGGGCGCAAGTTATTTTTACTCTCAAGTCCGTTAGAATTGAAAAATTGCTAACGGTGGCACGCTCAACACATAAAGAAAGTTAATTTATTGACCAAACTATGGTCTTTGAATTAATGGGGAACTTTGCCCTACCATCACAGGAAACAAATCAAAACGGGTGAACAACGGCCTAATATATATTAACCATAAACCCTAAACCCCAAAAATAAACATTTATCCCCCTAAACCCTAAACCCTAAACCATCAAACTATAAGTGATGTTGTGACGCATCAAAACATTTTTTTTTTTTAGTCATTTTAAATTTGTATAAATCAAACTACATTTTTTAAAGCTTAAGGGGGAAGAAAATATCATAATGTTACCACGTCAGTTTAAATAAAGACGGTTTAGAAAGTGCCCTTCTTAAAACATCGACGGAAAACAAAAACTCTCAGTCAAAACTGACAAAAGCCATCCAGTTCCAGCAAAACAGGCGGAACTCAGGTTTCTGATTCCAATAAGAGAAGAACCAGTTTTCTCTCGTTGCAAATACGATCCAACTCAGACGAGTCAAGCAGAATTCAACTTTCTGTCGTTACAAATTTGGTTCAGCATGAACTTGGGTTTTTCACAACATGAAAACCTCAACAAATTTACAGGGAGGTTGACGGTGCATTTTTTGGATTTATTTTAAATTTATTATGAATATTTTGAATTAAATAGATATAAAGACAAACAAACCACGTCGGCTCTAAGAAAAGAACGACGTTGTAAAACTTATAAACGACTTGTAAAAACAACCGTCGTTTAATGGCTGTCAACGACGTACATACAGTATATCACAACTCAAACTATTAACTTATCGCTGTTTAATTTAATTACCACGTCATCTAGGGCATTAAGAGCGTCGTCTAAATTCCTTTTACGTCGATTGTAAATGTACAGTCGTGTTTTTTTATTCCTTTTATTTTATTTATTAACCACGTTTGTACTCCATAAGACGACGGTGTTTGATATAATTATGTCGTTTGAAGGTTTATTACACGTTGGTCACGCAATTTCTTTTTTTTTTTTAAATAATGAAAACCAATTTTAAATTCATAGGGAAAAAAAGAATGTACATTATACATAAAATTTGTACAAAAACTTGTCTAATTCTAACAAAATTTGTACATTATATAAAAATGTTTAAGTGTTCTAAAAATCCTCTACTCCATATGAAGGCAAACAAACTCTGCCCATTCTTTCCTCACTTCTTCAATGGCTTCTTGGGGGTATGGCGCCGGATCTTTTCCCTTCGCAAACTGCAATCCATAAACAATTATTATTTAGGCTTTATAAATACACAGAAATTCAATATATATCCACAGATGACGCTATTTTTCATTTACCGACGTAGTATATCTATGCAACGACGGTATTTTTAATTTACCGTCGTTGATAATACAAAAAACCACATAAAATAAATTTGAAAATTTTCTTCTTACCATCTTCTCAAACTCCAGGGAAGGATCCATGATGATGTCTCTCATAAAGCACATGACATAATAGCCACACTCTACACTGCTAGGTTGCTTTGGTGTGCCTGGTAGAGTTTTCCAAATAGGTGCTTTACAGCCTTGTTTGCCTATGTGTGAATTATACATTTTGATAGCACTGTTCACTATGTTTTTGCCCCCCCTCATCCACAACTCGATTTCCAGGCAGTGGATCCAGAAAATACACAGTCTCCTTCTTTGCTCTCACAATGATCAAGACCCAATGACGGTTGCACAAAATAAATATAAAGGTTAAACAGTTTTATATGCAGTGCATCATACAAACAAAATCCCGTTAAGGAGACTAACCCTGGATTGTAAGGCATCGGGAAAATCTGTTCACCATATGTCTTTTGAAGTTGATTGGCTACCAAACGTGATCTTTCAGTTAATGTCCCAGCGTTGGCACTAACTTGAGCAGGGTCGATAAGGCCAACCATGTTCACCATATTTATAGCTTTCAAATTATCAAATAGGCACCTAAATATATGAAATGAAACCATGACTGTTTTTTTTTTTTCAACAGAGAGGAGAGTGTGAAATGAATATTTGATAAGGACAAACCTCATATAAACTGCAACCACAGTAGCCCCAATTTCTTCCATGCCAGGAAACTGTGTAATATCTTCATGCAAGATGAAGGTATTACGATCTTCACCAAACATCTCCTTCTCAATAGTAAAGGTCATAATCTTCTCCTGAGGCTTTAGTGTTGTTTCCACATAACGACAAAGGGATTGTAAAGAAGATGGCAACTCCAGCTTTGAATAATCTGGTACTTCAGTATTTTGTTTTAAGAAATAAAGCAACATAAAGTGACGTGGTAAATCAATAAACACGACAGTTTAAAGAACACAACGTCGTCTGAAAATAATTTAAACGACGGTAAAAAAACACCGTCGTGGTGAAGAATTTAGGGAGTTTCACTAAAACACCCAAAATGGGGGCTGAAATTATAAAAAAACCCAACACCCAAAACACTTTATAAACACACCCAAAACCCATCATTACACACACTCAAAACCCATTTATAAACACACCCAAAAAATATACAATTGTTGATTGTGGGGTTGATTTTGGGTGTGTTTATATGTTTAAATAGTGCTTGGGTTTTTTTTATAAATACATGTTTAGGATTGGGTTTATTTATAAATATCTATAGAATTTATTACGTCGTATAAAAAAAAAATCCAACGTCTAATTCAAATGCAAAATTCATAGATAATGAATTTACCTTTTCAATTTGCTTTTCTCCAATACTGGATTTCTGTTTTAATAAATAAAGGGAGATATATAAGAAAGCTTGTACAACAATTTAAACATTCAATTAAAAACAAAACTACCGTGGAAATTTAAAACAAACGACGGTTTAAAGAAAATATCGACGTCTGAAAATTGAAAAACAAATGAAAAAGGCAAAGTTATGAGAATTTACCTTTTCATCTTGCTTTTCTACATCCTCGGATTTCTGTTTTAAGAAATAAAGAAATATATGTAAGACCTTGTACAAAAAGTAAAAAAAATTAAAAAGTAAAAAAGTTAAATTAAACCGTCGTGGTAATGCATAACAGAAAACAGTATGTAAGAATTACGGACGTCTAAAATGCATTAAACGACGGTAAATAAACGTCGTGGTGATTTATCTATTACGACGGTAAGGAATAAACCGTCGTCTAAATCACATAAAATTGAAAAACAAATGAAAAAGGCAAAGTTATGAGAATTTACCTTTTCATCTATCTTTTCTACATCCCCGGATTTCTGTTTTAAGAAATAAAGAAATATATATAAGACATTGTACAAAAAGTAAAAAAAATTAAAAAGTAAAAAAATTAAATAAACCGTCGTGGTAAGGCATAACAGAAGACGATATGTAAGAATTACAAACGTCTAACATTCATTAAACGACAGTAAATAATAAACGTCGTGGTGATTTATCTATTACGACGGTAAGTAATAAACCGTCGTCTAAATCACATAAATTTTTTCAGAAATTCAGATTCTAGAGTGTACCAGCCTTTTTTAGCAGAAACACAGATAACAGCAATTGCAGAGAGAGAGGGAGAGGGAGAGAGAGAGAGAGAGATACAGAGAGTGAGATTGTGTCAGTGAAGATAGCTTGTAAAACAAGTAAACTAAATACGACAATAACTCAATCCTTTCCACCGTCGTGGTATTAAAACCCAAACGATGGTTTATTAATAAATGCGTCGTGGTATGCATTTTAAAATGGCGGTAAATGTAAACCGTCGTTGTGTTTTAATTTTAACGACTGTGATTCCCAATAACGACGTCTAATGGCTTTTTAAAAAACAGAAAATTCAAAGTTCAAAGATGTTACCATTTCTTCCTGCTTTTCCCCATTCTTAGTAGTATCATCCTCAAAATGTAGAGCTCTGACATCAAGAGCCCCAGAGCAGCTTGCTTTGTCCGACATTGGATTTTTGGGACTTTGCTCTTGACCTTGGATTTGACAGGGGTTAGTTTTCAGTTTTAGCATGCTTGGATCAAAATTGGGGAAGAGTTGGGAAAGCTGACTCAGCAAATTTTCCCTCTCAGCTTCTACCAATTGCTTGGTTCTAGCCTCCATCTTTAAAGTCTCTTCTCTTGATCTAGCCTCCATCTTCAAAGTCTCTTCTTGAAGGACAAGTCTTACACTTTCCTTTAATTGACCGGCAAACTTTACCCTCTGTTGTCTAGGTAAATTGAAGTATTTCTTAGTGGAAATCCCAGCCCCTACCCCTCTAACTATTCCTGGATGCTTGGGACCCAAAGCCATTGTCAACACATCATTACTTCCTGATACAGTAAGAGTGCCTTCAGAGACTTGTTTTTGCAATTCATCCTAACACAAAGACATAATAAAAAGTCAGCATAAGAAAACACACGACGGTTATTTATAAAAACGACGTATTATAACATTTCACACGACGCAATAACATAACAATCGACGTAATATAACATTTCACACGACGGTACTTAACTACCGACGTGGTTAATATATTAAAACGACGTCAATAATAAACCACCGACGTCTTATGATATAATTACAAAAAACAGAGTAGTGATTCCAGATTCAGACCTTTAACGACGTTTTTAAAAAAAATTCGACGTAGTAATATTTTTCACACGACGCAAAATATAACAGAAGACGTAATAAGACTTATCATGGCAATACAGTTTAATAAAAATTTAAAACAGAGTGAGTAGGCTTACAATTAATTTTGCTTTCTTTGCAACCTTTGGATCTGGGATGTTACCGTGTTTTTCTTCTCTAGCTTTCTTCCATAAGGTAGATCGATCAATTTCTACCCTGGGCATGGTTTCCTCCAACTGATCCTCCAAACCAGCATATCCTTTTCGAGACAATCGATGATTGTACTCAAGTTTCTCCCCCCTCTGTGATTGTTCAAAATGCACAGACACAAATTTTTCAGATAACCTTGAAGCTACAAAGGCATCCCAGTCTGCTTTCTCTATGAATTTGTATATTTCAGGGGGTTGGCTTAATTTCTCCTTCTCCTTGATGAATGGAAGGATATGATGCCTTGTTAGTGTAGACTTGAAATCCTTCCATTTCTTGGCAGCAGAAGATAACACCAGTTTCTTGCCCCCTTGACCTACCACAAAAGCCATGTTAACAGCTTCCCAAATCTGCTCTTTTATATCCATGGATATTTCAGCCCATTTCTTGTCCACAAGTGGGACTCTAGAGCGTGCCAACACACCAATGTAGGACTGCATCTCAGTATGTGCAGGGCCACATGGTTTCCCCCTTTTATTGTACTCAACAACTGGCTTGATTTTCTGAAATTTTCTCTTCACAACATGGGGCATTGTGCTTATACCCCGACTTGACTTTGGCTCCTCAGAAAATGTTGTCATGCTACCTGGTTATGTCTCAGCAGATGAAACAAACTTCATCTTCTTTGAGGACTTGGCTTGAGGATTTACAACTTTAAGCTCCTTACATTCATTTTTTTTCAAGCCAGAGTCCTTACTTTGGGATTGAGAAACCATGGTTACAGACAAATCAAACCTGCAAGTGAAAATATTTAAGATGAAATTAAGAAAAAACACGACGGTTATTTATAAAAACCGATGTATTATAATATTTGACACGACGTAAGAACATAAAAATCGACGTAATAAAAAAATTTAACGACGGTACTTAACTACCGACGTGATTAAATATTAAAACGATGTTAATAATAAACAACCGACATCTTATGATATAATTACAAAAAACAGAGGGTTGATTCAAGATTCACACATTCAGGGGAAAATATTTTAGATTTTCATTTATTAAAACAACGTTTTTAAAAATATTTGACATAGTAATATATTCACACGACGTAAATAATAATATACCGTCATGGTATTACAATTAAAACGATGTCAATAATAATATACCGTCGTCTCTACAAGAGAAAAACAAATTTGGAAAAACGTAAAATGATGTTCAACAGAAAAATAATTAAAAAGATTTTCAAAACAAAAACCATTGTTCAGAGAAATCAAACCTGCGATGAATATATCCTAAAAAATCAAATACAAAAAAATACGATCATTTTAAAAAATAACGTAGAACACTTTCACACGATGCTAGGATGACTGACGAACCGTCGTGGTCTATAAATCTAACCACGTAAATAAGAAGCCACTGTCGTCTTATTTAGTTGAAGTAAAAGAAACAGAGTAGTGTTCAAACTTGGAAACTTTCCTTCTTTATCTGCAAATTTTATCAAACTTGGAAAGAAGTAAAATGATTTTAGCAAGAAAAAATGTAAAAAGATTTAAAAAAACGAAAATGATATGCACATGCAAAACAGGAACAAAAATAGTGAGAAATGCTTACCCTTTGCGTGCAATGAAAGTTTTCTCCTGGAGTTTGGTGTTTCAGTTCAGAGACGAAGACGAAGAGGAGAGGAAGATGAAAAGTTTTCTCTCGAAGATACAGAAACAACGCTTTCAGAATGAAAAATGAGAGAAGTTGAAAGTTTTTCTCGGGTTTGGAAACAGTGCAAGTGTAGGTCAGGTAGGCGAAAAGTTTAAAATATTAACATACCGTTTCATAAAACAACGCGATTAATAGAACGCGCCCTAGTATGTAACATTATACAGCGCCATAGGTTTATACCGCCCTATTACATCAGTTTCCACGACACTTAGTTGTAAGAAAACGACGTTTTTTATTTCTAAGTACACGACGCTTTTTTCTTCAAAAAGATGTATCCCGTCATTTTCAAATTTACCCAATGACCTTATACTCAATAATAACGACGTGAACAATCTATAGCATGTTGTTTTAATTACGCATACCGACGTGTAACTTTTTTAATTACACAATAAATTAGTTTTTCAAAAAATGACAACGTCGTTTTTTATATACCATCGTTGTTAATTACATTTATACGACCTTATTTTAGTGTTAAACGAAGTTTATATTTTCATTTACACGTCGCTAATGTTAATATAACCGACGTGGTATAAAAGATTACTTTATAAATAAGGGTTTTTCTGTCTTTCTTGCCCTGGGCTCTGTCTCACCTCGCTTTCATTTTTTAGTTTGGATATTGATGTGTGTGTGCGTTTGTGTATCTGAAAGACAAACACGCACACATCATCTAAAAAATTGTCTTTCTGCTGCGGTCGTCATTTTTCTGAAAGCAAATGTTTTGGATGTTGATGTGTGTGTGCCTTTGTGTATCTCAAAGACACAAAGACACACACATCATCAATTTCTAAAATATTGCCTTTGTGTGTTGGTTTGATTATGATGAGGAACAGAGTTCATTCTGGTAAGACTTCACTTTAATTTGATGGTGACGACGGTTTTCTATATCTACCGTCGTAGGAAAAAAATCCAATAAATAAATCTTAAAAAGCAATTAAAATTAAGACGATGGTTTATAGATAATGATAGACGTATAAAGTAAATTAATACGACGGTATTTTTAACTCCACGAAGTGGTAAAAAATTTGTACGTCGTTAATTTAACAAACCGTCGTGGTTAGTACAAATTATGCGGACAGTAGAGTTATGGATACCGTCGTCGTATACTGTAATTAAAAAGTCGATAAATTTATATTTACAGTCGTGGTAACTTAATTTAAATCGGTGAATTTTTTTGTAATTAACCATCGTAGATTTCTTTGAATTTATGCGTCGCTGACTAAGAAAATTGGGTCGTTTTTATTTACGAGTTAACACGGCGTCTTATTTTTAAATCGTCGTCTTTACTTTCTACGGCGGTGATTTCATAGCTGCAGTTGTTGTTTTTAGGTTCATATTTTAACTCGGAATAAAACCTTTGTAATAAGACGACGCTTTTTTAATTTGGTGCATCGTGGTTGCGTATCCCGGTTTTTTAGGTGTTTAAGTTATGTTTCTACGACGGGTTTCTATTACCGTCGTCTTTTAAAATACAACGACGGTTTTTTGACCTACCGTCGTTGTTTTCTGGTCGTCTTTTGCACTTTTTGTAGTAGTGCATGGAGAACTTTGGAAGAGAATAGAGAAGTGTTTGAAGAATTTAGAAGAAGAGAAGGGGGGAAAGGAATGGAGAGAAGGGTGTTTGTGCCTAGAAATCTCGGCCTATGAGGCCGACTGAAGAAGCAACCTCTCGGTCGAAGGGCCTACCTAGAAGAAGAAGGGGCCGAGCGCGTCGAGTTGTGGTTCGTTTCTCTCATAGGATAAAGGTTGATTCGTGAAGGCAAAACCGTCACGGCCACGGCCACGGTGAACATAAACGAAGAAATTAATATACTCCCAAGTACATAGCCAAAGCGGAAAAGATCAAGTGGCGTCGCCACGTGGCATCAAGGCCCCACACTTCATTTAATGAAGTAACGCCTTTGACTGCAACAGAGGGCCCACGGTCCGCGTGAGAGTATTTAATGCACAAGAGAAGAGAGGAAGTGATTAAAGTCAGGATATGGCGAGTAAAATCAGGGTGATTAGGTGTAAAAATCTCACGACTTGTAAGATTGAGTCACCAACCACCAGACCAGGGCATTAAATGCTCCTCCAAGGCCCAAGACGCAGAGCCCACCATCAGGGCGGCGGCCGGGATTTATGGGGGTCACACCACCATACTTCACGTCCCCAAACGTCAGTTTGACTACCCACTATCTCTGATCAGCCTCATCATGCAGATTTTCAGCCTGATTGTCTTCTCAGGACCTCCCCTATAAATACCGGGCTCCAACTACGTTTAAAGGGTTCAAACACCACACACAAGCCTCCCACGGAGCAGATTATTTTTTCCTGTCATTTACCTTCCGTCATTTATCTTCCTGTAATGCACTTTCAATACCTTTACTTTCTTTCTTAGGAGTAGTGACAGTTTGTAGGAAAATCCATTCATCAATATATCATACGACCCTTGATTCTCAAGGCGCCGGAGCACCATCTTTATTACTCTCTTGTTCATTCCATATATCATACGACCGTTGTTACCCAGCAATGCGCCGGAGCACCACCTAAAAATCCCCCACTAGCAACCACCATTAACGGCCTTGTAGCTCAGGCCATGAATCCGACGGCCGAGATCAGTTCCTCTCTCGACCACAATTGCTCTGATTAGAAGTCAAAATCAAACAAGCGCGCAACTCATCTTCCCATTCATCCCATCATCGTCGAACGCACGGTAGACCATGCTGGCACGCCCGCGCACAACCGCACCGCACCAAAGAAGGACGACACGTGTTGGCACAGACCCCCTCGGCCTGGAGCACCAGGCCGTGAGATTCGCGGTGGTCAACAAAGGGAAGGTGTTTTGAAGAACTAGAAAAGAAGATAAGGGAAGGGAGAGGAGCTCTAGAGAAGTGCTTGAGAGCTCCCCCCCTTGGGGGTATATCTACAAACTTAGAGAACTTCCCTATTTATAGGCCTAAGGGAAGTGAAAATCTAAATTATACAATTGAGTTCTCTAATCACACTAACTTCACACAATTACATTTGAAACAATTCTTCTTGTCTTTAAGCTTAGTGTTGAAGCTCCCACTTCATCATGTTTTATTTCTTTTGGCTGCTGCAAAAATCCACTCAAATTATAAGTGATGCATCTACTTCACCTAACTTCCCCACAATCAATAATACCTCATGCATATGTCATGCATGACAATGCATTGCAGTCTTCTTTTGGTCTCGTTCCTCCATTCTGAAAAATCTGGAAAAATATGGATCTTCAAGCTCTTTGTCTTATCTTTCCAAGCATATGCAGCCCAGCTTGAGGAAAAATCAGAAAGGCCTTCAAATGCCATTTTTGGCCCAGTAACGCAGATGCTGCCGAATTTGACCTTAAGCTGCCAGAACTTGCATAACTTCCTCTAGGAGACTCAGAATCATGAACCGTAAAATGCTCCAGAAACTAGACTTCCATATCTTTCCAATGATGTATGTCTCATTAGCTGGTTCTTCCTGAGAACGTACAGTTCAATCCGTGAAGTTGACAGATTTGCAGACACAATTTGAGCTGACTTGTCTCCAAAATGCAATATTTGTGTACGGGGCAATTAGTAGTATAGCAAGACAAGTACGAGGTCGTACCCACGAGGACTGAGAAGTTAAAATTAGTTATGTACGTAGATTACCAAATTCAAGAAAGTAAGAGGCTATGTCTAAAACAGAAATTAAAGCAAGAGTGAGTAAATGAAGCAAGATGAAATTGGAATGTGAAGTGAGAGTGCTTGTGCTTGTGAAAAGAAATGAACAAACTGAAATTGCAAAGGAAAGCAAGTAAACAAATGTAACAAAGAGTGGTTTTGCGAGTTGAAAAACAGATTTGGAGACTAGGGCATTCGAATCACCATAACAATTCAATTCTGGGTTATAAGGAGTCAAGTGACAAGTCTAATTCAGATTCACAGATTGATTCTAGCTAAAGTATAATTAGGCCATGGTGTTTGGTCCTAACCTTGTGTTCATAATTCCCTAATTTGATCATTTGTTGTCTAACCTAAAATTAAGCATTAGAAACTCATTAAGCATAGAAGAACATTTTAAACAACCAAGCATGTATCTAATCCCTATTGTCGAATGTCCATACATACTCTTCCTATTCATAGTTCAATTCGAATCAAAGCATGGTGTCTACTCTTGATTCAAACCAAGATAGCTAACATACAAGTTCTAATGGTGATCAATCATTCAAACAAGCATATTAACTGATAAGCATAATGAATAAGAACATGAATCACGAATCAAACTTGAAACTCCAAACTTCAAACTTATAAACCCAGAATATTCATGTTAGGTTACATCGAAGCCCTAGTTATGAAATTAGCTGCTCATAATGGAAAAGAAACTTAGATAGAAATGAGAAAACATAAGGAATGCAATAAGAGTAGAAAAACCCTTTTTCTGAAGTTCTTGTGGGGTCCAAGGCTTCTTCAAGTTCTTCTCCAAGAGCTTCCCACCTCTAGAAGGATGTATGACAGCTAGTAGGTGATTTGGGATGAGTTTGGGTGAGTGGTGATGGCTGAGAAAGAGGAAATTCGTAGGGAAATGGAACAGAGGCTTTCTGGAGTTGTTTTGGTGATTTGGGGCAGTTTAGAGTATTGGGTTGATTGCTGGAGTGTTTGGGGTTGGATGGAGTGTTTGAGGATGGATGGAGAGGGTTTTGTGGGGTTGTGAATCCCAGGCTTGCACACCTTGAATGTGGAATGGAAGTTGTATTTATAGGAAGAGGGAAGAGAGAAATCAGAATTGAATATGGCAATGACCTAACACACTTGCATTAGAAAATCAGAATTGGTTGCTACACTTCACCAACTAATCCCACCAGCAGCCATAGCTCATCCTCATGTCAGCATGACCAAGCAATAATGAGCTCATCTGTAAGTCAGCATTATGTGTAATTGCATGGGCTCACGAATTAGGCTTGCCTTAATCAATTGGGTCATGCTAGGGAGACCAACTTGGGAGACCAATGATCGGTTCATAATTGTATATCATTTTGTACCCTTCTAGCTTATGATTTGGTTATGTTTTTGAGTTAAACTTGTGCTTTTAATCTTTTTTGTGTTTATCTTTCAGTTCATTGAGCTTTAGGTAATAATGATGGCTTTAGAGAGCATAATTCATGCAATTCAAGCATGTTAAGGCCTAATTTGGATGAATGGATGAAGAGCTTAAAGACAAACTCATTTTGGCTACAGCCCCCTGCCAGTCCAATTCCGTAGGTCATATTGCAAGCTTTGTTTCAACAACCTATATAGCTCGAATGAGGCCACATTCTTCATGAAAGTTGTTCCAATTGGTGTGTACTATAACATATCCAAAATTCAGCCCCATTGGATAAATCTGGAGTCCGTTACCTAGCAAACACAGAACCATGCTCAGGATGGATCTTATCCGCGCGGAAAATGAGTTAGCAATTTGTTTCGGCCTTAACTTCTTCCTCCGACCTTGGATTGGCCCAAATAACATATGGCTGGAAAGAAGACATTCTGAACTTCAATTGCGAGTGCTTAAAGTCCTAATTTGATTAATAGAAGCCCAAGTTGTAAGCCCTTGAAGTTGCTGGTCATGCTGACCTCAGCATGTGCTGGTTGGATGCTTGGTCATGGTGAGCTAGGTATGAGCTATCATTTCTGGTTGGAAGCTTGGTCATGGTGACATGAAGATGAGCTAGGGCTGCTGGTGGCATCTATTGGTGAAGTGCATCAACCAATTCAAGATTTTCTAATACAAGTGCATCACCCAATTTAGATTTTCTAATACAAGTGCATCAACCATTTCAGATTTTATAAAACAAGTGTTGTATGCATTAGCCATATTGAATTCAGATTTTCACTTCCCCTAGGCCTATAAATAGGGAAGTTCTCTAAGCTTGTAAACACACCCCAAGGGGGGGGAGCTCTCAAACACTTCTCTAGAGCTCCCTTCCCTTCTCTCCCTCAAATTCTCTTAGTTTCTCTTTCTAGTTTTCAATTGTTGTAATGAAATCTTTTGTGTTGAAATTTTTCTTAAGTTTTTCTTAGTTCCACTTTACTTTTCATTATGTAAATTCTTTTCTTTAGTCTCAAGTTTGATTAGTTTCCAAGTTTCAATTATGGTTCATGTTCTTATTCATTATGCTTATAAGTTAATATGCTAGTTTGAATGATTGATCACCATTAAGGCTTGCATGTTAGCTATCTTGGTTTGAATTAAGAGTATACACCATGCTTTAATTCGAATTGAACTATGAATAGGAAGAGTATGTATGGACATTCGACAACAGGGATTAGATACATGCTTGGTTGTTTAAATTGTTCTTCTATGCTTAATGGGTTCCTAATGCTTAATTTTAGGTTAGACAACAAATGATCAAATTAGGGAATTAGGAACACAAGGTTATGACCACACACCATGGCTTAATCATACATTAGCTAGAATCAATCCGTTAATCTAATTGAACTTGGGAACTTATCTGCTTGAGTTAGTTATTTTCTTTCTTTCTTGTTGTATTTATTTCCTTTCTTTTTCATTTCTATTTTGTGTAGGAGAAATGAATGGGATCATTCAATCACCAATCCTCGTGGGATCGACCTCGCACTTACATATGCTATACTACCAAACGGCTCGTGCACTTGCGAGTATCACAAGTTGAGGATGCAGCTGAATCAATTTTGGTGCAGCTGTATCTACGCAACAACCAACTTGGGTACCAACTCTCTAATAGAGGTGGAGCCCACCAATACAATGGGTCCCACGCTCTATTAGAGAGTTGGTATCCCAAGTTGGTCTCCCAAGTTGGTCTCCCTAGCATTTTCCTAATCAATTGATAACTTTGAGCTATCCATCTTTAAGTTCAGAATGTCTTCTTTCCAACCACATGTGATTTGGCCCAATCCAAGCTTGGATGACAAAGATAAGTCCGAAACGAACTTCTAACTCAGTCTCCAGTTTTTTTACACATTCTTTTCACCATTTTACTTTAAATGCCTCAAGTGGTACCTAGAGCTCAATGAACTGAATCACAAACACAAAGGAGGTTAAAAGCACAAGTTTATCTCAAAAACATAACTAAATCATAAGCTAGAAGGGTATAAAATGATATACAATTGTGAACCGAACAAATACCCCAGACCTAGATTTTGCTAGTCCTCGAGCAAAACAACACAAAACAAAGTTAAAAACAAAACAAGAAGTTAACTAAACCACTTCCTCAGGCAACTCGATTGCATTGAGCATATGCAACAAGCCTTTAAACCTCTAGGCATCCCTAGTAGGTGGAGTTGTGTCTCCTGATTGTTTAACAGAAACGATACCCATAAACGCTAGTAGGTGCAATGTGGAAGCTATAGCTCAAAGGCACACAGCTTCAAAGCAAACACACTCAAACCTTGAAGAAAGAACATGCTTCAACTCTAATTCTCACAAATAACACTCAATCACTCAGAACCTATGGTTTAATTCTCTCAAGAAAGCATAAGTGAGTATATGAAATAGAAGCACAATTTTTGGTTAGATCTCATGAAGGGAATCAAATACTAAGAATAGAGATACACATATACATACTAGCACCCATGAATACATCCTCAAAGATCAGCTAGGTCTCTCACAAGGTTGTAATGAATGGCCAAGGTTAGGGAAAATGGAAGAATTGGAAGGAAAAACAAGTAACTTAAGAACATACCAAGGTTGCATTATTCATTGATCTACAAGGTATCATTGATTAAGAATGGCAAGGCTGCAACTTCATAGCATCCGCTGGCATAGACCTTATATTTCACACTTAGATCAAATCGAAACACTTTCTCTTTATCTTTCTTATTTGCTTATTTGATCTACTTCTTCTTTAACTTCATTGCACAGATTCACACCATCTTTCATTTAGGTACATGGCAGCAACTTCCTTGCTTCAAACTTTATCTTGGCACACCTTGGTATAATTCTAAGCTATAGGGTATGGCTACAATAGGTCCGGCTACGAAATTTTTCTAAAGCAAAAACCACATCAAGCAACTCCTTCTCTGTTGTGGAGTAGTTGAGTTGAGCATCATTCAAGGTCCGGCTAGCATAATAAATAAGATGGGTAAGCTTGTTCTTCTTTTGACCTAAAACTGCACCAATAGCAAAGTCAGAGGCATCACACATTATTTCAAATGGTAAAGACCAATCTGGAGCTATGATAATAGGGGCTGAAGTTAGCTCCCTCTTCAAGGTAGTAAAAGCTTCCATGCAAGCTTCATTAAACTCAAAAACAGCATCCTTAGCAAGGAGATTACACAATGGCCTTGTAATGCTTGAGAAATTTTTTATGAACCTTCTATAGAATCCAGCATGACCCAGAAAGCTTCTAACTCCTTTAACAGAGGAAGGGGGTGGCAGATTTGAGATGAGATCAATCTTGGCTTTGTCTACTTCAATTCCTTTGCTTGAAATCATGTGGCCTAGCACAATTCCTTGTCTTACCATGAAGTGACACTTCTCCCAATTCAAAATCAAATTTGTTTCCTGGCATCTTTTAAGCACTAGAGACAAGTGGTGAAGACAATCATCAAAAGAGGAACCAAAAACTAAAAAATCATCCATAAATACCTCAATGAATCGTTCCACCATATCTGAAAAGATTGCCGTCATGCATCTTTGGAAAGTTGCTTGAGCATTGCACAAACCAAATGGCATCCTTCTATAAGCAAACGTACCGAATGGGCATGTGAATGTGGTTTTCTCTTGGTCTTCCGAAGCAATGAGAATTTGATTATAACCTGAAAAACCATCAAGAAGACAGTAGTAAGCATGGCCAGATAAACGTTCAATCATTTGATCAATAAAAAGGCAAGGGGAAATGATCTTTTCTTGTGGATGCATTCAACTTCCTGTAATCAATGCAAACTCTCCAACCGGTGATAGTTCGTGTAGGAACTAGCTCATTCTTCTCATTTTTCACAACGGTGATTCCGGACTTCTTTGGAACAACTTGCACAGGGCTCACCCACTTAGAATCTGAAATTGGGTAAATGATTCCTATATCGAGTAGCTTTAAAACTTCAGCTCTAACCACCTCTTTCATGTTGGGATTTAGCCTCCTTTGGGCATCACGGGATGGTTTGCTGTCTTCTTCCATTAAAATCCGGTGCATGCACATGCTTGGACTAATTCCTTTGATGTCTGCTATGGTCCACCCAATGGCTGTTTTATGCTCTTTTAGAACTTTAATTAATCTCTCTTCTTCATGTGAGGTGAGACCTGCAGCAATTATAACAGGGAGAGTTTCATTAGCACCCAAATAAGTATATTTAAGATGATTGGGCAGAGGTTTAAGTTCTAGCTTAGGTGGGATGATAATGGATGGCTCCAATTTCGTGGATGATGGTCCAAGAGGCTCGAGTGGTGGCTTAAAGGAAGTTGGGTATGGCTGAAACACTTCTAAGGCAGCTACCACTTCTTGGAACTTTGGTTCAACTTGTTCTTCCTCTTTTTGTGAAATGACAACTTCTATATCATCATTGGACTGTTTCTGCAAGCTTTGGGAGGAAACTTCATCATTCACAAAATCAATTGAAAAACAAGTATCAAGAGAGGTACTAGGTTGAGATGGAGGATCAAACGCTTTAAATTCAGCAGTTTCACCCAACACAGTCATGGAGAGGGTGCCATCTTTCACATTAATAATTGTGTTTGTAGTGGCCATGAATGGTCGTCCTAAGAGAAAAGGATCAACACGATTTCCATTTGGGTTGTCTTCCATGTCCATTACTACAAAATCAGCAGGGAGAATTAGTGTATTAACTTGAATTAGAATATCTTCTATAATACCTTTTGGATATTTAATAGAATGATCAGCTAGTTCTAGACGAATTGAAGTCTTCTTCATCCCTTCTAAGCCAAGCTCTTGATAAACTAAATATGGCATTACATTAATGCTTGCTCCCAAGTCCAACATAGCTCTCCCAACCTTCTTGTCTCCAATGTTAATGGGAATGTGTTTGTGCCTGATAAATCTCGGCCATAAGCTGGCCGAAGGAGCCCTTTCTCTCGGCCCTGGCACTTGTTTGCAGAGGCTGAAATGCAGAGAAGGTGGGAAGTGACTGAAGTCAGGATTTGGTGATGAAGATCAGAGTGATTAGACGTAGACATTCTCACAAGGATTCTGACAGCTTGAGATGTTGGTTCACCAGCTATCCAGGCCATAAATGCGTCTCCACGGCCAGAGGTTCAGAACCCACGATCGAGAGCGGCGGCCGAGATTCACCAGGATTTCTGGGGTCTCATCACCATACTTCACGATCCCAAATGTCGATTGGATTGCCCACTTGCGCTAATCAGACTCCACTATGCGCAAATTCAGCCTCGATTACTCATCCAGGGACTCTTCCTATAAATACAAGACTCGAGCTACATTCAAAGGGTTCAAACACCAAAACAAGCCTCCCATGGAGCAACTTATTTTTTCCTGTAATGCATTTTCAATATCTTTACTTGCTTTCCTAGGAGTAGTGTTAGGTTGTAAGCAGAATCCATTCATCAATATATCATACGACCCTTGATTTTCAAGGCGCCGGAGCACCATCCTTGTTTGTTCGTTCATTCACCCCATATATCATACGACCGTCGCTCCCTGAGCAGCGCGCCGGAGCACCGCCCAAAATCCACCACCAACACCATCACTCGACGGCCTTGTAGTTCAGGCCGTGAACCTAACAGCCGAGACCAGTTCCTCTCTCGGCTACAATCGTTTGACCAGGAAGACAGATCAAACAGGCGCAACATTCATCCATCCAACACTCATCGAAACATCAACGCACGGTAAACCGTGCTGGCACGCCCGCGCACAACCGCACCGCACCCAAAAGCAGGAAACCCCGTGTTAACGCATATCCCCTCGGCCCGGAACTCCAGGCAGTGAGATTTGCGCGGCAGACAGAATGTCAAAGCTGCCAGGATCTTCTAGTTTTGGTGGAAGCGGCAAATTGATATTAACTTTACTCAAAATGTCATAAATCTCTTTAAAAGTCTTATCTTGCTTTGCTTGGAAATGGAATTGGTGGAACATATGGAGCGGGTGGCACGTATCTATTTTCTTGAAGATGTGGTGGCACGAATTTGTCTAAAAGAGCATAAAACAGCATCATCCACGAAATTGGAGCCATCCATTATCATCCCACCTAAGCTAGAACTTAAACCTCTGCCCAATCATCTTAAATATACTTATTTGGGTGCTAATGAAACTCTCCCTGTTATAATTGCTGCAGGTCTCACCTCACATGAAGAAGAGAGATTAATTAAAGTTCTAAAAGAGCATAAAACAGCCATTGGGTGGACCATAGCAGACATCAAAGGAATTAGTCCAAGCATGTGCATGCACCGGATTTTAATGGAAGAAGACAGCAAACCATCCCGTGATGCCCAAAGGAGGCTAAATCCCAACATGAAAGAGGTGGTTAGAGCTGAAGTTTTAAAGCTACTCGATATAGGAATCATTTACCCAATTTCAGATTCTAAGTGGGTGAGCCCTGTGCAAGTTGTTCCAAAGAAGTCCGGAATCACCGTTGTGAAAAATGAGAAGAATGAGCTAGTTCCTACACGAACTATCACCGGTTGGAGAGTTTGCATTGATTACAGGAAGTTGAATGCATCCACAAGAAAAGATCATTTCCCCTTGCCTTTTTATTGATCAAATGATTAAACGTTTATCTGGCCATGCTTACTACTGTCTTCTTGATGGTTTTTCAGGTTATAATCAAATTCCCATTGCTTCGGAAGACCAAGAGAAAACCACATTCACATGCCCATTCGGTACGTTTGCTTATAGAAGGATGCCATTTGGTTTGTGCAATGCTCAAGCAACTTTCCAAAGATGCATGACGGCAATCTTTTCAGATATGGTGGAACGATTCATTGAGGTATTTATGGATGATTTTTTAGTTTTTGGTTCCTCTTTTGATGATTGTCTTCACCACTTGTCTCTAGTGCTTAAAAGATGCCAGGAAACAAATTTGATTTTGAATTGGGAGAAGTGTCACTTCATGGTAAGACAAGGAATTGTGCTAGGCCACATGATTTCAAGCAAAGGAATTGAAGTAGACAAAGCCAAGATTGATCTCATCTCAAATCTGCCACCCCCTTCCTCTGTTAAAGGAGTTAGAAGCTTTCTGGGTCATGCTGGATTCTATAGAAGGTTCATAAAAAATTTCTCAAGCATTACAAGGCCATTGTGTAATCTCCTTGCTAAGGATGCTGTTTTTGAGTTTAATGAAGCTTGCATGGAAGCTTTTACTACCTTGAAGAGAGAGCTAACTTCAGCCCCTATTATCATAGCTCCAGATTGGTCTTTACCATTTGAAATAATGTGTGATGCCTCTGACTTTGCTATTGGTGCAGTTTTAGGTCAAAAGAAGAACAAGCTTACCCATGTGATTTATTATGCTAGCCGGACCTTGAATGATGCTCAACTCAACTACTCCACAACAGAGAAGGAGTTGCTTGATGTGGTTTTTGCTTTAGAAAAATTTCGTTCTTACCTTGTTGGTTCTAAAGTAATTGTTTACTCTGACCATGCAGCTCTTAGATACTTGCTCACTAAGAAGGACGCCAAACCCCGCTTGATTAGATGGATTCTCTTGTTGCAAGAGTTTGATTTGGATATTCGAGACAAGAAGGGATGTGAGAATGTGGTAGCTGACCATTTGAGCATAATTGTGGTTGAAGAGCAAGGAGAAGCTGTGCTACCCTTGAATGAGACTTTCCCTGATGAACAACTATATGCTGCCCAAGTCAAAGAGCCATGGTATGCTGATTTTGTTAATTATCTTGCTTGTGGTGTTCTTAGAAATGATCTAACTTCTCAGGACTAGAAGAAGTTCTTTTCCATGGTTAAACATTATGTCTGGGATGAACCTTTCTTATTCAAGAATTGCCCGGATCAACTCATCAGAAGATGTGTTCCAGAAGAAGAGCAAGAAAGCATACTTAGGCATAGCCACGAATTGGCTTGTGGAGGTCACTTTGGAGCTAAGAAAACAACACTTAAAATTCTGCAATCTGGTTTCTTTTGGCCCACTCTATTCAAAGATGCGTTTAATTTTTGTGTTAAGTGTGATAGGTGTCAAAGGATGGGGAACATAAGCCGCATGAACGAAATGCCATTGAATAACATACTCTTTGTGGAGCTCTTCGATGTGTGGGGTATTGATTTCATGGGACCATCCCCATCTTCCTTTGGTTGTACTTACATACTTGTTGCTGTTGATTATGTGTCTAAATGGGTGGAAGCCATAGCCACCAAAACCAATGATCATAAGGTGGTGCTAAAGTTCTTGAAGGATAATGTTTTCACAAGGTTTGGTACTCCAAGAGCTGTCATTAGTGATGGAGGCAGCCACTTCTGTAACAAGCCATTCGAAGCACTCATGAAAAAGTACAACATCACCCATCGAGTCTCTACACCATATCATCCTCAAACTTCTGGTCAAGTGGAAATAAGCAATAGAGAAATTAAGCACATCCTGGAGAAGGTTGTGAACAATACAAGGAAAGATTGGGCTACCAAGCTCAATGATGCATTATGGGCTTATAGGACTGCATATAAGACTCCCATTGAAATGAGCCCTTATCGTCTTGTGTTTGGGAAAGCGTGTCACCTGCCAATGGAGCTTGAACATAATGCTTTTTGGGCCATCAAGACGTTGAATTTTGATCTGGACAAGGCCGGCCATGTTAGAAAGTTTTAGCTCAATTAATTGGAAGAAATTAGACACGAGTCTTACGAGAATGCAAAGCTTTACAAAGAACGAACCAAGAGTTACCATGACAGAAATATTCAACGGAAGGAGTTCACAAAAGGTATGACAGTTCTTTTGTTTAACTCACGATTGCGTCTCTTTCCAGGAAAATTGAAGTCTAGGTGGCTTGGCCCATTCACCGTGGTCAATGTTTCGCCTTATGGAGCTGTGGAGATTCAAAACCCTAAAGATGGCTCGACTTTCAAAGTAAATGGACAACGTTTAAAGCCATTCTATGAGGGAATTTCAGCTGGCATTCAAACAGGTCATGTGGTGGATCACCTTCCCTTTGTAGTATCAACTTAGCTGATCACATAATGTCTTGCCAAGACAGTAACTAAGGCGCTTTTTGGGAGGCAACCCATGTGTTCAAGAAGAAGGTGCTTGGTAACAATCAACCTAATCGCATCAAGGTAAACCTTTTTCTTAACTTTTCCCTTTATCATTTACATGTTCTTAATCATCTTTACTTTGCTTTAACATTGAGGACAATGTTCAATTCAAGTCTGGGGGGGGAGGGGGAGGGGAGGTTTTCAATTTTCAATTTTCTTATTCAATTGTGTTTTCAATTTTCTTATTCATTTGTGTTTTCAATTTTTGTTCATTTGTCACTAATTTTTTAGAATGTCATACAATCGATGCTATGGAGCTGCCATTGAGGTTTTCATATCAGAATTTTTGCACTTCACAAAGCTTTTGCTCTTAGAATTCTGGCAACTAAAGTACCATGCTCAAATTCTTGAAGGAGAATAGTGGAGACTACCCTAGTGAGCTATATCGAGCCTAATTACTTTCTTGAGAGGGTTTAAAGTGTTTCTGCTTCTCATCTCTACTTATTTTCTTCAATTCACTCTAAATGATCTCATTATTCCATTTTGATTGAATACTAACAATGATTCTCTTTTGCAGATATCATGTGCATGCTCTCACTCGTGAATGAACTCATTGAAGTGATACTAGGCTATGTGTGTATAACCTTTCTATGTGCTTTCTTTTCACCCTAACCATATTTGTGTTCCATCAGCTCTCTTGTAGCCAAACACTTTAAGCCTTTTCTTCTATCACCCTCATAATTCCCCAACCTTTGTATCTCAATCTGAGATACTTAACCTATTGTAGCCATACCCTATAGCTTAGAATTATACCAAGGTGTGCCAAGATAAAGTTTGAAGCAAGGAAGTTGCTGCCATGTACCTAAATGAAAGATGGTGTGAATCTGTGCAATGAAGTTAAAGAAGAAGTAGATCAAATTAGCAAATAAGAAAGATAAAGAGAAAGTGTTTCGATTTGATCTAAGTGTGAAATATAAGGTCTATGCTAGCAGATGCTATGAAGTTGCAGCCATGCCATTCTTAATCAATGATACCTTGTAGATCAATGAATAATGCAACCTTGGTATGTTCTTAAGTTACTTGTTTTTCCTTCCAATTCTTCCATTTCCCCTAACCTTGGCCATTCATTACAACCTTGTGAGAGACCTAGCTGATCTTTGAGGATGTATTCATGGGTGCTAGTATGTATATGTGTATCTCTATTCTTAGTATTTGATTCCCTTCATGAGATCTAACCAAAAATTGTGCTTCTATTTCATATACTCACTTATGCTTTCTTGAGAGAATTAAACCATAGGTTCTGAGTGATTGAGTGTTATTTGTGAGAATTAGAGTTGAAGCATGTTCTTTCTTCAAGGTTTGAGTGTGTTTGCTTTGAAGCTGTGTGCCTTTGAGCTATAGCTTCCACATTGCACACTGATTGATCACCTATCTTGGCAACTCTATGGTGTTGGAGGTATGACTAAAGTTTTCTTTCATTTTCATTAGTTGTTTTCAAAGTTAGTTTTTTCCTAACCACTTTGTTTTGTTGAGTTAGAAAAGCGTTTATGGGTATCGTTTCTGTTAAACAATCGGGAGACACAACTCCTCCTACTAGGGATGCCTAGAGGTTTAAAGGCTTGTTGCATATGCTCCATGCAATCAAGTTGCTTGCGGAAGTGGTTTAGTTAACTTCTTGTTTTGTTTTTAACTTTGTTTTGTGTTGTTTTGCTCGAGGACTAGCAAAATCTAGGTCTGGGGGTATTTGTTCGGTTCACAATTGTATATCATTTTATACCCTTCTAGCTTATGATTTAGTTATGTTTTTGAGATAAACTTGTGCTTTTAACCTCCTTTGTGTTTGTGATTCAGTTCATTGAGCTCTAGGTACCACTTGAGGCATTTGAAGTAAAATGGTGAAAAGAATGTGTAAAAAAACTAGAGACTGAGTTATAAGTTCGTTTCGGACTTATCTTTGTTATCCAAGCTTGGATTGGGCCAAATCACATGTGGTTGGAAAGAAGACATTCTGAACTTAAAGATGGATAGCTCAAAGTTATCAATTGATTAAGGCAAGCCCAATTCGTGAGCCCATGCAATTACACATAATGCTGACTTATAGATGAGCTCATTATTGCTTGGTCATGCTGACATGAGGATGAGCTATGGCTGCAGGTAGGATTAGTTGTTGAAGTGCAACAACCAATTCTGATTTTCTAATGCAAGTGTGTTAGGTCATTGCCATATTAAATTCTGATTTCTCACTTCCCTCTTCCTATAAATACAACTTCCATTCCACATTCAAGGTGTGCAAGCCTGGGATTCACAACCCCACAAAACCCTCTCCATCCATCCTCAAACACTCCATCCAACCCCAAACACTCCAGCAATCAACCCAATACTCTAAACTGCCCCAAATCACCAAAACAACTCCAGAAAGCCTCTGTTCCATTTCCCTACGAATTTCCTCTTTCTCAGCCATCACCACTCACCCAAACTCATCCCAAATCACCTACTAGCTGTCATACATCCTTCTAGAGGTGGGAAGCTCTGGGAGAAGCATTAGACGTGGAGAAGCACTTGAAGAAGCCTTGGACCCCACAAGAACTTCAGAAAAGGGGTCTTTCTACTCTTATTGCATTCCTTATGTTTTCTCATTTCTATCTAAGTTTCTTTTCCATTATGAGCAGCTAATTTCATAACTAGGGCTTCGATGTAACCTAACATGAATATTCTGGGTTTATAAGTTTGAAGTTTGGAGTTTCAAGTTTGATTCGTGATTCATGTTCTTATTCATTATGCTTATCAGTTAATATGCTTGTTTGAATGATTGATCACCATTAGAACTTGTATGTTAGCTATCTTGGTTTGAATCAAGAGTAGACACCATGCTTTGATTCGAATTGAACTATGAATAGGAAGAGTATGTATGGACATTCGACAACAGGGATTAGATACAAGCTTGGTTGTTTAAAATGTTCTTCTATGCTTAATGGGTTTCTAATGCTTAATTTTAGGTTAGACAACAAATGATCAAATTAGGGAATTAGGAACACAAAGTTAGGACCAGACACCATGGCCTAATTATACTTTAGCTAGAATCAATCTTTGAATCTGAATTAGACTTGTCACTTGACTCTTTATAACCCAGAATTGAATTGTTATGGTGATTCGAATGCCCTAGTCTCCAAATATGTTTTTCAACTCTCAAAACCACTCTTTGTTACATTTGTTTACTTGCTTTCCTTCGCAATTTTAGTTTGTTCGTTTCTTTTCACAAGCACAAGCACTCAGTACTTAGTTTCGATGTATTTAGCATAAAAGTCAAGCTGAAAGTCTTACCCCTTGTCTGTAGTGAAGGGGCTTATTTATGGAGGGTATCTGGTGTGCTCTCAGTACTTAGTTCGATGTGGGACTCGTGGGAGGGTCTTCTGTGGTCGACACGAGTCTGTGGATATCTAGGCGGGGCCTTCGAGGTTTGTTCCGCAGAATCGTCACCTCATGCTGATTGTAGGCTTTGAATGTCGATCAGTAGCTGATGTCGATGGTTTGCTCAGCGAGGCGATTGGGAGAGCTTACCGTTCGAAGGTCTTGAAGGTACAAACAGTAGTCCCCCGAGGTGATTAACACCGATTCGTGCTCAGATGGTCTACCGATGCGAGCCGTAGGATTGATCTTCTCTTTGTCCCGAGTCCACGTGTCACGGTATGAGTGGAGGGTCAAATATGGTACAAACAGGTATGTTGTATAATTGAAATTTATGCACATTTTTTATAAATTGAAAATAGGTACATTATTTTGAGAGAAAAAATAGGTACATTATTTTGAGAAAAAAAAATAGGTACATTATTTAGAAAAAAAATTTGAGAGAAAAAATAGGCTCATTTAAAAAAAAATTGTTTTCATAAAACAAACAATAAAAAGATGATCAAATTGTTTTTCATAAAACAAGTAATAAAGAAAAAAAAATAGGTACAATATTTGGAGAAAAAATAGGTTCATTAAAAAAAAAAGTTTTAAAAGCAAAACAATAAATAGATTATCAAATTATTTTTCAACATAATTAGAATGTACACTATTATTCATAAAACTATAATAAAAAAAGAATACTGATCGTATAATTCATAAAAAGAAAACAACATTAATTCCTAAATTTAATATTGAATTTAAATTATTAATACTTTAAATAGATTACTAATCGTAATTCATACAAGGAAAACACCATTAATTCAAAAATAGATTACTAATACTTTAATGTGGAATTTAATATTTAATTTCAAATAAGTTTCTAAATTAGTTTCTACATCCATTACAACTATTTGGAGATATTTCCAAATCCAACGGGTGTCATTAGTTACACCCCCATAACACATTAACTTATAAATAGGGGTAGTTTTGGAATCCGAAAAATACAATAAATCATATTTTAAGTTATATTAGGTAACTTGCTTAGTTGGATCCTAGTCATCGGGTATTATTTGAAAAAATTAGGTATTTTAAATAGAAAACTAAAGGAAAGAGTTGTAGGTGATTTAAAATGAATTTTATGGGTTTAAGCTCAATTTACTATTTTTTTTATTACACTGAGATTTGAACCTAGGATCTCTAAGGATACCCAGCCATTCCATGCCACTTGAGCTAGGCTCATGCACAATTCATAACAAACAGAATCAGAAAAACATGCACAAACTTCAGTCGTAACATGTATGTATGATACTACTTTCGTACCTTTGCCACTAGGGGCATGCCTGAACAGTTTTTGGCAATTTCCCGACCAATTCTCTCGAGATCTGGACTTATGTCAGCACTAGCATGTGGAAATGCTCTATCCTTCAATATTAACCAACATTCATCTTCTGCTAAAGTTCGCAAATCATACCTAATTTTATGTGTCATTTTTTGACCAAATAAAATGGGATTGGAAGCAGAAAAGAACCTGAGTACCTTTTTCTTTGTTTGGTTTTGGAGTTCTACTTCACGCCGGATAACTTCATAGTCTATTTCATCTAAGACATCATCAGCATCATGAGCAACGTATTTAAGTTTCTTCACCCAGTCCTCCAAAGCCTTGCCCCTATGCTGTGGTTGGTCCGCAACATCAAGTAAGAAACTTTGAAGAATATGTAACGATTGATCGAGCCTCCGCAGTTCAACATTTAATTCCCAGAAAAGACTGATTTATTCATGATCAAGAGCACTAGCGGCAAGTGAAACCTTCGTCAGTATTGCCTCGGCAGCAAAAGTAAGGATCGATTCTCTTTCCATCTCAATCTCCTTCGGTAGGTAACTCCGGCAAGAGAAAGAGAAGATTAGTGCTTAAATACGAGTTGAGAACACGAAGTTGAACGGGATTGCAGAAGCACGGTGTTTCTCTGTAGAATGAGATCGAAGGCGACGTTGGGATGAAATAGAAGACACCCTGGAATGGGACCCACCCCTCAGTTGTAGCTGTGAGCCTGTGAAAATCGAGGATAGCAAGATTCTCCTCCACACATGGCTTACGTCACAATTTAATTTCCGGCAACTTTGAGAAAAGCCCACTAAACTTTTCAAATCAGAGCATATTATAACATTAGACCCCCAAAAACAAAAGCATATTATAATAACAAGGATAATTGCAATTTGCATTTAACAATCGCTCATCGCTCATCGCAATTGCATCCAGACTGAGGTGCCGGGAAAGTAACTAAAGTCATTGTTTATTATTATTTCGTTTTAGTTTTTTTTTTTTTTTTTTTTTGGACGAAATATTTCGTTTTAGTTTAGACTCCTTCTTTCTAGCCTCGCATCACTTTTTCTAATACGACGAAACCAAATTTGGACGTAATGTGCGTTGCTTTTTATATCCGGCACGAATCTCCTGAACTGTGGTCTAGGAGTGGGTACCAACTGGCTTTTTTTTTTAGGGAAATAGCGGTATATACCCCCAATTTTATAATCTTAACTAAAAATACCACCCCCCCAAATTTTTTTACAACTAACACCTATAAATATAAAATTATTGTACACTTTTTGCTCACCTAACACTTTTTCTGAAAATCACCTCTCGCGAATCAGCTCTCTCTTTGGCTCCGTCTCTCACAGTCTCCACTCTCTGGTCACTCAGCTCTCACTCTGTCGTCGCTCGTGGCTGAGCTCTCACGCTCTCAGTCTCTGGTGGCTCAGGTCTCACTCTCTCTTCTCTCTTCCTCTCCCAGCGGAATCCGTTAATTGAAGATCAATGCCATCGATTACATGAACCAGGTACTGTTCATCGAAATTTTCTTACGGAAAACGAAGGTTTTATGGGTTTGTATGAAAATCGTTTATGGGTTTGTTTGAAATTGGTTTAGGGTTTAGGTTTAGGGCTTTCTTTGAAATTGGTTTAGTGAGTTCTCTGAAATGGGTATAGGGTTTAGGGGTTTTTCAGAAATTGGTTTAGGGGTTTCACTGAAATTGGTTTAGGTCTGAAATGTTGTGATTCCGATGATTCGTTGTGTTGAAACAATGAATGGGTTTGTTGTTTGTGGAATGATGCTTGCACTGGTGTTGTTTTGCTGTTGGTATTGATGTTGTATTGCTCTGTTGTTGCCGGGTTATTGCTGATGTAGTGACGTTGTATATTCATTTTAGTGCTGTTGTATTGCTAGTTTGTTATGGTTGTAATGGTTTGTTATGGTTTTATTCATGTTCCACAACAACAAATGTAGTTCAATGACACACCTTTATGACTTGTTTTAAATGTACGTCTTTGAAAGTAATTTGGGCTATACATTGTACGGCAGTGAAACAAACACGCCATTGATAAGTTTAGGGCTTGCATATTGGATATGGATAAGTTATCTTTGTTTTTCATATTCTGTTGTGATTATTTGGAATTTCAGTTTGGGGATGAATATTGAATGTGTAAACAAAGGGCAAAGAACCATATGCGGGGATGTATATTAGTTTTGGGTGCACAATGGGCTAGTTTTGAAGTTACAATACCTGCAGATGTGTTGCTTGTGCTATCTTTTAAATGGATTTGAAGAGCCTATACTGAAATAGCTTCTCCTTCCCATTTCCCTTCTCATTCGAGAAGCATTTTCGTGTTAGGCCTTTGGTTTATCATTCACTTATTTGTTCAAACAATATTGGATGTAACTAGTGTTTAGTATCTAATTGTAGAAACTAATTTGCAGGTTTCTAGTGAGCAGAAGTCACCATAATTTTATCTTTTGGAGAATATTGTAAAGAATAGCGGACGGGACTACATAAAATATTTTGTTGTCAGACTCCCTGAGGTTAGATTTCTGTTTTTTGTGATGCCTCTCATTTCTCAGCATGCTTTTTGTGGTTATGTAACGCAGCTTCTTGATTTATTGACATGTAACAATGTCTGAATCAACCTGGAATACACAACATATTTAGTTTGAGGTTTAAATAATGGCAATTGGGATTAAATTATCTTTGATATCCACACTGTTCACTGCTTACGAATTACATTGTTTCTTTCAAATAAAATGATGTTTTTCTGCACAATGTGTCATTATTACCCCCTTGTGTCAAATCCGACGATAGGCTTCACTTCACTTCACTCCGTAGTTACTTTGTAGTCAAAAGTTTTTCCCATTTTTTGCACTTGTAGGTGTATGAAATGGGAAAAACTTTTGTAGGAAGCCTTTTGAAGATAAAATATAAGAGAAGGACGTGGGAAAATATAAGAGCACGGCTTGTGGACAGAAAATATAACATAAGGAAATTGGAAAATATAAGAGAAGGAAATGGGAAAATATAAGAGCAAGACTTGTGGAGAGAAAAGATAAGGGTTGAAGGTACAATGAATTTGTATTTTTTCTGTCATGGGCCATTGGTGAACAAACATGAAATGCATATAAAGTTCTATTGGGGCTGTATTGTAGTTTTATCATTGATATATCTTGTGCATATTGCCATGAGATGCATCTGTATTGTGTGTTTATTGCTTGTAATTGTGTATATTTAAAAGGCTTGAAATTATTTGTATAATGGTGGTGTGTAGGGAAATATGGTCTCGAAAGCAAAGTTGATGATTGCTGCGAATGAAAAAATCCAGGGAAAGGCGTTGACCTTTTCCCATACAAAAACAGCGATCTGTACAATTAAGGACAAATTTAGTGGGCAACAGTTACAAAGGTTCAAGGACAGTTGTTTTGGCCATTTGTTAGTAATTGAGGACCTGAAGTGGACAACACAAATTATCCATGGCTTGTTGTTGAGAAAGGCAGACCCGAGGACAGTTTCTCAAGTCAACGAGATCAAATTCATCGTTGGCAACAAGGTCATACAGTTCACAGCGCAGCAGTTTTGCGTCATCACAGGGCTGCAGTTTGGAAAGCTTCCCTTCATTCCGACTGCAACTAATGACAACTGCTCATTGAAGAAGAAGTATTTCTGCAACAATAAAACGGTCAGCCTTTCCGAACTCGAACAAGCCTTCATCGACTGCAGTGATGAGGAGGACGTCTTCAAGTTTAGGCTTTTATATTTCGTTGTGTTTGTGCTGTTGGGCAGTGAAAAGCATGTCAACATTGACATGCGCTACTTGAAATTGGCCGAAGATGTTGAAGACTTCCAGAAGTATCTGTGGGGTGCTGTGTCATATGCCAAGACAAATTCGTCATTGTTGAGGGCACTGTGCGCAGAGTACCAGCGAGTCAAAGTGCCCCAGAAAGCCTTAAAAACCAAAAAATCAGCAAAGCAATCCAAGACAATGGCAAGTGGTAGACCAAGGGAGTACCACATAAAAGGATTTGGCTTTGCACTTCAGGTGAGGAAATATCCGTTTATGTATAAGTTCCATTTACTTTGTTTACAATGATTGATATATTTTTCTTGAAAACAGATATGGGCTTTTGAGGTGTTTCCAGCATTCGCTGCATTGCATATCGTTGTGCGCGAACAGAATGCCCAAGTCCCTCGTATACTACAATGGAGAATCAATAGTTTGCCTCGTTTTCACGAAGTAATGAGCCAAGTCTTTGAAAATGCAGAGGTTAGTTCTGTTAATAATACTAATGTTATGCTTCTGATTCAAATTATAGGTTTAATAATATGTTTTTTGTCTCTGTAAATTGCAGGTTGATGTGCAACCTCTCCGCCCATCTGTAATTGAGAAGCAGCAGCCGTATTGGAGTTGGGGTGACGATGTTGATGACACTGAAGAAGTTGTTGAGTTGATTGGCGATGACGAAGAACCAAAAACCAGCACTTCTGCCTCTGTGCAAGAAAAAGATGAGGACATTGCTGAAATTGCTAGCCTTCCATCGTCTTCTAAGGCAAGCATTACTTTTTTTTCAATATATACGTCATAATACCATAGGAAAAAAACTGCTGTTGATGGGAAATATTTTCGAAATATTGTAACTTTTGCATTATAACTTAATGCAGGGTAAAGTCGCGTCCACTCATTTACGCACTTTGAAGCGTGACTTTGAAAGGACAAAGGATGAATTGGCCAATTTAGCCGCTTCAAATCGAGGACTTCGCAAGAGAGTGCATCAGTTGGAAGAAATTGTACGGACGGAGTCCTTGAAACGTGAAACAGAGTCTGCAAAATATAAACAGTCAGTGGAGGATTTTGGCAAGACCCTAGCTTCCATGGAACATTATTTCAAGGGGGAGATAGAGAAGCTGAAAAAAATAAATAATGGGTTGAATGAGGGTGGGGAAGGACATGAGGACCTCCGTAGTCCTCATATGAATGAAGGACCATTACATGACTATGGTAGTCCGCATATAGAACCGGCAGCAATGGAAACAAAAAGCCCCGGTGATGGAGCCGAACCATTCGCAGCCTTGCTAGTCGAAGAGTCAGAAATTGTCACTTCCGTTCCTCACTTAGAAGCGCATGAAGCAGCTGAGCATGCACAAGTCGAGAAGCTGCCTACCCCGGAAGATGTGGCCGGGTGTGACGAAATCTACAAAAGACTGATGTTTTTGTTAGAAGATTGGAAAATAAGTGATAGTATGGCATCGGGAGTTCCGATCAATCCTCCAAGTATACCGAAAGTGAGTATGGCTGGTGATGGAGAAGGGTCTAAAAGTGTTGAAACAAAAGAAGAGAAAGGTAAAGGCTGTAGACAGAAGCGTCCGTCCCACACTTTGTGTAGTCCATTTACTGATCCGTTGAGGAAGAAGAGGACGATGAGTGTGTCGGATGTGACTGAAACCCCGCCATGTTTTGATCCATCAAAACCCCTTCCCATTGAAGATGTGAAGGCAGTAATGGAGTTTTGCATTGGCTGGAAAAACGAGATCAGGTTAGGATTCTTTACCTTCAAAATCCAATCTTCATGTTATGCTAGTATGTGTTGATATAGAAATGAGAGAATTACCAAGTTCGCTTTAATATACATGTGTATATTTGTGATGAACAAAATTTAGACTTTGTTAAAGCAAAAAAATATTGACTGCTGCTGATAAATGTATTTTGTTAAATATAGGTAGTAAGAAATTTTGAATTGTAGTTTATTATTATAACATTTAGACTCAAAAGAAGACAATAACAGAGATTTAGAAGGGGTTGTAATAGCGGCTCCTTCCGCCCATGGCATCTGGTCTTCTCCTCCATGTTATGTTCCTCATGTTCCTCGACTCAGCTAGTGTCTTTCCTCAGTGTTTTATCTTCAGTCATAGCTGCCTAGATTTTCTTTAGTTGTTCTGGAGTTTTCCTTTTCATTGTTTAATCGATGTTTTTTCCTCTTGATTATCAATAAAACGTTTCTATTCATAACAAAAAATATTAATGCAGTCGAGGATGTGTTTAAAGTGTATATGGCAGTTACCTCTTGGATTATGGTTATGTGTTCAAAGAGTTTCTTAATCTAAAACAAATTATTACTCGAACAAAGATTTGAACTTATGGTCACATTTGAAGTGAAGAAAAACAGAGTTGAAATAGAAGACAAATACAATTGCTTGGTTGTCGTTACAATTTCAAGTGGAGAAACAAATAGAGATAAGTAGTTTACCTAAGAATTCTCAATTGGTGCTCAAGGGGACAAAAATGGAGACAAATAAAGTCAAGATGATTGGCCACTAAAACATGGAGATAAAATCTAACAAGTTTTTTGTTTCCTGTTTTATCATGTTTCTTCATATGTATATATAGAATTTGAAAGTTTTGTTACAATTGAGGCAAAATTATTCCACTCCCCAGTGAAGTAGCTTCCTACTTAGCAAGAATTCTATATTTGTCTCACCTAATTGCTACATATAAGTCAATTCTATATTTGTCTGACGTAAGGGCCATATATAACTCCCTCATTGTAGCCAGACTGTAGCCGGATTTCAACTTATGCCCGTAGGGCCTCCGCATGACGGCCACGTTATTGATTGCTCACGGCCCAATGTGCTTATAGTATAATTTGACAGCATGTATACGACTATTATTTTACAATATAAACGATTTTAAATGGGAATTTACGTTTTTGCCTAAGTTCTGAAAACTGTTATTTTAAATGGGACAATATAATTTTATATATGTTGTGAAAACTGTTACCACCTAAGTTCTGATCGGGAATTTACGTTTTTGCCTCTTGTAGTGCGGAGGTGCAGCTGGAATCATGTTCGGTGGGCGCTGATTTTTTCTACAAACTGATCGATGATACGGAATGGATTAGCTCAAGGGTAAGAATACACAATTCTCTACTTTATTACGATACTTCAATTGTTTTCTAACCTTTATTAAGTGTACAGTTGTATGAAATTGTGCTGATATTATATACGTGAACTTTCAGCACTTGGACATGGCAACCTTTCTCATCCGGAAAAGGCAACTCGCGCATCCGTTGGTATTTGGAACTCAGTGGACAACGGCAGATTGTTGCTTGCAGGTAAACATGTTACCATTTAACATTCACTGCTTCATTTGCTTTTGGTTGTCATTATGTAATATGGCTTCATTTCAATGTGTGCAGCAATTTCTAGAGCCGGTCAAAGCGACTGGCAAGACACGTGGAGCGAAGAAGGCAGCTGCTTCAAACATCAGTGACCTTACACCCAGCAAGCTGAACAATATACATCACTATGTGCGCGGTACGTGGCAACACGGGTATGGCCAAGCTTGGACAAAAGTTAGGAAGGTCTATTTTCCATATAATCTGAAATTGTCCCACTGGGTTGCAATCGAACTTGATTTCGTCAATCATACTGCAACTGTGTATGACTCGTACTCTGATTTTACCGCCACAAAGAACCTGGTTGGATGTTGGTAATTTTTAACAACAATATTAAAACCTTGCAAGTGCACAAATCAAATGATAGTATAGTAAGCAAGCAAGGGTCATTCCCACAGAGATTGTAATCTAAAGAGATGTTTATCAATGTCACACAAAGAAAACTAGAACACAATTAAACACGAAAACAAAATAAAGATTGAAATCACAAGGACTTCCACACACACGCCAACACCAAGGGGGTTTTGATTTGATTTTGTAAATAAAAGAAAACAAAACAGAATTTAACTTAGAGTTTAAGAGAAATTAGTTTAAAATCAATCAAGAACAATAGCTAGGACTCACTATCCACCTCCAAACAATCAATCAATCCATAAACAACAATAGATAATCAATTTCTAGCAAGCATATGATGACGACACTCACAACAAGATCATGGCATTTGACTCGAGTTGTATGATTCTCTCTTAAGTGTATGTAAAGTGTATGGCATTTACATCAATACGTGTATTCTTAATTGAAATCCAGTATGGCATTTACTCAATTTAACAATCAAGAATCCATTAAGATCAAAGAGAATATGAGTGTCACAAAAACCCTAAAACATGGCATTTGTTATTAGGAATTCAAGAATCGATTTCTCATAACTAGTTCTTAACCCAATTATTCGTTGCAAACAAGAACACATTCAATATGGCAATTGACCTATGTTCTACAACAATTTAATTCCGATACATGCTTCAAAGTTAGCTACTCAAAGAAACAAAATATCAGAATTCACATAACATCGAGAAACCGAAATCATCCCGCTTGTAGAAACTGAAAAATCCATTCAAACTTGTTTATAGAATTGAAATCATGTTTAGGGCTTCAAGATTAAGCCCTAACTAACAAGAAATTAGTTACTCATGTTCTGGGATGAACTCAAAAATAAATACATAAGAACTGAAAATTAAAAGAAGAAAGGAAAAGAAAGAACTCGCTGGCAGCTTTTTCCTCTTGCGCGGTTGATCTCCTTCGGACCTGAATCCTCTGTATGGGGCCTTGGCTGGCCTTTTATATGACTTAAATCAAAGTCCTAAACCCTAAAATTTACTGAAAAGTCGTCCAAGAAGTCTTGGTAAACAAGGAATCCAAATAGGAAAGTAAAGATCACAATTCCTAACTCCACAGGGAAATACAGCTCAGCCCAATTGTCACACGATTTGGGGTTCTTCGGCCTTCTAGAAAAATCAGGAAAAATATATTTTAGAAAGATAAATGTCTTATCTTTCCAACCATATATAGCACGTAACTTGGAAAAATTCGGGAAGGCTTCCGTTTCTTCATATTCACGTAACATGTACGAAACTGTCCTGTCTGCACGTGGGCTAACTTTACTTGTAATACTGTACCAATTGGCTCGGTAGAAAATTCTGGAAAAATCACAGATTCAACTTCAAGGTGTTAGCTTTCATCTCCAATTGACCTTGCACTAAAATTCCTCCGAAAAGTTGATTTTCCCTTAAAATCCTTCTAAGAGCGCAGAAAAGCTGAAAATCAGAAAAGTGAAGTAATAAGCCCTTTTTAAGTCTAATTCTTCTACAAAGCCTAAGTAAAGAGAGTACATAAATGAGTATATTTATGGACTTATCAAATACCCACAACTTAGATTTTGCTAGTCCTCGAGCAAAACAACACAGAAAATAAAAACAAAAGAACAAAGACTCAACGCAAACAAGCGATGGACTAACTTCCCAATATTGATCTCAGAGATAATCACCAACCGTTAGCTAACTTCCAAGAAATAAGCAACAATAACTCAAGACATTATCAAAGGGTTAACCAAACTTTAGTTGAACAACTTGGAGTGTCGTGTGTGACATAGCCAACATTAACATAACTACGACTTATGCTTCACAAAAGTTAAATAACCAAATAAGAACAAGCTTTGACTTCAATTCTCACCAAGGATGTTCACTCCAATGACAGCACTCGAAATTTGACTAGGTAGTGTCACTCATATATGTGAGAGGAATCAAAGCAATAGGATGTACTCACATAATTGAAATAAAGGCACATGACAAATATAAAAAATCTCATGGGAAGATATCGCATACTTGAAAACATTTAAACCATCCGACCATAGTACTTCCACACCTATTCTCCACATGAGGAACCACACTTCTCCTTGGATCAAGTAGGACTTTCACTAAGGTTGTAATGGGGTTTAGGGTGATGGGTGAAACAAGAAAAAGATAAGGAATGAACAAATTCTAAGGAATTCATAGAGCTTTCCATTATAACATCTTGCACTTTGAGCACGGAATTGATACTGTCTTGAATTTTTTTTTTTTTTTTTTTTTTTTCACACATTTTTTTTTTCTTCTCCTAACTCCATTAGCTTTCTAATCAACCCATGTAGCGAGTGTTAGGCCAATGACTCCCAAGCTAGCTAGCTTTAGGGCATTAAATGTAAAACACTCCTAGGGCTTAATAACTCAAGTTGAAAAGGCTTCGAAATTAGTATTTTTTTATTTTTTTATTTTTTTTATTTTTTTTATTTTTTTATTTTTTAGATAGTATCCTTCACTTTCCACATGATTGACCAATTTGTGCAATGCTCCCTTAACAACGAAAATACTCAACAAAACTCCTTAGAAGGGTGTAGGATAAACATATGATAGATTAAGGTGAGGAGAATTGGGTAAAGAACGAAAAAAGCTTACATAAAAGGCACAAGGGGGTTAACTAGGGATAAAAGTGATACGGGTTGGCTAGAAGGGCTCAAACGAAAGAAACAAGGCCTATATCACTTCCAAGAATCCATGTGGTTCACGAAGTATGCCTCAAATAGATCATGAAAGTAGTTCTAGCAAACAATTTAAACATCCTCAAGTACTTGACCAAAACAAAGAATAATGAGATCACAACGACTTGTAGACAAGAAAATTATCGAATAGTATATAACACTCAAGAAAGAAAGGCATAGGCTCAAAAGCTCACATGATAAGGGTTATATAAGTCTACACCCTTATTTGGGAATTTAAATCATGTGAACTCCCCAATCGAACATCATATTAATGTGGCTGTGTGCATAAGGATTTCCAAAGTCTAATCACAAAAATAAGGCTAACACAAAGATAATGTAAAGAATTATTGTCATGCTCAACATTTCTTGAAAGTTAATTGCAAATAAAATTCAATCTCATCATAGAATTGGGAAGTGACTACCACAAACAAAACAAAACAACAAAATAAAAACTAATTAAATAAAAACCGAAAGTTGAAAGGAATTGAAAATCAATAAACAAACTGCAGTTCTGACCCAGGCGCAAAGAATTACACGTATCTCACAAAATACTTGGCTAAACTTCACGTTCTTTATATGGTTGGATTCAGAACGAAAAAACAAAGAACGCAACGCGAGCCAAATTCCAAAAACAGAAGCAGACAAGAACAGAATTGGAAACAAAGACAGAGGACTGCTGCATGCGTTATGAAACCAAAGAACTCAATCACCCACAACTTAAAACAAACATTGTCCTCAATGTTTAAAACAAAGAAAACTAAGTCATGCAAAATTAATTAAAGAGAGAGAGAGAGTGTGAGAACTTCCCAGGTTTGTGTAGGTGTGGTTGAGCAAAGCATAGAATATGTCGAAGTGAGAGAGGATGGACAATGTGACGAACTTAAACACCCACAACTTGCTTCTTGGAATGTCAACAGACCCGTAATAGCTCCTAAAAGTCTCGGAATGCGATGAAATTGGAACAAAATTGAGCTGGATATGGAATCATAAAAATCTGGAAATCTGACTTTTAGCGACGAAAAATCTGATGAACACCGCTGCTAAAACCTCTTTGGTGACGAAAAATCCGATGAACACCGTCGCTAAAACCTCTTTGGTGACGAAAAATCTTCAAATTCTGGGCAAAACAGCAGCTGCCTTTTTTTGTGTTTTAGGTCCTTTTTTGAGCTTCAAATCGTCCTAAAACATAATGTAGGCCACCGGAGACCCCCAAACCTGGTCCAAAACATCAGAATAACTATTCTAAACATGTTGGTGGCATCAGATTGACCTGAAAAACAGCAAAAAATAATTTAGGCAGAAATTCTAGTTTTGACCAAAATAAGAACATAAAAGCTATTTTTCTATTTTCTGGCATTTAAACTCAACCAATGACCAAAAAAACTTCTGTAACACATCTGAAATGTGCTGCAAACATCCTAGGGCTAGAAAAATGTGAATTTTTTTCTTTGGAACACAAAATCCATTATTTGATGATGCAAAACTTAACAAGAACAAAAATATGAAAAGTGTACGAGAAATCACACATAAACTAAAAACAAAAGTTAAGAATGCTTGGGTTGCCTCCCAAGAAGCGCGAAGTTTAAAGTCTTCAGCTAGACGCGGTTCTTTAGATGATTAAACAATAGATGGGGGTGGTGCATCCATGTGCATGCTCTCTTTTCCCAACTCAAAAGATTCATAGTATGGCTTCAAGCGATGTCCGTTCACTTTAAATATGTTTCCCGTCTTGTCATTTTCAATCTCAACTGCACCATGAGGGAAAACATTAGTAACAACAAAAGGACCGTACCATCTAGAACGTAACTTACCTGGGAATAGCCGGAGACGTGAATTGAAGAGCAAGACTTTCTGTCCTATTTCAAAGGTCTTCCTTTGAATTGCTTTGTCATGAAATGCCTTAGTCTTTTCCTTGTAAATTCGTGCACTCTCATAGGCATCATTCCTCATCTCATCCAATTCATTCAATTGGAGTCGCCTTGCATCTCCAGCCTCTTTCATATCGAAATTGAATTTCTTGATTGCCCAAAATGCTCTATGTTCAAGTTCAACCGGAAGGTGACATGCTTTACCATAAACCAAACGAAAAGGAGACATACCAATGGGGGTTTTGTAGGCTGTCCTATATGCCCATAATGCATCATTAAGTCTCAAGCTCCAATCCTTCCGTGTAGGGCTCACGGTTTTCTCCAAGATTTGCTTGATTTCTCGGTTACTAATCTCCACTTGTCCACTTGTTTGGGGATGATAAGGTGTTGAGACCCTATGTGTAATTCCATACCGCTTTAAAAGTGCCTCAAATGACCTATTACAAAAGTGGCTGCCTCCATCGCTGATAATGGCTCTTGGTGTTCCAAACCTAGAAAAGATGTGGTCCTTCACAAAGCTCAAAACAACTTTTGAATCATTAGTCCGGGTAGGAATTGCTTCCACCCATTTAGAGACATAGTCAACAGCAAGAAGGATGTAAATAAAGCCATAAGATGAAGGGAATGGTCCCATAAAATCAATGCCCCACACATCAAATATTTCAACAATAAGGATAGGCGTTAAAGGCATTTGATTCCTAGAGCTAATGTTACCGGTTCTTTGACATCTATCACATGTGGAACAATAAGTATATGCATCTTTGAACAAGCTAGGCCAATAAAAACCACATTGCAATACTTTAAGGGCTGTTTTCTTAGTACCAAAATGTCCACCACATGCAGATGAATGACAAAAGGCAAGTATAGAATTAAATTCAGATTCGGACACGCACCTTCTAACAATCTGATCTGGACAATATTTCCATAAGTATGGATCGTCCCAAACATAATACTTACTTGTTTTCACAAGCTTATCCTTTTGAGCTCGAGTGAGATCCTCTGGAATCAGTTTTGAAGCCTTGTAATTGATAATGTCAGCGTACCAAGGGTCCTTGGCTTCGAAGGTGAAGAGTTGCTCATCGGGGAAACTTTCACGTAGAGGAAGCACGTCCTCTTCTTCATTGGATCCGTGCACCAACCTACTCAAATGGTCAGCCACCACGTTTTCACTCCCTTTCTTGTCTCTAATCACCAAATCAAATTCTTGAAGCAAGAGAGTCCACCTAATCAGTCGCGGCTTGGCGTCCTTCTTGTGGAGGAGGTACCTAAGTGCTGCATGATCAGAGAATACAATTACCTTAGTGCCAATAAGATATGATCTAAATTTCTCTAAAGCAAAAATAACAGCAAGCAACTCCTTTTCCGTAGTTGAATAATTCAACTGAGCATCATTCAAAGTCCGGGAAGCATAATAGATGGCATGTGGTACGTTGTGCACTCTTTGTCCAAGCACGGCCCCCACTGCATAATCCGAGGCGTCACACATCAACTCAAAGGGAAAATTCCAATCTGGAGGCTGCATGATAGGGGCAGATGTCAAAAGCTCCTTAAGCTTGTTAAATGCAGCCAAGCACTCTTCATTAAACTCGAATTCCACATCTTTGCCAAGCAACCGACATAGGGGCCTTGATATCTTTGAAAAGTCCTTGATGAAACGCCTATAGAACCCTGCATGTCCTAGGAATGACCTAATCTCCTTTACGGTTTTGGGGGGCTGCAAGCTTCTCACAATGTCGATTTTTGCCTTGTCCACTTCAATTCCCCTACAAGAGATAATGTGACCCAAGACAATACCCTGCTGTACCATGAAGTGGCACTTCTCCCAATTGAGCACTAAATTGCATTCCTGACACCTTTTCAACACTAAAGAAAGGTTGTGAAGACAAATATCAAATGAATCACCAAAAACAGAAAAATCATCCATAAATACCTCGATTATCTCCTCCACCATATCAGAAAAAATTGACATCATGCAACGTTGAAAAGTGGCAGGTGCGTTACATAAACCAAAAGGCATACGCCTATAAGCAAACGTACCAAATGGACAGGTGAAGGTGGTCTTTTCTTGATCTTCCGGAGCAATGGCAATTTGATTGTATCCAGAGTATCCATCCAAGAAGCAATAATGACTATGACCTGCAAGACGCTCAAGCATTTGATCAATAAATGGTAACGGAAAGTGATCCTTACGTGTCGTGGTATTGAGCTTTCTATAATCTATGCATACTCTCCAACCCGTTTGAATTCTTTGAGGCACCAACTCATTGTCTTCATTCTTCACAACGGTAATTCCGGATTTCTTGGGAACAACTTGGACGGGACTCACCCACTTGCTATCCGAAATGGGGTATATAATTCCCACGTCCAAAAGCTTCAAAACTTCCTTCTTAACAACTTCTTTCATCACCGGATTCAGCCTCCTTTGGGCTTCCCTTGTAGGTTTAGATTCTCCTTCCAAAAGGATCCTATGCATGCACTTTGTAGGGCTTATACCTTTGATGTCTGCAATGGTCCAACCTAGGGCAGTCTTGTGCTCCCTTAGAACTCTAATTAGTTTGTCTTCTTCAGATGCACTCAAATTAGAAGCAATGATTACAGGCAGCGTCTTTTCATCACCTAAATATGCATATTTCAAGTTCTCTGGAAGGGGTTTTAGCTCAACCTGTGGTGCTTTCACAATAGAGGGAACAAGCGTATTAGTAGATAACGGAAGAGGCTCAAAAATAGAGTTAGACTTACCTCTTTGGGGAGGCAAGGCCTCAAGCATATTCACGGCTTCAAGTACAGCTGTGTTCCCTTCTTTATTCACAGTTTTGGGGCTTTGGATGAGTGCCCTCTCCAATGGCGTCTCTCCTTGTGATGCATTAAACGTTTCTTGTACCACCTGCTCAAGTACATCTATGGAAAAACAAGCATGATCATCATTAGGATATTTTAAAGCATCTAATACCTTAAACTCCACGGTTTCCTCATCGAATGCCATTGTGAGAGTGCCTTCATACACATCGATTTTTGTCCTTGCTGTTCTCATGAATGGACGTCCTAGAATCAATGGAAGGTCTTTTCCAGGAATAGGAACTTCCTCCATCTCGAGCACTAGAAAGTCGGCTGGAAATATTAGCTCATTCACCTTGACCAAAACATCTTCCAACACTCCCTTAGGATACTTGATTGATCGATCAGCCAATTGTATGCTCACGGAAGTCTTCTTAAGCTCACCTAAATTTAAAGATTCAAAAACAGAAAAAGGCATCAAATTAATTGAAGCACCTAAGTCTAATAAAGCATGTTCAAACCTTTGATTTCCAATGAGACAAGGTATAGTAAAACTCCCTGGATCCTTTAGTTTAGGAGGCAATTTACGCAATAGCACGGCTGAAACTTCTTCACTTAAGGCCACGGTTTCATGCTCCTTGAACTTCCTTTTATTTGTACAAAGATCTTTGAGGAATTTTGCATAGCTTGGAATTTGTTGGATCGCATCGAGCAAGGGAATGTTCACTTGCACTTTTCGGAAAGTCTCTAGGATATCCTTTGAAACTTGCTCCTTCTTTGAATTCAAAAACCTACGAGGAAAAGGAATCTTTGAAGTAATCGAATGATCCACAAGAGAACTTACCTTAGAGTTGTCACTTGGAACCATAAGCTTGGGAGAGGGGGCAGCCACTGTTTTGGTTGAATTTCTCTCCTCATTGTCATCCTTTCCCACCTCTTTTCCACTTCGAAGAGTAATCGCCTTTGCGGTTTCATGGCCTCCATTAGGATTTGGAATTACTTGGCTTGGAAACTGTCCTGGCTCTCTTTGACTCAAGGAGGCTGCAATTTGTCCAACTTGGTTTTCAAGGCTCTTGATTGCTGTAGACATTTGTGTATGTGTTTGCCTTGTTTCCTGCATAAAACCTTGAGTGCTTAATGCCAAAGAATTAACTAACTCTTCTAAAGACTTACCTTGCCTAGGAGGTGGTGGTGGTGCATTTTGTTGAGGAACAAACTGATTTTGTTGAACTGGGGTTGTTTGCACGTTTTGGTTGTTCTTCCATCCAAAGTTAGGGTGTTGCCGCCATCCCGGATTATAGGTGTTAGAAAATGGATCGTTTCTTGGCTTTTGTTGTTGCATATAGTGTGCTTGAGCCATCTCTTCTCCATCACCATACAAACTTGGACAAGACTCCGTAGGATGTCCGGGATTAGCACACACAGCACACACTTGTGCTTGAGGGATTAACTGCTTAACAAGGTTAGTCAAATTAGCTATTTGAGGACCAATATCACTAGCACTTACCTCATAAACACCTGCTTTCTTTGGGGGAGCTCTCCGATAATTAAATTGTTGAGAGTTTGCTGCAATGTTCTCAAACATCTCCTTAGCTTCAGTAGCACTCTTGTTCATCAAGCCTCCTCCACTAGTAGCATCAACCATCATCCTCTCCGAATCGAGTAATCCCTCATAAAAGTATTGCATAAGTAGCCAATCTTCAATTTGGTGATGAGGGCATGAAGCTAGGAGTCTCTGAAACCGATCCCAATACTCATGAAATGATTCTCCATCTAGTTGCTGCACTCCCATGATCTCCTTCCTAATACGGTTTGTCTTTTGAGCTGGAAAGAACTTTGCAAGGAACTTGGAAGCCAATGCTGTCCATGTAGTGATAGATGCACTAGGTAAAGAATAGAGCCACTCCTTGGCTCGTTCCTTAAGTGAGAATGGAAACAAACGCAATCTGATTGCCTCATCACTAATCCCTCCATTGTGCATAGTCGCGCACACGGCAAAGAAATCCTTGATATGTATGTGAGGATCATCCCCAGGCTTGCCATAGAATTGTGGCAAAAGGTGAATGGTGCCACTCTTGATCTCAAAGGTGGTTGTAGTGGCTGGATACGCAATACATGACGGCTGGTCCAATGCTTTAGGAACCGTGAAATCCTTCAAAGGTCGGGTGAGGTTGTTGAGTGCCAACTCGTCTCCCATCTTGATTGGAAGTGTAGCTTGCGTATCTTTATCTCGATGGAGATAACGAAGTGTGTTCTCTAGTTCAGGGTCGTATGGTATAAGCTTGTAACCTTGCGAACGACGTCCCAGCATATACCTGAAATTGAAAACAAAACTTAATTAGATAAACAATCCCCGGCAACGGCGCCAAAAACTTGTTGGTAATTTTTAACAACAATATTAAAACCTTGCAAGTGCACAAATCAAATGATAGTATAGTAAGCAAGCAAGGGTCATTCCCACAGAGATTGTAATCTAAAGAGATGTTTATCAATGTCACACAAAGAAAACTAGAACACAATTAAACACGAAAACAAAATAAAGATTGAAATCACAAGGACTTCCACACACACGCCAACACCAAGGGGGTTTTGATTTGATTTTGTAAATAAAAGAAAACAAAACAGAATTTAACTTAGAGTTTAAGAGAAATTAGTTTAAAATCAATCAAGAACAATAGCTAGGACTCACTATCCACCTCCAAACAATCAATCAATCCATAAACAACAATAGATAATCAATTTCTAGCAAGCATATGATGACGACACTCACAACAAGATCATGGCATTTGACTCGAGTTGTATGATTCTCTCTTAAGTGTATGTAAAGTGTATGGAATTTACATCAATACGTGTATTCTTAATTGAAATCCAGTATGGCATTTACTCAATTTAACAATCAAGAATCCATTAAGATCAAAGAGAATATGAGTGTCACAAAAACCCTAAAACATGGCATTTGTTATTAGGAATTCAAGAATCGATTTCTCATAACTAGTTCTTAACCCAATTATTCGTTGCAAACAAGAACACATTCAATATGGCAATTGACCTATGTTCTACAACAATTTAATTCCGATACATGCTTCAAAGTTAGCTACTCAAAGAAACAAAATATCAGAATTCACATAACATCGAGAAACCGAAATCATCCCGCTTGTAGAAACTGAAAAATCCATTCAAACTTGTTTATAGAATTGAAATCATGTTTAGGGCTTCAAGATTAAGCCCTAACTAACAAGAAATTAGTTACTCATGTTCTGGGATGAACTCAAAAATAAATACATAAGAACTGAAAATTAAAAGAAGAAAGGAAAAGAAAGAACTCGCTGGCAGCTTTTTCCTCTTGCGCGGTTGATCTCCTTCGGACCTGAATCCTCTGTATGGGGCCTTGGCTGGCCTTTTATATGACTTAAATCAAAGTCCTAAACCCTAAAATTTACTGAAAAGTCGTCCAAGAAGTCTTGGTAAACAAGGAATCCAAATAGGAAAGTAAAGATCACAATTCCTAACTCCACAGGGAAATACAGCTCAGCCCAATTGTCACACGATTTGGGGTTCTTCAGCCTTCTAGAAAAATCAGGAAAAATATATTTTAGAAAGATAAATGTCTTATCTTTCCAACCATATATAGCACGTAACTTGGAAAAATTCGGGAAGGCTTCCGTTTCTTCATATTCACGTAACATGTACGAAACTGTCCTGTCTGCACGTGGGCTAACTTTACTTGTAATACTGTACCAATTGGCTCGGTAGAAAATTCTGGAAAAATCACAGATTCAACTTCAAGGTGTTAGCTTTCATCTCCAATTGACCTTGCACTAAAATTCCTCCGAAAAGTTGATTTTCCCTTAAAATCCTTCTAAGAGCGCAGAAAAGCTGAAAATCAGAAAAGTGAAGTAATAAGCCCTTTTTAAGTCTAATTCTTCTACAAAGCCTAAGTAAAGAGAGTACATAAATGAGTATATTTATGGACTTATCATTGGACTGCTTCGCCCTATTGCCGAGACGCTGCCACAAGTGCTGTACAATATGCACTTTTATGAAGCTTCTGAGCTTGAAGAGGTTAAGCAAAGGGGGATGCAGATGTCAAGCTTTACGCCATTCTCAGTTTGCACCATTGGAGATGTGCCACAACAATGAGATGGGTAAGGTTTGTGAATTTAGTGGAGTTTAGAAACTATTTTACATAAATGCAGTTCTAATTTCCCAACTTATTGGCTTGACAGTGCGTCTTGCGGAATCATGACCGTAAAATTCTTGGAGCATCTCAGTGCTGGGATTTCGTTGCATACAATTGACCCTTTGAAGACCAAATATTACAGACTGAAGCTTGCAATAGAGGGTTTAAGGGGGGAGGCATATGTATGAGGTATATGTCTTCATGTCTGTGAATTTAGTTGAGTGTGGACTTAGGACTTGGGAATTCACTGTGCTCATTAATTATGTCAGGAACTCGTTTATATGAAGATGCAGACGTGGATGCTTTGCTGGAAATTCCTGCCTTTTTGCTAGAGCTACTAGGTTTAGTTATTATGTGTAGCAACCCGGGTCTTTGGCCCTGCTGTATATTGTGAGGTGTAATATTGTACAGTCTAGAAGCAGTGGCTAATTGCCTTACATGGCACACACACTGTTTCGATTTTGAAGGTTACCTATTTTGTACACCTCCATATATAAATATTGTTGCTCTTTATGGATGCTTTTGTAGCCATTGTTCACATTTTGTGTCTGTGGTTTTGTTTGCAATTTATGTGATATAGGTAAATTTCATTTCCTGCACTGGGAATCTGTTAGTGGACTTACTGAAGCATACAGCTTTCTTAAGATTTCTCAATTTAGTTTTGACTTAGTTCGTTTTAAATAATGTCGGCAGCAATTCTACTTTTCTGCTTAGCATTATGTTGTTATTGGAATTTGGAACCTCATACTGTGTTTGCTTATCTTAGCTGGAGCAGGTACCAATCACTCGTCTTTCATCTTGCATATTGGATTAGTTTCCTTATGTATTTAAGTCATGCCACTTTGTTGCAGGGTCTAAAAGAAATTGCGGAGTCTTTGTCTGGAAGTTTGACGAAGTCAAATGATGCTATTGTGCAAGACGATATTGAAGGTCCAGGAATGAAACCGAGAAACCTGCTGAGGTTTGAATAAGAACTCTTTTATCTAGTATTTACATCATTCTTGAACATTGTAATGGAGCCAATCTGCTTCTATGCTTATGTGATGCTTTCTGCTCAGGTTCCCATTTATGGCATGCCTCTTTTTTCTTGTTTAGTTTGCTTTTTTTCTTGGGATCTTTTGGCTTGTCATATCTGTGTGCTAGATAGCTGCATTTGGCACTATGAACTGACTCGGTGGGAGTTACAAATCAACATAGGTCTTAATTCTGGAACTGCCATTCATAAACTCTATCTCTGTACTTAACCCAGTTGTTTTTGCAGGTCGGTCTCAACCAAGTGTTGATTGCAATATTCTAAAGAAGATGACCATACACTGTTATTTTCTGTAGGCATACGTATGAGATGCCTTAGCTTTAATTGGTTACGTTGTTCCAAGTTTTATGTACACAATCTCACAGCCACTGCCGAGTTGTTTTTCATTTCATGTATTTCTCCGTGCTTTTTTTCCCCCATTATTCTGATTATAGAGATGAAGTAAATATTACTGTGGAGCTTATAGCATGTTTACTTTATTTTGTGGGCTTAATTGTGTGAGACATGCCCTTATAATGTCAAACAAACCGTATTGACATCAATCTTTTGAAATAATTGAAATCACACCGTTTATTATTATGATTATTTTTGTTTCTTCCTCCGAGAACAAGCAAAGTGGTTACAAATATGAAAGATTCTGAATAAGTTTTCTTCTATCAAATTCCGGATGGACCTAGAGTTCTACGGTACCATCCGAGGATACTTCACACTGGTCTTGGAAGGACATGTAAAACGGTTATTGTGCGTTCCATTGTAGAAGCTTGAATGGATTTTTTTTTTCTGTTGTATTTGGCCCAAGCTTGCCAAAAATCATCCTGGTTTTGAACGAAGTGGAGACTTATGTGAGCAAATGCCATTGACATACGATATAATAGCAATATGAGGCCAATATACATACACTATAGACACAATATTAGGGCAATATAAGGATAATACGATAGCAATAGTATGACAATATACATCTAATAGGGTGGCAATATGCATACACTAGCAATACAATACAAAGGCAATATTAAGCAATATACATGCAATATAACAACAATATGAAGTGATTCTACATACGATACATACACATCCATTACAGACTACATTTTACATACATGCAAAACAAATCGCCACCGAAGCTTTAACAATACTATCCCGCGAAGGGAAAACGAAGGCAACAAAAGATCCATGTACTTCGGTATTTAGTTGGTGCATTAAATTGATGGGATTGCAAACTACACCATTAACTCCTTGGCTGTAATTTACAGCAGTAGAGCATTACATTAACAACAATAAATTTGGCTTACAAACGAAAAAACCAAACCTTAATGGGAAATTGGAATTTGTGGATTTCAACCCAAAATAGGACTATGTAACTAAGCATTTATTGGGAATTTCAGAAAATAAAATTGGAAAATAGCAAAACTGCAAACTTGGAAAATGGGAAATAAGGAAACGTGGAAAATTCAAAAATTGGAAATATAGAAGAAAATGAAAATTGGAAAATTGGAAAATCGGAAAAACCAAAAAATGGAAAATTGGAAAATTGGAAAGAGGAAAGTAGGAAATAGGATAAAAGAAAATTGGAAAAAGGAAAAAAGGACACTTGGAAAATAGGAAAATAGGAAATTGGAAAATTGGGTAATTGGAAAATTGGAAATTGGAAATTGAACAAAAGGCAACTTGGATAATTGGAAAAAGGAAAAAAAGGAAACTCTGAAAACATGAAAATTGGAAAAAAGGAAAATTGGAAAATTGGAAAAAGGAAATAGGAAATAGGAAATAGAACAAAAGGAAAGTTAGCAAATTGGAAAATTGGAAAATTGGAAATAGGAAAAAAAGGAAACTTAGAAAATAGGGCAATTGGAAAAAAGAAAATTGGTTAATAGAACAATTGGATAATTGGACAAAAACTGAAAATTGGATAAATGGAAATAGGAAACAGGGACACATGGAAAAAAGGAAAATTGGAAACGAATTGAAATTGTGGAAATGGGAAATAAGACAATTACCATATTGGACAATATTAATTACTTTCTCAATTAGCCAAAGCAGGCAACTTTTTTTCATTACATAATGGGAAAATAGGAACATTGAAAAATTGGAAAACTGGAAATAGAACAAAAGGAAACTTGGGAAATATAAGGATGGATAACAATTGTCGTGTCCGTGATATTTGAAATCAGGATTACTTTGAACGAAGTGGAGTGTTATTAGACCAAATGCCATTCACATACGATATAATAGCAATATCAGACCAATTTACATCCACTATAGAGCCAATACGGGAGCAATATATGGATGATACGGTAGCAATAGTTTAACACTATACATCCAATAAGTGGCAATATTCATCACTATATATGCAATACAAAGTCAATATTAAGCAATATACACGCAATATAACAGCAATATTAAGTAAATGTACATACAATACACACACATCCATTACAGTACATTTCACATATGCAAAACAAATCGCCCCCGAACCTTAACAATACTATCCCGCGAAGGGAAAACGAAGGCAACAAAAGATCCATGTACTCGGGTCAGGGAGATAGAGCAGCACTCACCCTTACTACAGGTCCATCAAAAGATCCATGTCTTTGTTCTTTGTCCTCGCTGCACGCACGAGACTATGATGAGGCATTCCCTCAGCACCCATATTCAGCACATCCCACACACCAGCTACATCAATTTCACTCCAATTGTAGTTTGGTGAGATGACCGAAGCATAATCTCGGAACATTTCAAAGCCGTTGTTGAAACATTCAACCATTTCATGGTTATATTCTTCAGATTTTGTGAATTTTTCGACGGCATCTTTCTTTCGCTGTTCCAATTTCAACTTCAACGACTCTAACTTTTTGCTCCGACTTTTTGCTTTTAGAGTTTGCTTCACTTCTCCAGCAAATGCTTTGTTCAACTTGTTGGCCAAGTTTCCCATCACTTGGCCATCAAGATCACATTTGCTCTCCCACCAATCTGTTGCCTTAGAGAAATATTGGAGCTCCTGCTTCACGGCACAGATTTTGTCAAGGGGATCAGTGCTGTCGGCCTCACTTCCAGATGAAGTGGGATCATCATTGGGAGTCAGCGGTGGAGATGGGAATGGCACATGCCACGGCATGTCCCCCGGGTAACTCACTTGCTCGTTTGGAGGCCGTACATCCGACATCTTCAAGTATTGAAGTATTGAAGTACTACAATTCACAGTTGCCGACTGCAACAAAACAAATAAATGTAGATTCTGTCTGAAGTTGTAAACGACAATATGGTTAGCTTTAGTGGAGAATGTTTGCGTTTGAGTAAGACTGATATGAAGTACTGATATGAATGTGGAGAATGCTTGCCTTTGAGTAAGACTGATATGAAGTACTGATATGAATGTTTGCCTTTGCCTTTGAGTCAGACTGATATGAATATTTACCTTTCCCGTTAATTAAGCTACCTATGTTGCAGTTATATATACGAAGGTTCATATATTGGGTATTTTGTTGGTGCATTAAATTGATGGGATTGCAAACTACACCATTAACTCCTTGGCTGTAATTTACAGCAGTACAGCATTACATTAACAACAATAAAATTGGCTTACAAACGAAAAAAAGCAAACCTTAATGGGAAATTGCAAAATAGCAAAATAGCAAAATAGCAATAGTGCAAAAGTGCAAACTTGGAAATTGGGAAATAAGGAAACTTGGAAAATTGGAAAATTGGAAAATTGGAAAATTGAAAATAGAAGAAAAGGAAAATTGGAAAATTGGAAAATCGGAAATACGAAAAAATGGAAACCTTGAAAATTGGAAAATTGGAAAATTGGAAAATTGGAAAGAGGAAACTAGGAAATAGGATAAAAGGACACTTGAAAAATTGGAAAATTGGAAAAAGGAAAAAAGGACAGTTGGAAAATAGGAAATTGGAAAATTGGGTAATTGGAAAATAAAGAAACTTGGAAAATTGGAAAATTCGAAATTCGAAATTGAAGAAAAGGAAACTTGGAAAATAGGAAAAAGGAAAAAAAGGAAACTCTGAAAACATGAAAATTGGAAAAAAGGAAAATTGGAAAATTGGAAATAGGAAATAGGAAATAGGAAAAAAGGACACTTGGAAAATAGGCAAATTCGCAAATTGGAAAATTGGAAAATTGGACTATTGGATACCTGGATAATTGAAAAATACCAAATAAGGCAACTTGGAAAATAGCAAAATAGGAAATAGAACAAAAGGAAAGTTAGCAAATTGGAAATAGGAAAAATAGAAAACTTAGAAAATAGGGCAATTGGAAAAAAGAAAATTGGTTAATAGAACAATTGGATAATTGGACAAAAACTGAAAATTGGATAAATGGAAATAGGAAACAGGGACACATGGAAAAAAGGAAAATTGGAAACGAATTACAATTACCATATTGGACAATTTTAATTACTTTCTCAATTAGGCAAAGTTGGCAACTTTTTTTAATTACATAATGGGAAAATAGGAACGTTGAAAAATTGGAAAACTGGAAATAGAACAAAAGGAAACTTAGGAAATTGCAAAATAGGAAAAAATAGGCACAAATAATGAAAAAATGGATAATTTGATAATTGCATAATTGGATGACACATGGAAAATAGGAAAATATGAATAATGGAAAAATGGAAACGAATTGAGATTGCTGAAATGAGAAATAAGACAATAACCATATTTGTCAATTTGAATGAGTTGATCAATTAGGCAAATAGGCAAATCCCTTATTTGAATTACATAATGGGAAAATTACCAACTTCGGAACATCCAAAATAGAAATATATTACAAAAAGGCATACAGTCAACTGGGTAATAACTCCCGCCCAATACTATCCCGCCTAAGACTCCCGCCAATCCCTCCCGCCAATGACTCCCCCTAATCCCTCCCGCCACTAACTGTCTCTGTTACTCCAGGTCATTAAAACCTGCCTATATTAATAAACCCAGCTGTTTGAAATCAAAGCTTCCATCACATTAACTCCTGCTTGCAGCCATTACCTTCCCCGCTGATTTCACTCCCATCACATTTAGTCCCCCTTTTTTCCAATTAAGTCATACACCAGCCTACAATAAATATCGAAGACCATGGACCATAACCTCACACCAAACCCAACGCTTTCAATTACTGAAGGAGGGGAGACTGAAACAGAAGCCAAGTCACCCAATTCACTCACTGCAGACTTGGTCTATGGCATGCAGCAGTGTCGAGGCAATACCATGTTTTGGAAAAATCTCCATGCAGACATAGTATCAAAAATTGTGGAGGGCCAAGCTAGATGGGATGTCATAAAAAAGCGCACAATTCGCTCTCGTTATCATGCCCGCATGCATCTCGTACATATAAAGGTAATCAAAGGAAAAATTGAAATTGCCCCTACCACTGCAATTATGGTATTCAAGGAATCAGAAGAAATGGCCAAGTTGAAGCAAGAACAAGTGGAAAGGGGATTTGAACTATTTCGTAAGTTTGCAAAAATAGTGGATCCGGCAGGAAACTGGGCCAACATCACTGTGGGCGGGGTCATGAATTTCATGGGTCGTGGTCGCCGCACTTGAACAGTATGCAAACTTCGAATTTGTCAACAGCAGGGAAATGGAACTATGAGGTGGCGTCTTTTTGTATTATGTAACCATGGGGTGGCCTGTTGTTGTATTATGTAAGTTTGGAAATAGGATTTTATGGAATGATCATGCCTCTTTTTGTATTTGTGCGTATACAGTTTATCGGTGTCCAGTTGAGTGGCGATATAGCAGCAATAACTATACAATAAACAAGCGTATAATGGCAATATTATGTCAATAAGAGTACAATAGAGAGATGATAGAGTTACAATATGATCCTATTACAGTACGTACTGCATCAGAATGTTTTTCAAATTATTTGGTCCTCAACAATTTGGTGAAAAACAAAAAAAAAAGTAATTACAACCTGGAAAAAGGATGAAGTATACATCCCTTAAAAGACATATGGCCTACATTACAGACCTTCAAAATGAACTCTATATATATAATGCATGCCTTGTGGCACCATCACATCCCCCCCTAAATTACAGAAACATGACACCCCAAAACCTCATGCTCCTTCCTCTTTCAACCCCTAAATTATCCATTGGATGCCCAATACTAGATCACTGCTTGGGGGGTGGGATACCCTGCAACTCCATAACAGAATTGGTAGGGGAGAGTGGTTCCGGGAAGACGCAGCTTTGTCTCCAACTTACGGTACGAGCTCAGCTCCCACCCTCACATGGCGGACTAGGGGGCTCCTCCGTCTACATATTCACAGAATTTAGCTTCTCATTTCGTCGATTGCAACAACTAGGCAACCTTTATCATGCATCATACCCCAACTTAATAAGGTTGGAGCCATTGGAAGACATATATGTTCGTGGTGTTCATGATGCTCAAGAACTCATCCATGTCCTTGGAGACATAGAAGCATTTATTGCCATTGATCACACCCGCCTACCTGCCAAACTCATTGTCATTGATTCCATTGGTGCATTGTTTCGATCACAGTATCAGACAACACCGGCAGATTTGAAACGGCGGTCTGAATTGTTCTTCAACATATCTGGGACATTGAAGGGTTTAGCAAATAAGTTTGGGTTGGCGGTGGTTGTCACCAACCAAGTGGTGGATTTTATTGGGCCACATGATGGAGTGAATGGGGTGAGGTTGGGAAACTTGGAGTCCCTGGACACATCAGGCAGACGAGTGAGTCCAGCTTTGGGACTGGCTTGGGCACATTGCATAAATTCAAGAGTGTTCTTGGCAAGACATGAGCAATCTATTGGGGTTAACATTCGTAATGCTCCTTCAACAACTATATGTAGTCAAACACATAGGACATTTCACCTTGTATTTGCCCCACATCTGGCCTATGCATCCGCAGAATTTGTAATCAGAAAAGAAGGTTTAGTCGAAGTATCAGGGTAACTGTGTAATAAAGGAATTCTAAGAACTTTAATGTTTTGGATCCTTTTGGAATTACATTCCAGGCCCTTTAATTTCGCACTCAAATTATAATAGCAATCTGGAAGCAATACCAGTGCAATAAAAGTACAATAAAATAGCAATCTGAAAGCAATACAGCATGCTGTAGCAATGCAACCCAAATTATGCAAATTTAAAACAATTCCCATTCAACATAACACGAAACCCACCACAAATAAAAGTAAAGTTTACATGACCTACCAAAGCAACACAAATCATATTGTCTAAGATACATTGCGCAATGGAATATTGTTTTTACAGGTGCTTTTATTGTGGCCTCCGGAACCACACCTTGAGCACTTTCTTGTAATGGTGCCCTCTCCGTGCGAGGGAATTCTTAACTTCTTTCGTCTGCCTGGCATGACCCTTGTCATGGGAGGCAGCACAACTTGACTTCGAACATCCTCAGGAATATCCCACCTTCCGTGAGGCTGTAAAGGGTAGATGCTATCCGAATAAGCATCCATCCAAGTTTTCCGAGTGTAATACCGAGAAGCCTTTGAGTATACATTTACTTTCAAGAAGCGGCAAACTGCAACTACATGCTTGCAAGGTAGCTGCTCAAGCTGAAACTTTCTACAACTACAACTGTTGTTCATCAAATCTACGAGGCCGTCCATATAACCGTCCAAAACATTATACTGTGCATTATTTACTTTAACCACATTCATCCTTGCAGCATCCTCCAACCTGTTCCTCAACTTCTTCTCTCCAAAATTGGGGCACAATGTTGTTGTGCAATTCAAAGCCAAGTCACGACGTTCGGTGAACCATTTCACAAGGAGATTCATAATTTCCCCTATCAAATGAACCACTGGCATCATTCTTGCAAACCTAAGGACTGAGTTGATTGACTCCGCAATATTTGTTGTCATTACATTGTAGCGGCGTCCATCCATGTGAGCTCTAGACCACTTATGTAACCCTGCGTCTTCAAGATATTGAGCAACATGTTCCTTTCGCTTGATCTTGCGAAAATGACAATCAAATTCAGCAATGGAATAAGATTTCGCAGCCTTCTTAAAGTTCATAAGTGTGTGATCATGCTTTTTCAACTTGCAAGTGCGTTTCATGTTCCCCTTCATATGATAAAAGCATATGCCATGTTGCGCCGTTGGAAAAACTTTGTTCCACACATTCTCTATGCTAACATTGCGATCAGAAATAATAACAAGATTGGGACACTCACCAATGGCTTCATGAAGTTTAGTGAAAAACCAATGCCATGATGCATCCGTCTCCAAATCCCCGATCCCAAAAGCAAGAGGATATATATTTCGATTACCATCAAATGCATTTGCTACAAACATAACACCCTTGTACTTGGATTTTAAATGAGTGGCATCCACGGCTATCACTGGGCGCATGGAAGAACGAAACCCTCTAATACATGCGCCAACCGCCATAAATAAATACACAAAGTGATTGTTCTCATCAGTTTGGATGTGTGTTTTTGTGCCGGGATTCATACGCTCCAATTCATAGCAATAAGCTGGAAGGATATAATATGCCTCCTCCGCTGATCCTCTAATGGACAATAGAGCTAACTCCCTTGCTTTCCAAGCTTTCGAATAATGGATGCTGAAACCAAAGTTGTGTTTCACATCTCTCATAATGTCACCTGGTGTGTATATTGTCCGAGAATCCTTAAACTTCCTTTTAAATGAAGTGGCTACAAGTGCTGCAGTTGCTTGACGATGGTTGTCACTTACAACCCTCAAATCACATTTATGGACAGTTGTACACCTCACAATCATGAAGCTATTATCTCCAAATCTCGATGCTCGGACTCGCCATGGGCATGGACGTTGACAACAAACCACAACCAACCTCTTAATGCAAGACGATTGCACCTTAAATTCAAAGTGGCCTCTTAATGCCATCAACTGTAACTCTGTCAACAATGCTTTCTTAGTAGAGAAAATTTGCCCAACTGTAATTTTCGGATTCCAATGACTTCGCGAAAACCCCCCATCCAAATATGCTTCTCCATCATTTACACCGGCTTCATTGTACCGGTTCTGTTCACCTATTTCATTCGAATAATGTTCACGAATGGGTTCAGATTCTCCTCCTAAACGCATTATTGGCAGTTGGGCAGATGTGTTCAAGCAGCCCAAAATAGGAGGGGCAGAGTACACTGACACTTCATTTCTTTCAATACCATTATCACCACCATGCATCTGATCCACCTCGCTAAAATCAATCATATCCATAAAATCTGTCCCTATTTCACCTCCCACATCAGTGCCATATGTATTATTCCAAGTTACTTGATTGCTTTCAACAATGCCAACTGAAGAACGACCCATCCGACTACTATCTGTCGTCATATGCATACTATCAACTACATCATTTCTCAGTCCTTTATCTTCTATACTCACGAGTAAGGGAGCTAGTTTTGAAGATGTTACCTCACAATTGTACTTCATAAAAAATTTGACATCATCATCGTCCTCAATCTTTATGTGCTTCCACTCATTCGAGGCCACCAAAACTGAGAATTTTAAGCTAACCTTGTCTTCCCTGCCGTTTGTATTACGAATCTGATGCACACGGTCCAACAGTTCAGCAAATTTGATGGTCCGTGGAACTATTAAGCCTTTTGACTCACCCCCTTCGTATTTGCACATCTTCTTCGAGGTGACCCATTTTCCATTGTAGCACATGAGAATAACAATTGTCTCCATTTCTGACCATGACAAAACAACATTTCATTAACACAATATAACCACAATAACCATACAATACAACATCAATATAACAACAATATAAAAGCAATATAATAGCAATATAACATCAACATAACAGCAATACGACAGTGAAATAAGAGGAACGCAACAGCAGTACAACAGTAACACATCAGCAATCACACTATACAGATATACTACATCAAATGGAAAATCCCAAGTTTCAAGATTCACATATCCAGACCAATCTAAGTGCAATTGGTACAAACCCAGATGACTGAGCATGAATATTCAACAAAACCTAACCCAAAGCAATTAAAGCCAAAACGAATTTATCACAAACCCAAACAATCAAAATATAACCCATTGTCTGCCGCGCAAATCTCACGGCCTGGAGTTCCGGGCCGAGGGGATGTGCGTTAACACGCGGTTTCCTGCTTTTGGGTGCGGTGCGGTTGTGCGCGGGCGTGCCAGCACGGTCTACCGTGCGTCGATGTGTTGATGAGTGTTGGATGGATGAGTGGTGCGCCTGTTTGAACTCGTCTTCCTAATCAAACGATTGTAGCCGAGAGAGGAACTGGTCTCGGCTGTAGGTTCACGGCCTGAACTACAAGGCCGTTGAGTGATGGTGTTGGTGGTGGGTTTTGGGCGGTGCTCCGGCGCGCTGCTCAGGGAGCGACGGTCGTGTGATATATGGGGTGAGTGAACGAACAATAAGGATGGTGCTCTAGCACCTTGAAAATCAAGGGTTGTATGATATATTGATGAATGGATTCTCCTTACAATCTAACACTACTCCTAGGAAAGCAAGTAAAGATATTGAAAGTGCATTACAGGAAAAAATAAGTTGCTCCGTGGGAGGCTTTGTTTTGGTGTTGAACCCTTTGAATGTAGCTCGAGTCTTGTACTTATAGGAAGAGTCCCTGGAGGAGTAATCGAGGCTAAAAATCTGCGTGGTGGAGCTTGATGGGAGCAAGTGGGCAGTCCAATCGACATTTGGGATCGTGAAGTATGGTGGTGTGACCCCAGAAATCCTGGTGAATCTCGGCCGCCGCTCTTGATCGTGGGTTCTGAGCTTCTGGCCGTGGAGACAAAACAAAAGAAAAACAAAGGAAAAAACAAAACAAGAAGTTAACTAGACCACTTTCGTAGGTAACTCGATTGCATTGAGCGTATGCAACAAGCCTTTAAACCTCTAGGCATCCCTAGTAGGAGGAGTTGTGTCTCCTGAGGATTTAACAGATACGATACCCACAAACGCTTTACTGAGTCTACAAAACAAAGTGGTTAGAAAAATAAACTTTGAAATCAACTAATGAAAATGAAAGAAAACTTTAGTCATACCTCCAACACCATAGAGTTGCCAAGATATGTGATCAATCAGTGTGTACAAGTGGAAGCTATAGCTCAAAGGCACACGGTTTCAAAGCAAGCACACTCAAACCTTGAATAGAGAATATGCCTTGACTCTAATTCTCACAGAAAACACTCAATCACTCAGAACCTATGGTTTAATTCTCTCAAGAAAGCATAAGTGAGTGTAAGAAATAGAAGCACAAATTGGGTTAGATCTCATGAAAGGAATCAAATACTAAGAATAGAGATACACACATACTTACCATCACACATGAATACATCCTCAAAGATCAGCTAGGTCTTTCACAAGGTTGTAATGAAAGGCTAAGGTTTAGGGGAAATGGAAGAATTGGAAGGAAAAACAAGTAACTTAAGAACACACCAAGGTTGCATGCTTCATTAATCTGCAAGGTATCATTGATTTAGATTGGCATGGCAGCAAACTTCATGGTATCACCTGGCATGGACTTTATTTTTCACACTTAGATCAAATCGAAACACTTTCATCTTCGTTGATTTGATCTGCATCTTCATTAACTTCATTGCACAGATTCACATCATCTTTATTTAGGTACATGGCTGCAACTTCCTTGCTTCAAACTTTATGTTGGCAAACCTTGGTATATTTCTAAGTTACTAGGGTATGGCTACAATAGGTCAAGTATCTCAGATTGAGATACAAAGGTAGGGAAATGATGAGGGTGATAGAAGAAAAAGGCTTTAAGTGTTTGGCTTCAAGAGGGCTAATGGAACACACATATGGGTAGGGTGAAAAGAAAGCACATAGAATAGTTATACACACATAGCCTAGCATCACTTCAATGAGTTCATTCATGAATGAGAGCAAGCACATGATATCTGTAAAAGAGAATCATCCTTAGTATTCAATCAAAATGAAATGATGAGATCAATTAGAGTGAATTGAAGAAAATAAGTATGGATGAGAAATAGAACACTTTAAACCCTCTCAAGAAAGCAATTAGGCTCGATATAGCTCACTAGGGTAGTCTCCACTATTTTCCTTCAAGAATTTGAGCATGGTACTTTAGCCACCAGAATTCTAAGAGCAAAAGCGTTGTGAAGTGCAAAATTCTGATATGAAAACCTCAAATAGCAGCTCCATAGCATTGATTGTATGACATTCTTTAAAAAAAAATAAAAATTTAAAAATTTAAAATTAAAAAAAAAAAATAGTGACAAGAGAACGAAAATTGAAAACACAAATGGATAAGAAAATTGAAATTGAAAACCTTCCCCCCAAACCTGAATTGAACATTGTCCTCAATGTGAAAGCATACAAAAGATGATTGAGAACAAACAAATGATAAAGGGAAAAGTTTAGAAGAAGGTTTAGGAAAAATAAAAAATAAAAAAAATGAATATATAAGCAACTCATGGATGACCAGTTAAGGGCCTCAGAAAACACAGCCAGGGGATCCGGGAAGGTTGGAGGGGTCACAATGGTCCCGCTTAAAACCCAAACTTCTTAGACACCGAAGGTGTCGCCTAAAGAACTCCTAGACACTGTATTGACGGAGGTGCTCACTGGGGTTACCAAAAGTTAGCTTATATGAAATTTTTTATTTTATTTTTATATTTATTTATTTATAAAAAAGGAACAGAAACTTAAAATGACTAAAATAAAAACAAAACAAGTAAAGAGAAAGGATTGAAATGCTTCCCCTTGATGCGATTAGGTCGATTGCTACCAAGCACCTTCTTCTTGAACACATGGGTTGCCTCCCAAGAAGCGCCTTAGTTACTGTCTTGGCAAGACATTGTGCAATCAGCTAAGTTGATGGTACGAAGGGAAGTTGATCTACCACATGGCCAGTTTGGATGCCAGCTGAAACTCCCTCATAGAATGGCTTTAAACGTTGTCCATTTACTTTGAAAGTCGAGCCATCTTTAGGGTTTTGAATCTCCACAGCTCCATAGGGAGAAACATTGACCACGGTGAATGGGCCTTGCCATCTAGACTTCAATTTTCCTGGAAAGAGACGCAAACGTGAGTTAAACAAAAGAACTGACATACCTTTGGAGAACTCTTTCCGTTGAATGTTTCTGTCATGGTAACTCTTGGTTCGTTCTTTGTAAAGCTTTGCATTCTCATAAGACTCATGTCTAATTTCTTCCAATTCATTGAGCTGAAACTTTCTTGCATGGCCTGCCTTGTCTAGATCAAAATTCAACTTCTTGATGGCCCAAAAAGCATTGTGTTCAAGCTCCATTGGCAGGTGACAAGCTTTCCCAAACACAAGACAATAAGGGCTCATTCCAATGGGAGTCTTATATGCAGTCCTATAAGCCCATAATGCATCATTGAGCTTGGCTGCCCAATCTTTCCTTGTATTGTTCACCACCTTCTCCAGGATGTGCTTAATTTCTCTATTGCTTATTTCCACTTGACCAGAAGTTTGCGGATGATATGGTGTAGAGACTCGATGGGTGATGTTGTACTTTTTCATGAGTGCTTCGAATGGCTTGTTACAGAAGTGGCTGCCTCCATCACTAATGACAGCCCTTGGAGTACCAAACCTTGTGAAAATATTATCCTTCAAGAACTTCAGCACCACCTTATAATCATTGGTTTTGGTGGCTATGGCTTCCACCCATTTAGACACATAATCAACAGCAACAAGTATGTAAGTATAACCAAAGGAAGATGGGAATGGTCCCATGAAATCAATACCCCACACATCGAAGAGCTCCACAACAAGTATGTTATTCAATGGCATTTCATTCCTGCGACTTATGTTCCCCATCCTTTGGCACCTATCACACTTAACACAAAAATTAAACGCATCTTTGAATAGAGTGGGCCAAAAGAAACCAGATTGCAGGAAAGTAGTATAGCAAGACAAGTACGAGGTCGTACTTGTAGCCATCCATTGTACGGGGCAATTAGTAGTATAGCAAGACAAGTACGAGGTCGTACCCACGAAGACTGAGAAGTTCAAATTAGTTATGTACTTTAGATTACCAAATTCAAGAAGTTAGGAAGTTAAATCTAAAACAGAATTTAAAGCAAGAGTGAGTTTGAAAACAAATGCAGCAAGATTAAAATGAACTTTGAAGTGAGAATGCTTGTGATTATAGAAAGAAATGAACAAACTGAAATTGCAACGGAAAGCAAGTAAACAAAAGTAACAAAGGGTGGTTTTGAAAGTTAAAACACAGGTTTGGAGTCTAGGGCATTCGATTCACCATAACAATTCAATTCTGGGTTATAAAGATTCAAGTAACAAGTCTAATTCAGATTCAAAGATTGATTCTAGCTAAAGTATGATTAGGCCATGGTGTTTGGTCCTAACCTTGTGTTCCTAATTCCCTAATTTGATCATTTGTTGTCTAACCTAAAATTAAGCATTAGGAACCCATTAAGCATAGAAGAACATTTTAAACAACCAAGTATGTATCTAATCCCTGTTGTCGAATGTCCATACATACTCTTCCTATTCATAGTTCAATTCGAATTAAAGCATGGTGTATACTCTTAATTCAAACCAAGATAGTTAACAAACAAGTTCTAATGGTGATCAATCATTCAAACAAGCATGTTAACTTATAAGCATAATGAATAAGAACATGAATCATGAATCAAACTTGAAACTCCAAACTTATAAATCCAGAATATTCATGTTAGGTTACATCGAAGCCCTAGTTATGGATTTAGCTACTCATAATGGAAAAGAGACTTGAACAGAAATGTGAAAACATAATGAATGCAATAAGAGTAGAAAAACCCTTTTTCTGAAGTTCTTGTGGTGTCCAAGGCTTCTCCAAGTGCTTCTCCACTTCTAATGCTTCTCCAAGAGCTTCCCCACTTCTAGAAAGATGTATGAAGGATATGGAGGTGATTTGGGATGAGTTTGAGTGAGTGGTGATGGCTAAGGAAGATGAAATTCGTAGGGAAATGGAAGAGAAGTTTGCTGGAGTTGTTTTGGTGATTGTTGGAGTGTTTGGGATTGTGAGAGTGTTTGAGGATGGTTGGAGTGAATTGTGGTGGTTGTGAATCTCAGGATTTGTTGTGTCTTGAATGTGGAATGGATGTGGTATTTATAGGGAGAGGGGAGTGATAAATCTGAATTCAATATGGCTAATGCATACAACACTTGCATTATAAAAGATGAATTGGTTGATGCACTTCACTAATGCATACAACACTTGCATTATAAAATCTGAATTGGTTGATGCACTTCAGTAATAAATCCCACCAGCAGCCCTAGCTCATCTTCATGTCACCATGACCAAGCTTCCAACCAGCTACAATAGCTCATGCCTAGCTCACCATGACCAAGCTTCCAACCAGCTCATCCTGAGGTCAGCATGACCAGCAACTTCAAGGGCTTACAACTTGGGCTAGGCTGAATCAAATGAAGACTTTAAGATGTCCATTGTGAAGTTCAGAATGTGTATGATCCAACCACACAAGTATTGGCCCAATCCAAGCTCGGAGGAGGAAGTTAAGGCCGAAACAAATTGCTAACTCAGTTTGCTCGCTGACAAAATCCATCCTGAGCATGGTTCTGTGTTTGCTAGGTGACGGACTCCAGATTTATCCAATGGGGCTGAATTTTGGATATGTTATAGTACACACCCATTGGAACAACTTTCATGAAGAATGTTGCCTCATCCGAGCTATTTAGGTTGCTGAAACAAAGCTTGCAATATGACCTACGGAACTGGACTGGCAGGGGGCTGTAGCCAAAATGAGTTTGTCTTTAAGCTCTTCTTCTCTTCATCCAAATTAGGCCTTAACATGCATGAATTGCATGAATTATGCTCTCTTGCTCTTTTGGCCTACAAAACACACAAAGGGAGGCAAATAACTCAAAATTATAAGAAACTAAGCAAAAGAAGTAAGTAAATTGGGCATGTATATGTATGAAATTATGAGCTTAACACACCCCCAAACTTAGATTTTGCTAGTCCTCGAGCAAAACAAAAGAGAAACAAAGATAAGAACAAAACAAGAAGTTAACTAGACCACTTTCGTAGGTAACTCGATTGCATTGAGCGTATGCAACAAGCCTTTAAACCTCTAGGCATCCCTAGTAGGAGGAGTTGTGTCTCCTGAGGGTTTAACAGATACGATACCCACAAACGTTTTTCTAACTCTACAAAACAAAATGGTTAGAAAAACAACTTTGAAATCAACTAATGAAAATGAAAGAAAGTTTTAGTCATACCTTCAACACCATAGAGTTGCCAAGATAGGTCATCAATCAGTGTGTACAAGTGGAAGCTATAGCTCAAAGGCACACAGTTTCAAAGCAAGCACACTCAAACCTTGAATAGAGAACATGCTTCGACTCTAATTCTCACAGATAACACTCAATCACTCAGAACCTATGTTTTAATTCTCTCAAGAAAGCATAAGTGAGTGTATGAAATAGAAGCACAAATTTGGTTAGATCTCATGAAAGGAATTAAATACTAAGAATAGAGATACACACATACTTACCAGCACCCATGAATACATCCTTAAAGATCAGCTAGGTCTTTCACAATGTTGTAATGAAAGGCTAAGGTTTAGGGGAAATGGAAGAATTGGAAGGAAAAACAAATAACTTAAGAACATACCAAGGTTGCATGCTTCATTAATCTGCAAGGCATCATTGATTTAGATTGGCATGGCAGCAAACTTCATGGTATCACCTGGCATGGACTTTATTTTTCACACTTAGATCAAATCGAAACACTTTCATCTTCGTTGATTTGATCTGCATCTTCATTAACTTCATTGCACAGATTCACACCAAATTTCATTTAGGTACACGGCAGCAACTTCCTTGCATCAAACTTTATCTTGGCACACCTTGGTATATTTCTAAGTTATAGGGTATGGCTACAAGAGGTTAAGTATCTCAGATTGAGATACAAAGGTAGGGAAAATGATGAGGGTGATAAAAGAAAAGGCTTTGAGTGTTTGGCTTCAAGAGGGCTAATGGAACACACATATGGGTAGGGTGAAAAGAAAGCATATAGAATGGTTATACACACATAGCCTAGCATCACTTCAATGAGTTCATTCATGAATGAGAGCAAGCATATGATATCTGCAAAAGAGAATCATCCTTAGTATTCGATCAAAATGAAATGATGAGATCAATTAGAGTGAATTGAAGAAAATAAGTATGGATGAGAAATGGAACACTTTAAACCCTCTCAAGAAAGCAATTAGGCTCGATATAGCTCACTAGGGTAGTCTCCACTATTTTCCTTCAAGAATTTGAGCATGGTACTTTAGCCACCAGAATTCTAAGAGCCAAAGCTTTGTGAAGTGCCAAATTCTGATATGAAAACCTCAATGGCAGCTCCATAGCATCGATTGTATGACATTTAGAAAAAAAAATTAGTGACAAATGAACGAAAATTGAAACACAAATGAATGAAATTTGAAAACCTTCCCCCCAGACCTGAATTAAACATTTTCCTCAATGTGAAAGCATACAAAAGATGATTGAGAACAAACAAATGATAAAGGGAAAAGTTTAGAAGAAGGTTTAGGAAAAATAAAAAATAAAAAAAAATGAATATATAAGCAACTCATGGATGACCAGTTAAGGGCCTCAGAAAACACAGCCAGGGGATCCGGGAAGGTTGGAGGGGTCACAATGGTCCCGCTTAAAACCCAAACTTCTTAGACACCGAAGGTGTTGCTTAAAGAACTCCTAGACACTGTATTGACGGAGGTGCTCACTGGGGTTACCAAAAGTTAGCTTATATGAATTTATTTATTTTATTTTATTTTTTTAAATTTTTATATTTATTTATTTATAAAAAGGAACAGAAACTTAAAAATAAAAACAAAACAAGTAAAGAGAAATGATTGAAATGCTTCCCCTTGATGCGATTAGGTCGATTGCTACCAAGCACCTTCTTCTTGAACACATGGGTTGCCTCCCAAGAAGCGCCTTAGTTACTGTCTTGGCAAGACATTGTGCAATCAGCTAAGTTGATGGTACGAAGGGAAGTTGATCTACCACATGGCCAGTTTGGATGCCAGCTGAAACTCCCTCATAGAATGGCTTTAAATGTTGTCCATTTACTTTGAAAGTCGAGCCATCTTTAGGGTTTTGAATCTCCACAGCTCCATAGGGAGAAACATTGACCACGGTGAATGGGCCTTGCCATCTAGACTTCAATTTTCCTGGAAAGAGACGCAAACATGAGTTAAACAAAAGAACTGACATACCTTTGGAGAACTCTTTCCGTTGAATGTTTCTGTCATGGTAACTCTTGGTTCGTTCTTTGTAAAGCTTTGCATTCTCATAAGACTCATGTCTAATTTCTTCCAATTCATTGAGCTGAAACTTTCTTGCATGGCCTGCCTTGTCTAGATCAAAATTTAACTTCTTGATGGCCCAAAAAGCATTGTGTTCAAGCTCCATTGGCAGGTGACAAGCTTTCCCAAACACAAGACGATAAGGGCTCATTCCAATGGGAGTCTTATATGCAGTCCTATAAGCCCATAATGAATCATTGAGCTTAGCTGCCCAATCTTTCCTTGTATTGTTCACCACCTTCTCCAGGATGTGCTTAATTTCTCTATTGCTTATTTCCACTTGACCAGAAGTTTGCGGATGATATGGTGTAGAGACTCGATGGGTGATGTTGTACTTCTTCATGAGTGCTTCGAATGGCTTGTTACAGAAGTGGCTGCCTCCATCACTAATGACAGCCCTTGGAGTACCAAACCTTGTGAAAATATTATCCTTCAAGAACTTCAGCACCACCTTATAATCATTGGTTTTGGTGGCTATGGCTTCCACCCATTTAGACACATAATCAACAGCAACAAGTATGTAAGTATAACCAAAGGAAGATGGGAATGGTCCCATGAAATCAATACCCCACACATCGAAGAGCTCCACAACAAGTATGTTATTCAATGGCATTTCATTCCTGCGACTTATGTTCCCCATCCTTTGGCACCTATCACACTTAACACAAAAATTAAATGCATCTTTAAATAGAGTGGGCCAAAAGAAACCAGATTGCAGAATTTTAAGTGCTGTTTTCTTAGCTCCAAAGTGACCTCCACAGGCCAATTCGTGGCTATGCCTAAGTATGCTTTCTTGCTCTTCTTCTGGAACACATCTTCTGATGAGTTGATCCGGGCAATGCTTGAATAAGAAAGGTTCATCCCATACATAATGTTTCACCATGGAAAAGAACTTCTTCTTATCCTGAGAAGTTAGATCATTTCTAAGAACACCACAAGCAAGATAATTAACAAAATCAGCATACCATGGCTCTTTGACTTGGGCAGCATATAGTTGTTCATCAGGGAAAGTCTCATTCAAGGGTAGCACAGCTCCTCCTTTTTCTTCAACCACAATTCTGCTCAAATGATCAGCTACCACATTCTCACATCCCTTCTTATCTCGAATCTCCAAATCGAATTCTTGCAGCAAGAGAATCCATCTAATCAAGCGTGGTTTGGCATCCTTCTTAGTGAGCAAGTATCTAAGGGCTGCATGGTCAGAATAAACAATTACTTTAGAACCAACAAGGTAAGAACGAAATTTTTCTAAAGCAAAAACCACAGCAAGCAACTCCTTCTCTGTTGTGGAGTAGTTGATTTGAGCATCATTCAAGGTCCGGCTAGCATAATGAATCACATGGGGCAACTTGTTCTTCTTTTGACCTAAAACTGCACCAATAGCAAAGTCAGAGGCATCACACATTATTTCAAATGGTAAAGACCAATCCGGAGCTATGATAATAGGGGCTGAAGTTAGCTCCCTCTTCAAGGTAGAAAAAGCTTCCATGCAAGCTTCATTAAACTCAAAAACAGCATCCTTAGCAAGGAGATTACACAATGGCCTTGTAATGCTTGAGAAATTTTTGATGAACCTTCTATAGAATCCAGCATGACCTAGAAAGCTTCTAATTCCTTTAACAGAGGTAGGGGTGGAAGATTTGAGATGAGATCGATCTTGGCTTTATCCACGTCGATTCCCTTGCTTGAAATCACATGGCCTAGCACAATGCCTTGTCTCACCATGAAGTGACACTTCTCCCAATTCAAAATCAGATTTGTTTCCTGGCATCTTTTAAGCACTAGAGACAAGTGGTGAAGACAATTATCAAAAGAGGAACCAAAAACTGAAAAATCATCCATAAATACCTCAATGAATCGTTCCACCATATCTGAAAAGATTGACATCATGCATCTTTGGAAAGTTGCTGGGGCATTGCACAAACCGAATGGCATCCTTCTATAAGCAAACGTACCAAATGGGCATGTGAATGTGGTTTTCTCTTGGTCTTCCGGAGCAATGGGAATTTGATTATAACCTGAAAAACCATCAAGAAAACAATAGTAAGCATGGCCAGATAAACGTTCAAGCATTTGATCAATAAAAGGTAAAGGGAAATGATCTTTTCTAGTGGATGTGTTCAACTTCCTGTAATCAATGCAAACTCTCCAACCAGTGACAGTTCGTGTAGGAACTAGCTCATTCTTCTCATTCTTCACAACGGTGATTCCGGACTTCTTTGGAACAACTTGCACAGGGCTCACCCACTTAGAATCTGAAATTGGGTAGATGATTCCTACATCGAGTAGCTTTAAAACTTCAGCTCTAACCACCTCTTTCATGTTGGGATTTAGCCTCCTTTGGGCATCACGAGATGGTTTGCTGTCTTCTTCCATTAAAATCCGGTGCATGCACATGCTTGGACTAATTCCTTTGATGTCTGCTATGGTCCACCCAATGGCTGTTTTATGCTCTTTTAGAACTTTAATTAAGCTCTCTTCTTCATGTGAGGAGAGACCTGCAGCAATTATAACAGGGAGAGTTTCGTTAGCACCCAAATATGTATATTTAAGATTATTGGGAAGAGGTTTAAGTTCTAGCTTTGGTGGGATGACAATGGATGGCTCCAATTTCGTGGATGATGGTCCAAGAGGCTCGATTGGTGGCCTAAAGGATGGTGGGTATGGCGGAAACACTTCTAAGGCAGCCACCACTTCTTGGAACTCCGGTTCACAAAGATCTTCCTTTTCTTGTGTTAAGACAGCTTCTAGAGCATCATTAGACTTTCTCTGCAAAATTATGGAAGAAACCTCATGATCCACAACATCAATTGAAAAGCAAGAATCAAGAGAGATAGAAGGTTGAGATAGAGCATTAAGCATTTTAAATTCAACAGTTTCACCCAAAACAGTCATGGAGAGGGTGCTATCTTTCACTTTGATGATTGTGTCTGCAGTGGCCACGAATGGCCTGCCTCGGAGAATGGGATCAACACGATCTCCATTTGGATTGTCTTCCATGTCCATCACTACAAAATCAGCAGGGAGAATTAGTGTATTAACTTGAACTAGAATATCTTCTACAATACCTTTTGGATATTTTATAGAATGATCAGCTAGTTCAAGTCGCATTGAAGTCTTCTTCATCCCTTCTAAGCCAAGCTCTTGATAAACTGAATATGGCAAAACATTGATGCTTGCTCCCAAGTCCAACATGGCTCTTCCAACCTTCTTGCCTCCAATGTTAATGGGAATGTCAAAGCTGCCAGGATCATCTAGTTTTGGTGGAAGCTTCCTTTGCAACACAGCACTTACATTCTGGTCGAGCTTTACTCCTTCATTTGGAGCGAAATTGAGCTTGTGAGTTTTCAAGTCCTTGATGAATTTTCCATATGCAGGAATCTGTTCAATAAGATCAAGCAAAGGCAAATTGATATTAACTTTACTCAAAATATCATAAATCTCTTTAAAAGCCTTATCTTGCTTTGCTTTCTTAAGACGGCCTGGAAATGGAATCTGTGGAACATATGGAGCGGGTGGCACGTATCTATCTTCTTGAAGATGTGGTGGCACAAATTTGTCATCCCTTTTATGCAATTGGAATTGATCGGATTTCTGAGAATCTGATTTGGCCTTAGGAGCAGATTGAGAAGTTTTGAGTTGTTCTCCTTCCGTGGCCATGGTCTCCTCCTCTTCATCTTCTACAATCACAACATCATTTGAAAGATTAGAATCATCTTTATTATCAATGATCTTACCTGATCTGAGCACATGAATGGCCTTGGCTTCTGGGTTCTTTGGATTGATCTCAGTTTGGCTTGGCCATTTCCCAGGCACTCTTTGAGTTATTTCAGCAGCTATTTGGCCTAATTGGACTTCCAATTTGGAGATGGCAGCTTGTGTAGTTTGCTGAAAATTGGATTGGTTGATTGCCATCTGCTTCACTATATCTTCCAATGATGATGATGATTGTTGTGGCCTTTGGAATGAAGGGGGATTTGCTTGATTTTGGGTATTTCTCCATGAAAAGTTTGGATGATTTCTCCAACCTGGATTATAACTTTGAGAGTATGGATCATTTCTTGGACCTTGGTTGTAGGAATTTACCAACTTAGCTTGTTCTTGCACAAATTCTGGATATCCAGCCCCAAGTGGACAAGCTGTGGTAGCATGGTCATGAGATTCACAAATGCTACACACTTCCTTCGGAGGACTTCTTGAGTTTAATGCAAGAAGAGCATCTAGCTTTTGTTCCAGTTTTGAAATCTGCACACTAGAAGCATCATTAGAACCACTAATAACACGTTTACCTCTTGTATCCGTATGTTGGGTCTCCATTGCTATCTCCTCAAAGAGTTCGTACGTTTCTTCTGGAGTTTTGGTTTTAAAAGAACCACCTGCAAAATTGGTGACTATATTATGACTAGAAGGGGTTAGTCCTTTATAAAACATACGCATTTGAAGCTTCAATGGAATCCCATGATGAGGACATTGGTTGAGCAACCCATTGAATCTCTCCCATGCTTCACAAAACGATTCATCATCTTGCTGTGCAAATAACAAGATCTTGTCCCTAAGCATGTCGGTCTTTTGCGTGGAGAAGTATTTTTCCAGGAACTTCTTTTGAATGGCAGACCATGTAGTGAGTGAACCAGGCTTCAAAGAATTCAACCAATACTTCGCCTTATCCTTTAAAGTGTATGGAAACACTCTCATTCGAAGTTGATCTTCTGTCACACCTGTCAAGGGAAAAGAACTCACAACATTAAAAATATCCTTTATATGGGTTAATGGATCTTCATTAGGTAAACCATAAAAGGAAGGCAGCATATTAAGATGAGAAGATTTAAGCTCATAATTTCGAGCTACAGTGGGCAGCAAAATGCTTGAAGGAGATGCTGGAATTGTTGGGATATCAAGTTCTCCCATGAACTCAATGGCAGCCATCATTTCTTCTTCTTCTTGGTCTGAACTTGCTTCCGAATTTGAAAGTGAAGAACCAGGAAGTTCAGTGTGGAGAGCAAGACTTGTAAATGTAGCAAGAGCTTGCTCTTTTGCAGTTGACAACTCCCTTTCTAGACGATTCTGAATTTCAGAGGTCACTCATCTGGGTTGCAATGATGGTCCTGCGTTCAAAGATCTAGAACGTTGGAATGAAGACCTCACTTGTTCAAGTAATGGCTTTTTAGACATAAACTACCTGAAACAGAAAATTAGATTAATTAGAAACACTAAAAAGAATAGGGTAACCTTGGGCACATAACCAGGGAAGAACTTTCGTTCAGTCCCCGGCAACGGCGCCAAAATTTGTTGTTAATATTATGTTAACTCGCAATTGTACGGGGCAATTAGTAGTATAGCAAGACAAGTACGAGGTCGTACCCACGAAGACTGAAAAGTTAAAACTAGTTATGTACTTAGATTACCAAATTCAAGAAAGTAGGAGGTTATGTCTAAAACAGAATTTAAAACAAGAGTGGTTGTGATTGTTGAACAAAAGAAGCAAAATGAAATTGCAAACAAAAACAAGTAAACAAATGTAACAAAGAGTGGTTTTAAGAGTTGGAAAACAGATTTTGAGACTAGGGCATTCGAATCACCATAACAATTCAATTCTGGGTTATAAAGATTCAAGTAACAAGTCTAATTCAGATTCAAAGATTGATTCTAGCTAAAGTATGATTAGGCCATGGTGTTTGGTCCTAACCTTGTGTTCCTAATTCCCTAATTTGATCATTTGTTGTCTAACCTAAAATTAAGCATTAGGAACCCATTAAGCATAGAAGAACATTTTAAACAACCAAGTATGTATCTAATCCCTGTTGTCGAATGTCCATACATACTCTTCCTATTCATAGTTCAATTCGAATTAAAGCATGGTGTATACTCTTAATTCAAACCAATATAGTTAACAAACAAGTTCTAATGGTGATCAATCATTCAAACAAGCATGTTAACTTATAAGCATAATGAATAAGAACATGAATCATGAATCAAACTTGAAACTCCAAACTTATAAACCCAGAATATTCATGTTAGGTTACATCGAAGCCCTAGTTATGGATTTAGCTACTCATAATGGAAAAGAGACTTGAACGTAAATGAGAAAACATAATGAATGCAATAAGAGTAGAAAAACCCTTTTTCTGAAGTTCTTGTGGTGTCCAAGGCTTCTCCAAGTGCTTCTCCACTTCTAATGCTTCTCCAAGAGCTTCCCCACTTCTAGAAAGATGTATGAAGGATATGGAGGTGATTTGGGATGAGTTTGAGTGAGTGGTGATGGCTAAGGAAGATGAAATTCGTAGGGAAATGGAAGAGAGGTTTGCTGGAGTTGTTTTGGTGATTGTTGGAGTGTTTGGGATTTTGAGAGTGTTTGAGGATGGCTGGAGTGAATTGTGGGGTTGTGAATCCCAGGATTTGTTGTGTCTTGAATGTGGAATGGATGTGGTATTTATAGGGAGAGGGGAGTGATAAATCTGAATTCAATATGGCTAATGCATACAACACTTGCATTATAAAAGATGAATTGGTTGATGCACTTCACTAATGCATACAACACTTGCATTATAAAATCTGAATTGGTTGATGCACTTCACCAATAAATCCCACCAACAGCCCTAGCTCATCTTCATGTCACCATAACCAAGCTTCCAACCAGCTACAATAGCTCATGCCTAGCTCACCATGACCAAGCTTCCAACCAGCTCATCCTCATGTCAGCATGACCAGCAACTTCTTGGGCTTACGAATTGGGCTAGGCTGAATCAAAAGATGACTTTAAGATGTCTATTGTGAAGTTCAGAATGTGTTTGATCCAACCACATAAGTATTGGCTCAATCCAAGCTCGGATGAAGAAGTTAAGGCCAAAACAAATTGCTAACTCGTTTTGCTCGCTGACAAAATCCATCCTGAGCATGGTTCTGTGTTTGCTAGGTAACGGACTCCAGATTTATCCAATGGGGATGAATTTTGGATATGTTATCGTACACACCCATTGGAACAACTTTCATGAAGAATGCTGCCTCATCCAAGCTGTGTAGGTTGCTGAAACAAAGCTTGCAATATGACCTACGGAACTGGACTGGCAGGGGGCTGTAGCCAAAATGAGTTTGTCTTTAAGCTCTTCTTCCATTCATCCAAATCAGGCCTAAACATGCTTGAATTGCATGAATTATGCTCTCTTACTCTATTGGCCTACAAAACACACAAATAGAGGCAAATAACTCAGAATTATAGGAAACTAAGCAAAAGAAGTAAGTAAATTGGGCATGTATATGTATGAAATTATGAGCTTAACAGCCGTGGAGACGCATTTATGGCCTGGATAGCTGGTGATCCAACATCTCAGGCTGTCAGAATTCTTGTGAGAATGTCCACGTCTAATCACTCTGATCCTCATCACCAAATCCTGACGTCAGTCACTTCCCACCTTCCCTCATGCATTAAATGCTTCTTTGTGGCCAGTGGGTTTGCTGCATTAAACAGGCACTACTTCATTAAATGAAGCCTGGGTCCCTGCTATCACGTGATGATCTGACTTTAATGCCTTGGCCGTGATTTTGTTCGGCCTCGGCCTCGGCCTGCACTTGAGGCCGAGATGATCATGCCTTAGCATTTCTTCTTTTGTCTTTAGGAAGGCGAAGTACCCTGGCGAAACGCTGCGTTTCAGTTTTTACGAACAAGTGCCAGGGCCAAGAGAAGGGGCTCCTTCGGCTAGCTTATGGCCGTGATTTATCAGGTACAAACACCCATTTCACATAATCCCACTAATTTTAAGAAAATAACCATCAACACTACCTTTTCGAGGTCGGCAATCCACTAAAGCTTCAAGGTTGCAATCAGCTATTCAGAAGACATACCTAAAGGGAGGGGTTCGCGATTCCAAACAGAGAGCAAGAGACCGAATAGAGGGAGAAAGATACATAACGAAGCTAGAGAGAGAAAGAGCGGCGCTATGAGAAAGAGAGCAAAGAGAGAGACACAGAGTTGCGCTAGACACAGAGAGAGCCAAGAGAGAGAGAGAGCCAAGAGAGACACAGCGAGCTGTTTTAGACAGAAACCAAACAGAAAGAGAGCTGTGCCAGAGAGAGAGAGAGAGCTGAGTGACCTAAGAGAGAACAAAATTTCTGAAGTTGTGAAAATTCAGCAATAAGTGGACAATAATTTTATATTTATAGGTGATAGTTGTACAAATATTGGGGGGGGGGGGGGGGTGGTATTTTTAGTTAAGATTATAAAATTGGGGGTATATACCGCTATTTCCCTTTTTTTTAACTGAATCAATATACCCGTGTGTTTTACTGAAAATATCAGTTTACTAGTGACTTTGTAACTTAAAAAGATGTAATTTGAGACACTCATGAGGCCTCACTAACAATTTTTCCCGGATTCAAACCATACCCCTCATTAAAAATCCAAGACCATTAAGAGAATACTCTATTTACCACTATATTAATTTGAGCCATATTGTCCACTTACAATTAATCACATCAAGAGACAAGATCATGACCGCACCAAAGAAAGCATTGGCCATGGATGCAATTAAAGTTGATATGTTTAAAGCTAGTGTTGTGGTGTTTTAAACAACCTGCAAAATAGAGATTGTTTCATACACACATTATACTCGTAAGTGCATGAACCGCTGATGGTAAAACTTATGTAAGTGCGAAGTCAATCTCATAAGGACTGGATTTTAAATTTAGAATTAATGTAACTTAATTTACATCACAAGACACTTCTATTACTTTAATATAAAGAAGAAAATTAAACACGTAGTATACTCACATAAACACAAAGGAGGCTTTTGAATAATTGGTTTTATTAAGTAAGACAATTCAAAATTAAAGGACGAAAACAAGTACAAAATCACACACATAAATAATATAGAATAAAATGTGCATAAAAATTGTAAAAGTGCCAGGGCCATGTCTTCACCACTAGTAATCCAACCTAGCCTCTCATTCACCTATCCAATAATTAATCCAATTGATTGTTACCACTTAGTTTTCCTTTGCCATGAATTACCTATGGTATTTAGGCTAACCCAAATATTTCTACATGCAATTCACCTATGGTATTTAGGTCAAATATTAACACATAGAAACTCATTAAGATCAATGAAAACTCTGCAACAAACATGCAAACCCTAAGTGTATGGTATTTACCCTAGAAGAATTACAAATCTTAATCACAAGAAAATCAATCAAGTTATTAAACACGGTGATTAAGAATCCAACATCAAAAGGCAATCAGTAGATAACACGCACGAGAAAACTATATTATCACACTAGGGTCACAACATGCCCTAACTAAGTAGTTTTATTTAAAGAAATAAAAGTAAAACATTCCAAAGCTAAGAAAATTCATGAAGGAAAATCTAGTGAAAGGGTTTTATTACAAACAATTGAGAGCCCGGGGAGCCCAAAAAATGCTCTTTCCAATGGACTCTTGCTGCCAATTCTCAATGAAAGTTATCGAAAATATTAATATTCCTTGACTGCACAACTGCAGTTTGGGGCCCGTTCCTCCTCTCAATAAATTCTTGAAAAATATGGAACTTGAAGCTCATTGTCTTATCTTTCCAACCATATATAGCCCATCTCAAGGAAAAATCAGAAAGACCTTCAACTATCATTTGTGGCACAATAACGCAGATGCTTCCGAATTTCACCTTAAGCTGCCTTATCTTGAAATACTGCTCTGATTGGCTGCTCCAAAAATTCTAGAGGAATTACAGAGGCATCTTCAAGCTCATAGCTTCACTCTCCGATTGGCCTTGCACATTAATTCCACCAAAAAATGATATTGATTGAAAATCAATTAAGTACTCCAGAAAACTGAAAATGCAGAAAATAAAGTAATAAGTCTTCTTTAAAACAAATTCTCTTACAAAAACTAACTAACAAGGGTGAATAAATGAATATATTTATGAACCTATCAGCTAGCTTAGGACAATAATATTTTTTTGAAAAAGAGGAGTTTTATTTCATAAAGAACCATAAAAGAAGGTGGACAAGTAATCCAACAATAACAGGAAGAAAAAAACAATCCTAATCAAGACAGTGCAGCCTTCCAATCAAGCAAAATACTTTGATAGGAGAAACAGAAGCCCAAAGTGCTGCCCAATACCTTGCCTTTTCCCACACCTCCTCCACATCCGCCCCCCTGACGTCTTCAAAAATCCGTTGATTTCTTTCCCACCATATAGCCCAAACAATACCCAACACCAGACAGCCCCAGATTAATTTAGCCTTTTTGCCACCTCCTAATATTTTGAACTTTTCACTGAAAAATGAAAAACAGTCCTTTGGCACCAGTGGTGAAGTTTTAAATAAGAGACTCTACAGTTTCATAGCAAACTATTAACAACTAACAGACTTGTTTTTTATCTCAACTAAATCAAATAGAATATATTGCTAGCCTAAGCTAATAATTCTGAGAACCATACAAAAATATTAAGTTAAACTGGCAAATATTTCTCATTGAATGATCTATCACTACCTTTTCTCAAGCTATAAAGCTGGAAAACGTACCTGTTCTTTTCTTGTTTATTAAAAAGAAAATTAAGTAGTAGCACTTTACTTCAAATGCCAACTTGTTTCCCTTAAGAAAATAATAATTCAAGTTACACCCTGCCTGTTTTCATCTGTTCTGCATTTATTAGTTCACCCAGGAACGATGTCACTGATTGACAACCAGCATTAATTAAACGATGCATGTACTGCCAACCTAGCAATGCCATAGATTTAAATATTGTTAAAGGAAAGAAGCACAATAGATGAAGACTGAGGTAGAGGCCACTGCTCTCCAGTTTCTTTCAAAGAACACAAAAAACCATAAAAAGATTCTAGACCCTATTCCTGAATTTGCAGTTTGTGACATATAATTTTGTTTCTTCCTTAAAAAAGGAAAGAAAAAAAGAAAGTTGTTCTTAAAACCATCTGACCAATTTTATTTTAAAATTTTTAATTTGGTTTAGGCTAAAATAATCTCTCTCCATCAGAAGAATAAAAAATAAAACAAATTCAGGCAATAGTACTCACTTTCCATGAAACATGTTCAAAAGCATAAAGTGCACGCTATGAATATTAAAAGAAAAATACTATAATAAAGTTGACAGTGACACATATACAAACACCATGTCTGTGTCTGTAGCACCTATGAAATCACGCGCTGGCTCCTAATGTACATTAGAGGAAACATATTTTACGGTCTCACAACTTGCCTACGACAACACTACCGAAAGATCAACCAGCATGGCCAACCTATAATTATCTTGTTGTATAAAAAATAATAAATATCCTACCTATCCAAACGAAAGTGGGAAATTATTTCATTCAGTTCCTTGTGATATGAGAAGAATGAACCTGCCTTGATAATTTTAGATCACAGATAGCTCCCAAAATCCAGTTAGCCAGAGCATCACCACCAGCAATCTGAGAAGAAATACATGCCAGAAAGATACACTGCAAATACCCAAAAATGAACTGGAGAAAATAAATCAGAAAGGTACGTCAGGTGTAAATGAAAGTGTGGACGCATTGCCTTGCCTACATCGATAGATGTAACACATTACTGACTATACTTCTCATCCACTTTCGAACTTCATTAGCAAAACGAAAACACTTAACCTTTTCTAGAGTATCATGAACCCTCTTTAGCACCACCTCAGGGTTCTCCGTCCTTACGTTTTCTTAAAATCAGAAATCTCTTCGAGCACAGCATAAACCTAGGAAAGAAAATATGCTCTCACCTTAACCAAAGTTGTAAAGGCGCATGTTTCAATTATAAAGGATAGAATCTCCTTTTGCAAACAATCTTATTGAAGTGCCTTTTTCAAGGAGCAACAGCCATCAAGAAAAGTACCTGTTTTTTACCAAGACAACAGCAAAATTCATCAAATAGTCTTTCTCCGAGCTGTTCATGTGTCATATCAAGAAACACCAACACTGGGCAGTTTGGTATATGGACTGCAGGTTCAGCTTCCAGACCAGGTTCAAGCAATTCATAAGCTATATGTACATCTCCTTCGAGAAGCGGTTTGACCTACAATTTCGTTTGCAGTTTTGTTATTGCAGGTAAAAATAATTTTGGTGATCCAAAACATAATAACACAACATTAAAATCACCATATCAATTTTCCTTCTTGAAGTACAATTTTCTTCTGTAAAAGCAGTTGAAAAGAGTATGCTAGTCTTAAGAACATGAGATTCAACATAATATGCAGAGAAATATGAACAAAGAGGCTAGCAAAATTCAACTCATATACCTATATAAATCTAACAAACAAAGAAGATAGAAAGTCCGGAGCAAAAAGTTGAGAAGAGTAGTCAATTTTTTCTTAAGAAGCATTTAATACTTACTGCCAACCACTATGCTAGTCTTAAGAACATGAGATTCAACATAATATGCAGAGCAATATGAACAAAGAGGCTAGCAAAATTCTACCCAAACAAAGAAGATAGACAGTCCGGAGCAAAAAGTCGAGAAGAGCAGTCAATTTTTTCTTAAGAAACTACATTCATTGATTTAAAAAAGCAAATACAGAAACAGAGGACAAGAAGCCCACTGCACTACAATCTCATCTCACGAATCTACTCAGCAATTATTTCTGCGAGTGTCTTAGCAGCCAAAGGTAAACCATGACATTGATCCTTAATTTCGTCCTCAATCCTTTTCAAGGTTTCACGATGTGCGATGCTTGAAAAATCTTTTTCATTAATAGTCTCCAGAAATATAAGCCAGCATTTTTCTTTGTCCAAAGGCTCAACAATAACCAAGTTATTTTGTTTCACCAGCTTGTTTGCCACTTCCGCTGATCTACTAGTAACAATGACCGCGCCACCTCCACACTTAGGCAATCCGTGCCATAAGCGTTCCTCAATGGTAATGTGTCGATGACACACATCATCCAGCACAATCAAGTACCGCTTACCGGATAAAATTTGGTTAAGCATTTCTAAGAGCTTACCAATGCCTACAATCTTCTTGTCTACAGCATTGCCCAAATTATCAAGAATCCATGCCTCAAAGGTGAACGCACTAAAACCTCCTTCTTCTTCCCACATACCCGAAAAGGGTAACCATATTATAGGGTTAAACTCACCCTTCACTCTCTCGCTCTCCAAAACCTTTCGCACCAGAGTGGTCTTACCCACGCCTGCAATCCCGACTACCCCAATTCCCATAAATGGGGCATGGCTAGAGCCCCCTTCAAGCAAACCCTCAATTTTCTCCACATACTTTTCAAATCCAAAAACTTTCAACGAAAGTATTGGTCCTTTCACGGTGATCAAATCCGGAGGCTTCCTAATTTCTTCTCGTGCGGCCGCCAAATTCTCACGATCCCGTTCTCTTTGGACCGCCAATTTCATAAGATCCTCTTTTATTCTGGTAAGCCGACCCTTCATCCTGTGGGCGAAAACATGGGTTAAAGGGTTGAAGAGTAAGAGCTTCTTATTACGCTTATTGCAATCCCGTATGAAGATTCGGCACTCGGGCAATGCGTCGTTGAGCTCGTAGAGCATACGAATACTGTCACAGTAGGTGTACGGTTCCGGCAGTACTTGTGTCTTTTTGACGACATTTTTTATTGCTCTGAAGTAAGAGAAGAAAGTCGAACCTGATAATTCAGAATCTGCCTCTTCAAGGGAGCTCAAGAACTTGGTCCAGAGAAATTCAGCAACATCCAATGCCATTCCTTGTCGATCACAACCCAAATTTTGTGAATCAATCAATTTTGTGAGTAGAAGAAAAGTCGCCTTTGGTTTGGGCAATTGATCGAGTAACTAGTAGGTGCCATGACACTGGACTTGATTCCAGTCCGGATCCGCTATACCCTACCCTTTTGTTTAACACATTTTCTCTCCGTCAGGACATCTCCAACTCATTTGAGTTGGCTAGAGCTGAACACTAAACCGAGTTCGATTTGCCATTCAAAATACAACTATTTATTGCTCGGACTTTATGTTTTTGGTCAAACGAATAAACATGTCATTACCCACAGGTTATATAAAGAATAATGCTATTCTTAATACATTTATATATCACATTCTCATATCCCTTATGTGGCAGCTGAGGTAAACAATCACATTAATTAAAATTATTTTACTTATTTTTTTCTTCTATGATTTATTCCAATATTTATTTTTTTACTTTTCTTAATTAAAATATACTTCATTGATTTAATTGATATGGCATATGTTATGGACAGAAAAAAACTTGCCTGCACCGGGGATAGGACTACAGTCCTATCCCCCTCCAATCGCAGCCCGCCATGTGTCCAATTTTGTCAGAAAATGGACAAGTGGCGGGCTGCGATTGGAGGGGGATAGGACTGTAGCCCTATCCCCGGTGCAGGTAAGTCTCTCTCGTTATGGACATGCCACATCATGTGGTATAGAAATGTGGAATAAAAATGTGGTAAGTGTAGCATTACTCTTATATAAAAGCCCAATACAAAAGCCGCAAAAAATAAAAACAAGAGCTCAACCTATGATGATTTTCAGATGGGACAAATCAGAATAAGGGGATTCCAATTCCATTCCAAAAACATTTGGAATAAAAATTCTTTTCCAATTCCATTCTAAAGAATTTCGGAATTTTAACATTCATTACAATTTGAGATTTTCAGAATTATTGGAAAATTTCATAACTTACATATTTCGGAATCTTTTTGGCAAGTTTCATAAAATCATTTAAAATTTGAGTTTACTATTGAAATACCCCCTGAACTTATAGCTCACTTTCAATTAGCTCCGTCTCCTTTTTTTGTGTGAAAATTAAGGATATAAACTTTTTTTTTTGCCAATTTCCCCCCTGCCGTCTAAATTCTCAACATTTCATCCAATTTGCCGTTAAATATGAGAGTAAATTGGTCATTTTCATGTGAAAATAATTTGAAATTTGAAATAATAATAATAGAAATAAAGTTATAAAAAAATATTTTTTTTTTAAAAAAAACCTCACCTGCCATATCTCTCTCTCTGTCTCTCTACCTCTCTCTGCAATCCCTTCTATCAACCACAGCCACAAACATAGACGCCCCAAAACCCTGGAAACCAACCCTAAGACAATTCTGTTCCCGGCGACAAACGCAGACCCGACACCTTTTGTCGTCCCCCCTCTATGGAAGACCAGCCCTCGGCTCCTACTTCAGGTTCGAGTCCACTTCCTGTAGCCACGGGAGTGGGTGCCGTCCGCCCATAGCGAAGCGCAGCCCGACAACACGTGGGACCCGACCTCTGAGCACGCGAAGAAGCAACAGTTGGAGGAGGAGGCTGACGCGAATGGGTTTGGGTCTGTGGGTGGGGATAAGGTTTTCTTTTTTGTTTTTTGGATGTTGGGGTGGGTTGCGTTCGGGGAAGGGGGTGGGTCACTGGCTGCTGTGATGGCATCGGCATGGTTGGCATCCACACCGAGCCCTACCATCATCTTCCCTAATCCCTCTCACAAATACAACACCCAAACCACCACAACCACCATCATCTTCCCAACCCCCTTCTTCCCCCAAACTTCCATGGGTGTCTTGATAAGTTTTGGGATGAGAGAGAGAGAAGGAGTCGGGCATGGGGTGGCTGGGGTTGGGGCTAGAGTTGGTTTTGGTGGAAATCAGAATGAGAATTTTTGTAATACCCCGAAAAATTCAAAGTGGATTTTCAATATTATGGTGGAGAATGATTATTAGTATTTTATCAAGTGATTTTGGAGATTATTAAATTAAGTGTGTTTAATTTCAAGTTGGACAAAAATGACCAAAATACCCGTATGAGTGAATAATTACCAAAATACCCTTGTAGGCAAAAAAACAAAAAAAAAAAACAAAAAAAAGTGAAACGTGGAGGGCATCAAACCACCCTCCCCCCATTCTTCCCCCCATGCCTCAAGCTTTCATATCTACCATTTATGAAAGGATGAGTCACCTAGTCTAAAATGGTGAGTCACCTAGCCTAATTAAGATTCTTAAATCATGAAATTATTCTTATTCTCATTCATTGTATCATCACTCTCTTCCTCATTCACAATATTTTCATCCTCATTCTTCTTTTGTTCCTCTTCAAAATCCAAAATTCGTCACTTCCTTGGAGCAGCCGAGAACTCAAATTGAGGAAGCTCAAATGAGAACACTTCCTGCATAAAAGTTGTTCATTTACGTGATTCCTATAACATTCTCCGATTTCAGCTCAATCCGACCAGCATAGGCTCTGACAAGTTGGTATGATCACAATAAGTTTACCATTTCCTGATTTCACAATAGTATGCTCGGTTTCAATAAGTTTCTGTGCTTTCCTGTACTCAAATGACTTTGGTTCCTTCATCAAAGTTGTTTGAAATGCTGTCTACTATAACATATCAAAATTTTAGGTTGTTCGAACTTCTATAGCCACCTTGGGAATGTTTAGAGTGGAACTTGTTTATAGTCTTCGACCTTAGTTCCTTCCCTCGGTTTCAGTCCAAAACACTCATTTTGAAAGCTCAAAACACTATAGTCTCTTCATGATAGTTACTCCAAATTCTCCTCTTTATAACATATCCAAAGGTCAGCAAAACGCAACAATTATAACTCTCTAAATATTGGTATGAACAAAACTTGTTCATTGATTATATTGAATTTCTTGTTATAAATGTGTACTTTCTCTCAAATGGCTTGTTACTTATCATTCCATTGATCAAATTAGCCACTATCATCTCAAGTAAATGATTATTTGAAGGTATGAAGCTCATCTTCATATTGTCTCTTTGAGTACTAGTTGTAAATCAAGTGTTGGTTAGAATGCCCCAATGACATATATCTCTTTCAAAGTGTGTTTCTATGAAGTTCTAGATCATATCGATGTGATTTTGTACCAATTTCATTCTGGGATTTTGTTACATCAAAATTGATATCTCAAGGGTTATTTCAAAGTTGGTTTTGTGCCATTTGAATTTAAATTGATTTTTTTGTGAAATTTCAAAGTAGAGACTATGCTGTTGGAATTGTTCTGATTCTACCGCATTCCCTGTTTTGAATACGTGTTTGAAAACTTCCTGAACTTGGATTTTCATGAAATTTTAGTATGTTTTACTTTCACGTATTTTCTTCAAATTTGGAAAGTTTTAGCCATTTTAGTTGTAAATTGAAATTTTGGCGAGTTTTCAAAATAAAGTGTACAAACCTTAAAAAAAGAACGTTATGCAGCCTAGTCTGTTTTGGTTTCTATTTTGACATGGTTCCTTAACCCTCATTTTTATCAAATTTTGATATTTTTAATGTTTCTATGTCTAGTTGCGATATGGAAAGTTTTACATTATTTTGATTTGAACTCAATATTTAGTGAATTTTCAAAGTTAACGTGTTCCAACCCAAATGTTTAGCAAAACTGAAGTTTTTGTTTTAAATTGATGGTTTAAATTTTTTGTATAAGTCTAGAGCCGAACCATCTGATTTTAAACATCCCAAAGAGTAGAACTATTATAGGAGGGGAATAGATTAGTTTTTCCTTGACAGTTGGTTCTATGCTTGCTTGGATGTGAGGTTAAGGAAGTAACAATCGTGTCGAACAACGTATCCACTGTTTTATGGGGTTTTAGGTCTACGTGCGTTAGTAGGACACTCAAACTTGTTTCCTTATTTCCAGTGAATTTTAATCAGTAAATTATCTTAACTAGGTGTTCTATTCTGCGTACTTTCGAGGACGAAATCGCATAAGGTTAAGCTAGCTGGACATGAGGTAGGGTTTGATTGGGCTATATCACTTTTAATCTTGGTGCTTATATATAGTACTATAAATATGAATATTATTGTTACTATGTTCGATGAATATTATTTGATGTTATGTGAATATTATTATTGATGTTTTTCCGTGGATATTAGTTGATGTTGGATGAATATTATTATTCATGTGATTAAGCCTGATATATTATTGTCATTATCTGTGTTATTATTCATCAGAGATAAATGATGTTTGCATTGCATTCCATATGCATCATAAATACAATGGTGTTTGGGGTGTGTGTGTGTGTGTCGTTTGAGGTGTTGAGAATTAATGACTAACTCACTGCCCTTTTAAGATCTTGTTGTTGATGGACTTTGGACAAAGAACTCAATGATGGATGAGTCTTACACACACACACAGAAATTAACCAAGCACAAATGACACAAGTGTTTATAGAGGTTCAGCAAATTGCCTACATCCTCTTTGGTGATCACCTTGAGAAATTTCACTAATGAAGATAGGTTACAACTTTGGTTTACAAAGGAAACCCCCTTAGAACACTACCCTCACAATCTGTTTCTCTCACACCCTTGCTCAACACCTTGATACACTTAGAGAACTCTCTTGCTCTCACCTTGGTTTTTCTGAACAAAGCTCTCTAAAGAAACTCTAACTTGTTTCCAGCTTTTGCCACTACATTTGTTCAACATTCTTTCTCCCTTGTGTTATCTTACTTCATCCCATTACCTACACAGGCCAATGGACAAGAGATAGGATATCTGATTGTCCTCCACGTTCTTTCCTTTTAGTCACCACTTAGACTAAGGGTCAGATTAGGTAGGTAATACAATCCCACTCAGCCACCTCCATTAAACCAGAAAATGGAGAGGAGATTAATCAAAATAGGATAACCAATTAGCCATGAGTGCTCTCCCAACTATCCAGCAGGTAGTCAACCCTCTTTTACCTCAGAAGTGATCCATTAAGCACCTGCAAACTCGTGGAAAGCGATAGCCATTGAAAATACAGTTGAAAATACGTAAGCAAAGCATCACAGCACGACTGGAGCGACCGGTCGTCAGGAATGGGCGACCGGTCGCCAGAATTTTTCCCTCCAGACTTTGAATCTGCTTCTAAGAGACCGGTCGCAAATGTCCAGCGACCGGTCGCTCGTGTGCCTGCGACCGGTCGCAAAGAACTAGCGACCGGTCGCTCTTCAGTTTTGCTTCCAGACTTCGAATCTGCTTCAAAACGACCGGTCGCAAATGTCCAGCGACCGGTCGCTTTTAGGCAGATTCAAAATCATCCTTTGAGCGCCAAAAAACTTTGTATCCTTTTAGGTGAGCCATTTTTTCCAACAATCTCCACCATGGCGAGCCTAATACTCCTTGTGGACATCATTGCCTTCCAGGACATCTGTAATGTCTTGAGAATCGCCCTGATAACTCTCAAGAACTCCACCTCAATCTTTAGCATGTAACAAGATTGAGCAAGCTCAAACAATGCTTGAACTTTGCTGCTGTGACTGGCTTTGTTAGGCAATCTGAAGCGTTCTCATTTGTATGAACCTTCATTATTGTGATGTCTCCATCATTCACCCAATCCCTTATCCGGTGGTATCTCACATCAATGTGTTTGGACCTCCCATGGAACACTTGATTCTTCACTAAGCAAATAGCACTTTGACTGTCACTTAGAATCACCACCAAGTCTTGAGCTATCCCGAATTCCTTTGCCAATCTCTTCAGCCATACCGCTTCTTTTGAAGCTTCCGTTAACGCCATATACTCCGCTTCCGTAGTAGACAAGGCACTAACCGATTGTAACACTGCTCTCCAACTAATCGGTCCTCCACCACAAGTGAAGACATATCCTGTGGTGGATCTCCTCTTGTCTAAATCTCCTGCATAATCAGAATCTACATACCCCGACACACATGCATTTCCTTGTTGTCTTTCAAACAATATCCCAAGCCTTTTGGTGCCCTTCAAGTACCTGAGAATCCATTTTGCTGCTGTCCAATGTTGCCTTCCAGGATTCGCCATATACCTTGACACCACACTAACGGCTTGGGCTAAGTCGGGGCGTGTGCACACCATTGCATACATGAGACACCCTACCAAGCTTGCATATGGAACTTTACTCATTTCTTCCTTCTCCACATTCGTAGAAGGACATTCTTTTGCACTTAACTTAAAATGCTCCGCCAAAGGAGTAGACACCGGTTTGCAATCCATCATATTAAACCTTTCAAGTACCTTGGAAATGTACTTGCTTTGTGACAGCCACAACTTGCCTTCCTTTCTGTCTCTCCTTATCTCCATTCCTAGGATCTTTTGTGCAGCACCAAGATCCTTCATGTCAAACTCCCTTCCAAGCAATGTCTTCAAATTCTGGATTTTTGACATGTCCTTACATGCAATTAGCATGTCATCAACATAAAGAAGCAAAAGGATGAAGTTACCATCCTTGAATGCATGAGAGTAAACACAACAATCAGATTCACATCTTCTATACCCAATCTTCATCATGAAAGAATCAAAGCACTTGTTCCACTGCCTTGGAGATTGCTTCAGCCCATACAAAGACTTCTTCAACCTGCAAACCAGATTTTCCTTCCCTGCTTCAATGAACCCTTGAGGTTGGCTCATGTAGATGTCTTCCTCCAATTCACCATGAAGGAAAGCAGTCTTCACATCCATTTGCTCCACCTCCATGTCCTCTTGTGCTACTATGGAGAGTAGTAGTCGTATAGAAGTATGTTTCACCACCGGAGAGAAGATTTCATCATAATCAACTCCCTCCTTTTGTAAGAATCCTTTTGCCACCAACCGAGCTTTGAATAAGGTGGCACCCTTCTCATGCATTTCTTCTTTCTTCCTAAACACCCATTTGCAGCCAATAACCTTGCGACCTTTGGGTTTAGGAACTAACTCCCAAACTGAGTTTTGGTGTAGAGATTCCATCTCTTGCATCATAGCTTCCATCCAACTTTCCCGTTCCTTGTTCTCAACAGCTTCTTGGAACGTGGTTGGTTCTTCTTCACTAGCATTTAGGGCATAGTGAACTGCATCCGTCTCCCAACCAAACCTTTGAGGTGGTTTGATGGTTCTCTTGGGCCTGGACCGAGCTATAGATGATGGCTCCACCTGTTCTTGAGCCTCTTCTTCTTCTTGAGTGTGTTGTTGATGCTGCCTAGCTTCTTCCTCTTCAATGTCAGACTCCACCTCCTCCTGAACGTCTTCAGTTGGCTGTTTCCGTGAAGTCTTTCTTGACACCTTCTTGAGTGGAACTTCAATGGTTGTTTCTTTCTCAACAACATCCTCCTTTGCCTCTGAATTCTTGACTTTGTTCATAGGTATGGTCTTCTCATCAAACACAACATTTCTGCTGAGTATCTTCTTGTGGTTCACTGGATCCCACAGCTTGTAGCCCTTCACACCACTCTCAAATCCAATGAAAATACATTCAAGAGACTTTGGCTTCAACTTGGATCTTTCATCACTAGGAATAAGTGCATATGCACTGCACCCAAACACCTTAAGATTCGAATAATCGATTGACCTTTTAGACCATACCTCCTCTGCACACTTGAACTCAAGATTTCTTGAAGGCGATCGGTTAACCAAATAGGCAGCGTGGTTAACCGTTTCTGCCCAAAAAGATTCGGGCAACCCTGCATGAATTCTCATACATCTCTCACGCTCCATGAGAGTTCGGTTCATCCTCTCCGCAGCTCCATTTTGTTGGGGTGTCTTCTTCACGGTAAAGTGCCTCTTAATGCCTTCACTTTTGCAAAACTCAAGGAACTTGCTGTCCTTATATTCACCACCATTGTCACTCTTTAGGATCTTGATCTTTCTTCCGGTTAGGTTCTCTACTTCCGCCTTCCACTCTTTGAATTTGGTGAAGACCTCAGATTTCTCCTTCATGAAGTAGACCCAAACCTTCCTGGAAAAATCATCCAAGAAAGTCACAAAATAGCGAGCTCCACCCTTCGATTTAACCGGTGATGGCCCCCATACATCCGTGTGAATATAATCTAGCACACCCGTGCTTTCTTCCTCTTTGTTTCGCTGCTTGAAAGCTATTTTTGATTGCTTTCCCATGGTACAAAATCTGCAGAACTCAAGCTTGCAACTTTGAACACCTTTCAACAATTTTCTGTTGTGTAGTTCCTGCATGCCCCTCTCACTCATGTGCCCTAGCCTCAAATGCCAAAGCTGAGTTTCATCTTCCGAGTCCTTGCTTGTAGATACAGCTGCTCCACCTATGATTGTTGTACCACACAACCTATATAGACAATTAGGTTGAATCTCTCCCTTCATAATCACAAGTGAACCTTTTGAGACTATGAGTTTCCCTCCATTTGCTTTGAATGAATAACCATTCTTATCAAGAGTTCCAAGGGAAATGAGATTCTTACGCAACTTTGGAATGTGCCTTACCATTCCAAGCGTCCTAACAGCCCCATCATGCATCTTTACCTTGATTGTACCGGTTCCTTTGACTCTACACATTGAGCCATCCCCCATCATCACTTCACTGCTATCTTCTTTCTCATACGTGTCAAACCACTCCTTGTTTGAGCACATATGATATGAGCATCCGGAATCCAAAATCCAATCGGAAGAGGAACACCTTGAAGAATTAGCCAATGCATTTGTTTTAACATTGCTATTAACACACAAAAGCTCACCATCACTTTCCGTGACATCCTCCGCTGTGTTTGCTGCATTCTTCCCTTTGTTCTTCTTCTCCTTCCATATGGGGCAATTCTTTTTCCAATGCTCCTTTGACCCACACTCGAAACAACCATCTTTCGCCTTGGATTTGGACCTTCCTCTATTGCCTTTCTTGCCTTCACGCCTCTTTGAACGACCTCTCTCTCCGGTCTTTGCAACTAGACCTTCACCTTGAGAGTTTTCTCCCGAACGTTGAGTCATCCTATGGTGTGTCATGATGTCTTGCACCACAGGCTCAAAATCAAGAGTAACCTTTCCGAACATAAGAGTGGTTCGGAAGTGTTTATAGGACGAAGGTAAGGATGTCAACAACATGAGAGCCTTATCCTCCGAACTATAATTCACATCCATTCTCTGCAAGTCAGCAACACATCTATTGAAACTACTTAGATGTTCCATTAGATTTCCTCCCTCCTCCATCTTAAGATTCAGGAGTTCTTCCTTGAGGAAGAGTTTGTTGGACAACGATTTCCCTGCAAACATCTCTTCGAGCTTCTCCCATGTTTGCTTCGCTGTATCCTTTATCACGTTGATGAGCACCTCATCGGAGAGATAGTTTTCGATAGCTCCTCTGGCTAACTCGTCAAGAACTCCCCACTCATCATCCGTCATGCTTGCTGGCTTCTTCTCCTTGCCAACCAACACTACATGGAGCTGTTGTTGTGTAAGAGCTGACTTCATCCTTCGTTGCCAAAGAGTGAAGTTCTCCTTCCCTGTGAAAGGCTTTAACTCCACCTTCATACTTGCTGCCTGTGGTGGCTTCATATGCTGTGAACTGCTACCACTCTCAGCTTCCATGTCACTTGCCATCTTCAACACACTAGCACTCCAAGAGAAGAACTAGCTCCAGCTGCCAAACACAGCTCTGATACCACTTGTTGAGAATTAATGACTAACTCACTGCCCTTTTAAGATCTTGTTGTTGATGGACTTTGGACAAAGAACTCAATGATGGATGAGTCTTACACACACACACAGAAATTAACCAAGCACAAATGACACAAGTGTTTATAGAGGTTCAGCAAATTGCCTACATCCTCTTTGGTGATCACCTTGAGAAATTTCACTAATGAAGATAGGTTACAACTTTGGTTTACAAAGGAAACCCCCTTAGAACACTACCCTCACAATCTGTTTCTCTCACACCCTTGCTCAACACCTTGATACACTTAGAGAACTCTCTTGCTCTCACCTTGGTTTTTCTGAACAAAGCTCTCTAAAGAAACTCTAACTTGTTTCCAGCTTTTGCCACTACATTTGTTCAACATTCTTTCTCCCTTGTGTTATCTTACTTCATCCCATTACCTACACAGGCCAATGGACAAGAGATAGGATATCTGATTGTCCTCCACGTTCTTTCCTTTTAGTCACCACTTAGACTAAGGGTCAGATTAGGTAGGTAATACAATCCCACTCAGCCACCTCCATTAAACCAGAAAATGGAGAGGAGATTAATCAAAATAGGATAACCAATTAGCCATGAGTGCTCTCCCAACTATCCAGCAGGTAGTCAACCCTCTTTTACCTCAGAAGTGATCCATTAAGCACCTGCAAACTCGTGGAAAGCGATAGCCATTGAAAAGACAGTTGAAAATACGTAAGCAAAGCATCACAGCACGACTGGAGCGACCGGTCGTCAGGAATGGGCAACCGGTCGCCAGAATTTTTCCCTCCAGACTTTGAATCTGCTTCTAAGCGACCGGTCGCAAATGTCCAGCGACCGGTCGCTCGTGTGCCTGCGACCGGTCGCAAAGAACTAGCGACCGGTCGCTCTTCAGTTTTGCTTCCAGACTTCGAATCTGCTTCAAAACGACCGGTCGCAAATGTCCAGCGACCGGTCGCTTTTAGGCAGATTCAAAATCATCCTTTGAGCGCCAAAAAACTTTGTATCCTTTTAGGTGAGCCATTTTTTCCAACATGAGGTATATCTAAGGGGTGGGAAAAGGCCTTAAATATATATGAGTAAAAAATTGTGGAATATATTCAGGTGACGGGAGCAGGGCTTGAATATATTGAGGTGATGGGAGCAGGGCCTCTAATGAAAAGTGAAAGTTGAGAAATTTGTAAACAAAAGAAAAATGGGTTAAGGGACGAATGGGTGCAAGTTCATATTTTAGGGTATTTGGAGCCACAGTGGTAAAACGCCTGGTATGGGACATGCGGGCTTGTTGCCCTAAGGTATGAATTAGTGGGATTAGAAGGGAGTGAGTTCATGGCATTACTGCATATGCAAATTTATTTTTTCTAGTATGGTTGCATAATTTCTGTATCTTGTGTTGTTTGATGCATGACACTTTGATTAACTGTGATAGTTGACCTTGAGGGTTTTGACGGTACTCTACTGGGCATTAGAATGCTCATACCCTAATAGATTGTGTATGATTAAAGAAGAAGTTTGAGGAAGCGGGTTTCAACTAAGCTACTAGGTGTTGCGTCGATTCAGCTGCATCCTCAACTTGTGATACTCGCAAGTGCACGAGCTGTTCGGTAGTATAGCATATGTAAGTGCGAGGTCGATTCCACAGGGATTGGTGATTGAATAATCCAATTCAGTTTTCCTACACAAAACAAAAAAAAAAACAAGAAAGAAAATAAATAAAACAAGAAAGAAAGAAAAGAAAATAACTCAAGCAGATAAGTTCCCAAGTTCAATTAGATTAACGGATTGATTCTAGCTAAAGTATAATTAAGCCATGGTGTCTGGTCCTAACCTTGTATTCCTAATTCCCTAATTTGATCATCTATTGTCTAACCTAAACTAAGCATTAGGAATCCATTAAGCATAGAAGAACATTTTAAACAACCAAGTATGTGTCTAATCCCTGTTGTCGAATGTCCATACATACTCTTCCTATTCATAGTTTAATTCGAATTAAAGCATGGTGTCTACTCTTAATTCAAACCAAGATAGCTAACATGCAAGCCTAAATGGTGATCAATCATTCAAACTAGCATATTAACTTATAAGCGTAATGAATAAGAACAAAAACCATAATTGAAACTTGGAAACTAATTAAACTTGAAAACTTAAGAAAAGAATTTACATTACAAAGAAAAATAAATTACAACTAAGAAAAACTTAAGGAGAATTTCAGCACAAAGATTTCATTACAGCAATTGAAAACTAGAAAGAGAAACTAAGATAATTTGAGGGAGAGAAGGGAGGGGAGCTCTAGAGAAGTGTTTGAGAGCTCCCCCCCCTTGGGGGTGTGTTTTGAAGCATGAAGACTTCTCTATTTATAGGGCTAAGAGGGAGGAACATCATGATGAATTCCAACACCACCATTCCTCTTTTAATACAATCCATAACTCCCACTTCATCTTGTCTATGTTAGTGTGGTTGGAATCAATTCCATCCCATACTTCTTTTACTGCACCTCAAGCTTTCTTCACATGGGTTTTCAAAGGTGTTCAATTGTGGCTGCCTTTTGCTGCCAACCCATGTGGGTTTTCTTTTGGTTGCTGGAAAAAAAGATTCTTTTGAACCAGGCTTGGTTTAGGAAGGCCTGAGGTTTCAATATGTATTCAATTGGGCTCAAATTTGGATATGTCATAATAGACACCCATTGGAACAACTTTTATGAAGAATGTATTCCCATCTGAGTAGTAAAAGTGTACGTTTTGGGCCTTGTAAGTTGACTGCCGAAAATGGACTGGAATTGACTTCATTTCATTTCTTTCCTTTCTTTTTGCTTCACATGCATGCACATTCTTTCTCTTTAATAGCTCTAGCATGTGCCAACTAATCCCACTAGCAGCCTGGAAAGTGCTTCTTTATTTATCCAAACATGTTTCCCACAATGCCTTATTTTTGCTCCTTTAGACTTTCATAGCTGGAATGTCTATGTCATGCATGACAATGCATTGCAGTCAGCTTGTGGGCTTGTTTTGGGCTTGATCTTCCCTCCTACAAAATCTGGAAAAATCTGGATCTTCAAACCCTTTGAATTATCTTTCCAAGCATATGCAGCCCAACTCAAGAAAAAATCGGAAAGACCTTCAAATGTCATTTTTGGCCCAGTAACGCAGATGCTGCCGAATTTGACCTTAAGCTGCCAAAACTTGCATAACTTTCTCTAGAAGACTCGGAATCATGAACCGTAAAATTCTCCAGAAACTAGACTTCCGTATATTTCCAATGATATATGGCTCATCATATGGTTCTTCTTGAGCAAGTACAGTCCAATTCGTGAAGTTGACTGATCTGCAGACACCGTTTTGAGCTAACTTGTCTCCAAAATGCATTTAATAAGTCTCAAGCTTATTACACTAAAACAAACACAAAATTTATTAAAAGCACAAGTTTAACTCAAAAACATAACCAAATCATAAGTTAGAAGGGTACAAAATAATATATAAATATGCAACGATCACTAGGCTTTTGTTGTTGATTTGTGTAAGTAACATTTGTAAGTAGTCAGCCGTTTGAAAAATATCTTAGTGTGTATTTAACTACGAGCTACTGCGACTCTGATTCTGTGTTGTTAAGTAAATTTGTATTTATTTGTGGCTCTTTTTCTCATCATATCATGGTTATAGGATTTTATCCTTATGACTATGGTATGACTCACACCCTGATTCGGGAATATTCCTTATTTTCGAATCGGGTCGTGACAATTTTCATGTGGGAGAGAGAGTTGCTGTCGGCACTGGGTGGGTTGGGACTTTGGGTACTTGCTTTGGTTTTTCTTCCATTTTTATTTTTATTTGTCATACTTTTTAAGAGTAAAAAGTTTGAATAAGGTGGATTTGTATTTCTTGATCCGGTGAGCGTGGGGTTTGACAGAGGATGGAGTGAGAGAGATAAAGATGAGTTGGGCCATATATTTTTTTTCTTCTCTATTTTTTAATTTTTTCCAAAAAAAGATTTTTTTTTTAATGATTTAACAGAAAATTGGATGAAATGTTGATGATTTAGACGGCAGGGGGGAAATTGGCGAAAAATAAAAGTTCATATCCTTAATTTTCTGAAAAAAAGGGAAGGGGCTAATTGAAACTTAGGTACAAGTTCAGGGGGGTATTTCAATAGTAAACCCTTTAAAATTTTAAACTTGTCTAACGATTTGAAAGGTTAAATTTGCTTCAAACGTAACATCCTGACCCAAATTTAAGTATTCATTTAATTTAATTAAATTATTAAAATTTATAATTTCAATTTTGGCCCCCGGGAGTAGGGGTAATTGGTCACTTTTTAATCTGGAAGGATTTTGGGGAAGGGAATGGTATTATTACATAGATCGTACTGAGTTGAGTCCGTAGACACGTAGTGGGCTCGAATCGGAGTTGTAACGAAGAAGTTACAATCAAAACAAACTCAGTGACGCCATCGTAATTATTGCGAAATGGGTTTATTAAAATCTGATGTCTTTCTCTCTCCCACACGCAGAACCCCCCTCCCTCGTTTTCTTTTTGAAACAGCCGGTGGCTCTTTGAGCCATCGCCGCCGCCATAGGCCATGGTTGGCCACGGGACCGGACCCAAATTGACCAGCTCCGCTCCTTCTTCCAGCCCCACCCCTTCTAAACCCCGATCCGCCGCTCGTGTCGTCGGAAAACGTAAAAAATCGACTGGTTTTTACGTAAATTTTCGGACGCTCGTTCCGGTTATTTCGGCTACCAAATCTTGCGATCTAGGTATGTTTTTTCATCATCTCAATGTGTTGTAGCTGCTGGTTGGGTTGTTTAGGATTAATTTATGCATTTTGAAACAGATTTAAGCGATTAAAGTTTTGGCCTGTTTCGACCCTCGATTCCGGCCACCTCCGGTCACTTTTTGGGGTTGGTCCAAGAACAAAAGTTGCTCCACTCATGTTTGTGCCTAATAAATCTCGACCGTAAACTGGCCAAAGAGACCTCCCTCGGCCCTAGCGCCGACCCATGAACTGAGACGTGGCAGTTCGTTAGGCATTTGCCTTCCTAAAAACACAAAAGGGAAGCTGCAAAGGCATAATCATCTCGGCCTCGCGACCGCGGCATTACAGGTCGAGGCCGAAGGACGAAAGAGACACGGCCGAAGATATTAAAGTTAAGTCGCCACGTGGCAACTGGGTCCCATGCTTCATTTAATGAAGTAACGCCTCTGACTAGCAAACCCACTAGACGTAAAAAGGCATTTAATGCACGAGGGAAGAAGGGAAGTGACTAAAGTCAGGATTTGGTAATAGAAATCAGAGTGGTTAGGCGCAAACATTCTTACAAATATTCTTACAACTTAAGGTCAGATCACCAACCATTAGACCAGGGCATTAAATGCGTTCCCACGGCCAAAGGCGCAAAACCCACGATCAGGGCAGCGGCCGAGATTTACCGGGATTTATGGGGTCACACCACCATGCTTCACGATCCCAAATGTCGATTGGACTATCCACTTGCTCTGATCAGGCTCCACCATGCAGATTTTCAGCCTTGATTACTCCTCCAGAGCTCTTCCTATAAATACCAAGCTTGAGCTACATTCAAAAGGTTCAAACACCAAACCAAAAGCCTCCCACGGAGCAATTTACATTTTTCTGTCATTTATCTTCTTGTAATGCACTTTCAATACCTTTACTTGCTTTCCTAGGAGTAGTGATAGATTGTAAGGAAAATTCATTCATCAATATATCATACGACTCTTGATCTTCAAGGCGCCGGAGCACCATCTCTGTTACTTTCTCATCCACCCCATATATCATACGACCGTCGCTCTCTGAGCAGCATGCCGGAGCACCGCCCAAAATCCGCCTTGTAGCCCAGGCCGTGAACCTGACGGCCGAGATCAGTTCCTCTCTCGGCCACAGTCGTTTGATTAGAAGTCGAACTCGAACAGGCGCACCACTTAAACATTCACCTAAACACATCACTCTCTCAACGCACGGCAGACCGTGCTGGCACGCCCGCGCACAACCGCACCGCATCCAAAAGAAGGACGTCACGTGTTGACGCATATACCCTCGGCCCGAAGCACCAAGGCCGTGAGATTTGCGACGCCAAACACCTTTTGGCACACCCGATAGGATTCCTGTCAAGAAACTCATGGTGGAAACTAGGGCACAAGCGAAGCTCAAAAACATGACAGTTGAAATGACTTCTGAGAATCCTGAGCCAACCTCACCGATAAATATCGCCGAGACCGAACAAGTGGTCAGAATCTCGGCTAGCGTTCCAATGACGACGGATCGCACGGCCGAGTCCATGCAAGAACATGCAGTAGTGGAGGATCTGATGGCTAAGCAGGCCTCAGGATAGAGACATCCTTTATGACTGCGATGGACAGATTTTCCTCAGAACTACGGACGCTTTTTCAAGAGAGGATGCCGGTAACCTCGTTCGTAACACCTCCCAGAGCCGGACAGAGAAGCCAAGAGGGTGAGAGGATCGAGCCTTACGGCGAAAGCAGCAGCCTCGGCGCCTCTGGCCGCACCCAAGCGTCAGGCTACGGCCAGCATTCTCAGCCGCCGACGAATAGCTGGGGGCAATCCCAACCAACATGGGCAAGTCCTGGGTCGACCTACCCCACAGAAACAGCGTACGGCTCACTCCATGCTTTGGCCGTATCGTTAGGGCAGAATAGCCCCACGCTCTCCGCGGTCCAGCAACTCGGCCCAATTCATACTCTGGCCGTCCAGACGCAGCCCGGCCCAAGCAACGCGACCCTGGCGTCATCACAACAGCGCGGCCAGCATGGCCGCTTTCTCCGGAAACTGGAGCCTCTTCTCGTCTATTAATTTCTGGATAACGTCTCGCAAGACAACGCAGTTGTTGGTGTTGTGAGACCAAGAACTGTGGTATTTGCAAAACGTTTTCCCTTTGAGTTCTTCGGGCTTCGGAATTTTATGGCCGAAGGACAATTTTACCTTTTTCTCGGCCAATAGCAGGTCAAAGATAGCCTCGGCCCTTGTTAAATCAAAAGTGTAGGCCTTCGTTTCCTGCGTCGCGAACTTGGCGTCGGGGATTTTTGTGCGGCTATTGTCAGTTTTAACAAGCCCTTTGCAAACGAAGGGTTTATCTATGTTGACTTCGGCCGAACTCATCTCGACCTCATCGCCCTCGGCCTCCGCGGAGCCGTCTGCTTCGGCATTGTTTGCCGCGCAAATCTCACGGCCTGGAGTTCCGGGCTGAGGGGATATGCGTTAACACGGGGTTTCCTGCTTTTGGGTGCGGTGCGGTTGTGCGCGGGCGTGCCAGCACGGTTTACCGTGCGTTAATGTTTCGATGAGTGTTGGATGGATGAATGTGGCGCCTGTTTGATCTGTCTTCCTAGTCAAACGATTGTAGCCGAGAGAGGAACTAGTCTCGGCTGTTAGGTTCACGGCCTGAACTACAAGGCCGTCGAGTGATGGTGTTGGTGGTGGATTTTGGGCGGTGCTCCAGCGCGCTGCTCAGGGAGCGACGGTCGTATGATATATGGGGTGAATGAACGAACAAACAAAGATGGTGCTCCGGCGCCTTGAAGATCAAGGGTCGTATGATATATTGATGAATGGATTCTGCTTACAACCTAACACTACTCCTAGGAAAGCAAGTAAAGATATTGAAAGCGCATTACAGGAAAAAATAAGTTGCTCCGTGGGAGGCTTGTTTTGGTGTTTGAACCCTTTGAATGTAGCTCGAGTCTTGTATTTATAGGAAGAGTCCCTGGATGAGTAATCGAGGCTGAATTTACGCATAGTGGAGTCTGATTAGCGCAAGTGGGCAGTCCAATCGACATTTGGGATCGTGAAGTATGGTGGTGAGACTCCAGAAATCCCGGTGAATCTCGGCCGCCGCTCTCGATCGTGGGTTCTGAACCTCTGGCCGTGGAGACGCATTTATGGCCTGGATAGCTGGTGAACCAACATCTCAAGCTGTCAGAATTCTTGTGAGAATGTCCACGTCTAATCACTCTGATCTTCATCACCAAATCCTGACTTCAGTCACTCCCCACCTTCCCTCATGCATTAAATGCTACTTTGTGGCCAATGGGTTTTGCTGCATCAAACTGGCACTACTTCATTAAATGAAGCCTGGGACCCTGCTGTCACGTGATGATTTGCCTTTAATGCTTTGGCCGCAAATTTGTTCGGCCTCGGCCTCGGCCTATGCTTGAGGCCGAGATGATCATGCCTTAGCATTTCCTTCTTTTATTTTTAAGAAGGCGAAATACTCTAGCGAAACGCTGCATTTCAGCCTCTGCGAATAAGTGCCAGGGCCGAGAGAAAGGGCTCCTTCGGCCAGCTCATGGCCGAGATTTATCAGGCATAAACAGGCATAGCTGACGATGGGGTTCCTGTAGTAGGTCCCTTTTGAGGCCGTCTTCTTCTGCATCTCCTCTTTCAACAAGGACGCATACCTGTCCACCTTGTTGGTTAAGTCATGCATGTCCCGAAATTCGATTCCCTGGAATTTCTTCCGGTATTCGAATTCCAATCCTTCCTCGGCCATCTTGACGAACTCCCTCTCTGGTAGGTTCGTGCGGCACCAATTCCTACATGTTTTGAACCGCTGTAGGTAATCGCGAGGTGATTCGTCCGACGCCTAGCTCATCCTTGCCAACTCGGCGACCGTTATTTCTCGGTTGGTCTGATAGAAATGTTCGTGGAATACCCTTTCCATATCAGACCAATCCCTTATTGAGTTCGGCGGAAGGTTTATGAACCATGAGAACGCCGCGCCGGTCAAAGAATGAACAAATAGACGGAGCCTCTGGGCGTCCGAATCGGCCTCTCCACACTGGGCCGTGAAACGGCCTACGTGTTCAATGGAGGAGGTCTGCCCATCCCCAGAAAAAAGCATGAACTCTGGCAATCGATAGTTCCGGGGGAGGGGGATCCGGTCAATTTCTGGCGAGTACGATCTCGTATATCTTGGCACGTCCGGCCGCCTTTGAGCTAGGCCGTCTTCGATCATCCGCCGGACGTCTTCGAACCGGATCCCTTGAGGTGGTGCCTCCTGTTGGGCTGCATACGGCCGCGTGACCTGTAGCACCTCGTTCTGAAGCCTTATTTGCTGGGCCATTTGAACAAGGGGCTCGGCCGGGATGACCGAGCTGGTTGACGCCAGATGAGCACCGTGGGTTTGGCCAAGGTGCGTATGAGCTGTTGCTGGAATGGCCGACCCATAGTCTAGGTGAGAGCCCAACGGACACGACGACGCCTGCAAAGGTGGTGAGACGGTCGGACTACCCTGACCGTACTGTTGTGATGATACAGCGGTCGCGTTGCTTGGGCCAGAATGGGTGTGGACGGCCGCAGTATGAACTGGGCCGAGTGGGTGGATCGCAGGATGCGCGAAGCTACCGTGCCCTAGGGATACGGCCAAAGCATGGAGCGGTCCGCGCGCTGTCTCTGCCGAGTAGGTTGGTCCAGAATTCGCCCACGTAGGCTAGGACTGCCCCCAGCTGTTTTTCGGTGGCAAAGAATGCTGGTCGTAGCCTGATGCTTGGGTGTGGGCCGAGACGCCGAGGCTGCTGCTTTCGCCGTAAGGCTCGATTCTCTCACGCTCTTGGCTCCTCGGTCCGGCTCTGGGAGGTGTTGCGGGCGAGGCTATCGGCATCCTCTCCTGAAAAAGCATTCGCAGTTCTGAGGAGAACCTGTCCATCGCGGCCATGAAGGATGTTTCTATCCTGTAGGCTTGCTTGGACATCAGTTCCTCCACTACTGCTTGTTCCTGCATGGACTCGGCCGTGCGATCCGTCATTACTGGAATGTTGGCCGAGATCCCGACCGCACATTCGGTCTTGGTAGTTGTGATTGGTGAGGCGGACTTAGTAGTCTCAGAAGTCATTTCGACTGCTTTGTTTTTAAGCTTTGCCTGTGCCCTAGTTTCCACCATAAATTTTTGACAAGGGTCCCACCGGGCGTGCCAAAAGTGTCTGCCCGCAAATCTCACGGCCTGGAGTTCCGGGCCGAGGGGATATGCGTTGACACGCAGTTTCCTGCTTTTGGGTGCGGTGCGGTTGTGCGCGGGCGTGCCAGCACGGTCTACCGTGCGTCGAGGTGTACATGAGTGTTGGATGGATAAGTGGTGCGCCTGTTTGAACTCGTCTTCTAATCAAACGATTGTAACCGAGAGAGGAACTGGTCTCGGCTGTTAGGTTCACGGCCTGAACTACAAGGCCGTTGAGTGATGGTGTTGGTGGTGGGTTTTGGGCGGTGCTCCGGCGCGCTGCTCAGGGAGCGACGGTCGGGTGATATATGGGGTGAGTGAATGGACAACAAGGATGGTGCTCCGGCGCCTTGAAAATCAAGGGTCGTATGATATATTGATGAATGAATTTTCCTTACAGTCTAACACTACTCCTAGGAAAGCAAGTAAAGATATTGAAAGTGCATTACAGGAAAAAAAAATAAGTTGCTCCGTGGGAGGCTTTGTTTTGGTGTTGAACCCTTTGAATGTAGCTCGAGTCTTGTATTTATAGGAAGAGTCTCTGGAGGAGTAATCGAGGCTAAAAATCTGCATGGTGGAGCTGGATTGGAGCAAGTGGGCAGTCCAATCGACATTTGGGATTGTGAAGTATGGTGGTGTGACCCCAGAAATCCCGGTGAATCTCGGCCGCCGCTCCTGATCGTGGGTTCTGAGCTTCTGGCCGTGGAGACGCATTTATGGCCTGGATAGCTGGTGAACCAATATCTCAGGCTGTCAGAATTCTTGTGAGAATGTCCACGTCTAATCACTCTGATGCTCATCACCAAATCCTGACTTCAGTCACTTCCCACCTTCCCTCATGCATTAAATGCTTATTTGTGGCCAGTGGGTTTGCTGCATTAAACAGGCACTACTTCATTAAATGAAGCCTGGGACCCTGTTGTCACGTGATGATTTGCCTTTAATGCTTTGGCAATGATTTTGTTCGGCCTCGGCCTCGGCCTGGGCTTGAGGCCGAGATGATCATGCCTTAGCATTTCTTCTTTTGTCTTTGGGAAGGCGAAGCACCCTGGTGAAACGCTGCGTTTCGGTTTTACGAGCAAGTGCCAGGGCCGAGAAAAAGGGTTCCTTCGGCCAGCTTATGGCCGTGATTTATTTGGCACAAACATTGCCCCCACATTCCTGGATTCTTCGGCCTCGGCATGGGTAGGGGCCGAATGGATTCCAAGGGATGGACCCTTTGCATTCTTTCTGAAGTGATTGACAACTGGGGCATTAAATGCGCAGGCCAGTCGGCGCATTTAATGCCTCGAGTACGTCGTGTAGGCCATCATTGCCCAGGGCGTCGCTTCGCCTCGTCAAGTGAAACGACGGTCTCTGGATTTTCGACGTGTCATCGCGCTCTCAATTCGCACGAGCCATCATTTTGCTCTGCTAATCGAAACGTCGGCCGCCATGTCTCTGTCATAATTTCGCATGCTCTGAGTGCGCTGTCGGGCCGTTTTATCTTTCGAGAATCATACCTCTGTATTTTGAACCCCAGCACCAGTATAAAACCCAAACTCCTTCGCATTTTCTTTCACACTCCCAAAATCTCTGAGTTTATTTTCTTCGAAGGTTCACACTGACTTTCCCCAGTTTTCTCAGCCCTCATTCCTCAAACTTGAAACTCTTTCATTATTCAGTGAACTTCCCTCTTGCTTTAATCGCTCTGGAGCCCTTCTTTGATTCCTGGACTTCGCCCTCCCTTATTTCAAACTGCCCTAATGATCCTCATTGCAGCTTCCTCAAAACCAGGGAACCAAACCCGCTGAGTCTCATGCCTTGGCAATTTGGCCTGGTCCAGATGACTTGGCAGTTTGATGAGGGCGAGAGGACCTCGGATGATGACCTCAACGTGGCCGAATTTATGCGGCTGAGTACTCTGGTCACATCCATGGCCGGAGTGATGGCCTTCACCATGGCTGGAGTGATGGCTCCTACCATAACCGGAATGACGACCGCTTACCATGTCCAGAGTGATGGCCGCTACCACGGCTTGAACGATGGCCGCTGCCACTGCCGGAATGGCGACTGCTTACCACGGCTGGAGTGGCAACGGCTTTCCGTGTCCGGAGTGACGGCCCTTGCGCTTTCCATGGCCTGGAGTGAAGCCCTAGTTTTAGGCTGGCCGTGGCTGATGATGATATGGGTGGCGGAGGTCCTGCCTCGGGGGAAAGCGTATGATTGTCTCGCAAGAAGACCATGGAGCCGAAGCGCGTAGATTCAGGATGTGATTTTTCTTATGTGTGTTTGTACTCGGCCAGGACCTGGCCGTCTCCTTGTAAACGCACCCCCCTTTTCAAACCAAATGAATAAAATGAAGTATGATTTCCTTTAGTTTGTCTTTGTCGTGTTGCATACTCCACTTTTGATATTTGCAAATCTCATAACTTTTTTACGGTCGTCTCCCATAATGACGGGGTATATCTTTTCAAATATTGGCCGTTGATCGGCAAGTTGTGACACTCCCCATCTCTATCTCTTAACTGAAATGCACCTCGGCTAAGAATTCGTTCGATAATGAACGGCCCTTCCCAGTTGGGCGAAAATTTGCCGAACCGAGGGTCCTTTGTCCCAATAGGAAGCACGGCTCGCCATACTAGGTCGCCTTCGGCGAAAGCCTTTTGCTTAACCCTTTTGTTGTAAGCCCTCGCCGCAATTTGCTTTTGTGCCTGCATTAGGTTATAGGCATCGAGTCTAGATTGCTCCAAATCTTCCAACTCCTGAGCCATGGCTTGTGCATAACCCCCCCTTTCACGCTCAGGCTGCTCGGCCACACGGAGAGACCGAACCTTTAACTCCATCGGGACGATGGCGTCGTGACCGTAGGTTAAGGCGTAAGGAGATGTGCCCGTGGCCGACCGCTTTGAGGTTCGGTAAGCCCAAAGAGCTTCGGGGAGCAAGTCGTGCCACGCCCTAGGTTTTTCCTCGATCATCTTCTCCAGGATGCCCTTGATTACTTTGTTACTTGCCTCGGCCTGTCCGTTAGATTGAGGGTAGTAAGGTGTTGAGTGGATCAATTTGATCCCCATTTTCTCGGTGTACTCCCGTGTCTTGGCCGATGCGAATACCGGGCCGTTGTCGGCCGTGATAGTTTCTGGAATACCGAACCGATGAACGATGTGATTGTCAAAGAATTTGACCACCTGTGCGCTGGATATTGACCGATAGGACTCGGCCTTGACCCATTTGGTGAAATAGTCGGTCGCCACCAAAATCCATGCGTGTTGGTTGGATGCGGCCGGATGGATTTTGCCAATGATATCCACGGCCCACCCTCTGAATGGCCACGGTTTGGTAACCGGGTGGAAGGCTTCGGCCGGTACCCCTTGTATGGGGCCGTAGATTTGACACTTGATACATCCCTTCGCATATTCTATGCAATCTTTCAAAATGGTCGGCCAGTAATAGCCATGCCTCCGAACCAACCACCTCATCTTGACCCCAGACTAGTGAGCACCACAAATCCCCTCGTGGGATTCATTCATGATGACCTTGATGTCCTCGGCGCTGGGACATAGGAGTAATAAACCATCTGATCCCTTTCGATACAGCTCATTCTGATAAATTAAATAACACCGAGCTTGGAAACGTGTAGTCCTCTCATGGCTGCCAGAAGGGTTACGTGTCGATCTCGTCGGTGATATCGGCCGAAGACACTTGCGCTGCCATCCCACGTTCGGCCAAAGCTGGCAAGGTACGCCTCTCGATCCTTATCACGCGATCATGGTCGCTGTTCGGGATGTTTACGCCTGACGCTACCTGGGCCATCTTGTTGGCCTCGCCGTTTTCGGCGCGCGGTATATGAACAAAGGAAATTCTAGAAAATCCATCGGCCGTGTTGAGGGCCGTCACATCATACACGGCTAAATTCTCGCTCGTGCATTGGTATTCCCCAGTTAATTGGTTAATCACCAGCTGAGAGTCGCCGTAGACCAAAACATGGGTTGCCTTCATTTCTTTCAAAATCTCGAGACCAATGATGAGCGCTTCGTACTCGGCCTGATTATTAGTGCATTTGAAATCGAGTTGGAATGCGAACTGCCATTTTTGCCCTTGAGGAGATTCGATCACAACTCCGGCTCCTAACCTGGCCTCGGTGCTGGAGCCGTCGAAGTACATGGTCCAAAAATTCTTTTCCATGCGGGCCATACCGATCTCGACCTCCAACTCCTCTTCTTGTCCCTGGGCCGGGTGATGAGCTAGAAAATCGGCCAAAGCCTGACCCTTGACCGATTTCTGAGCTACGTATTGAAAGGTAAATTCGGACAATGCCATCGTCCACTTCCCAATTCGGCCGCATATGATCGGCCGAGTAAGCATATATTTGATGAGATCGGTCTTGGAGATGATTTGAACGACCGAAGGAAGCATATAATGCCGCAACTTGGTGGCCGCGAAATAAAGCGCTAGGCATAACTTTTCGATCGACGAATAGTTCAATTCGGCCGTGTTGAGGGTGCGGCTTAGATAGTGCACCGCTTGTTCGCGCCCAGACTCGTTGTTCTGAGCCAACAGACAGCCGATAGAGCCTTCTGAAGCCGAAATGTAAAGCCTCAATGGTTTTCCTCTTTTTGGCGACATAAGGACCGGCGGTTGGGACAAATATTTCTTGATGTCATCGAGGGCCGCCTGATGCTCTGCCCCCCATACGAACTGTTCCGTGTCTTTGAGTTTGAGCAAGGGAGACAACGGCCGGATTTTTCCCGCCAGATTGGATATGAAACGCCGTAGAAAGTTCACCTTACCGAGGAAGGACTGGAGCTCCTTCTTAGTCCTCGGTGGAGGGGCCGCCATAATGGCCGTAGCCTTATTTTTATCTACCTCGATTCCTCGTTGGTGGACCAAGAAACCATGGAAATTCCCGGCGGTGACACCAAAAGCACATTTCTTCGGGTTCATTTTTAGGCCGTGCGCTCGCATTCGGTCAAAAGCCTGTCGAAGATGTCCTACGTGGTCGGCTCTGGACGGGGATTTTAAAACCACGTCGTCGATGTAGACTTCAACGGTTCGGCCTATAAGGTCGTGAAAAATAAGGTTCATGGCTCTCTGGTATGTCGCGCCGGCATTTTTCAGGCCGAACGGCATGACTACCCATTCATAGATTCCGATTGCTCCTGGACATCTGAACGCCGTTTTGTGAACATCTTCCTCGGCCACAAAAATCTGGTTGTAACCCGCATGGCCGTCCATGAAAGACAGGAGTTCGTGCCTTGCGGCTCCGTCCACCAGGAGGTCTGACATAGGCATGGGATATTCGTCTTTGGGGGTCGCGAATTTCAGATTTCGGTAATCGGTGCAAACCCTCAAAGCCCTAGTCCTCTTCAAAACTGGTACAAAGTTGGCCAGCCACTCAATGTACCGGGCCGTTCGGATGAAGCCGGCATAAGGAGCTGTTCAATTTCCTCCTTGACCCTGAGCTGTACCTCGGTCGACCAAACTTCTTGACAACCCAGGCATCTCATGATAATCCCAAGCAAAACAATCCTTATATTCATGGAGCAAGCCGATAACCTCGGCCGCTAACTTAGGATCCAACAGATGGCTTACAAAAAGAGGCTGTGGTTCGGCCTCGGACCCTACATTTATTTCTAACAAAGGGTCCTGGACTTCAGGGTAGTCATCCTCCATCTCGGCAGGCGCCGTTTCTAGGTCGTCCAAAGTCAATGCGTCCGTCTCGTCCGCTTCGTGGAGGAATTCGATCAGGTTGATTGGTGAATTTGGCCGTAAGGATTCCGCCGCCCAGTGTTCCAGCAGTCGCTCTACCAAATCCCTCACGGCTGCTGCCCCTTCTTCTTTAGTGGCCTTGTCTGTCATCTAAAGGCTGGTGAGGTCGATCAACACTTCGCGCGCAGAATCTTGTCGAATATTCTCGGCGCCTAACTCCAGCACTTTCTGGGCCGTCGTTCTGGTTGGTCGGCCGTTTGCATCGTGGCCGGTGAGGACAACCCATCCCACATCGTCGTCGTAAATCCGAGCTTGCACGGCGTTGGCCTCGAAAGGTTTTTCGTCGGCCGGGTGTATAGACACCTTCTGGCCGTCCCAAAAGAATAACAATTGGAAGAGGGAAGACGGTATACACCCAGATTGGTGGATCCAATCACGGCCGAGCAATACGTTGTAGTCGACGGTATACACCCTTGTCTGATCGGCCACGGTAATCTTTAAGGGCAATACGCCAATGGTCTTAGACTTATCGCCGACAAAACTGCTCATGACCACGTCACTGGGGATGAGGTCCTCCTTTGACTTGTCCAGCTTTCTCATCAAGGAATGGGGAAGGATGTTGACCGTTGCCTCACAGTCAACGAAAACCTTGGATATGGGCACACCCTCTATGTGAGCCGAGATGTACAATGGCTTCAAGTGCCGGTATTTGTTCGGTCGTCTCTTGGTATCACCTCGTTAAACGCAACGGCCAACAATTCTTCCTTAGTCTTTGGTCTCTGATCAAGCTTCTCCTCGGCCACGTCATCCTCCAGGCCGCTGGTCTATCCTCCTGGGGCCGAACATTCGGATGGTAGCACCATGACCATGTTGATGCCGACTTCCTCTGGCTCCCGCGGGTTTCCCCTACCGGCTTCTTCTTCGGTTTCAGAGCCGTCTTTGGCGAGGACCGTTTCCTCGACCATCCCGAGGATCCCCTCATATTCCTCATTGGAGATTCTGTCTGACGCACAAATCTCACGGCCTGGAGTTCCGGGCCGAGGGGATATGCGTTAACACGCGGTTTCCTGCTTTTGGGTGTGGTGCGGTTGTGCGCGGGCGTGCCAGCACGGTCTACCGTGCGTCGATGTGTTGATGAGTGTTGGATGGATAAGTGGTGCCCCTGTTTGAACTCGTCTTCCTAATCAAATGATTGTAGCCGAGAGAGGAACTGGTCTCGGCTGTTAGGTTCACGGCCTGAACTACAAGGCCGTTGAGTGATGGTGTTGGTGGTGGGTTTTGGGTGGTGCTCTGGCGCGCTGCTCAGGGAGCGACGGTCGTGTGATATATGTGGTGAGTGAACGAACAACAAGGATGGTGCTCCGGCGCCTTGAAAATCAAGGGTCGTATGATATATTGATGAATGGATTTTCCTTACAATCTAACACTACTCCTAGGAAAGCAAGTAAAGATATTGAAAGTGCATTACAGGAAAAAAAAATAAGTTGCTCCGTGGGAGGCTTTGTTTTGGTGTTGAACCCTTTGAATGTAGCTCGAGTCTTGTATTTATAGGAAGAGTCTCTGGAGGAGTAATCGAGGCTAAAAATCTGCATGGTGGAGCTGGATTGGAGCAAGTGGGCAGTCCAATCGACATTTGGGATCGTGAAGTATGGTGGTGTGACCCCAGAAATCCCGGTGAATCTCGGCCGCCGCTCCTGATCGTGGGTTCTGAGCTTCTGGCCGTGGAGACGCATTTATGGCCTGGATAGCTGGTGAACCAATATCTCAGGCTGTCAGAATTCTTGTGAGAATGTCCACGTCTAATCACTCTGATGCTCATCACCAAATCCTGACTTCAGTCACTTCCCACCTTCCCTCATGCATTAAATGCTTCTTTGTGGCCAGTGGGCTTGCTGCATTAAACAGGCACTACTTCATTAAATGAGGGATGGGTCCCTGCTATCACGTGATGATCTGACTTTAATGCCTTGGCCGCGATTTTGCTTGGCCTCGGCCTCGGCCTGCGCTTGAGGCCGAGATGATCATGCCTTAGCATTTCTTCTTTTGTCTTTAGGAAGGCGAAGTACCCTGGCGAAACGCTGCGTTTCAGTTTTTACGAACAAGTGCCAGGGCCGAGAGAAGGGGCTCCTTCGGCCAGCTTATGGCCGTGATTTATCAGGCACAAACATTGCCCCCACATCCCTGGATTCTTCGGCCTCGGCATGGGTAGGGGCCGAATGGATTCCAAGGGATGGACCCTTTGCATTCCTTGTCCTTGGGGTTCAACAAATGACCGCTGCCGGAGCAATTATGGAGTTCAGGTCTTGCTTGGATACGGCCATGGCACTCGGTCTGCTCGACTCGGCTCAGCTGGATGAACTGCAAGCCCGCCTAGCTGAAGGCGAGGAAATGATCGGCCGGTATGCTGAAGCCGTCACGAGGATGGCCGAAGGGAGCTCGCTTGAGCAGGATCTGGAGGCGATCAAAGAACAAGTTCAGCCAGCAATGGCCCGATTGAAAGAGAATGACCTCGCGGTCCAACGGAAAACTGAAGAACTTGCGCAGGTCGAGGCTCAGATCGCCGAGCTCCAGGCTCGTCGAGCTCTCATACTCCAGCGCCGAGATGGCGCGGTCGCAGCCGGGAGCGAACTGAAATCCTCGGCTAAACGAATCCTCAAAGCAGCGACTGAGACGAAGTAGGCCCTGGCCGAGCGGAAGCTGATTCGAGCGAGATGGCAGGCTGACATCAACGGTGGGGACATTGCTTGGAGAAGGATCACCTGCCTGATCTGGGGAATGTTCAGCGAAGGGGTCTAGGCGGGCGAAGAGTGGCCATCTCAACTATTTTTTTTTTTTTTTTTGGGATGTAATAAGTAACCACAAACATACATTATTTTATTTACACACACACACACACACACACACACACACACACATATATATATATATATATATATATATATATATATATATATCTATTTTCTCTGTTTTCGACCACGGACAGATATACGTATATGTTATTTCGGCCGTGACTGGCCATTCTCTTTTTTCCGTAAGTAACGACCCTTTTAACTAAAAGTAAGGCAAGGGCCTTCTTTTCTGAAAAACGAAATGTATACTTTCCTTTTCTATATGACGGCCGGGCCTTTCGCTTTAGCCCGTCCGCCTACCTTCCTTTTTTCTTCTTCTTGACTTTCTTGTCGTAGGTCCTCGGCGCCATTTTCTTTTGAACTTGCGCCGAGTTGTAGACGTCAAGTCTCGACTCTTTCGGATCTTCTAAATTCCCGGGCATCATCCGCTTTAGTGGTTTATTAGTGCGTGGCCGTCGGCCAAGATATAAGGAGATGTGCCCACGATCGAGTTTTTTGAGGCGCGGCGTGGCCAAAAAACTTTGGGAAATAAATTGCGCCAAATCATGGGTTTGCTTAATAGGCACGGCTTTGTGTACCCTGGTGCCCCCGGCTCCCCCTGTATTGAAACGTCTTTCAAGACAGATCGGATGTCTTCGATCTGAAACCTTTGAAAAGGCTTGCCCTGTCACGCATCGTTTTGCGGCCTTTCCTGCTGGGTCTTTTGAGCACGGGGCCCGGTCATTTCGATCGAGCCGGGTAGTTTCAGAGGAACGCCGTGGGTTTGACCGAGATGAGCTCGGTCCGCTGGCCATCGAGGTATAACCACCTGGTTCTGTTGGATGGCATCATACTGGGAACCTAGATAGGTCTGCGTTGTCGTCGGAATGGCCGGATCGTATATTTGTACTGGCAGCGCGGCGGCCAAGCCTTTCTGATCGCATTGTTGTGGTAACGCTTCGGTCACGTTGCTCTGGCCGGATTGTGCCTGGTCGGCCAAAGCATGGGTTGGGCCGAATTGCTCGGCCGTAGACACCGTAGGACTCCTCCTGAATGCTTTAGCTAGAGCGTGGAGTGGGCCACATGCTTTCTTTGCCGGTTGGTTTGGTCCGGGACTCACCCTTGTGGGCTGGGACTGCCCCCAGCTGTTGGTCGGCGGCAAAGAATGCTGGCCGTAGCCTAACGCTTGGGTACGGGAAAAGACGCCAAGGCTGCTGCTTTCACCGTATGGCTCAATCCTTTCACGTTCCTGGCTTCTATGTCCGGCTCCAAGGGGTGTTGCGGGCGAAGTCACCGGCATTCTCTCCTGGAAAAGCGTTCGTAGCTCTGAAGAGAATCTGTCCACCGTGGCCATGAAGGATGTTTCCATCCTGCAAGCCTGCCTGGACATCAAATCCTCCATTACTGCTTGTTCCTGTATGGACTCGGCCGTACGATCCGTCATTACTGGAACGATGGCCGAGATCCCGACCGTGTGTTCGGTCTCGGTAATTGGTGAAGTGGACTCAGGAGTCTCAGAAGTCATTTCGACGGCTTTGTTTTGAGCTTTGCCTGTGCCCTAGTTTCCACCATAAATTTTTTTTGACAAGTGTCCCACCGGGCGTGCCAAAAGTGTCTGACGCGCAAATCTCACGGCCTGGAGTTCCGGGCCGAGGGGATATGCGTTAACACGCGGTTTCCTGCTTTTGGGTACGGTGCGGTTGTGCGCGGGCGTGCCAGCACGGTCTACCGTGCGTCGATGTGTTGATGAGTGTTGGATGGATAAGTGGTGCGCCTGTTTGAACTCGTCTTCCTAATCAAACGATTGTAGCCGAGAGAGGAACTGGTCTCGGCTGTTAGGTTCACGGCCTGAACTACAAGGCCGTTGAGTGATGGTGTTGGTGGTGGGTTTTGGGCGGTGCTCCGGCGCGCTGCTCAGGGAGCGACGGTCGTGTGATATATGGGGTGAGTGAACGAACAACAACGATGGTGCTCCGGCGCCTTGAAAATCAAGGGTCGTATGATATATTGATGAATGGATTTTCCTTACAATTTAACACTACTCCTAGGAAAGCAAGTAAAGATATTGAAAGTGCATTACAGGAAAAAAAATAAGTTGCTCCGTGGGAGGCTTTGTTTTGGTGTTGAACCCTTTGAATGTAGCTCGAGTCTTGTATTTATAGGAATAGTCTCTGGAGGAGTAATCGAGGCTAAAAATCTGCATGGTGGAGCTGGATTGGAGCAAGTGGGCAGTCCAATCGACATTTGGGATCGTGAAGTATGGTGGTGTGACCCCAGAAATCCCGGTGAATCTCGGCCGCCGCTCCTGATCGTGGGTTCTGAGCTTCTGGCCGTGGAGACGCATTTATGGCCTGGATAGCTGGTGAACCAATATCTCAGGCTGTCAGAATTCTTGTGAGAATGTCCACATCTAATCACTCTGATCCTCATCACCAAATCCTGACTTCAGTCACTTCCCACCTTCCCTCATGCATTAAATGCTTCTTTGTGGCCAGTGGGCTTGCTGCATTAAACAGGCACTACTTCATTAAATGAAGGATGGGTCCCTGCTATCACGTGATGATCTGACTTTAATGCCTTGGCCGCGATTTTGCTTGGCCTCGGCCTCGGCCTGCGCTTGAGGCCGAGATGATCATGCCTTAGCATTTCTTCTTTTGTCTTTAGGAAGGCGAAGTACCCTGGCGAAACGCTGCGTTTCAGTTTTTACGAACAAGTGCCAGGGCCGAGAGAAGGGGCACCTTCGGCCAGCTTATGGCCGTGATTTATCAGGCAGAAACAGATTCCTATCGTGGGGTCGTCCTCGGCCTCATGCCCGAAGAGAGGGTCTCCGAAACCCTCGACCATAGGCCTTGTGGCCCTCGGGCTATCGGTTGTGGATGCTTTGATCTCAGGGGGTTCCGAGGCTTCGACCTCCTCTTTGAGGGCCCGTCTAGCCTCTGCCAATGTGTCCCTGGCCGTTAGGTAATCGTCTAGGCGGTTTACTCGGCCCTTTTCCTCGGTCGTCAGGCCAAAGAATGTGTCCACCGGCGTCACAGCAAAGTACTGGCGGAGATATTCTAAATCGCCCTTGCTGAAGGAGATTTTAGCCTCTGATCCGCCGAGGTTGGGCTGGTAACTTGGCAGGCCTCTTGCTCTGGCTTCCCTGTTCGCCTGGTGATGAGGAGCGCTTCTGCCTTTGTGTTCTTGAGGGCCAATTCCACGATTTCTCGGCTCTCAGGGGTCATGCCGTACAGACCGTTGGTCCTTATGGAATTCTTTGAGGAAGGACAGACCGTTGGCCGAAAAAGGGGGATCCCCCCGCGGTAGATGTCGACGACACCCTCGTCTGTCCTCTCCATGACCGCGGCCTTTGGCTGAGCTGAATTGGCCGACGAACCACGGGGACTCTCGTCTTGCCTAGGGCGCCACGACCTCAGAGGTTTGGTGCTGGCTGTTTTTACCGCCGGGGAGACAATCGGTTTGGATGACGGCCCGTCGGCAGTCGCCACTTTCTTTTGGCGTTTGAAGCCCTCGGCCTCGGTTGTCTGCATTCTGGCCTGCTGAACCTGTCTCTGCATTCTCCTCAGCTGGGTTTTCGTCAGTGGTTCGGCCCTGCCCCCAGGCCGTGCATGGTACCAACGGTCATCCTTTATGACCGGTGGTTTGAAAGTTTTTATCGATCTAGGGGCGGCCTCTTTTTCGTGGCTGACCGAGGCGCTGGGGGTTTGTGGCCCTAGTCGGCTGAAAACAGCTCTGCCGGTCGGCCGTCGGCCGTACTGATCTCCGAATCTCTTCACGGTCGTTTGAGATGGCTCGGCGGCCTTCCTCTTGTTCTCCTGCGGCTTGGGCTGACCGATCTCACACTTGCATCGTTCGCAAAGGGTATGCTCAAGTTCGGCCAAAGGCTCCTTCCCTTTTGTCGACCGACGAACTCCCCTATACCCGGCCGGGAGTTGGGCGTCGACCATGTTGACGACAGGTGGAAGGAACGGCTTGGAGTCGACCTGCATGGCCGCTTTCTCCTGAAACTGGAGACTCTTCTCGTCTATTAATTTCTGGATAACGTCTCGCAAGACAACGCAATTGTTGGTGTTGTGAGACCAAGAACTGTGGTATTTGCAAAACGTTTTCCCTTTGAGTTCTTCGGGCTTCGGAATTTTATGGCCGAAGGACAATTTTACCTTTTTCTCGGCCAATAGCAGGTCAAAGATAGCCTCGACCCTTGTTAAATCAAAAGTGTAGGCCTTCGTTTATCTATGTTGATTCGGCGTAGCTGACGATGGGGTTCCTGTAGTAGGTCCCTTTTGAGGCCGTCTTCTTCTGCATCTCCTCTTTCAACAAGGACGCATACCTGTCCACCTTGTTGGTTAAGTCATGCATGTCCCGGAATTCGATTCCCTGGAATTTCTTCCGGTATTCGAATTCCAATCCTTCCTCGGCCATCTTGACGAACTCCCTCTCTGGTAGGTTCGTGCGGCACCAATTCCTACATGTTTTGAACCGCTGTAGGTAATCGTGAGGTGATTCGTCCGACGCCTAGCTCATCCTTGCCAACTCAGCGACCGTTATTTCTCGGTTGGTCTGATAGAAATGTTCGTGGAATACCCTTTCCATATCAGACCAATCCCTTATTGAGTTCGGCGGAAGGTTTATGAACCATGAGAACGCCGCGCCGGTCAAAGAATGAACAAATAGACGGAGCCTCTGGGCGTCCGAATCGGCCTCTCCACACTGGGCCGTGAAACGGCCTACGTGTTCAATGGAGGAGGTCTGCCCATCCCCAGAAAAAAGCATGAACTCTGGCAATCGATAGTTCCGGGGGAGGGGGATCCGGTCAATTTCTGGCGGGTACGATCTCGTATATCTTGGCACGTCCGGCCGCCTCTGAGCTAGGCCGTCTTCGATCATCCGCCGGACGTCTTCGAACCGGATCCCTTGAGGTGGTGCCTCCTGTTGGGCTGCATACGGCCGTGTGACCTGTAGCACCTCGTTCTGAGGCCTTATCTGCTGGGCCATCTGAACAAGGGGCTCGACCGGGATGACCGAGCTGGTTGACGCCAGATGAGCTGCGTATGCGCTGTTGCTGGAATGGCTGACCCATAGTGAAGGTGAGAGCCCAACGGACACGACGACGCCTACAAAGGTGGTGAGACTACCCTGACCGTACTGTTGTGATGATACAGCGATCGCGTTGCTTGGGCCAGGATGGGTGTGGACGGCCGCAGTATGAACTGGGCCGAGTGGGTGGATCGCAGGACGCGCGAAGCTGCCGTGCCCTAGTGATACGGCCAAAGCATGGAGCGGTCCAGAATTCGCCCACGTGGGCTGGGACTGCCCCCAGCTGTTTGTCGGTGGCAAAGAATGATGGTCGCAGCCTGATGCTTGGGTGTGGGCCGAGACGCCGAGGCTGCTGCTTTCGCCGTAAGGCTCGATTCTCTCGCGCTTGAGGCCGAGATGATCATGCCTTAGCATTTCTTCTTTTGTCTTTAGGAAGGCGAAGCACCCTGGCGAAACGCTGCGTGATTTATTAGGCACAAACAAGCCCCTTATTCAAGTGGCCCAGCAAGTAAGGCCACAGAGCGACGCGCAACAGGTCCCGCGGCCATTCGTGGCCCAACAGGAAACGCCCCCCCAAGGGCTTCGATTTGAAGACGTCCGGCGAATGATTGAGGACGGCTTGGCTCAGAGGCGGCCGAAAGCGCCAAGGTATACAAAGCTGTACCCGTCGGAGATTGACCGAATCCCTCTCCCCCGAAACTATCGGTTGCCAGAATTCATGCTGTTCTCCGGGGATGGGCAGAACTCCTCCATTGAACACATAGGCCGTTTCACGGCCCAGTGTGGAAAGGCCGATTCGGACGCCCAAAAGCTCTGTTTATTTGTTCACTCTCTGACCGGCGCGGCGTTCTCATGGTGAGGGATTGGTCTGACATGGAAAGAATATTCCACGAACATTTCTATCTGACCAACCGAGAGATAACGGTCGCCGAGCTGGCAAGGATGAGCCAGACGTCAGCCGAATCACCTCGCGACTACCTGCAGCGGTTTAAAACATGCAGGAACTGGTGCCGAACAAACCTACCAGAGAGGGAATTTGTCAAAATGGCCGAAGAAGGGTTGGAGTTCGAATACCGGAAAAAATTCCAGGGAATCGAATTCCGGGACATGCATGACTTGATCAACAAGGTGGACAGATACGCATCCTTGTTAAAGGAAGAAATGCAGAAGAAGACGGCTTCGAAAGGGACTTACTACAGGAATCCCATTGTCGATTACGCCAAAGCAGACGGCTTTGTGAAGGCCGAGAGTGAGGAGATCGAGATAAGCTCAGCTGAAGTCAGCATAGACAAGCCATTCGTCTGCAAAGGACTTGTCAAGGCCGACAATAGTCGCACGAAGAAACGAAGGCCTACACTTTTGATTTGACAAGGGCCGAGGCTATCTTCGACCTACTATTGAACGAGAAAAAGGTCAAATTGTCCTTCGGTCACAAAATTCCGAAACCCGACGAGCTCGAAGGGAAGACGTTCTGCAAGTACCACAGTTCTTGGTCTCACAACACCAACAACTGTGTTGTCCTGCGAGACGTCATCCAGAAGTTGATAGACGAAAAGAAGCTCCAATTCCCGGAAAAGGCCGCCATGCAGGTTGACTCCAAGCCGTTCCCTCCACCTGTGGTCAAAATGGTCAACGCCCAGCTCTGGGCTGAATATAGGGAAGGAGCCGTTGGCCGAACCAGAGCCGTCGACCGTCGAAAGGAAAGGAGCCGTTGACCGAACCAGAGCCGATGCTTTGCAACCGATGCAAGTGTGAGATCGGTCAACCCAGACTGCAGGAGAGCAAGAGGAAGGCCGCTGAGCCCTCTCAACCGACTGTGAAGAGATCCGGCGGGCAGTACTACAGACGAAGGTATCATCGATGTTTACCGCGGAAGGGACCCCCCATTCTCGGCCAACGGTTTGTCCTTCCTCAGGGAATTCCACAAAGATCACTCGGCCACCGACCTATACGGAATTGGCCCTCAAGAACACTAAGGCAGAGGGGCTCCTCATTACCAAAGGATCTGAATCGGCCATTAAGGCCGTATACCAGGCAAACCGAGAGGCCAGAGCGAGAAGGATGCCAGGTTACCAACCTAACATGGGAAGATCGAAGGCCAAGGCCCCCTTTAGCAAGGACGACTTAGAATACCTCCGCCAATATTTTACCGTGACTCCGGCCAACACTATCTTTGGTCTAACGGCCGAGGAAAAGGCCCGAGTACGCCGATTGGACGACTACTTGACGGCCAGGGATGCGTTGGCTAAGGCTAGACGAGCCCTCGAGGAGAAGGTTGAGGTCTCGGACCCCCCCGAGATCAAAATGTCCACAGGCGATATCTTTGGGACGGCAAGGCCGACGATCGAGGGCCTCGGTGATCCTTTCTTTGGGCATGAGGCCGAAGACGACCCCACGTTAGGAATTTCCGACGAAGAATACGAGGGGATCCTCGGGATGGTTGAGGAAAAGGCCCTCGCCAAGGACGGCTGCATGGCTAATGATGGAGCTGATAGGGGAAACCAGCACGAGCCGAAGGAGGTCAGCATGAACATAGTCTTGGTACTACCGTCTGAGTTTTCAGCCCCAAGGGGGCAGAGCAACGGCCTGAACATCTCTTCCAACTATTGTTCTTTTGGGACGGCCAGAAGGTGTCCATACACCCGACAGACGAGAAACCTTTCGACGCCAACGCCATGCAAGCATGGATTTACGACGATGACGTTGGATGGGTTGTCCTCACCGGCCACGATGCAAGCGGCCGACCAACCAGGACAACGGCCCAGAAAGTGCTGGAATTAGGCGCCGAGAATGTTCGACAGGATTCGGCGCGTGAAGTATTGATCGACCTCACTAGCCTCTAGATGACAGACAAAGCCACTAAAGAAGAGGGAGCAGCGGCCGTCTTCGACCTGCTGGAAAGACTGTTTGAACATTGGGCGGAGGAATCCTTACGGCCAAACTCACCGATCAACCTGATCGAGTTCCTCCATGAATCAGATGAGGTGGACGCTTTGACCTTTGACGACTTGGAGATAGCGCCTGCCGAGATGGAGGATGACTACCCTGAGGTCCAGAACCCTTTATTAGAAATAAATGTAGGGACGAAGGCCGAACCACGGCCTCTTTTTGTAAGCCAACTTTTGAACCCTGAGTTAGCGGCCGAGATTATCAGCCTGCTCCATGAATATAAGGATTGTTTTGCTCGGGATTACCATGAGATGCCTGGATTGCCAAGAAGTTTGGTCGAGCACGAATTAAAGATCAAGGAGGGGTTTAGGCCTTTCCAACAGCCGCCAAGGAGGAAATTGAACGGCTCCTTAAGGCCGGCTTCATCCGTACGGCCCAGTACGTTGAATGGTTAGCTAACATCGTACCAGTTCTGAAAAAGACTGGGGCTTTGAGGGTTTGCACCGATTACAGAAACCTGAACCTCGCGACCCCCAAAGACGAGTATCCCATGCCAATGGCGGATCTTTTGGTAGATGGGGCCGCGAAGCACGAGCTCCTTTCTTTCATGGACGGCCATGCTGGTTACAACCAGATCTTTATAGCCGAGGAAGATGTACACAAAACGGCGTTCAGATGTCCAGGTGCGATCGGAACCTACGAATGGGTGGTCATTCCGTTCGGCCTAAAGAATGCCGATGCGACGTATCAGCGGGCTATGAACCTTATTTTTCACGACCTTATTGGCCGAACTGTTGAAGTCTACATCAATGATGTGGTTGTGAAATCTCCATCTAAGGTCGTGAAATCTCCATCAATGATGAAGTCTACATCATTTATCTTCTTGTAATGCACTTTCAATACCTTTACTTGCTTTCCTAGGAGTAGTGATAGATTGTAAGGAAAATTCAATCATCAATATATCATACGACCCTTGATCTTCAAGGCGCCGGAGCACCATCTCTGTTACTTTCTTATCCACCCCATATATCATACGACCGTCGCTCTCTGAGCAGAGTGCCGGAGCACCGCCCAAAATCCACCATCAACACCACCACTAAACGGCCTTGTAGCTCAAGCCGTGAACTTGACGGCCGAGATCAGTTCCTCTCTCGGCCACAGTCGTTTGATTATAAGTCGAACTCGAACAGGCTCACCACTTAAACATTCACCCAAACACATCACTCTCTCAACGCACGGCAGATCGTGCTGGCACGCCCGAGCACAACCGCACCGCATCCAAAAGAAGGATGTCACGTGTTGACGCATGTTTACACCCAAAATAAACGGCCAATAAGAGCAAGACACGTGGAGGAGACTGGGTTTGATCAGAGGCGCCCTCGGCACCCTACCTACCGATCACTACGTTAGGGCAACGCCCACTCCTGGGACACGTGGCACGCTCCCAAGCGACGTCCACAGTCCCACATCGAAATTATCAACAAATGCACACCTCCCAAGACCTATAAAAGGAGGCCAACTATCCCAAAATAGAGGTAATCAGAACTTACGGCATACAAGCCTATTGATCTGTCAATTGAACTTTCTATTCCCGAACTTACTTAAGCATCGGAGAGCCTTCGGCCGGTACCACACCGGTGCCTTGGGTCTTACCGAGCGTTCTCTCATTTTTGTAGATCACGCTCCCTACCGAGGCCACAAGCATACCGAAGGCATAAAATTACTAAGTTGACCCTCAAAGTCAGAGAACCACTTTTTGGCGTCAACAGTTTGGCGCCGTCTGTGGAAAACGATAAAATCGACCCTTTATCCCAAACACATGGGGACCAACTCAAAAGCTACGTTCCTACCACAGGAGGGGATGCCGTTCGGCATGCCTAGCGGGGTTAGCCCAGCGCCGCCCCCATGCACCCCGGCAGCTAATCCACCTGTGCTCCAACCCGCTGAAAATGCGGAGCTTTTAGCCCAAGTCGTGTCCCTTCAGTAGGACATGGCTAGGTTGCAGGAACACAACAACTTCCTCTCGTTCAGGGTGGACGAAACACAATAGTTGCTCAATCAGCAGCAAACACAAAACATCCAGACTAATCGATCTTCCGAGAGCCTACAGACTCCCCGTCGGCAGAAGAAGGGCAAGAGGGTGGCAAAGGCAACGCCTGCGCCGTCTAAACAATTGGTGGTCCCGGCACCAAAAAATAAGCCCCATGTGCCGAAGAAGGTCTATTCCGATTGCCGACACAGGTTGCTAGAGCGGGAAGTCGAACGGCAGTCCGAACGGCAGGAATCGCCGATCAGGATAAATGCCCGCTTGGACGATCCCCGACTAAGAAACATGGGGAGGAAGTCTCCAATACGGAGGATACAAGTCCTGGAATCAACGGCAGAGTCTGACCGAGAATACGCTCCTTCCACCAATCGGTCATCATCCTACCGTTCGGCAACGCCGACGAAATTCTTTGAAGTTAACCCCATCCGGTCCCAGCAGCGATCGGTGCATCAAACCGCGGAGGAGATACCGGACAGGGACCCTGTCATCCATCTCCTCCTTCAAAGGGTATAGAAGATGGAGGACGATCGAACTCGCTCTCAGGAGCCGGACTGGGGAAGGCTCCGGCCAGGACCCTTCACCAAGCGCATAAGGCACTCACGGCAGGATAGGGACGTGCAGCCCCTACGCATAACCCCTTACACAGGGGTGGAGGATCCACTGACGCACCTTCATTCTTTCCAATCGGCAGTAGGGTGCCGAGGGCTAAGCGACGAAGGCCTGTGCCTTTTGTTCCCTTCCTCGCTCACAGAAGCAGCTCTAAATTGGTTCTACCGTTTGGAACCGGAGACGGTCGATTCCTTCGACGAGCTGAAGCAAATCTTCCTGAACCACTTCATGATTCAGACAGACAGACTGTACTCTGCCGATGACCTGTATACCATCCGGCAGAGAGATGACGAACCATTGCGTGAGTATGTCGCACGATTCAGCCATGAATACTCGAGATGTCCGGATACCGATGACAGGGCAGCCTACGGCGCCTTCAAGAGTGGCCTACGGTCCTCACACTTTCGGTATTTGGTACACAGCAGCAATTGGCGTACGTACGATGAACTCATGAAACAAGCGGCAATCCACGCCAAAGCTGAATACTTCAACTCGAGGGCCGAGCCCACGGCTCGGCAGAGCAAACCCATACAGCGGTCCTCCACGGCACAGGCATCGCCGTTCGCTCCAGTGGCACAAACTGCAGAACACCTTGAAAGCCACAAGCGCAAAGACGCCGGAAGCTCCCAAAGGGGGAATTCCAAGAAAAACAAGAGCAGGTACGGCAGGGACAACTACCGATCCCCACTACCGGCACATAACCAGGGGACAGAGGTGTTCACCCTGCTCAATACCTCCTACGAGGCAGTGCTGATGAACGAAAATGAGATAATCCCGAAGCCAGCATTCCGAAAGCCCAGTCGGCAAGACGGCAGGGATACAGGGAAATTCTGCTGATACCACCAGCAGAATAGCCACAACACTGAGGACTGCATCAGCTTGCGGAAGATCGTCGAGCGGTTGATTCGGGAAGGCAAACTGGATCAGTACATAGCCAGGCCGCAACAGGCGCCAGTGCCGAACGCCAACCGGCAGATCAACATGATCAGCACGATCAACGAAGGCCTAACCCTGGCCGGGGCATCCAACCGATCGATAAAGCAGTATGTCAGGGCGGCACAGTACCCCCAAGTCCTCGGCATTGAAAGTAGCCGCCACACAAAGATGCCGAAAGTCAGGTGGGAACCCATCACCTTCTCCGAGGAAGAAGAGGAAGGGATCATCTACCCACATAACGACCCTATGATCATCCGAGCCGAGATTGCCGAGTTCGATGTCGGACGAATCCTGATCGACAATGGAAGTTCGGTAAACGTCATCTTCACCGATGCATTCAAAGAACTCGGGATAGATGACAGCCAGGTCAATCGGCAACTCTCGCCTCTCCTAAGCTTTTCGGGAGACCTGGTCCAGCCAATCGGCAGTGTTAGTCTGCCAATCTCTTTCGGCACAGCCCCACGAAGGACCATGGTCTACGACCAGTTCCTTGTGGTGGACTGTCCTACGGCGTACAACGTTATTGTCGGCCGAACGGCGCTCACGGCAATAAAGGCCCACTTGTCCCCCCACATGCTACTCATGAAGTTCCCAACCTGCTACGGCACGGGGGCAATCAGGGGCGATCAATTGAGCGCTCGGAACTGCTACGTGTTGTGTTTATACAGCTGCACCAAAATGGATTCAGTTGCATCCTCAACTTGTGATACTCGCAAGTGCACGAACCGTTGGTAGTTTAGCGTATGTAAGTGCGAGGTCGATTCCACAGGGATTGGTGATTGAATGATCCAATCCCTACACAAAACAGAAATGAAAAAGAAAGGAAATAAATACAACAAGAAAAAAAGAAATAACTCAAGCAAATAAGTTCCCAAGTTCAATTAGATTAATGGATTGATTCTAGCTAAAGTATGATTAAGCCATGGTGTGTGGTCATAACCTTGTGTTCCTAATTCCCTAATTTGATCATTTGTTGTCTAACCTAAAATTAAGCATTAGGAACCCATTAAGCATAGAAGAACATTTTAAACAACCAAGTATGTATCTAATCCCTGTTGTCGAATGTCCATACATACTCTTCCTATTCATAGTTCAATTCGAATTAAAGCATGGTGTATACTCTTAATTCAAACCAAGATAGCTAACATGCAAGCCTAAATGGTGATCAATCATTCAAACTAGCATATTAACTTATAAGCATAATGAATAAGAACAAAAACCATAATTGAAACTTGGAAACTAATTCAACTTGAAAACTTAAGAAAAGAATTTACATAATGAAAAGTAGAGTGGAACTAAGAAAACTTGAAGGAAAATTTAGTAAAAACATTATTGTTACAACAATTGACAACTTGAAAGGAAACTAAGAGAATTTGAGGGAGAGAAGGGAAGGGAGCTCTAGAGAAGTGTTTGAGAGCTCCCCCCCTTGGGGTCTGTTTACAAGCTTAGAGAACTTCCCTATTTATAGGCCTAGGGGAAGTGAAAATCTGAATTCAATATGGCTAATGCATACAACACTTGTTTTATAAAATCTGAAATGGTTGATGCACTTGTATTAGAAAATCTAAATTGGGTGATGCACTTGTATTAGAAAATCTTGAATTGGTTGATGCACTTCACCAATAGATCCCACCAGCAGCCCTAGCTCATCTTCATGTCACCATGACCAAGCTTCCAACCAGAAATGATAGCTCATACCTAGCTCACCATGACCAAGCATCCAACCAGCACATGCTGAGGTCAGCATGACCAGCAACTTCAAGGGCTTACAACTTGGGCTTCTCTTAATCAAATTAGGACTTTAAGCACTCGAAATTGAAGTTCGGAATGTCTTCTTTCCAGCCATACAAGTATTGGCCCAATCCAAGCTCGGAGGAGGAAGTTAAGGCCAAAACAAATTGCTAACTCGTTTTGCTCGCTGACAAAAATCCATCCTGAGCATGGTTCTGTGTTTGCTAGGTAACGGACTCCAGATTTATCCAATGGGGCTGAATTTTGGATATGTTATAGTACACACCAATTGGAACAACGTTCATGAAGAATGTGGCCTCATTCGAGCTATGTAGATTTGTTGAAACAAAGCTTGCAATATGACCTACGGAACTGGACTGGCAGGGGGCTGTAGCCAAAATGAGTTTGTCTTTAAGCTCTTCATCCATTCATCCAAATTAGGCCTTAACATGCTTGAATTGCATGAATTATGCTCTCTAAAGCCATCATTATTACCTAAAGCTCAATGAACTGAAAGATAAACACAAAAAGGATTAAAAGCACAAGTTTAACTCAAAAACATAACCAAATCATAAGCTAGAAGGGTACAAAATGATATACAATTATGAACCGATCAGATACCCCCAAACCTAGATTTTGCTAGTCCTCAAGCAAAACAAAAGGAAAACGAAGAAAAATAAAACAAAATAAGAAGTTAACTAGACCACTTTCGTAGGTAACTCGATTGCATTGAGCGTATGCAACAAGCCTTTAAACCTCTAGGCATCCCTAGTAGGAGGAGTTGTGTCTCCTGAGGGTTTAACAGATACGATACCCACAAACGTTTTACTGACTCTGTAAAACAAAGTAATTAGAAAACTTAAAAGATTTGTTAGTTCTTAAGCAAAATAAAAAACAAAAACAAAAAAAAATAAAAATAATTACATTAACAAAAACAAAACAAAACAAAACAAAAAAAAATAAAAAAAACAAAAAAAAAAAACAAAAAAAAAAAATATTACAAAAAAAAAAAGAACTCAAAACAATCTTTCCGAACATTTTCTGAAGAGAAATGACTCATGCACATGACTCAAAAGTTTTAACAATAAAAGCTCAATTTTAAACATTATTCACAAAGCGGCAAAGTTCAAAACATAATATGCTCAAAGTGTGGTAGTGTGATAGCCAAATGCAACAAATTCCCCAATCTTAGTTTTCACACAATTTCAAAAATCATACAAAGCACAAGTTCAACTTCAAATCTCACCAAAGTTGTCCTCTCACAAATGAATCACTTGGAAGAGGGCTATAATGCAACACTCAGTTATAAACATGAGATTAGAGTTAAACCATAAAGACTTAATTCGAAATAGAAAGATGAAGAACTTGCATTAATATGATCTCAAGAAGGATGCCAAACACTTAAAAGTAGAAAAATAAATGCAATTCAACCACATGACATTTAAGATCAATTTAGGTCTTTAGCATAGGTTGTAATGGGGCCAAGGGTGTAAGGTGAGTAAGAAATGAAGGGTATGGATAAAACAAAGTCCAAGAAACTCAAAATATAAGAGCATAAAACAATTGTTTGCAAGACTTCGAATCATCACGATTAGATTTTTTCTTTTACACGATCAAAACTCCTTATACCTTCATTTACAATTATTCATACTCCTTTCCTTGAATTGAACAAACACCAATTTATTTAGAAGGCCCAAAAATGAAACCCAAAAATGAAATTTCATTCAACCACCACTTAATCACAATTTTTCTCTTTTCTTTTCTTTTCTTTCACCAATTGAGTGAATTTTTTTTTTTTTTCTCTTTATGTAATATCCCTTCCCAAACTTAGCATGAAAAACACATCCGAATTAGAGCTCATGAATTCCTTAGAAAGGTAAATATTTGTTTTTCGGGCTAAGGCGAGGAAATATAATTGGTAAAATGAAAGAAAAGGTTTACATGTAGGCTCAAAATGGTTAACAATGGAAAATCATGCTTAAGCATGCATAAGGTTAGCTTGAAAGGCACAAACGATCCAAAGAAGGCCTTAATATCATTTCTTTAAATGTCATGAAATCAAATTGCATAAGAATGAATGACTTTTAAGTGTTCAACCAAATCAATGAATAATGAGATCAAACAACAACTTTGATGACAAGAAAATAAGAGTATGTGTATAACACTCATGAAATGAAGCACAAGGCTCAAAAGCTCACATTATATGGTTATATAAGTCTAATTTATGCTTGATACAATTCTTTAGATCATGCAAATCCTTTAATTGGAAAATTATGAAACAAATGGCAAGTGCAAAGAAGGTTTCGAACATGTCATGCTAGAACGATGCCAAATTAATTAATTAATTAATTATTATTTTTTACAATAAAAATTTACAAGGAAAAAAATAAATAATAAATAAAATTCAATTTTTTATTTAAGTCATGCAACATTTATCACAATCTCATCAAATGTGTTCGGAAAGTGACTAAACAAAACAAGATTCAAAACAAGAAAGAAATTTAAATTTTTTAAAAATTTTTTTTTTTAAGAAAAACCAAGTTTACTTGCTAAACTCCAATACCCCCAAACCTAGAAATGAGCATTGTCCTCAATGTTTAAAAATTAGCCACAAACAATGTCATAACAACAAATGAAAGGTATTAAAGCAAATTAAAAAAAAATCACAAAATCACAAAAGAAAACAAAAACAAAATAATTATAAAATAAAAATTACAACACAAACAAACAAACAAACAAAAAAAATGAAACAGTAAACCCTAATCACACAATTTCGAAACCCAAAAAAAAATTTTGAAGCCCAAAGCCCACAATTTCGAAACACAAACCACGGTGAATTTAACCCACTTTGAAACCCAAACTAAAGTGAAACCCGACCCACAATTTGTTTTAATTTCCGGCTTTTTATTATTATTTAGTTTTGTAAAAACAAACTATCGAACCGTGAATAGCAACACAAAGAGCGGGATTTTAACATGGGTCATGATGTCTCGGTTCAGTGTAAGGGACCAACAGACAGGGTGAGACATGTGTCGACACATAGAGGCGCCGCAGACTCCACAAGCAAAAATTACGGGCTCATGGAAAGGCGCGAAGACTTTACTGAACGCGTTCGTTCAGAAAAGACACGTCGTGATAAATGAGTTGGGTATGGTTGGAAGGCGAGAAGGTTGTGGGACTCAAGGAATGCTGGAGATTCAGAAAATGCTCAGATGCTGCAATGGCTAGGGTTTGTCAAAGACTAAGTCTATAAGAAAGGGTGAAAAAAAACGCAAACTCAGAAACACACAAAAGAGAAAAGAAAGAAAGAAGAAAAGAGAGTGAGAAATCAAATGGCCTCTAACTACCCATTTTCATTGGATCTCAACCTAGCTCCACCGACTCAGACACGAGGCCAAGCAGCGGCACCAGTATGGATGCCCTACTTTGCTTCCGCACGGGGGCCTGTGACAGTAACTGACTCAATACTCCTGGACAACGATGTTGCCATTGGAGTGGCTAGAAATTTAGTGACTCCTAAAGATATACGTGTTCTGGGGACAAGGGATGACAACCGGGTCGTGAGCGATGCCCTGGCACTGAGCGTGCAGAGTACGGCAACAGTCGCAAGTTTGGGTCATCGCCTACTTGCGAAGTCCCATGAGGTAGAGGTGCTAAAAGGTCAGTTGGCGGCGGAGCGAAGTATGGTTGAAGAGTGTCAGACTGCTATAAAAAGCTTGAAAAGGGAGAGGTCAAGGATAGTGGAGGTGAATCGACACCAGCTAGAAGTATTGCGGGACGAGAATAAAAACCTATCAAAAATGGTAGAGTTGTACTCTCGCGACATGCGAAAACAGCTGGAGGACCTAGACCGACCGGGTAAACGCAAACAAGCAGATCGCGAGAGTAGTTACGCTCAAGCTAAGATTGCGATCTTTGGGAGCTCAAGTGATGAGCCCCAAGAAGCTGTGCGTGAAGCCCCGGAAGAGGACAGCCAGAGGGCCAAACTCAAAGCTCCAATGGTCGAGACACCAAGCACCGAGAAGAAATGATTTCCTACTGCATTATTGTTGTTTTTATTTTATTTTGTTGTTTTTGTATTTTCGTTATTTTGTTTTGAAAATAAAATAGTAAAGTTGCAGAAGAAAAAAAAAACGGAAAAGAAAGCACACTTCCCAAACTTAAATCAAATAAAGACGACAAACGGAAAAGAAAGCACAGTTCCCTAACTAAAATAAAATAAAGATGACAGCCGAAAGGAAAAAGCAAAAACACAAAGCTCTAGAAAATGATAGTAACGGGCAAAAACATAAAACACCAGAAAACACGGAAAAAAGAAAAGTAAAGTGAAAGTAAAGGTGCTCCCCCTTGAAGCGATTAGGTCGAGCATGCCCGGGAAATCCGAAATGGTGTTGGCTTTCTCTCATCAGCGTATGTCTATTTAAACCACACCTCTGCAAGCGGATGATACCCAGCATTTCTTCCTGCAAACTCAAGGAAAAACATCAAAAAATTCAGAAGCAAAACAAATGGCATCCTCATGCACTCACCTTGATGATCTCAACCTTGAGCTCTCACTTGCACCACCGAATGCCCAGACAAGGGCTCCTCCAAACACTGTCTTTCCAAACTCATCATATCATCACGGCACGGCCTCAAACTTTGCTGAGGCAATACCGAACTTTTCTGAGGCACTGTCGAACAGAGCAGTGCTGCTAGGAGGCATGATTAGCAGCAAGCTCACTCCGACAGATCATCTGCATGTGGCACAGAGATCTGATAAGGCAGCAGTAGAGGAGTCCCACAATTTAACTGTGCTCCACGCGGTCTCCGCTACCAATTTGGGCATGCGATTACTGGCGAGGACAAGGGAGTGTGCCGCGATGAGCGAGGAAATAGCTTCCTTGAAGGCTATGGTGGCGGACTTGCAGAAGCGGCTCTACTGTGCCAATCAGCACGTGGAAGCACTGCAGAGGAAAAATGAGGACCATGTCGAGCTGCTGCAGATTCTGCAAGTAAGAGAAAATAGAGGCAAGCCATGATGATGATGATGAAGATGAAGAAGAAGAAGAAGAAGAAGAAGTTTTTTTTTTTTTTTTTTTTTTTTTTTTTTTTTTTTTTTGTTTTGTTTTGTTTTTAATGCAGCGTTTGAAATAAAAATGTGTTTTAACACTCAGAAATAAACTAACTAACCATACCACGTAAATAAATAAATAAACTAACTTAACAAAACAAAAACAAAGACTATACAGAAAAGAAAACAAAGAAAATAAATAAATAAATAAAACTTAATTTAAAAACACACGAATATACAAGCAACTCACGGATGACCAGTTAAGGGCCTCAGAAAACACAGCCAGGGGATCCGGGAAGGTTGGAGGGGTCACAATGGTCCCGCTTAAAACCCAAACTTCTTAGACACCGAAGGTGTCGCCTAAAGAACTCCTAGACACTGTATTGACGGAAGTGCTTACTGGAGTTACCAAAAGTTAGCTCATATGAAAATTTTTTTTTTTTTTTTTTAATAAATTTTTTAAAGATATTGTCGTAAGAAAAAGAAACAAAAACAAATTAAGATAAATGAAACAACAAACCATAAACGAAAATGAACTAAGTACTCTAAACAAACTCAAACAAACTCAATAAATTGTTGTACTAAAAGAAACAAACCAAGAAACCAAAGAAAAAAAACAAACAGCACTTTCTATCACCTATTTATCACCATTTGGACAGAATCGTTTCTATGTTTTTCAGCTTCGACCTCTGTTCAGTTTTTAGGCTATAACTTTCCAACCGTAGGTTCAAATTTTACGTTCTTTATATGGTTGGATTCAGCATAGAAAAACAAAGAACTCAGCGTGGACCAAAAGGCAAAAACAACTACGGAAATAAACAGAATTCAAAGAAGAGAAAGGATTGAAATGCTCCCCCTTGAAGCGATTAGGTCGAGCATGGATGCACTTGGAGGTCGCGACTTCTCCCATTGCTCCACACTTCCCATTCTTATGATTGAGGTTGCCATCTCTCTCCATTTATTATTGAGCTATAATAAATTGCTAAAACAAACATAGAAAACTTGAAACGGAATTAAAGGATTACGAAATATAATAAAAAACTAAAAATGAAAAGGAAAAATCAATACAAGTCCAATTCCATGCTTCAAAGCAACAAGCACCAATGGGTTGTGTAAGCTGGGACTTAAACCCAGTTCTCTTGCTTGTTGGGCAATTGTCCTTTTCTGTTGGACTACAAACACAACTTGTCCATTAACGTCATTAACTTTAAAACTTGAAATTGTCTAGTTAAGAAAAAAAAATAAAGTAGGAAAGCCAAATAGAATCAAACAATGTTACCGATCCCCGGCAACGGCGCCAAAAACTTGTTGCGTTTATACAGCTGCACCAAAATGGATTCAGTTGCATCCTCAACTTGTGATACTCGCAAGTGCACGAACCGTTGGTAGTTTAGCGTATGTAAGTGCGAGGTCGATTCCACAGGGATTGGTGATTGAATGATCCAATTTAGTTTCCCTACACAAAACAGAAATGAAAAAGAAAGGAAATAAATACAACAAGAAAAAAAGAAATAACTCAAGCAAATAAGTTCCCAAGTTCAATTAGATTAATGGATTGATTCTAGCTAAAGTATGATTAAGCCATGGTGTGTGGTCATAACCTTGTGTTCCTAATTCCCTAATTTGATCATTTGTTGTCTAACCTAAAATTAAGCATTAGGAACCCATTAAGCATAGAAGAACATTTTAAACAACCAAGTATGTATCTAATCCCTGTTGTCGAATGTCCATACATACTCTTCCTATTCATAGTTCAATTCGAATTAAAGCATGGTGTATACTCTTAATTCAAACCAAGATAGCTAACATGCAAGCCTAAATGGTGATCAATCATTCAAACTAGCATATTAACTTATAAGCATAATGAATAAGAACAAAAACCATAATTGAAACTTGGAAACTAATTCAACTTGAAAACTTAAGAAAAGAATTTACATAATGAAAAGTAGAGTGGAACTAAGAAAACTTGAAGGAAAATTTAGTAAAAACATTATTGTTACAACAATTGACAACTTGAAAGGAAACTAAGAGAATTTGAGGGAGAGAAGGGAAGGGAGCTCTAGAGAAGTGTTTGAGAGCTCCCCCCCTTGGGGTCTGTTTACAAGCTTAGAGAACTTCCCTATTTATAGGCCTAGGGGAAGTGAAAATCTGAATTCAATATGGCTAATGCATACAACACTTGTTTTATAAAATCTGAAATGGTTGATGCACTTGTATTAGAAAATCTAAATTGGGTGATGCACTTGTATTAGAAAATCTTGAATTGGTTGATGCACTTCACCAATAGATCCCACCAGCAGCCCTAGCTCATCTTCATGTCACCATGACCAAGCTTCCAACCAGAAATGATAGCTCATACCTAGCTCACCATGACCAAGCATCCAACCAGCACATGCTGAGGTCAGCATGACCAGAAACTTCAAGGGCTTACAACTTGGGCTTCTCTTAATCAAATTAGGACTTTAAGCACTCGAAATTGAAGTTCGGAATGTCTTCTTTCCAGCCATACAAGTATTGGCCCAATCCAAGCTCGGAGGAGGAAGTTAAGGCCAAAACAAATTGCTAACTCGTTTTGCTCGCTGACAAAAATCCATCCTGAGCATGGTTCTGTGTTTGCTAGGTAACGGACTCCAGATTTATCCAATGGGGCTGACTTTTGGATATGTTATAGTACACACCAATTGGAACAACTTTCATGAAGAATGTGGCCTCATTCGAGCTATGTAGATTTGTTGAAACAAAGCTTGCAATATGACCTACGGAACTGGACTGGCAGGGGGCTGTAGCCAAAATGAGTTTGTCTTTAAGCTCTTCATCCATTCATCCAAATTAGGCCTTAACATGCTTGAATTGCATGAATTATGCTCTCTAAAGCCATCATTATTACCTAAAGCTCAATGAACTGAAAGATAAACACAAAAAGGATTAAAAGCACAAGTTTAACTCAAAAACATAACCAAATCATAAGCTAGAAGGGTACAAAATGATATACAATTATGAACCGATCACTACGCCACAGCATTGAAATCGGCAGCTCCCCACAAACAAAAGGAAGCCTTCACGGTCGCAAGCTTGCCGAACGGCAATGAACTAGTGGACGATCCAAGGGAGGAAATGCCCACTCCGGTGGCACAACCTGCCGAAGATCTCGAAACGGTGGCGCTGGACGAATGTCGACCGGAGCGGTGTGTAAGGATCGGTACCATGATGAACGCCACCCTCCGTTCCGAATTCATCCAGTTCCTTCGGCAGAATTCGGAGGTCTTTGCCTGGTCCTACAATGACATGCCGGGCATATCCCCTGATATCATCAGCCACAAGCTGAGCATCTCGCCAGCATTCAAACCGGTCAGGCAAAAGCGCCGATCCTATGATGCCGAACGGTATGAAGCCATGAAGAACGAAGTGGACAAACTCATGACCATCGGCTTCATCCGGGAGGCTGTATACCCGGATTGGCTAGCAAACTCTGTCATGGTTCGGAAGGCAAAAGGCGGGTGGCGAATGTGCCAGGACTATACTGACCTCAATAAGGCCTGTCCGAAGGATAGCTTCCCGTTGCCACGCATCGATCAGCTGGTTGACGCCACTGCCGGTCACGAGCTGCTTAGCGTCATGGACGCATACTCTGGATATAACCAGATCTTCATGCACCCTGCCGACAGCGAACACACGGCGTTCATAACAGACAAAGGCCTGTATTGCTATAACGTCATGCCGTTCGACATGAAGAATGCGGGGGCAACCTATCAGAGACTGGTCAACCGAATCTTCGCCGAGCAGATCGGAAGCACCATGGAGGTCTACGTGGATGACATGCTAGTAAAGAGCCGAACGGCAGGAGAGCATCTGAAAAACCTATCGCTCATGTTCGGCATCTTGAAGGATTACCGAATGAGACTCAACCCGACGAAGTGCGCCTTCGGCGTATCTTCTGGGAGATTCCTCGGTTTCATGATTAGCCAGAGGGGCATCGAGGCTAACCCCGACAAAATCAAGGCCATAATCGACATGGAGGTACCGAAGACGCAGAAGGACATCCAGAGCCTTACCGGACGAGTGGCAGCCCTCACTCGCTTCATCTCCAAAGCCACAGACAGATGTGCACTGTTCTTCAAAGCCTTGAAAGGGGGGCAAACATCATATAGAGTGGACTACCGAATGCGACAAAGCGTTTCAAGACTTGAAGGACTACATGGGCAGAGCACCGTTACTTTCCAAACCTCTTCCTGGGGAAATACTCTCCCTATACCTATCGGTATCCAACACTGTCGTCAGCTCAGTGTTAATACGAATACCTGAGAGGGCGGAGCTACCGATTTTTTACGTCAGCAAGGCCCTTCAGGGGGCAGAGTCTCGGTACCCCCCACTCGAGCAGCTGGCTTTAGCTCTGGTCGTTTCTGCCCGGCGGTTAAGGCCCTATTTTTAGGCCCACACCATCATCGTTCTGACCAACCAGCCCCTTCGGCAAGTTTTTCAAAAACCAGAAACATCCGGAAGGCAGGTGAAATGGGCGATCGAGCTAGGAGAATTCGACGTACAGTTCAAACCCAGGCCTGCCGAAAAAGGACAAGCCGTAGCAGACTTCATCGCTGAACTAACACCTTCGGAGGCTTCAGAACCTGAAAAAACCCCTCCACAGGAAGGCCTACCGAACGGCAGTCGTCTCGACCAGTCAACTCCTTTCTGGATCCTACATGTTGACGGCTCGGCAAACCAACAAGGATGCGGAGCTGGTCTGGTACTCACCGCTCCCGATGGAGCCAAAATTGAATATGCCATCAGGTTTGGCTTCCGAACGTCCAACAACGAAGCCGAATACGAGGCGCTTTTGGCCGGCCTACGGCTCGCCAGAAGCATGGGGGCAATTCAGATCAGCATCTACAGCGACTCGCAGCTAATAGTGAACCAGGTGACTGCCGATTTCGCAGCAAAGGACGCGTCAATGACGGCGTACCTCACGGCAGCACACCAACTGCTAAAAAAGCTCCGGGTGTACGAAATTCGGCAGATACCAAGAAATGAGAACAGTCATGCCGACGCCCTCGCTAGACTGGCTTCGGCAATCAACGACAAAGTGGGTCGAAAGATCCCCGTCGAGATACTGACCCTTCCGAGCACCGCCATTACCGAGATCTACGCTATAGAGTACAACAACACATGGATGTCGCCTATTCATGCTTACCTAACGAACGGCACCCTCCCTGCAGACAAGGCCAAGGCCAGACAGCTGCGTTACCGATCGACAAGGTACATTGTCATCAACGACATTCTGTACAAACGTGGCTACTCGACCCCCTACATGAAATGTATCACCGAAGAGCAGGGCGAATATGTCCTTCGGGAGATCCACAGTGGTGTCTGCGGCGATCACTCCGGTTCTAAATCCCTGGCCCACAAGGCCTTTCGGCAGGGCTACTATTGGCCATCCATGCACAGGGATGCAATCGCGATGGTAAAGAAGTGCGACAAGTGCCAACGGTTCGGCAATATCCCGCACCTGCCTGCCGAACCCCTCACGCCAATCGTAAGTCCTTGGCCGTTTGCCCAATGGGGACTTGACCTAATCGGACCAATGCCGCAGGGCAAGGGACAGGTTAAGTATGCAATTGTTGCCGTGGACTATTTCACGAAGTGGGTTGAGGCCGAAGCTCTTGCCACCATAACGGCGGCAAGAGTCGAGGAGTTTGTCTGGACCAATATCTGTTGCCGCTTCGGCATCCCCTACGCCATCATCACTGATAACGGCAGACAGTTCGACTCGGAGCTCTTCAGGCAGTTCTGCACTCGCCTCAAAATCAACCTATTCTTCGCCTCCCCAGCTCACCCTCAATTGAATGGCCAGGTAGAGGCCGTAAACAAAATCATTAAGAAACTTTTGAAACGGCAACTCAACAGTGCTAAGGGCGCTTGGCCGGAGAAGCTTCCCGAAGCTCTGTGGGCCATACGAACATCCTACCGAACCTCCACGGGGGAAACTCCCTTCAGCCTTGCATTCGGCTCAGAGGCCGTTGTCCCAGTTGAGATCGGTGAGTCTTCTTACCGAACGGAAAGCTTCGAGCCAAAGGCTAACGAGGCAGCACTCGCGTTGAGCCTAGATTTAATCGAGGAGCGCCGAACGGTAGCCAACCTTCGGAACGAAGCTTACAAATAGCGCGTCTCTCGGTACTACGACTCAAGGGTCAAACCACGCTCCTTCAGAATCGGGGACTGGGTCATGCGCAAGGTTTCGCTTGCAACCAAAAACCCAACGGAAGGAACCCTCGGACCTTCCTGGGAAGGACCCTATGAAATCATCGGCATCCTTCGATCCGGCACCTACAGGCTCCGAGGCACAGATGGGAAGACCCTCGATCACCCATGGAATGTGGACCATCTCAAGAGTTATTTTAAATAAAGCCCCCTAACCAACGGCAGAGAGGAATTTGTATTTTTGCCTACGGCACTTATATATAAAATGAGATTATTCAGTCGCTTATGTTTGAAACATTATAGCCTAAACGACACCTTTTTCAAAAACAATGTTTCGGTAGGGCCCACTATTTACGAGCCACAGCAACATTGCCTACGGCAATCAAAAGCTACGCTTTTTATGTTAACTACCGATTCAGAGAGGCCTTGCCCACGGCATCTCTATGGACGAAAGGCTATTGGGGCCTTGTTCCTACCGATGCGCATGATACTTTGGTTATGGCAACTAGGTATGAGCCAACGGCAGTATCGCTACTTTGGGTTTATCTACCGAAGGTAGGGACACTTTGCTAATCCAAAGCAAATAAGCTCCAAAGTGGCCAACGGCCCAATCGGTAATTATCCTAAGCAGTTATTAGCCTACGGCAGTAACAAAGCACGGAAAGAATTCGAACCAAAGATGAGCGAAAACGCACTGATTTGAAGAGAAAAATAACTTAAATTAAAAAGATGCCCTCGGCATCAATATGTTCAGAAATTTTGCCCACGGCAATTAAAAATACATAACAAAGTTACAAAATTATGAAGTAGCTCAGGCCTCGGCAGTCCGATCTCCCTGGTCATCGGCAGTCTCGACCACGGCGTCAACAGTGGCATCAGGGGCACCCTCGGTATCAGGCCCATCGGTTTTTTTCTGGGGCATCCTCCCCTTCGTATTCTTCGATCATCTCCTCAGTGACACCTTCCGGCAGGGGAGGGGGATCGGCAGCGAAGTTCAAGTTAAGTTTTTGCCCTGGGTTGAACCGCTTGAAACGGTAGATGAGGTTCGCCATCTCCGAAGCCACTTCATTGTCCACCAGAGAGGTGAACTCAGCGGAGGAACGGTATCCCCTGATGGCTTCGTTAACGGCAGCCTCTATCTCCGCTGCCTTCGACTGCTCAGAAGCCTCGAGCACCGCCTGCACAGCCACCTTGGCACCCTCGGCATCCCTAACGGCCTGCTCCGCACCGTCCAGGGCCTCGCGCATCTCGGCAAGCTTCGCCTCGTGCGCCTGGATTTGCGGTTCGGCAGCATGCATATCCTCCACGAGATGGGCGTGGTCCTGGAGAGCCTTCGCAACATCGGCAACCTTGGAGCAGCCGTCCTCATAGAGCCGTTTCGCGCGTTCGGTAGCTGTGATGGCCCTCTTCATGCACAGCCACATGTCCATCGACGCCTGAAAAATGAAGCCACAAGTTAGTACCGAACGAAAAATAACAACAACAAAAACACAATGGGAGTCAAAAGTGTACCGTGGCCTGGAGACGGAAGGCGCGCCCCGCCTCTTCCCGAAGAGCCCTGTTCGGCAGATCGTCGCCCTCGGTGGGTCAGATAGCCGCACCCTTTTAGGGGTGGAGGCGGCATCCAGGTCTACCGTCAATGGCCGCTTCCCGAACGCCTTGGAAGAAGCGGCATCGGCACCCTGTACCGGGTTAAGGACCAGCTCGTTAAGCGGCACCCTTCGGCTCACGGGTTCGGCATGGCGCTGCCTCTGCCGTTCGGAAGGAGGCTTCTCCTCAACGTCAGCCTGGGCGACCTTCTCTGCAGAAGCCTCTGGCTGTCGTTTCTGCTTCTTCCCCTTTGCGAGCACTTGGAGGCGCCTCTTCGAGGTCTCCGACATCTTCTTAGCCTCGGCAGTCTTCCTGGCCTCTGACACTGCAAGAACGGAACGGTGGAGTTAGCCGAAGAAGTTTAAAAATAAAAAAAAATAAAAAAAAACTCAAGTGAACTTACTCTCGGTAGGGTTTGCAAGACGGGCTCTGATGAGGTTCTCGGTGAAGAGGAACTGTGGGTATTCCCTGTCACCAGCAGGAACTTTCAGCCTAACCTTGTCAATCTGCCGAAGTTCTGATTGGGTTGCCGTGGGCTGCTTCAGTTTGCCTGCAAAAATAAGGAAGTTAGGTTAGTCCACAAAACAAAAACAAGTACCCTACCGATCGGCATGGTAAAGACCTACTGGCAATCTGAAAGGTGGTGGGAATATGGAAGCGCACGGGCACTCCCGAGGGCGATTCCCAATCACCAGAGAGGAGAACCCGCCGATTCCTCCAGGACTTCTGGGAGGTTGGCATGGCCGCAAGAAAATGGCCCCTTTCGAAAGCCTTGAGACAGTTCGCCTGAACCCAGCCACCATGATCGGTACTCTTGGACTTGGTGATGCTGTACAAGTAGGAGAACTGCTCGTATGAAGGCCCCTCCTCATCGGCAAGTCCGAATGCCGTTACAACCCCCATCAGAACGGCCCAGAAGTTCGGATTGAACTGCCCTGGGGCATACCCAATCTGAGCCAGGATCCGTTGAACTGGAGGCTGCAACGGCAGCCTAACGCCCTGCTGAAGGACATCGGTGAAGAACGCAACCTCGCCGTCCTTGGGGTTGCTCAGGGATTCGGTAGGGCTCGGGATCCTCATCCCTACCGAATTAGGGATCATGTACTCTGCCCTAATCCTCGCCAGCTCACGGTAGGTCAGCTTATTGGGCGGTAGGTAACCTACATTGAACAGCTGCTCCCTCGCTACCCCCATCGGCACCCTTTGGTTCCCGCTGTTCACTATCGTTACCCTCGGCAAAATAACTGGCTCGGAAGACTCTCCACGGCCAGAGGTGGAAGCCTCGTCACGGTGACTAGAAGATGCCTCCGACATCCGAATGTCTTCCACCTGAGGTTCGGGATGCAGGCCCAACCCAGCTTGACGACCGTCGCTATACACAGCCGCCAACGGTAGGGGCTGACTAGTCATAAGCCCCTTACCAATCCCATGAGTGGGCGCAGGTCTAAACCTCTCGCCAACGACCTCAACCTCAGAGTCACTATCACTCTCGGTATCTTGGCCCATCTCCTCACTTTCGGTATCCCTTCGCCCATCTGGAGACTCCTCGTCAAATGCGTTGGACTCACTCTCGAACCCCGACTCGCTATCAGACATCTACAAAAACAACGGAAGGAAACTAAGGGCCATACAAGGAGCTATCTTACCGATGCCTACGTCTCTACCTATGGCAACTAGACTACCGAACCACACCCCACTTGCATCAAGTTCTAAGTTTAGTTCAAACCATGGAAGGACGTATGCACAATGAAAGAAAAAATAGCAAAGTTACCGAACGGTACCTTGTGTGAATTAGAATGTAAGGGCAAGAATCGCTCTGCCTTCCATTTGCTTTCACCGGAAATCGTCTCTGGTACCGAATCAAGTCGCCGGAAATCGCCTCTGTTACCGTTTGCTCTCGTCGGAAATCGCCTGGACAGAGCTCTCGCCTCACTCACAAATGCAAAGTGAGTTTTGCCTCAGAGACTCCTTCTATTTATAGGGCGAAAGTTGCAACGGTACGCCTCGAGATACCAAACGGTGCATTAATGGCGCCGCTCCGCGTGATAAGACACACCACGTGTCGTGCGCTGAGTGGAACCTCTGACAGCACGCTGGGTGCAGAAGACGAAGCGTCATTCTGTCCCATCACTACCCCTCACTGTGCACGAAGTCGCATGAGAAAAGATCAAACTCGCCCAAGTTAACAAGACATCGACAAGCATCTCTCGGAACCCCTTAACATACCAAATACTGCCGAACGGTAACCCTCGAAGTGGCGACTCTTGAGTTTCCGGGTAAGTTTTTGAAGTCAATCGGCACCAGGGCAAGGCCCCAGCGCTCCTCCCTGACAAACTACCGAACGGTAGATTAACCGAGCGGCTACCGAAGAACATGCAAGTCCTCGACCGAGAAATCTCGCTCGAGAACTTGGGGGACTCTTGTTTACACCCAAAATAAACGGCCAATAAGAGCAGGACACGTGGAGGAGACTGGGTTTGGTCAGAGGCGCCCTCGGTACCCTACCTACCGATCACTACGTTAGGGCAACGCCCACTCCTGGGACACGTGGCACGCTCCCAAGCGACGTCCACAGTCCCACATCGAAATTATCAACAAATGCACACCTCCCAAGACCTATAAAAGGAGGCCAACTATCCCAAAATAGAGGTAATCAGAACTTACGGCATACAAGCCTATTGATCTGTCAGTTGAACTTTCTATTCCCGAACTTACTTAAGCATCGGAGAGCCTTCGGCCGGTACCACACCGGTGCCTTGGGTCTTACCGAGCGTTCTCTCATTTTTGCAGATCATGCTCCCTACCGAGGCCACAAGCATACCGAAGGCATAAAATTACTAAGTTGACCCTCAAAGTCAGAGAACCGCTTTTTGGCGTCAACAACGCATATCCCCTTGGCCTGAAGCACCAAGGCCGTGAGATTTGCGACGCCAAACAACTCAATGTGTTGATCATGTAGGTATAAGTCTTGACTGGTGGTTTGGAGTTTTTCCGATCGCCTGAAATCGCTTTGAACACCCACACGTTGCCGGCGCGTGTGGCGACACGTGGGCCACTTTTTGGCTGGTCTTTGAGTCCTAAAACAATCCCCATGTTATCTCGAGCATGACGGTATTCTCGGATTTGAATTTGGTTATCGTTTGACCGTCGATCGGATATCGCATATTAGGCGTTATCCGGGTTCGATATGTTCGGACCGTTGGATCGAGTCCATTTTTTAATATGTTGATCTAGGCATCCCTAGGATCGTGTAGGAATTCGTGGATCATGAATTGGAGCCCCGGATGTTACGAATCAATAACTCAAAGTTTGCGTTAAATGATAACCGTCCAATTGTGTGATCGCGAGCAATCTGACTGTTCGATTCGAACCAAACTTGCAAGACGTGTATTCTAAACCTTGTAGAACCCATAGGAACTTCCGGATCATAGAACGGAGGTCGTGGGCCCCGCGGTTTCAATTGACCAAGTTTGGACAGTTTGACCCTCAGTTGACCGTGAAATCTTCCGAGGTAGTTTCACCCTTCGAGAAGTACTAGAACGACCATGTAAACGAGTCTTGACCGTTATTTGAGCTATTCTAATTATGTTGGGATTAGGAGATTGTTTTATAGTATCATATGCAATTCTTGGATATCATATTGACAATTGAAGTTATGGAATGGATGAGCTTGGAATTTCTTGCATAAATAAGTTTTGATTGAATATTGATTTAATTTGGGTTAATGAGGATATGGGACCTCTAAGGGTTATTATTTATCATTATTTAATATTATTATAATTATTATTAAAGTATATGGATTGAGTGAAAGAGGGTTGTTTATGAAAGTCTATTATTTTAACTGTGGAATTTAGTATTTTATAGAAATTATGTATAAACAAATTTTGATTTTGATTTGAATTATTTTTGGGTCCTTATGGAATATATGCTTGAGAGTTTATTTTCTATACTATGAATAGATATTGGGAAAAATTGAATTAAGGAAGGGAATATTATTTGTATAATATTTATATAAGGGTTACGAACTTCACCATCATATGTACCTCCCCTGAGCACTATACCCACACATGACATTGGATTTTTCGGCGTGTGGGCTTCCTTGGTTACTGATTCTGAAATTGGTGGGTACTTGGAAATTGTGGATATAGTATGGATATGTCGAAACCCGAGCACCCTTGACGGGGTGTTACCGTAGACCCTTAACGGGGTAGTCTGCGCACGTAGGACTTGTCACAGGCGCACGAGTATTGAGGATTTTGCTGTGCGTGCTGGTAAGCCCAGTCCCCCAGTTGGACGGCTCGTCCCTAGCCACATGGTTGTTGAGGAGTCCTCCATGTGGTTCAGCCAAACGATTCCCGCGGTGGATTGTTTTCCCCAATACATGATGTGTACTATCATATGTACCTCCCCTTGAATACTAATACTTGGAAATAGTGGACATGGATACTTGGATACATGAAAATGGATAGCTGGTTAGTCTGCGTGCGTAGGACTTGTCACAGACACACGAGTATTGAGGATTCTGCTGTGCGTGCTAGTTAGCCCAGTCCCCCGGATTGGATTGTTTTCCCCTGGTTCATGATGATGGTGAGAGGTGAGTGTATTTATATATATATATATATATATGTGGATTCATTTCCGGGTTGAGACTCTTGAGATTGTTCTTCGTGAGTACTCTGCACAGGTATGAATGTTTCAGTCATGGATTGGAAAGTGTTGTTCGGCAACATATCCCTTGGATAGGGTATGGTTGCGAGGATGAACTGACATAAGAGAAGGAATTTATAATGTGTTCAGTGTGTGTTTTGTCAGATTTGAATAATCGTTGGTTTTACTTTAAATAATCGTAGATCATCTGAAATCGTGATTGTCGACATAAGAACTACGTGTGGCTTGATCCCTCACAAAGGGGTACGTAGGTAACTTGGGGTTGAACCTAGGTGTAGCCGCAAAATAAACTGTTTGAACTGTGCTTGCATTGTCCTATGTGTATATTTGAATTTTGGAAGGAGAAAGGGCTTCTCTGATTTCTGTTACGATATTTGTTACGGTTGTAAGGTTTTGCAAAGGAGTTCTAAAGTAAGAATGTTTTGGAAAATGTTGGGTTATGAGGCCAGAGGCCTGTTTATTTGTCGTGTGTAACGTTCTTTGTGCATGCTGATGTTTGGGAATCTTAAACTGTATTTTTGACAGGTGGTAAATGTCTGGTTTTTAGGGAAGACTCTACCAAAATTTCAGTAGAAAGTCTCGTCCCTCTTTTCCTTGTTTTGGAAAAGAGGCTATATAGTTAGTAAGTGGGTCCGGCATCGGCGTGATGTCGGAATTTCCACAGGATTCGTCCGGGGTCCCGAGGAATTTGGGGCGGGTCCTATAATTGAAAAATCATACGGACAAGCTCGAAAAACTGTTATATGTTGTTATTCTTTATAAAATAGCTCGTCTATGTCTATTTGGTCATTAAGTCATATCAAATTTAACGTGGAACTAGTCATTATGTGTAATCTAAGCTTGAATCCTCAATATATTTCGAAATTCAGAATTTTCAGAATCTTGAAATACATTCCAATTCCAATCCTTTTTTTTTTCCGAAATTTTCAGATTTCGGATATCGAAATTGATTTGGACTCAGCAAAATTAGAAATTTCGGATCCGAATTTCCAATCCAACTTGCACTCCTAGCTCAACCAAATAGTATAAAAGCCCAATTCATAATACATATAATTTAGTCACAAAACACAAAACTCTATAATCAAACCCTAGGAACATCAAGCAGTTGTCGCCGCCACCACAAGAAAGAGAAGGTCCATGGGAATCAACAAAGAGAATATGTAGAGCATGAGTTTGGGGGGAGCAAACTACCAACAAGCATCAAGCTCAAACGATCTAGATATTGGTCAAAATTGACTACTAACTACAAAGCTCACACCTCTGTATCAAAATCTAAGATTTGAGGATGGGTTGGGAAAAATGTAACATCCCACATCGACCAACGGAGGGAGGAGGGGGATGTGCCTTATATGTACATGTCCACCTCCATCTACCACGAGCCTTTTGGGAGCTCACTAGCTTTGGAGTCATGGGAACTCCAAAGTTAAGCGAGTTGAGGCTAGAGCAATCCCAGGATGGGTGACCCACTGGGAAGTTGCTCGTGAGCTCCCAGAAACAAAACCGTGAGGGTAGAGAGGGGGGCCCAAAGCGGACAATATTGTGCTACGGCGGAGCCGATCTCGAGATGTGATAGAAAAGTTGTTGCGGCAAACCAGTAGCAAACCAATAAAATCAAAGGGAAAGAGAAGGATTTTAGGGTATGAAATTTCATTGGAATGGGAGAAAAATAGGCTGATTTTTTTTTGTTGGGGGGAGGTTGGGGTTTGAGTGGATGAGAGGAAAAAAGAGTGAGAGAGAGAGAGAGGAGGTGTGGAAGAGATCTGGGGCAACATCTGGAAAATCATGGGAGGAAGGGCACACCAAAAAGATAAGGAAAAGCCACACCATAAGGTGGTAAAGGTGCCAAAAGAAGGCAGTGGAGAAGGAGAGAAAGTTTAGAGAGAATGAGGAGCCTCTGTGTTTGGTGGTGGTCAAAATTCACCCAATCCGTCAAGAGCGAGGTCCTCCGAACTCATTCTGTCTAAGGAATGGGAGCAATGCCGCCAATTCCAATCTAACTCTAATTTGCCAAAAATCTCAAATGGCCAATAAATTCTCCAATCGGCTATAAGAAGAAAACACAAGTTTTTTTTAAAGAGTTCTTGACTTCAATAATCAAAGGCTATAGCATATATATGTGAAGAATGCACATATATGCATAATCGATCCATACATAATATATTTATATGTATTATATATTGCAAAATTGAAATAGAATTTGAAGTGGTTGCCAAAATACCAAGTCTGCTAGCATTCAAAGGCAAGTGGCAAGACCCATCGACCTAGTGACCCAACGGCCAAGCCCTCCATATATAATAAATTTATATGTATTATATATTGCAAAATTGAAATAGAGTTTGGAGTGGTTGCCAAAATACCAAGTCTGCTATTCGAATATTTTGAGAACTCAAAGATAGTCCAACGTGGGGCCAAGCCCAACATCCAAATATTTGGAGTTCCCATACCATACACCTTGGTGGATTGTCAACCAATTCTAGAATTCTAAAATATCGAAGTTCACACGATTCCACCGAATGTCCAGATGAAGTCTCAGAGGTCCAAGCCCAAGCCACATATTTGAACCCAAGATTTTTAGAGGATTACATGCACGTGGTGGATGCCTCACAAGGAAAGAAATCTAGGAGATTGATGACAATCCGGAGTATTCCAAAACAAGAGTTCATGCAATCAAAATATCTCCATCAACGTGATCCCACGGATTTGGAGGCTTCACAAGGAAAGATTTTGAGCGAAGTTGACCATTGGCCACTTAATGGCCAGCTCATGGGCTGACGGATGCCCCTATATAAACCTCGTCATGTGATCAATGCATAATTATATATTTTTGAACCCTTCTAGCTTATGATTTCATTATGTTTTTTAGTTAAACTTGTGCTTTCGATCTCTTTTATGTTTATCATTCAATTCATTGAGATTTAGGTAGCAATGGTGGCTTTGGAAAGTAAAAGGTGCAAAATGCTACAAAAATGTGCAAACTGAGTTAGAAATTTGTTTCAGCCTTAACTCCTTCCTCCGACCTTGGATTGGCCCAAATGACATGTGGTTGGAAAGATGACATTCTGAACTTCAAGAGGATGGCTCAAAGTCATCAATTGCTTAAGGGAAGCCCAATTCATGAGCCCATAAAGTTGCTAATCATGCTGACCTAAGGATGAGCTGATTGTTGCTTGGTCATGATGAGCTATGCATGAGCTATGGTTTCTGGTGGGATTTTTTGCTGAAGTGCAACAGCCAAATAAGAAAAGAAACTGATTTTATATTGCATTGGTGTGTTAGGTAAGGTTGGTGAAGTGGGTGTTGTAGGTGGAAGTCACACTCAATTCACACCAAAAGATGAACCACATCCCGGGATTCACACTCCCACAAATCATTCCATCCATCTTCCACACTCCCATCATTCCCCAAACACATTCGGAAATCACTCTCAAACACTCCCACAACTCCAAGCACTCCAGGAATCAACCCAATGCTCTAAACAGCCCCAAATCACCAAAACTATCCCAGCAAGCCTCTCTTACATTTCCCTACGAATTTCCTCTTTCTCAGCCATCACCACTCACCCAAACTCATCCCAAATCACCTCCTTAACCTTCATACATCCTTCTAGATGTGGGGAAGCTCTTGGAGAAGCATTGTTTCTAGAATTGGGTAATCTAAGTACATAATTAATATGAACTTCTGATCAGTCCTCGTGGGTACGACCTCGTACTTGTCTTGCTATACTACTAATTGGTCTATACAACTGTGAGTTAACACAATAAATTTGGCATTGTTGCCGGGGACTGAACAAAAGTTATTCCCTGGCTATGTACCCAAGGTGCAATAACCTGAAGAAAAAAAAAAAAAAAAAAAAAGGGGCAAAAAAATCCTTCTCTCTCTCCCCTGTCGCTCACGACCAGCTCCCCCCGTCTTTCCATTTTCTTCCTTTAGCCGTCACCCCCAACCTCCATAACCACCAAATCTGGCCACCCCAACACACGAGACCGGTGCCAAAAGCACCGGCCTAGCTCCGCCGTCACACCCCACCCGACTTCCGCCACCAGCAGCCGCGAGATTCGTCAAAAAAAGCCTGAAACCCGACCGATTTTTATTCCAAACTTCCCGTCGCTCTTTCTCCGTCCTCTGGCCACCAATCTCAACGTGTGAGGTATGGTTTCTCACCTATTTTTCGTGCGCTGGCTGATGGTTGGGTAGGATTGAAATGAATTCTAGCCTAGGTAGTTCGATTTACAACCCTAAGTTTGGCCGGTTTTCAAATTGAAATTCCGGCCACTTCCGGTCATTTTTCGGGGTAGGTCCAAGAACAAAAGTGGCTCCAATCGATGTCCTGAACCTAGGGTAGGAATCTTGGCCCTCGATTTTGAAATTTTCCGGCCGCTGGAGTTTGCTCTAAACACCCACGCGTGGTCGGCGTGTGTTGCGGCGCGTGGGTACTGTAGCAGAGGGGCATTGTGTCCCGATGCGATCCCCTGGTTGTCACGAGCGTGTAGGTGTGCTCAAATTTCAATTCGGATGTCGTTTGAACCTCGAACGGATTTCGCCTATTGTGCATTATCCAGGTTCGACACGTTCGAACTGTTGGATCGCTTTCAATTTAATATAGGTTGATCTAGGCATTCCTAGGATCGTGAATCGGAGTCCCGGATATTCCGATTCACTAATTCAAAGTTTAATTAAATAATAACCATCCAATCGTGCAATCGTGATTAATCCGACCGTCAGATTTGGACCAAATTTGCAGGATTGGGTTATTTTAATGTATGGAACCTAAAGGAACTCTAGGATTGATAATTGGAGGTCATGGACCCCACGGGGTCCCAGGTTGACCGATATCGAAATTATCGCTTATTGAGTCTCGATTCTTTTTAGACCGTTCTAATCATTGGAAATGCTTAAGTGGGCATAGGAATGGTCTTAGACTAGGTTCACGCACTTTTAGGAGCCGGAGGTCAGGGTTTTGGATTAAATAATTATGTTGAGTAATTTTATTAATTAAATATTCTAATGGCTTAAATAGGTACTCGGGCACCATCTGACCCGCAGGAGGGACCCTCAAAGGGTCAAGCTAGCTCAGACGCCCAGTGAGTGGACTTTTGTTTTCTATGATCATGAATGAATTAATATGACTTTTACTTTCCTTAAAGTTTTATTATATGATCATGAATGAATTATTATGACTTTTACTTTCCAAGCATAACTATTTGAATTCAAATATTTATATTAAATTCTGTTTATGTTTAAAGAATAAATGGCTTGGAAAGTAGGAAAGGAAGTAATAACAGGATTAAAGGATATTGGCAACATGATTTAAGGACGGAATGAGGCATAGTTTTATAATTTTTCCAGTAAATATTTTTAAACCACTATAGGTACCCATGTTGCCTTTGGATATATGTTGCCTTCGGTTTTAATGTTGGCTCGATTATTATGTTGGCTTTGGATTACTATTGCCTTCGGATATTGTCTGCCGCGCAAATCTCACGGCCTGGAGTTCCGGGCCGAGGGGATGTGCGTTAACACGGGGTTTCCTGCTTTTGGGTGCGGTGCGGTTGTGCGTGGGCGTGCCAGCACGGTTTACCGTGCGTTGATGTTTCGATGAGTGTTGGATGGATGAATGGTGCGCCTGTTTGATCTGTCTTCCTGGTCAAACGATTGTAGCCGAGAGAGGAACTGGTCTCGGCTGTTAGGTTCACGGCCTGAACTACAAGGCCGTCGAGTGATGGTGTTGGTGGTGGATTTTGGGCGGTGCTCCGGCGCGCTGCTCAGGGAGCGACGGTCGTGTGATATATGGGGTGAATGAACGAACAAACAAGGATGGTGCTCCGGCGCCTTGAAAATCAAGGGTCGTATGATATATTGATGAATGGATTCTGCTTACAACCTAACACTACTCCTAGGAAAGCAAGTAAAGATATTGAAAGTGCATTACAGGAAAAAAATAAGTTGCTCCGTGGGAGGCTTGTTTTGGTGTTTGAACCCTTTGAATGTAGCTCGAGTCTTGTATTTATAGGAAGAGTCCCTGGATGAGTAATCGAGGCTGAATTTACGCATAGTGGAGTCTGATTAGCGCAAGTGGGCAGTCCAATCGACATTTGGGATCGTGAAGTATGGTGGTGAGACTCCAGAAATCCCGGTGAATCTCGGCCGCCGCTCTCGATCGTGGGTTCTGAACCTCTGGCCGTGGAGACGCATTTATGGCCTGGATAGCTGGTGAACCAACATCTCAAGCTGTCAGAATTCTTGTGAGAATGTCCACGTCTAATCACTCTGATCTTCATCACCAAATCCTGACTTCAGTCACTTCCCACCTTTCCTCATGCATTAAATGCTACTTTGTGGCCAATGGGTTTGCTGCATTAAACAGGCACTACTTCATTAAATGAAGCCTGGGACCCTGCTGTCACGTGATGATTTGCCTTTAATGCCTTGGCCGCAAATTTGTTCGGCCTCGGCCTCGGCCTATGCTTGAGGCCGAGATGATCATGCCTTAGCATTTCCTTCTTTTATTTTTAGGAAGGCGAAATACCCTGGCGAAACGCTGCGTTTCAGCCTCTGCAAACAAGTGCCAGGGCCGAGAGAAAGGGCTCCTTCGGCCAGCTCATGGCCGAGATTTATCAGGCACAAACAGATATGTTAGCGCGTTTGACAGTTGCCCCACAGTCCCCTGAATCTTGCGAGGATTGCGGCTCGGGTCGACTTTGTGTTACCGAGGCCTGCGAGGATGTGTCACACTACATGACACAAGGAATTGACGGAAATAAGGGAATTAAATATAAGTTCATGGAATTGACGGTTATAAGTATATGTTGGGTACACTTAGGTGGAAAAAGATCTATTTCTTTAAAATGCTTTCTAAAAGTCTCGATGTTTTGAATGAATGCTTGATTATTAATATATATAAGTAAATATGCATGTTTTAGGAATTCTTGTACGAAAACATAAGAAGAATATAATTGAATTTCCTAAATGGTTTTAACAATGGGGTTAGTATGTTAATATACTTGTTGATGCTCTTTTTGGGAGGGTCAACTTAGGAAAGGAATGTGGTATCTTCAGTAGGGAAGAAGGCGTGGACCTTGATATTAAGCATATGCCTTGCCTTCATTCAATTACCGAAGGTCCACGCCTTCTTCCCTGCTAAAGATACCACATTCCTTTCCTAAGTTGACCCTCCCAAAAAGAGCATTAACAATACTATTTTCTAAAACTTTATTTTTGTCCACTCACATTTTTAAATGTTTTGCGCCCCCAGGCAGTAAGCGTGAACCAGAGCACCACCATCGAGCATTTGTCACCACTCTTCCTTCTTTTCCCACTATGTAGGGCATATTACGTTTCCACACTTCTTTTGAAAATAAGTAGATGAGTATTGCTCTGAAAATTGACCTAGGGTTCTTCTGTAAGGTCGGAGGCCATATAATTTTGTTGTAGGATTGTTGGATTGTAAATTTGACGCATGCTGACGGTTGGGATTATAAACTGTGTTTCATGCTGGTATAAATATTTGGGAAACGTGCATTTCCATGGGAGACTCTGTCGAATTTTTGGCAGAAGTCAAACTCTAAAGAAACTTTTGTCTTGTTAGAAGGGCAATTTGTTCATTTGTGCCCGGCACTCGCCAAATGTCGGACACACACAGGGTTCGGCTCAGATGCCAAGCTGGAATTTGGGTCGAGTCCTGTCACAAGGTTACCCTATTCTTTTAGTAGTTCTAATTAATTCAAATTTTCTGTTTCAAGTAGTTTATGTCTAAAAGACCATTCCTTGAGAGACGTAACGTTCTGACAGCATGCTCAAAAAGCACGATGACGTGCCAAAAGCCCAGAGGCCGTCGTTTCATTTGATGAGGCGAAGCGATGCCTCGCGTAAGTCTGGGCAATAATGGCCTGCACGACGTGCTCGAGCATTAAATGCGCCGACTGACCTGTGCATTGAATGCCCCAGTTGTCAATCACTTCAGAAGGAATGCAAAGGGTCCATCCCCTGGAATCCATTCGGCCCCTACCCATGCCGAGACCGAAGAATCCGGGGATGTGGGGGCAATGTTTGTGCCCAATGAATCACGGTCGTACACTGACCAAAAGGGGCTTCCTCTCTCAGCCCTAGCACTTGCTCGTGAACTAAAAACTTGGCGTTTCGTCAGATGTTTGGCCTTCCTAAAAACAAAGGAAAAAGTCGCGAAGGGATAATCATCTCGGCCTCGACCGCGACATTAAGGGCCGAGGCCGAAGGACGTAAGAGCCACAGCCGAAGATGTTTGAGGTCACATCGCCACGTGGCAACAGGGTCCCGCACTTCATTTAATGAGGTATTGCCTCTGTTTATTGCAGCAAACCCATTGGCCACGAAAAAGCATTTAATGCACGAGAGAAGATGGGAAGTGACTGAAGTCAGGGTTTGGTGATGAGAATCAGAGTGATTAGACGCAAACATTCTCACAAGAATTCTTGCAGCTTTAGGGATTAGGTCACCAGCTATCAGAGCAATAAATGCGTCCCCACGGCCAAAGGCGCAGAGCCCACGATCAGGGCGGCGGTGTTAAGCTCATAATTTCATACATATACATGCCCAATTTACTTACTTCTTTTGCTTAGTTTCCTATAATTCTGAGTTATTTGCCTCTATTTGTGTGTTTGTAGGCCAATAGAGCAAGAGAGCATAATTCATGCAATTCAAGCATGTTAAGGCCTAATTTGGATGAATGGAAGAAGAGCTTAAAGACAAACTCATTTTTCCTACAGTCCAGTTTCGTGGGTCACATTGCAAGATCTTTTTCAGCAACCTAAACAGCTCGGATGAGGCCGTATTCTTCATGAAAGTTGTTCCAATGGGTGTGTACTATAACATATCCAACATTCAGCCCCATTGGATAACTCTGGAGTCCGTACCCTAGCAAACACTGAACCATGCTCAGGATGGATTTTTGTCAGCGAGCAAAACGAGTTAACAATTTGTTTCGGCCTTAACTTCCTCCTCCGAGCTTGGATTGGGCCAATACTTGTGTGGTTGGATCATACACATTCTGAACTTCACAATGGACATCTTAAAGTCTTCATTTGATTCAGCCTAGCCCAATTCGTAAGCGCAAGAAGTTGCTGGTCATGCTGACATGAGGATGAGCTGGTTGGAAGCTTGGTCATGGTGAGCTAGGCATGAGCTATTGTAGCTGGTTGGAAGCTTGGTCATGGTGACATGAAGATGAGCTAGGGCTGCTGGTGGGATTTATTGGTGAAGTGCATCAACCAATTCAAATTTTATAATGCAAGTGTTGTATGCATTAGTGAAGTGCATCAACCAATTCATCTTTTATAATGCAAGTGTTGTATGCATTAGCCATATTGAATTCAGATTTATCACTCCCCTCTCCCTATAAATACCACATCCATTCCACATTCATGACACAACAAATCCTGGGATTCACAACCCCACAATTCACTCCAACCATCCTCAAACACTCTCACAATCCCAAACACTCCAACAATCACCAAAACAACTCCAGCTTTCTTCTCTTCCATTTCCCTACGAATTTCATCTTCCTTAGCCATCACCACTCACTCAAACTCATCCCAAATCACCTCCATATCCTTCATACATCTTTCTAGAAGTGGGAAAGCTCTTGGAGAAGCATTAGAAGTGGAGAAGCACTTGGAGAAGCCTTGGACACCACAAGAACTTCAGAAAAAGGGTTTTTCTACTCTTATTGCATTCATTATGTTTTCTCATTTCTGTTCAAGTCTCTTTTCCATTATGAGTAGCTAAATCCATAACTAGGGCTTCGATGTAACCTAACATGAATATTCTGGGTTTATAAGTTTGGAGTTTCAAGTTTGATTCATGATTCATGTTCTTATTCATTATGCTTATAAGTTAACATGCTTGTTTGAATGATTGATCACCATTAGAACTTGTTTGTTAACTATCTTGGTTTGAATTAAGAGTATACACCATGCTTTAATTCGAATTGAACTATGAATAGGAAGAGTATGTATGGACATTCGACAACAGGGATTAGATACATGCTTGGTTGTTTAAAATGTTCTTCTATGCTTAATGGGTTCCTAATGCTTAATTTTAGGTTAGACAACAAATGATCAAATTAGGGAATTAGGAACACAAGGTTATGACCACAGACCATGGCTTAATCATACTTTAGCTAGAATCAATCCATTAATCTAAATTGAACTTGGGAACTTATTTGCTTGAGTTACTTATTTCTTTCTTCCTTGTTTTATGTTCTTTGTTTTTGTTTCTATTTTGTGTAGGGAAACTAAATTGGATCATTCAATCACCAATCTCTGTGGAATCGACCTCGCACTTACATACGCTATACTACCGAACGGCTCGTGCACTTGCGAGTATCACAAGTTGAGGATGCAGCTTAATCCATTTTGGTGCAGCTGTATCTACGCAACAGGCGGCCGAGATTTACCAGGATTTATGGGGTCACACCACCATGCTTCACGATCCCAAATGTCGATTGGACTACCCACTTGTTCTGATCAGGCTCCACCACGCAGGTTTTCAGCCTCGATTACTCCTCCAAGAGCTCTTCCTATAATACCAAGCAAATTATATTTTCCTGTCATGCACTTTCAATATCTTTACTTGCTTTCCTAGGAGTAGTGTTAGATTGTAAGGAGAATCCATTCATCAATATATCATACGACCCTTGATTTCCAAGGCGCCGGAGCACCATCTCTGTTACTCTTTCATTCACCCCATATATCATACGACCGTCGCTCCCTGAGCAACGCACCGGAGCACCGCCCAAAACCCACCAGCAACACCACCATTAAACGGCCTTGTAGCTCAGGCCGTGAACCTAACGGCCGAGATTAGTTCCTCTCTCGGCCACAATCGTTTGATTAGGAGTCGAACTCAAACAGGCGCACCACTTAACCACTCCATCCACATCACCATCTCGACGCACGGTAGACCGTGCTGGCACGCCCGCGCACAACCGCAACGCATCTAAAAGTAGGAAGCCACGTGTTAACGCACATCCCCTCGGCCCGGAGCACCAGGCTGTGAGATTTGCGCAGCCGACATGGCTATGGCCTTGAGTTTCTGGTCCTTGGCCACGAACACGATGAATCTTCAGTTTGGCATGACGACGTCGACCGTTCTTGACATGGCCGCTCTGTTTGGTCTTTCTCCTCTCGGCATGGAGGTGAACGCCGCACTGGTCGCTCCTAAGGCCAAGGGGAGTTTCAAGGCCGCCTGGCCTACTGTCATCAAACTCGCTGGGAGCAAGGCGAAGAACATGCTCAACTACTCTAGCTTCTGCAACAACTTCGGGGTGGAGGATAGTGCCGAAGACGACTCCATCGCTCCTCTCGACGAAGTTGAGCACGCCGCGTTCTTGCTGTATTGGCTATGCAAGTTCGTGTTCTGCACGCAGGCGAACACGGTGACTCTGGAGTTTGCCCACCTGGCCCATTACCTTGCGCAAGGTGGAAGATTAGCGCTTGGGCCATTCCTCCTTGGCCATATCTATCGGACGCTTCACGACATTGTAACCGACGGGATGAAGCCGAAGCACGGTGGTCCACTCTGGGCATTCCAATTCTGGCTCCAGGCCTACTTCCCGGAGCTGAGGGGGAATGCAACGATCCTTGATACCGAGCCGCTGGCTAACGCACTCGCTTGGTCCTCCAAAAAACACAACACAACACAACGGCCCTCAGCTTCAAGTTCTTCTATAACTTGGTCGAGAGAACAGGGTCACAATTTCGCGTGTGCTTTACTCGGTCGTTCCCTCTGTTCCTGGCACGACCTCTCCGTGATCCCTGACAGTGAAACAAAGAATGACTTGAAGGAGATCTGGGGCTCCTTCTCGGTCGCGCGCGATCTTCACTGCGGCCTTTCCAAGGCTGGGGCCGAGGTTTATCTGTCGAACCATGTGGCGAGGCAGTTCGGTCTACTCCAGACGGTCCCCTTCCCTCCATTGTCAATCAACCAGCTCTCGTCCTGGAGGGCCGACGTCGGGCAAAACCACGGCGTGGCTGAGATTACCTTCCAGCTCCAGAAGGGGATGACCTTCCTCACTCTCATGCCGTGGAGACGTCTTAATGCGGTGGACGAGGATGGAAGGGCTTGGTACAAGGATTTTATCTCGGCCAGCTGAGGAGGCCGTGAGGGGGGGCTTGGCGAATGCAGAATCGGACCCCCTTCCCCCGAAAACTACAAGGGGAAAGAAGGCACCGGCCGTAGCAGCGGCCTTCGCGCCTCGGCCTGCAGTTGTCGATTCGCGCCGTGCGCCAGCAGCTTGGCTGAGAGCCCAAACTGCGGCCAGGCCAATGATGTCGGCCGCGACAACACTTCCAACCCCACCCTAAAGGACTTTGGCGCCGTGCCAGTGCCAAGGACTTTGGAGCCCAGGACCATACCATACCCTCCGCCGGTCCGGCCTAGCGATGCCGACGGTAAACACTTGACCTCTTGTCCCTTTTCTAATGTTTCTGCCCATTCTTGACCGTCCGTTTATTTCACAGCTCTAGGTCGCAAGAGGAGCAAGGAGGCCGTGGATAACGGAGCCTCCGAGGCTGTTCTCGAAGCGGAAACTGCGGAGACTACAGCCGAAGTCGACGAAGCCATGCATGGTGGTGACGTCGCAGCAAAGGAGGTAGTCCCAGAGCCACCAAGGATAAGGCACCTCCTCGTCCGCTCAGAAGATGAAGACGAGGGGGAGGCTCCCCTTATTGTGGTAAGTGAATGCCCCCAACTCTTTTTATTTGCTTCAACCTGCATAGTCTATAAAATTTTCTGATAGTTTGGTCCCGTTCTTAGGACGGGGCGCCAGACACCGAGGCAACAACCGCGGAGTCAGTACCCAATGCCTCGACCGGATCTTCACCGGTCGCGCTAGCCGCGCCTGCCTTGACTGCCACGGCCCCAGCCGAGTCACCCCTGTTTGTGCCTGATAAATCACGGCCATAAGCTGGCCGAAGGAGCCCCTTCTCTCGACCCTGGCACTTGTTCGTAAAAACTGAAACACAGCGTTTCGCCAGGGTACTTCGCCTTCCTAAAGACAAAAGAAGAAATGCTAAGGCATGATCATCTCGGCCTCAAGCGCAGGCCGAGGCCGAGGCCAAGCAAAATCGCGGCTAGAAATATTAAAGTCAGATCATCACGTGACAGCAGGGTCCCAGGCTTCATTTAATGAAGTAGCGCCTGTTTAATGCAGCAAACCCACTGGCCACAAAGAAGCATTTAATGCATGAGGGAAGGTGGGAAGTGACTGTGTCTGCCGCGCAAATCTCACGGCCTGGAGTTCCGGGGCGAGGGGATGTGCGTTAACACGGGGTTTCCTGCTTTTGGGTGCGGTGCGGTTGTGCGCGGGCGTGCCAGCACGGTTTACCGTACGTTGATGTTTCGATGAGTGTTGGATGGATGAATGGTGCGCCTATTTGATTTGTCTTCCTGGTCAAACGATTGTAGCCGAGAGAGGAACTGGTCTCGGCTGTTAGGTTCACGGCCTGAACTACAAGGCCGTCGAGTGATGGTGTTGGTGGTGGATTTTGGGCGGTGCTCCGGCGCGCTGCTCAGGGAGCGACGGTCGTGTGATATATGGGGTGAATGAACGAACAAACAAGGATGGTGCTCCGGCGCCTTGAAAATCAAGGGTCGTATGATATATTGATGAATGGATTCTGCTTACAACCTAACACTACTCCTAGGAAAGCAAGTAAAGATATTGAAAGTGCATTACAGGAAAAAATAAGTTGCTCCGTGGGAGGCTTGTTTTAGTGTTGAACCCTTTGAATGTAGCTCGAGGCTTGTATTTATAGGAAGAGTCCCTGGATGAGTAATCGAGGCTGAATTTACGCATAGTGGAGTCCGATTAGCGCAAGTGGGCAGTCCAATCGACATTTGGGATCGTGAAGTATGGTGGTGAGACTCCAGAAACATTGCCCCCACATCCCTGGATTCTTCGGCCTCGGCATGGGTAGGGGCCGAATGGATTCCAAGGGATGGACCCTTTGCATTCCTTTCTGAAGTGATTGACAACTGGGGCATTAAATGCGCAGGCCAGTCGGCGCATTCCGCGCATTTAATGCCTCAAGCACGTCGCGCAGGCCATCATTGCCCAGGGCGTCGCGTCGCCTCGTCAAATGAAACGACGGTCACTGTCATAACTTTGCGTGCTCTGAGTGCGCTGTCAGGCCGTTTCATCTTTCGAGACCAAACCTCCATTTTGAGCTCCAGTGCCAGTATAAAATCCCAAACTCCTTCGTATTTTCCTTCACACTCCCAGGCTTCCTGAGTTCATTTTTTCTTTGAAGGTTCATACTGTCCTTCCCCAGTTTCTTCACCCTCGTTCCCCAAACTTAAAATTATTATCCAGCGAGCCTCTTTCTTGCTTCAATCGCTCTGGAACCCTTTTTTGACTCCTAGGCTTCGGCCTGGGCTTCGCCCTCCCTTATTACCAACTGTCCTAATGATCCTTATTGCAGCTTCCTCCAAACCAGGGAGCCAAACCTGCTGAGTCGCATGACTGGGCAATTTGGCCTGGTCCAGATGACTTGGCAGTTTGATGAGGGCGAGAAGATCTGGGATGATGACCTCAACGTGGCCGAATCTGTGCGGCCGAATACTCGGATCACACCCATGGCCGGAGCGACGACCTTTATCAAGGCTGAAGTGATGGTTTCTACTATAACCGGAATGACGACCGCTTACCGTGTCCGAAGTGATGGCCGCAGTCACGGTCTGAACGACGGCCGCTGCCACTACAGGAATGGCGACTGCTTGCCACGGCTAGAATGGCAGTGGCCATCCGTGTCCGGAGTGACGGCCCATGCGCCTCCCATGGCCTGGAGTGAGGCCCTGGGTGTAGGCTGGCCGTGGATGATGACGACATAGGTGGCGAAGGTCCTGCCTCGGGGGAAACGTCTGATCGTCTTGCAGAAAGGACCGAGGAGCCGAAGCGCGCAGATTTAGGGTGTGATTTTTCTTATGTGTTTGTACTCGGCCAGGACCTGGCCATCTTTTTGTAAACGCACCCCCTTTTCATCCTAAATGAATAAAATGAAGTATGATTTCTTTTAATTTGTCTTGGTTACATTGTATACTCCGCTTCGTCATTTGCAAATCTCACAACCCTTCCGCGGCCGTCTCCCATAATGATGGGATATACCTCTTCAGATATTGGCCGTTGATCGGCAAGTTGTGCCGTTCCCCATCTCTATCTTTCAGCTGAAATGCACCTCGGCCAAGAATTCGCTCGATGATGAACGGTCCTTCCCAGTTGGGCGAGAATTTGCCGAACCGAGGGTCCTTTGTCCCAAAGAGCTTCGGGGAGTAAGTCGTGCCACGCCCTAGGCTTTTCCTCGATCATCTTCTCTAGGATGCCCTTGATTACTTTGTTACTTGCTTCAGCCTGTCCGTTGGATTGAGGGTAGTAAGGTGTTGAGTGGATCAATTTGATCCCCATCTTTTCAGTGTACTCCCGTGTCTCGGCCGATGCGAATACCGGGCCGTTGTCGGCCGTGATAGTTTCTGGAATACCGAACCGATGAACGATATGATTGTCAAAGAATTTGACCACCTGTGCGCTAGATATTGACCGATAGGACTCGGCCTCGACCCATTTGGTGAAATAGTCGGTCGCCACTAAAATCCAAGTGTGTTGGTTGGACGCGGCCGGATGGATTTTTCCGATGATATCCACGGCCCACCCTCTGAATGGCCATGGTTTGGTAACCGGGTGGAAGGCTTCGGCCGGTACCCTTTGTATGGGGCCGTAGATTTGACACTTGATACATCCCCTTGCATACTCTATGCAATCTTTCAAAATGGTCGGCCAGTAATAGCCGTGCTTCCGGACCAACCACCTCATCTTGAACCCAGACTGGTGAGCACCACAAATCCCCTCGTGAGACTCATTCATGATGACCTTGATGTCCTCGGCGCTAGGACATAGGAGTAACAAACCGTCTGATCCCTTTCGGTACAGCTCATTCTGATAAATCAAATAACACCGAGCTTGGAACCGCGTAGTCCTTTCATGGCTGCCAGAAGGGTTACGTAGATACTTCACTATGGGGTAGCGCCAATCGGCTTCGGCCGTGTCGATCTCGTCGGTGATGTCGGCCGAAAACACTTGCGCTGTCATTCCTCGCTCGGTCAAGGCTGGCAAGGTACGTCTCTCGATTCTTATCACACGATCGCGGTCAGTGCTTGGGATGTTTACGCCAGACGCTACCTGGGCCATCTCATTGGCCTCGCCGTTTTCGGCGCGCGGTATATGAACAAAAGAAATTCTAGAAAATCCATTGGCCGTGTTGAGGGCCGTCACATAATATACGGCCAAATTCTCACTCGTACATTGGTATTCCCCAGTTAACTGGTTAATCACCAGCTGAGAGTCGCCGTAGACCAAAACTCGTGTTGCCTTCATTTCTCTTAAAATCTCAAGACCAATGATGAGCGCTTCGTACTAAGCTTGATTATTAGTGCATTTGAAATCGAGTTGGAAAGCAAACTGCCACTTCTGCCCTTGAGGAGATTCAATCACAACTCCGGCTCCTGACCTGGCCTCGGTGCTAGAACCGTCAAAGAACATGGTCCAAAAATTCTTTTCCATGCGGGCCATACCGATCTCGACTTCCAACTCCTCTTCTTGTCCCTGGGCCAGGTGATGAGCCAGAAAATCAGCCAAAGCCTGACCCTTGACCGATTTCTGAGCCACGTATTGAAAGGTAAATTCGGACAATGCCATCGTCCATTTCCCAATTCGGCCGCGGATGATCGGCCGGGTAAGCATATATTTGATGAGATCGGTTTTAGAAATGATCTGAACAACCGAAGGAAGCATATAATGCCGCAACTTGGTGGCCGCGAAATAGAGGGCTAGGCATAGTTTTTCGATCGGCGAATAGTTCAATTCGGCCGTGTTGAGGGTGCGGCTCGGATAGTGCACTGCTTGTTCTCGCCCAGACTCGTTGTTCTGAGCCAGCAGACAGCCGATAGAACCCTCTGAAGCCGAAATGTAAAGCCTCAATGGTTTCCCCCTTTTCGGCGGCATCAGGACCGGCGGTTGGGACAAATATTTCTTGATGTCGTCGAGGGCCGCCTGATGCTCTGCTCCCCATATGAACCGCTCGGTGTCTTTGAGTTTGAGCAAGGGAGACAACGGCCGAATTTTTCCCGCCAGATTAGATATGAAGCGTCGTAAGAAGTTCACCTTACCGAGGAAGGACTGAAGCTCCTTCTTAGTCCTCGGCGGAGGGGCCGCCATAATGGCCGTAGCCTTATTTTTATCGACCTCGATTCCTCATTGGTGAACCAAGAAACCGAGGAAATTCCCAGCGGTGACACCAAAAGCACATTTCTTCGGGTTCATTTTTAGGCCATGCGCTGGCATCCTGTCAAAAGCCTGTCGAAGATGTCCTACGTGGTCAGCTCTGGACGGGGACTTTACAACCACATCGTCGATGTAGACTTCAACGGTTCGACCTATAAGGTCGTGGAAAATAAGGTTCATGGCTCTCTGATATGTTGCGCCGGCATTTTTTAGGCCGAATGGCATGACCACCCACTCCTAGGTTCCGATTGCTCCTGGACACCTGAACGCCGTTTTATGAACATCTTCCTCGGCCACAAAAATCTGGTTGTAACCCGCATGGCTGTCCATGAAAGACAGGAGTTCGTGCTTTGCGGCTCCGTCCACCAGGAGATCCGACATAGGCATGGGATATTCGTCTTTGGGGGTCGCGAGGTTCAGATTTCGGTAATCGGTGCAAACCCTCAAAGCCCCAGACCTTTTCAAAACTGGTACAATGTTGGCCAGCCATTCAACGTACCGGGCCGTTCGTATGAAGCCGGCTTTAAGGAGCCGTTCGATCTCCTCCTTTACCCTAAGCTATACCTCGGTCGAGAAACGCCTTGCCGGCTGTTGGAAAGGCTTGAACCCCTCCTTGATTCTTAATTCATGCTCGACCAAACTTCTTGGCAAACCAGGCATCTCATGATAATCCCAAGCAAAACAGTCCTTATATTCATGGAGCAAGCCGATAACCTCGGCCGCTAACTCAGGATCCAAAAGATGACTTACAAAAAGAGGCCGTGGTTCGGCCTCGGTCCCTACATTAATTTCTAACAAAGGGTCCTGGACTTTAGGGTATTCGTCCTCCATTTCGGCGGGCGCTGTTTCTAGGTCGTCCAACGTCAATGCGTCCGTTTCGTCCGCTTCATGGAGGAATTCGATCAGGTTGATTGGTGAATTTGGCCGTAAGGATTCCGCCGCCCAGTGTTCCAGCAGACGCTCTACCAAATCCCTCACGGCCGCTGCCCCCTCTTCTTTAGTGGCCTTATCTATCATTTAAAGACTGGTGAGGTCGATCAACACTTCGCGCGCCGAATCCTGTCGGATATTCTCAGCACCTAACTCCAGCACTTTCTGGGCCATCGTCCTGGTTGGTCGGCCGTTTGCATCATCGCCGGTGAGGACAACCCATCCAACATCGTCGTCGTAAATCCGAGCTTGCACGGCGTTGGCCTCGAATGGTTTTTCGTCGGCCGGGTGTATGGACACCTTTTGGCCGTCCCAGAAAAATAACAGTTGGAAAAGGGAAGACGGTATACACCCGGATTGATGGATCCAATCACGGCCGAGTAATACGTTGTAGTCGACGCTTGATTCGACCACGTAGAAGGCCGCGACCCTCGTCTGATCGGCCACGGTAATCTTCAGGGGCAATACGCCAATGGTTTTTGACTTATCGCCGACAAAACTACTCATGACCACGTCGCTGGGCACGCCCTATATGTGAGCCGAGATATACAACGGCTTCAAGTGCCGGTATTTGTTCGGCTCGTCTCTTGGTATTACCTCGTTAAATGCTACGGCCAGCAATTCCTCCTTAGTTTTTGGCCTCTGATCAAATTGCTCCTCGGGCACGTCATCCTCTAAACCGCTGGTCTGCCCTCCCGGGGCTGAAAACTCGAATGGCAGCACCAGGACCATGTTGATGCCGACTTCCTCCGGCTCCTGCGGGTTTCCCCTACCGGCTTCCTCTTCGGTCTCAGAGCCGTTTTTAGTGAGAGCCGTTTCCTCGACCATCCCGAGGATTCCTTCATATTCTTCATCGGAGATTCCTATTGTGGGGTCGTCCTCGGCCTCGTGTCCGAAGAGAGGATCTCCGAAACCCTCGTCCATCAGCTTCACGGCCCCCGCACTATCGGTTATGGATGCTTTGACCGCGGGGGGTTCTGAGGTTTCAACCTCCATTTTGTGGGTCCATCTGGCCTCTGCCAATACGTCCCTGGCGGCTAGGTAATCGTCTAGGCGGCTCACTCGGCCCTTTTCCTCGGTCGTCAAATCGTCCCTGCTGAAGGGAACTTTGGCCTCTAATCCGTCGAGGTTGGGCTGGTAACTCGGCAGGCCTCTTGCCCTGGACTCCCTGTTTGCTTGGTATACGGCCTTAATGGCCAAGTCAGAACCGCTGGTGATGAGGAGTGCTTCTGCCTTTGTGTTCTTGAGGAATGATAGACCGTTGGCCGAAAAAGGGGGATCCCTCCCGTGGTAGATGTCGATGACACCCTCGTCCGTTCCTTCCGCGACTGCGGCCTTTGGCTGAGCCACGCCCTCAAAGGCCTGGTGCTGGCTGCTCTTACGGCTGGGGAGACAACCGGTTCGGATGACAAACCGTCAACAGTCGCCACTTTCTTTTGGCGTTTGAAGCCCTCGACCTCGTTTGTCTGCATCCTGGCCTGCTAAACCTGCCTCTGCATTCTCCTCAGCTGGGTTTTTGTCAGTGGTTCGGCCCTGCCCCCAGGCCGTGCATGGTACCAACGGTCATCCTTTATGACTGGGGATTTGAACGTTTTTACCGATCTTGGGGGAGCCTCTTCTTCGTGACTGCCCGAGGCGCTGGGGTTTTGTGGCCCTAGTCGGCTGAAAACAGCTCTGTTGGTCGGCTGTCGACCGTACTGACCACCGAATCTTCTTGCGGCCGTTCGAGATGGCTCGGCGGCCTTCCTCTTGTTCTCCTGCGGCCCGGGCTGGCCGATCTTACACCTGCATCGTTCGCAAAGGGCCGGCTCGAGTTCGGCCAAAGGCTCCTTTCCTTTTGCCGAACTGCGAACTCCTCTATCCTCGGCCGGGAGTTGAGCATCGACCATGTTCACGACAGGTGGAGGGAATGGCTTGGAGTCGACCTGCATGGCCGCCTTCTCCGGAAACTGGAGCTTCTTCTCGTCTATCAATTTCTGGATAACGTCTCGCAAGACAACGCAGTTGTTGGTGTTATGAGACCAAGAACTGTGGTACTTGCAAAACGTTTTTCCTTTGAGCTCTTCGGGCTTCGGAGTCTTATGGCCGAAGGACAATTTTACCTTCTTCTCGGCCACCAGCAGGTCGAAGATAGCTTCGGCCCTTGTTAAGTCAAAAGTGTACGCCTTCGTTTCCCGGGTCGCGAACTTGGCATCGGGGATCTTTGTGCGGCTGTTGTCAGTTTTAACGAGCCCTCTGCAAACGAAGGGTTTGCCTATGCTGACTTCGGCCGAGCTCATCTCGATCTCATCGCCCTCGGCCTCTGCGGAGCCGTCTGCTTCGGCGTAGCTGACGATGGGATTCCTATAGTAGGTTCCCTTTGAGGCCGTCTTCTTCTGCATCTCCTCTTTCAACAAGGACGCATATCTGTCCACCTTGTTGGTCAGGTCATGCATGTCCCGAAATTCGATCCCCTGGAATTTCTTCCGGTATTCGAATTCCAATCCTTCCTCGGCCATCTTGACGAACTCCCTCTCTGGTATGTTCGTGCGGCACCAATTCCTACATGTTTTGAACCGCTGTAGGTAATCGCGAGGTGATTCGTCCGATGCTTGGCTCATTCTTGCCAACTCGGCGACCGTAATTTCTCGGTTGGTCTGGTAGAAATGTTCGTGGAACACCCTTTCCATATCAGACCAATCCCTTATTGAGTTCGGCGGAAGGTTTATAAACCATGAAAACGCCGCGCCGGTCAACGAATGAACAAAAAGTCGGAGTCTCTGAGCGTCCGAATCGGCCTCTCCACACTGGGCCATGAAACGGCCGATGTGTTCAATGGACGAGGTCTGCCCATCCCCAGAGAAAAGCATGAACTCTGGCAATCGATAGTTCCGGGGTAGGAGGGTTCGGTCAATTTCTGGCGGATACGGCCTCGTGTATCTTGGCATGTCTGGCCGCCTCTGAACTAAGCCGTCTTCGATCATCCGCCGGACATCTTCGAGCCGGATCCCTTGAGGTGGTGCCTCCTGTTGGGCTGCAAACGGCCGCGTGGCCTGTAGCACCTCGTTCTGAGGCCTTGCCTGCTGGGCCATTTGAACAAAAGGCTCGGCCGGGATGACCGAGCTGGTCGATGCTAGATGAGCACCGTAGGTTTGACCAGGGTGCATATGCGTTGTTGCTGGGAAGGCCGACCCATAGTGAAGGTGGGAGCCCAACGGACACAACGACGCCTGCAAAGGTGGTGAGACGGTCAGGCTCCCCTGACCGTACTGTTGTATCGTTACTGCGGATGCGTTGCTTGGGCCAGGATGGGTGTGGACGGCGGCAGTATGAACCGAGCCGAGCGGGTGAACCACGGGATGTGTGAAAATGCCGTGCCCTAGTGATACGGCCAAAGCATGGAGCGGTCCGCGCGCTGTCTCCGCCGAGTAGATTGGTCCGGAATTCGTCCAAACGGGCTGGGATTGCCCCCAGCTGTTTGTTGGTGGCAGAGAATGCTGGCTGTAGCCGGATGCTTGGGTATGGGCCGAGACGCCGAGGCTGCTGCTTTCGCCATAAGGCTCGATTCTGTCGCGCTCTTGGCTCCTCGGTCCGGTGCTGGGAGGTGTGGCAGGTGAGGCCACTGGCATCCTCTTTTGAAAGAGCGTTCGCAGTTCTGAGGAGAACCTGTCCATCGCGGCCATGAAGGATGTTTCTATCCTGTAAGCCTGCTTGGACATCAGTTCTTCCACCACTGCCTGTTCCTGCATGGATTCGGCCGTGCGATCCGTCGTTACTGGAGCGCCGGCCGAGATCCCGACCGTATGTTCGGTCTTGATACTTGTGATCGGTGAGATGGACTCAGGAGTCTCAGAAGTCATTTCGACTGCTTTGTTTTTTAGCTTTGCCTGTGCCCTAGTTTCCACCATAAGTTTTTGACAGAGGTCCCACTGGGTGTGCCAAAAGTGTCTGCCGCGCAAATCTCACGTCCTGGAGTTCCGGGCCGAGGGGATGTGCGTTAACACGGGGTTTCCTGCTTTTGGGTGCGGTGCGGTTGTGCGCGGGCGTGCCAGCACGGTTTACCGTGCGTTGATGTTTCGATGAGTGTTGGATGGATGAATGGTGCGCCTATTTGATCTGTCTTCCTTGTCAAACGATTGTAGCCGAGAGAGGAACTGGTCTCGGCTGTTAGGTTCACGGCTTGAACTACAAGGCCGTCGAGTGATGGTGTTGGTGGTAGATTTTGGGCGGTGCTCCGGCGCGCTGCTCAGGGAGCGACGGTCGTGTGATATATGGGGTGAATGAACGAACAAACAAGGATGGTGCTCCGGCGCCTTGAAAATCAAGGGTCGTATGATATATTGATGAATGGATTCTACTTACAACCTAACACTACTCCTAGGAAAGCAAGTAAAGATATTGAAAGTGCATTACAGGAAAAAATAAGTAGCTCCGTGGGAGGCTTGTTTTAGTGTTGAACCCTTTGAATGTAGCTCGAGTCTTGTATTTATAGGAAGAGTCCCTGGATGAGTAATCGAGGCTGAATTTACGCATAGTGGAGTCTGATTAGCGCAAGTGGGCAGTCCAATCGACATTTGGGATCGTGAAGTATGGTGGTGAGACTCCAGAAATCCCGGTGAATCTCGGCCGCCGCTCTCGATCGTGGGTTCTGAACCTCTGGCCGTGGAGACGCATTTATGGCCTGGATAGCTGGTGAACCAACATCTCAAGCTGTCAGAATTCTTGTGAGAATGTCCACGTCTAATCACTCTGATCTTCATCACCAAATCCTGACTTCGGTCACTTCCCACCTTTCCTCATGCATTAAATGCTACTTTGTGGCCAATGGGTTTTGCTGCATTAAACAGGCACTACTTCATTAAATGAAGCCTGGGACCCTGGTGTCACGTGATGATTTGCCTTTAATTCCTTAGCCGCAAATTTGTTCGGCCTCGGCCTCGGCCTATGCTTGAGGCCGAGATGATCATGCCTTAGCATTTCCTTCTTTTATTTTTAGGAAGGCGAAATACCCTGGCGAAACACTGCGTTTCAGCCTCTGCAAACAAGTGCCAGAGCTGAGAGAAAGGGCTCCTTCGGCCAGCTCATGGCCAAGATTTATCAGGCACAAACAGACTGAAGTCAGGATTTGGTGATGAGGATCAGAGTGATTAGACATGGACATTCTCACAAGAATTCTGACAGCCTGAGATATTGGTTCACCAGCTATCCAGGCCACAAATGCGTCTCCACGGCCAGAAGCTCAGAACCCACGATCAGGAGCGGCGGCCGAGATTCACCGGGATTTCTGGGGTCACACCACCATACTTCACGATCCCAAATGTCGATTGGACTGCCCACTTGCTCCGATCAGCTCCACCATGCAGATTTTTAGCCTCGATTACTCCTCCAGAGACTCTTCCTATAAATACAAGACTCGAGCTACATTCAAAGGGTTCAACACCAAAACAAAGCCTCCCACGGAGCATCTTATTTTTTTCCTGTAATGCACTTTCAATATCTTTACTTGCTTTCCTAGGAGTAGTGTTAGATTGCAAGGAAAATCCATTCATCAATATATCATACGACCCTTGATTTTCAAGGCGCCGGAGCACCATCCTTGTTGTTCGTTCACTCACCCCATATATCACACGACCGTCGCTCCCTGAGCATCGTGCCGGAGCACCGCCCAAAACCCACCACCAACACCATCACTCAACGGCCTTGTAGTTCAGGCCGTGAACCTAACAGCCGAGACCAGTTCCTCTCTCGGCTACAATCGTTTGATTAGGAAGACGAGTTCAAACAGGCGCACCACTTATCCATCCAACACTCATCAACACATCGACGCACGGTAGACCGTGCTGGCACGCCCGCGCATAACCGCACCGCACCCAAATGCAGGAAACCGCGTGTTAACGCATATCCCCTCGGCCCGGAACTCCAGGCCGTGAGATTTGCGCGTCAGACACTTTTGGCACGCCCGGTGGGACACTTGTCAAAAATTTATGGTGGAAACTAGGGCACAGGCAAAGCTCAAAAACAAAGCAGTCGAAATGACTTCTGAGACTCCTGAGTCCACTTCACCAATTACCGAGATCAAACATACGGTCGGGATCTCGGCCAGCGTTCCAGTAATGACGGATCCTACGGCCGAGTCCATACAGGAACAAGCAGTAATTGAGGATTTCATGTCCAGGCAGGCTTGCAGGATGGAAACATCCTTCATGGCCACGATGGACAGATTCTCTTCAGAGCTTCGAACGCTTTTCCAGGAGAGAATGCCGGTGACTTCGCTCGCAACACCTCCTGGAGCCGGACATAGAAGCCAGGAACGTGAAAGGATTGAGCCATACGGCGAAAGCAGCAGCCTTGGCGTCTTTTCCCGTACCCAAGCGTTAGGCTACGGCCAGCAATCTTTGCCGCCGACCAACAGCTGGGGGCAGTCCCAGCCCACAAGGGCGAGTCCCGGACCAAACCAACCTGGAGTTCCGGGCCCTGTCTGCCCTGTCTGCCGCGCAAATCTCACAGCCTGGAGTTCCGGGCCGAGGGGATGTGCGCTAACACGGGGTTTCCTGCTTTTGGGTGCGGTGCGGTTGTGCGCGGGCGTGCCAGCACGGTCTACCGTGCGTTGATGTTTCGATGAGTGTTGGATGGATGAATGGTGCGCCTGTTTGATATGTCTTCCTAGTCAAACGATTGTAGCCGAGAGAGGAACAGGTCTCGGCTGTTAGGTTCACGGCCTGAACTACAAGGCCGTTGAGTGATGGTGTTGGTGGTGGGTTTTGGGCGGTGCTCCGGCGCGCTGCTCAGGGAGCGACGATCGTGTGATATATGGGGTGAGTGAGCGAACGACAAGGATGGTGCTCCAGCGCCTTGAAAATCAAGGGTCGTATGATATATTGATGAATGGATTTTCCTTACATCCTAACGCTACTCCTAGGAAAGCAAGTAAAGATATTGAAAGTGCATTACAGGAAAAAATAAGTTGCTCCATGGGAGGCATTGTTTTGGTGTTGAACCCTTTGAATATAGCTCGAGTCTTGTATTTATAGGAAGAGTCCCTGGATGAGTAATCGAGGCTGAATTTACGCATAGTGGAGTCTGATTAGCGCAAGTGGGCAGTCCAATCGACATTTGGGATTGTGAAGCATGGTGGTGAGACCCCAGAAATCCCGGTGAATCTCGGCCGCCGCCCTCGATCGTGGTTTCTGAGCCTCTGACCGTGGAGACGCATTTATGGCCTGGATAGCTGGTGAACCAATATCTCAAGCTGTCAGAATTCTTGTGAGAATGTCCACGTCTAATCACTCTGATCTCCATCACCAAATCCTGACTTCAGTCACTTCCCACCTTCCCTCGTGCATTAAATGCCCCTTTGTGGCCAATGGGTTTGCTGCATTAAACAGGCACTACTTCATTAAATGAAGCTTGGGACCCTGCTGTCACGTGATGATTTTGCCTTTAATGCCTTGGCCCCAATTTTGTTCGGCCTCGGCCTCGGCCTACGCTTGCGGCCGAGATGATCATGCCTTAGCATTTCTTCTTTTATTTTTAGGAAGGCGAAATGCCCTGGCGAAACACTGCATTTCAGTGTCTGCGAACAAGTGCCAGGGCCGAGAGAAAGGGCTCCTTCGGCCAGCTCATGGCCGTGATTTATCAGGCACAAACATTGCCCCCACATCCCTGGATCCTTCGGCCTCGGCATGGGTAGGGGCCGAATGGATTCCAAGGGATGGACCCTTTGCATTCCTTCCTGAAGTGATTGACAACTGGGGGCATTAAATGCGCAGGCCAGTCGGCGCATTTAATGCCTCAAGCACGTCGTGCAGGCCATCATTGCCCAGGGCGTCGCGTCGCCTCGTCAAATGAAACGACGGTCACTGTCATAACTCCGCGTGCTCTGAGTGCGCTGTCAAGCCGTTTCACCTTTCGAGACCATACCTCTTTTTCGAACTCCAACGCCATTATAAAACCCAAACTCCTTCACATTTTCCTTCAAACTCCCAAGATTTCTGAGTTCATTTTCTTCGAAGGTTCATACTGTTCTTCCCCAGTTACTTAACCCTCGTTCCTCAAACTTAAAACTATTATCCAGCGAACTTCCTTCTTGCTTTAATCGCTCTGGAACCCTTCTTTGATTCCTGGGCTTCGCCCTCCCTTATTTCCAACTGCCCTAATGATCCTTATTGCAGCTTCCTCAAAACCAGGGAGCCAAACCTGCTGAGTCGCATGACTTGGCAATTTGGCCTGGTCCAGATGACTTGGCAGTTTGATGAGGGCGAGAAGATCTGGGATAATGCCCTCGACGTGGCCGAATTTATGCGGCCAGATACTCGGGTCACATCCATGGCCGGAATGACGACCGCTTACCATGTCCAGAGTGATGGCCGCCACCACGGCCTGAACGACGGCCGCTGCCACTGCAGGAATGGCGACTGCTTACCACGGCTAGAGTGGCAGTGGCCCTCCGTGTCCGTAGTGACGGTCCATGCGCTCTCCACGGCCTGGAGTGAGGCCCCGGGTGCAGGCTGGCCGAATGGCTGATGACGATATAGGTGGCGAAGGTCCTGCCTCGGGGGAAGGCGTCTGACTGTCTTGCAAGAGGACCGAGGAGCCGAGGCGCGTAAAACTAGGATGTGATTTTTCTTATGTGTATTTGTACTTGGCTAGGACCCGGCCGTCTCCTTGTAAACGCACCCCCTTTTCATCCTAAATGAATAAAATGAAGTATGATTTCTTTTAATTTGTCTTTGTTATATTGTATACTCCACTTTGACATTTGCAAATCTCATAACCTTTCCGCGGCCGTCTCCCACAATGACGGGATATATTTCTTCAAATATTGGCCGTTGATCGGCAAGTTGTGCCGTTCCCCATCTCTATCTTTTAACTGAAATGCACCTCGGCCAAGAATTCGTTCGATGATGAACGGTCCTTCCCAGTTGGGCGAAAATTTGCCGAACCGAGGGTCCTTTGTCCCAATAGGAAGTACGGCTCGCCATACTAGGTCGCCTTCGGTGAAAGCCTTTTGCTTAACCCTTTTGTCGTAAGCCCTCGCCGCGATTTGCTTTTGTGCCTGCATCAGGTTATAGGCATCGAGTCTAGATTGCTCCAAATCTTCCAACTCCTGAGCCATGGCTTGTGCATAACCCTCCCCTTCACGCTTAGGCTGTTCGGCCACACGAAGAGACCGAACCTTTAACTCCATCGGGACGATGGCGTCGTGACCGTAGGTTAAGGCGTAAGGAGATGTGCCCGTGGCCGACCGCTTTGAGGTTCGGTAAGCCCAAAGAGCTTCGGGGAGTAAGTCGTGCCACGCCCTAGGTTTCTCCTCGATCATCTTCTCAAGGATGCCCTTGATCACTTTGTTACTTGCCTCGGCCTGTCCGTTAGATTGAGGGTAGTAAGGTGTTGAGTGGATCAATTTGATCCCCATCTTCTCAGTGTACTCCCGTGTCTCGGCCGATGCGAATACCGGGCCGTTGTCGGCCGTGATAGTTTCTGGAATACCGAACCGATGAACGATATGATTGTCAAAGAATTTGACCACCAGTGAGCTGGATATTGACCGATAGGACTCGGCCTCGACCCATTTGGTGAAATAGTCGGTCGCCACCAAAATCCAAGCGTGTTGGTTGGATGCGGCCGGATGGATTTTGCCGATGATATCCACGGCCCATCCTCTGAATGGCCATGGTTTGGTAACCGGGTGGAAGGCTTCGGCCGGTACCCTTTGTATGGGGCCGTAGATTTGACACTTGATACATCCCCTCGCATACTCTATGCAATCTTTCAAAATGGACGGCCAGTAATAGCCGTGCCTCCGAACCAACCACCTCATCTTGACCCCAGACTGGTGAGCACCACAAATCCCCTCGTGAGACTCATTCATGATGACCTTGATGTCCTCGACGCTAGGACATAAGAGTAACAAACCATCTGATCCTTTTCGGTACAGCTCATTCTGATAAATCAGATAACACCGAGCTTGGAACCGTGTAGTCCTTTCATGGCTGCTAGAAGGGTTACGTAGATACTTCACTATGGGGTAGCGCCAGGCGGCTTCGGCCATGTCAATCTCGTCGGTGATGTCGGCCGAAGATACTTGCGCTATCATTCCTCGCTCGGCCAAGGCTGGCAAGGTCCGCCTCTCAATTCTTATCATGCGATCATGGTCGGTGCTTGGGATGTTTACGCCAGACGCTACCTGGGCCATCTCATTGGCCTCGCCGTTTTCGGCCGTGTTAAGGGCCGTCACATAATACACGGCCAAATTCTCGCTCCTGCATTGGTATTCCCCAGTTAACTGGTTAATCACCAGCTGAGAGTCGCCGTAGACCAAAACACGAGTTGCCTTCATTTCTTTCAAAATCTCGAGACCAATGATGAGCGCTTCGTACTCAGCTTGATTATTAGTGCATTTGAAATCGAGTTGGAAAGCGAACTGCCACTTCTGCCCTTGAGGAGATTCAATCACAACTCCGGCTCCTGACCTGGCCTCGGTGCTGGATCCGTCAAAGTACATGGTCCAAAAATTCTTTTCCATGCGGGCCATACCGATCTCGACCTCCAACTCCTCCTCTTGTCCCTGGGCCGGGTGATGAGCCAGAAAATTAGCCAAAGCCTGACCCTTGACCGATTTCTGAGCCATGTATTGAAAGGTAAATTCGGACAATGCCATCGGCCGGGTAAGCATATATTTGATGAGATCGGTCGTAGAAATGATTTGAACAACCGAAGGAAGCATATAATGCCGCAACTTGGTGGCCGCGAAATAAAGGGCTAGGCATAGTTTTTCGATCGGCGAATAGTTCAATTCGGCCGTGTTGAGGGTGCGGCTTAGATAGTGCACTGCTTGTTCGCGCCCAGACTCGTTGTTCTGAGCCAACAGACAGCCGATAGAACCCTCTGAAGCCGAAATGTAAAGCCTCAATGGTTTCCCCCTTTTCGGCGGCATCAGGACCGGCGGTTGGGACAAATATTTCTTGATGTCGTCGAGGGCCGCCTGATGCTCTGCTTCCCATACGAACCGCTCGGTGTCTTTGAGTTTGAGCAAGGGAGACAAAGGCCGAATCTTCCCCGCCAGATTGGATATGAAACGCCGTAAAAAGTTCATCTTACCGAGGAAGGACTGGAGCTCCTTCTTAGTCCTCGGCGGAGGGGCCGCCATAATGGCCATAGCCTTATTTTTATCTACCTCGATTCCTCGTTGGTGAACCAAGAAACCGAGGAAATTCCCGGCGGTGACACCAAAAGCACATTTCTTCGAGTTCATTTTTAGGCCGTGCGCTCGCATCCGGTCAAAAGCCTGTCGAAGATGTCCTACGTGGTCGGCTCTGGACGGGGACTTCACGACCACATCGTCGATGTAGACTTCAACGGTTCGGCCTATAAGGTCGTGAAAAATAAGGTTCATGGCTCTCTGGTATGTTGCGCCGGCATTTTTCAGGCCGAACGGCATGACCACCCACTCATAGGTTCCGATTGCTCCTGGACACCTGAACGCCGTTTTATGAACATCTTCTTCGGCCACAAAAATCTGGTTGTAACCCGCATGGCCGTCCATGAAAGACAGGAGTTCGTGCTTTGCGGCTCCGTCCACCAGGAGATCTGACATAGGCATGGGATATTCGTCTTTGGGGGTCGCGAGGTTCAGATTTCGGTAATCGGTGCAAACCCTCAAAGCCCCAGACCTCTTCAAAACTGGTACAATGTTGGCCAGCCATTCAACGTACCGGGCCGTTCGTATGAAGCAGGCTTTAAGGAGCCGTTCAATCTCCTCCTTGACCCTAAGCTGTACCTCGGTCGAGAAACGCCTTGGCGGCTGTTGGAAAGGCTTGAACCCCTCCTTGATTCCTAATTCATGCTCGACCAAACTTCTTGGCAAACCAGGCATCTCATGATAATCCCAAGCAAAACAGTCCTTATATTCATGGAGCAAACCGATAAACTCGGCCGCTAACTCAGGATCCAAAAGATGGCTTACAAAAAGAGGCCGTGGTTCGGCCTCGGTCCCTACATTAATTTCTAACAAAGGGTCCTGGACTTCAGGGTAGTCGTCCTCCATTTCGGCGGGCGCCGTTTCTAGGTCGTCCAACGTCAATGCGTCCATTTCGTCCGCTTCGTGGAGGAGTTCGATCAGGTTGATTGGTGAATTTGGGCGTAAGGACTCCGCCGCCCAGTGTTCCAGTAGACGCTCTACTAAATCCCTCACGGCCGCTGCTCCCTCTTCTTTAGTGGCCTTGTCTGTCATTTAAAGACTGGTGAGGTCGATCAACACTTCGCGCGCCGAATCCTGTCGGATATTCTCGGCACCTAACTCCAGCACTTTCTGGGCCGTCGTTCTGGTTGGACGGCCGTTCGCATCGTGGCCGGTGAGGACAACCCATCCAACATCGTCGTCGTAAATTCGAGCTTGCACAGCGTTGGCTTCGAGAGGTTTTTCGTCGGCCGGGTGTATAGACACCTTTTGGCCGTCCCAGAAGAATAACAGTTGGAAAAGGGAAGACGGTATACACCCAGATTGATGGATCCAATCACGGCCGAGTAATACGTTGTAGTCGACGCTTGATTCGACCACGTAGAAGGCCGCGACCCTCGTCTGATCGGCCACGGTAATCTTTAGGGGCAATATGCCAATGGTTTTTGACTTATCGCCGACAAAACTACTCATGACCACGTCGCTGGGGATGAGGTCCTCCTTCGACTTGTCCAGCTTTCTCATTAAGGAATAGGGAAGGATGTTGACCGTCGCCCCATAGTCAATGAAGACCTTGGATATGGGCACACCCTCTATGTGAGCCGAGATATACAACGGCTTCAAGTGCCGGTATTTGTTCGGCTCGTCTCTTGGTATTACTTCGTTAAATGCTACGGCCAGCAATTCCTCCTTCGTTTTTGGCCTCTGATCAAATTGCACCTCGGGCACGTCATCCTCTAAACCGCTGGTCTGCCCTCCCGGGGCTGAAAATTCGAATGGCAGCACCAGGACCATGTTGATGCCGACTTCCTCCGGCTCCTGCGGGTTTCCCCTACCGGCTTCCTCTTCGGTCTCAGAGCCGTCTTTGGTGAGAGCCGTTTTCTCGACCATCCCGAGGATTCCTTCATATTCTTCATCGGAGATTCCTATTGTGGGGTCGTCCTCGGTCTCGTGTCCGAAGAGGGGATCTCCGAAACCCTCGTCCGTAAGCCTCACGGCTCTCGGACTATCGGTTGTGGACGCTTTGACCTCAGGGGGTTCTGAGGTTTCGACCTCCATTTTGAGGGTCCGTCTAGCCTCTGCCAACGCACCCCTGGCTGCTAGGTAATCATCTAGGCGGCTTACTCGGCCCTTTTCCTCAGTCGTCAAACCAAAGAACGTGTCCGTCGGCGTCACAGCAAAGTATCGGCGGAGATATTCCAAATCGCCCCTGCTGAAGGGGATTTTAGCCTCTAATCCGCCGAGGTTGGGCTGGTAACTTTGCAGGCCTCTTGCCCTGGACTCCCTGTTTGCCTGGTATACGGCCTTAATGGCCGAGTCAGAACCGCTGGTGATGAGGAGCGCTTCTACCTTTGTGTTCTTGAGGGCCAACTCTACGATTTCTCGGCTCTCAGGGGTCATACCGTACAGATCCACGGCCGAATGATCTTTATGGAATTCTCTGAGGAAGGACAGACCGTTGGCCGAAAAAGGGGGATCCCTCCCGTGGTAGATGTCGACGACACCCTCGTCCGCTCCTTCCGTGACCGCGGCCTTTGCGGCCTTTGGCTGGGCTGAATTGGTCGACGAACCACGGGGACTTCCGTCTTGCCTAGGGCGCCACGCCCTCAAAAACTTGGTGCTGGCTGCTCTCACGGCCGGGGAGACAACCGGTTTGGATGACAACCCGTCAGCAGTTGCCACTTTCTTTTGGCGTTTGAAGCCCTCGACCTCGTTTGTCTGCATCCTGGCCTGCTGAACCTACCTCTGCATTCTCCTCAGCTGGGTTTTCGTCAGTGGTTCGGCCCTGCCCCCCGGCCGTGCGTGGTACCAACGGTCATCCTTTATGACTGGTGGTTTGAACGTTTTTATCGTTCTTGGGGCGGCCTCTTCTTCGTGGCTGGCCGAGGCGCTGGGGTTTTGTGGCCCTAGTCGGCTGAAAACAGCTCTGTTGGTCGGCTGTCGACCGTACTGACCACCGAATCTTCTCGCGATCATTCGAGATGGCTCGGGGGCCTTCCTCTTGTTCTCCTGCGGCCCGGGCTGGCCGATCTTACACTTGCATCGTTCACAAAGGGCCGGCTCAAGTTCGGCCAAAGGCTCCTTTCCTTTTGCCGAACTGCGAACTCCTCTATCCTCGGCCGGGAGTTGGGCGTCGACCATGTTCACGACAGGTGGAGGGAACGGCTTGGAGTCGACCTGCATGGCCGCCTTCTCCGGAAACTGGAGCTTCTTCTCGTCTATCAATTTCTGGATAACGTCTCGCAAGACAACACAGTTGTTGGTGTTATGAGACCAAGAACTGTGGTACTTACAAAACGTTTTCCCTTTGAGCTCTTCGGGCTTCGGAGTCTTATGGCCGAAGGACAATTTTACCTTCTTCTCGGCCACCAGCAGGTCGAAGATAGCTTCGGCCCTTGTTAAATCAAAAGTGTATGCCTTCGTTTCCCGGGTCGCGAACTTGGCGTCGGGGATCTTTGTGCGGCTATTGTCAGTTTTAACAAGACATCTGCAAACGAAGGGTTTGTCTATGCTGACTTCGGCCGAGCTCATCTCGACCTCATCGCCCTCGGCCTCTGCGGAGCAGTCTGCTTCGGCATAGCTGACGATGGGATTCCTATAGTAGGTTCCCTTTGAGGCCGTCTTCTTCTGCATCTCCTCTTTCAACAAGGACGCATATCTGTCCACCTTGTTGGTCAAGTCATGCATGTCCCGAAATTCGATCCCCTGGAATTTCTTCCGGTATTCGAATTCCAATCCTTCCTCGGCCATCTTGACGAACTCCCTCTCTGGTAGGTTCGTGCGGCACCAATTCCTACATGTCTTGAACCGCTGTAGGTAATCGCGAGGTGATTCGTCCGATGCTTGGCTCATTCTCGCCAACTCGGCGACCGTTATTTCTCGGTTGGTCTGGTAGAAATGTTCGTGGAACACCCTTTCCATATCAGACCAATCCCTTATTGAGTTCGGCGGAAGGTTTATAAACCATGAGAACGCCGCGTCGGTCAACGAATGAACAAATAGTCGGAGTCTCTGAGCGTCCGAATCGGCCTCTCCACACTAGGCCGTGAAACGGCCGATGTGTTCAATGGACGAGGTCTACCCATCCCCAGAAAAAAGCATGAACTCTGGCAATCGATAGTTCCGGGGAAGGGGGATCCTGTCAATTTCTGGCGGGTACGGCCTCGTATATCTCGGCATGTCCGGCCGCCTCTGAGCTAGGCCGTCTTCGATCATCCGCCGGACGTCTTCGAGCCGGATCCCTTGAGGTTGTTTGTGCCTGATAAACCACGGCCATGAGCTGGCCGAGGGAGCCCTTTCTCTCAGCCCTGGCACTTGTTCGCAGATGCTGAAACGCAGGGTTTCGACAGGGCATTTCGCCTTCCCAAAAATAAAAGAAGAAATGCTAAGGCATGATCATCTCGGCCTCAAGCGTAGGCCGAGGCCGAGGCCGAACAAAATTGCGGCCAAGGCATTAAAGGCAAAATCATCACGTGACAGCAGGGTCCCACGCTTCATTTAATGAAGTAGTGCCTGTTTAATGCAGCAAACCCATTGGCCACAAAGCAGCATTTAATGCACGAGGGAAGGTGGGAAGTGACTGAAGTCAGGATTTGGTGATGAGGATCAGAGTGATTAGACGTGGACATTCTCACAAGAATTCTGACAGCCTGAGATATTGGTTCACCAGCTATCCAGGCCATAAATGCATCTCCACGGCCAGAGGTTCAGAACCCACGATCGAGAGCGGCGGCCGAGATTCACCGGGATTTCTGGAGTCTCACCACCATACTTCACGATCCCAAATGTCGATTGGACTGCCCACTTGCGCTAATCAGACTCCACTAGGCGTAAATTCAGCCTCGATTACTCATCCAGGGACTCTTCCTATAAATACAAGACTCGAGCTACATTCAAAGGGTTCAACACCAAAACAAAGCCTCCCACGGAGCAACTTATTTTTTCCTGTAATGCACTTTCAATATCTTTACTTGCTTTCCTAGGAGTAGCGTTAGATTGTAAGGAAAATCCATTCATCAATATATCATACGACCCTTGATTTTCAAGGCGCCGGAGCACCATCCTTGTCGTTCGTTCACTCACCCCATATATCACACGACCGTCGCTCCCTGAGCAGCGTGCCGGAGCACCGCCCAAAACCCACCACCAACACCATCACTCAACGGCCTTGTAGTTCAGGCCGTGAACCTAACAGCCGAGACCAGTTCCTCTCTCGGCTACAATCGTTTGACTAGGAAGACAGATCAAACAGGCCCACCATTCATCCATCCAACACTCATCGAAACATCAACGCACGGTAGACCGTGCTGGCACGCCCGCGCACAACCGCACCGCACCCAAAAGCAGGAAACCCCGTGTTAACGCACATCCCCTCGGCCCGGAACTCCAGGCCGTGAGATTTGCGCGGCAGACACTTTTGGCACGCCCAGTGGGACAACTGTCAAAAACTTATGGTGGAAACTAGGGCACAGGCAAAGCTCAAAAACAAAGCAGTCGAAATGACTTCTAAGACTCCTGAGTCCACCTCACCAATCACAAGTATCGAGACCGAACATACGGTCGGGATCTCGGCCGGCGCTCCAGTAACGACGAATCGCACGGCCGAATCCATGCAGGAACAGGCAGTGGTGGAGGAACTGATGTCCAAGCAGGCCTATGGGATAGAAACATCCTTCATGGCCGCGATGGACAGGTTCTCCTCAGAACTGCGAACGCTCTTTCAAGAGAGGATGCCGGTGGCTTCGCCCGCCACACCTCCCAGAGCCGAACCGAGAAGCCAAGAGCGCGACAGAATCGAGCCTTACGGCGAAAGCAGCAGCCTCGGCGTCTCGGCCCATACCCAAGCATCAGGCTACGGCCAGCATTCTTTGCCACCAACAAACAGCTGGGGTCAATCCCAGCCCGTGTGGACGAATTCTGGACCAACCTACTCGGCGGAGACAGCGCGCGGACCGCTCCATGCTTTTGCCGTATCACTAGGGCACGGCAGCTTCACACATCCCGCGATCCACCCTCTCGGCTCAGTTCATACTGCCGCCGTCCACGCCCAACCTGGCCCAAGCAACGCGTCCGCCGTATCGTCACAACAGTACGGTCAGGGCAACCTGACCGTCTCACCACCTTTGCAGGCATCGTCGTGTCCGTTGGGCTCTCACCTTCACTATGGGTCGGCCGTTCCAGCAACAACGCATATGCACCTTGGCAAAACCCACGGTGCTCATCTGGCATCAACCAGCTCGGTTATCTCGGCCGAGCCCTTGGTTCAAATGGCCCAGCAGGAAAGGCCTCAGAGCGAGGTGCTACAGGCCACGCGGCCATATGCAGCCCAACAGGAGGCACCACCTCTGTCTGCCGCGCAAATCTCACGGCCTGGAGTTTTGGGCCGAGGGGATGTGCGTTAACACGGGGTTTCCTGCTTTTGGGTGCGGTGCGGTTGTGCGCGGGCGTGCCAGCACAGTCTACCTAGTCAAACGATTGTAGCCGAGAGAGGAACTGGTCTCAGCTGTTAGGTTCACGGCCTGAACTACAAGGCCGTTGAGTGATGGTGTTGGTGGTGGGTTTTGGGCGGTGCTCCGGCGCGCTGCTTAGGGAGCGACGGTCGTGTGATATATGGGGTGAGTGAACGAACGACAAGGATGGTGCTCCGGCGCCTTGAAAATCAAGGGTCGTATGATATATTGATGAATGGATTTTCCTTACAATCTAACGCTACTCCTAGGAAAGCAAGTAAAGATATTGAAAGTGCATTACAGGAAAAAATAAGTTGCTCCGTGGGAGGCTTTGTTTTGGTGTTGAACCCTTTGAATATAGCTCGAGTCTTGTATTTATACGAAGAGTCCCTGGATGAGTAATCGAGGCTGAATTTACGCATAGTGGAGTCTGATTAGCGCAAGTGGGCAGTCCAATCGACATTTGGGATAGTGAAGCATGGTGGTGAGACCCCAGAAATCCCGGTGAATCTCGGCCGCCGCCCTCGATCGTGGTTTCTGAGCCTTTGGCCGTGGAGACGCATTTATGGCCTGGATAGCTGGTGAACCAATATCTCAAGCTGTCAGAATTCTTGTGAGAATGTCCACGTCTAATCACTCTGATCTCCATCACCAAATCCTGACTTCAGTCACTTCCCACCTTCCCTCGTGCATTAAATGTCCCTTTGTGGCCAATGGGTTTGCTGCATTAAACAGGCACTACTTCATTAAATGAAGCCTGGGACCCTGCTGTCACGTGATGATTTTGCCTTTAATGCCTTGGCCGCAATTTTGTTTGGCCTCGGCCTCGGCCTACGCTTGAGGCCGAGATGATCATGCCTTAGCATTTCTTCTTTTATTTTTAGGAAGGCGAAATGCCCTGGTGAAACGCTGCGTTTCAGCGTCTGCAAACAAGTGCCAGGGCAGAGAGAAAGGGCTCCTTCGGCCAGCTCATGGCCGTGATTTATCAGGCACAAACAGGCCCACTCCACGCTCTAGCCAAAGCATTCAGGAGGAGTCCTATGGTGTCTACGACCGAGCAATTCGGCCCAACCCATACTTTGGCCGATCAAGCACAGTCCGGCCAAAGCAGTATGACCGAAGCGTTACCACAACAGTGCGAGCAAAAAGGCATGACTGTTGCACTATCATTGCAAATACACGATTCGGCCATTCAGACGACAATGTAAACGTGCCTAGGTTCCCTTTATGATACAGATCAGCAGAACCAGGTGACCATACCTCGATGGCCAGCCGACCGAGATTATCTTGGCCAAACCCACGGCGTTCCACTGAAACTACCCGGCTCGGTCATAACGGCCGAGCCCGTTGCTCAAACGGCCCGGCAGGATTGGTCGCGAAACAATGCGCAGCGAAGCAGGCCGTGTCAAGGGTTTCAGTTTGAAGACATCCGGCCTATCGTGAAAGACGATTTAATAAAGAGAGAGCTGGGGGCACCAGATTACCCAAGGCCGCGCCTGTCAAAGGAACTTAGCGATGCGCACGATTTATTTCCTAAGGTTTTTTGGGCACGCCGTATCTCAGAAATTTCGGCCGTGGGTATAGCCCCTTATGTCTTGGCCAACGCCCATGACCCTGGTAAAATATCAAAGCAGAGGGTTCGATTTCTTCAAAGTATCGGGCAGCATGGCCAAGAGAAGAAGGTCCACTCGCAGATGAGGCCCAGGAGTTCAGAGAATTCAGAACAGTCGGAACTCGACGCCTACAACTGGCGCAAGTTCAAAAGAAGATGGCGCCGAGGACCTACGAAAAAAAAGTCAAAAAGAAGAAAAGAGGAGGGTAGGTGTTGCGTAGATTTAGCTCCACCAAAATGGATTAAGCTGCATCCTCAACTTGTGATACTCGCAAGTGCACAAACCGTTGGTAGTATAGCATATGTAAGTGCGAGGTCGATTCCACAGGGATTGGTGATTGAATGATCCAATTTAGTTTCCCTACACAAAATAGAAACAAAAACAAAGAACATAAATAAAACAAGGAAGAAAGAAAATAACTAACTCAAGTAGATAAGTTCCCAAGTTCAATTAGATTAACGGATTGATTCTAGCTAATGTATGATTAAGCCATGGTGTGTGGTCATAACCTTGTGTTCCTAATTCCCTAATTTGATCATTTGTTGTCTAACCTAAAATTAAGCATTAGGAACCCATTAAGCATAGAAGAACAATTTAAACAACCAAGCATGTATCTAATCCCTGTTGTCGAATGTCCATACATACTCTTCCTATTCATAGTTCAATTCGAATTAAAGCATGGTGTATACTCTTAATTCAAACCAAGATAGCTAACATGCAAGCCTTAATGGTGATCAATCATTCAAACTAGCATATTAACTTATAAGCATAATGAATAAGAACAAAAACCATAATTGAAACTTGGAAACTAATTAAACTTGAATACTTAAGAAAGAATGTACATTACAAGAAAAATAAATTACAACTAAGAAAACATTAAAGAAAGCTAGAATTGAGAACTAGAAAGCAAAACTAAGAGAATTTGAGGGAGAGAAGGGAGGGGAGCTCTAGAGAAGTGTTTGAGAGCTCCCCCCCTTGGGGTGTGTTTACAAGCTTAGAGAACTTCCCTATTTATAGGCCTAGGGGAAGTGAAAATCTGAATTCAATATGGCTAATGCATACAACACTTGTTTTATAAAATCTGAAATGGTTGATGCACTTCTATTAGAAAATCTAAATTGGGTGATGCACTTGTATTAGAAAATCTTGAATTGGTTGATGCACTTCACCAATAGATCCCACCAGCAGCCCTAGCTCATCTTCATGTCACCATGACCAAGCTTCCAACCAGAAATGATAGCTCATACCTAGCTCACCATGACCAAGCATCCAACCAGCACATGCTGAGGTCAGCATGACCAGCAACTTCAAGGGCTTACAACTTGGGCTTCTCTTAATCAAATTAGGACTTTAAGCACTTGAAATTTAAGTTCAGAATGTCTTCTTTCCAGCCATATGTTATTTGGGCCAATCCAAGGTCGGAGGAAGAAGTTAAGGCCGAAACAAATTGCTAACTCATTTTCCGCGCTGATAAGATCCATCCTGAGCATGGTTCTGTGTTTGCTAGGTAACGGACTCCAGATTTATCCAATGGGGCTGAATTTTGGATATGTTATAGTACACACCAATTGGAACAACTTTCATGAAGAATGTGGCCTCATTCGAGCTATATAGGTTGTTGAAACAAAGCTTGCAATATGACCTACGGAACTGGACTGGCAGGGGGCTGTAGCCAAAATGAGTTTGTCTTTAAGCTCTTCATCCATTCATCCAAATTAGGCCTTAACATGCTTGAATTGCATGAATTATGCTCTCTAAAGCCATCATTATTACCTAAAGCTCAATGAACTGAAAGATAAACACAAAAAGGATTAAAAACACAAGTTTAACTCAAAAACATAACCAAATCATAAGCTAGAAGGGTACAAAATGATATACAATTATGAACCGATCAGTAGGCGAGCAAGGTAAGCAAACGGCGCGGTCAAAATAAAGCAACAATATACATCTAGCTTTTCGGAGAAGAAGGCCCTTGTATTTAGATAAAAAGGGGCATTACTTACGAAAAAGAACGGCCAGTCACGGCCGAAATAATATATATATCTGTCTGTGTGAAGTCATAAAACAAAAGATAAACTATATGTGTAGATAATTTAAAAATGTATATGATTAATTATTACATCCCAAAATATGTCCGAAACAAGTCACTCGCCACTCGCCTATACCCCTTCGCTGAACATCCCCCAGATCAGGCAGGTGATCCTTCTCCAAGCAATGTCCCCGCTGTCGATGTCTGCCTGCCATCTCGCTCGGATCAGCTTCCTTTCGGCCAGGGCCTTCTTCATCTCGGTCGCTCCCTTGAGGATTTGCTTGGCCGAGGACTTCAGTTCTTTCCCGGTCGCGACCGCGCCATCTCGGCGCTGGAGTATGAGAGCTCGACGAGCCTGGAGCTCGGCGATCTGAGCCTCGACCTGATCAGCATACCGGCCAATCATTTCCTCACCTTCAGCTAGGCGGGCTTGCAGTTCATCCAGCTGAGCCGAGTCGAGCAGACCGAGTGCCATGGCCGTATCCAAGCAAGACCTGAACTCCATAATTGCTCCGGCAGCGGTCATTTGTTGAACCCCAAGGAGAAGGAATGCAAAGGGTCCATCCCTTGGAATCCATTCGGCCCCTACCCATGCCGAGGCCGAAGAATCCAGGGATGTGGGGGCAATGTTTGTGCCTGATAAATCACAGCCATAAACTGGCCGAAGGAGCCCCTTCTCTCTGCCCTGGCACTTGTTCGTAAAAACTGAAACGCAGCGTTTCACCAGGGTACTTCGCCTTCCTAAAGACAAAAGAAGAAATGCTAAGGCATGATCATCTCGGCCTCAAGCGCAGGCCGAGGCCGAGGCCAAGCAAAATCGCGGCCAGAAATATTAAAGTCGGATCATCACGTGACAGCAGGGTCCCAGGCTTCATTTAATGAAGTAGCGCCTATTTAATGCAGCAGACCCACTGGCCACAAAGAAGCATTTAATGCATGAGGGAAGGTGGGAAGTGACTGAAGTCAGGATTTGGTGATGAGGATCAGAGTGATTAGACGTGGACATTCTCACAAGAATTCTGACAGCCTGAGATATTGGTTCACCAGCTATCCAGGCCATAAATGCGTCTCCACGGCCAGAAGCTCAGAACCCACGATCAGGAGCGGCGGCCGAGATTCACCGGGATTTCTGGGGTCACACCACCATACTTCACGATCCCAAATGTCGATTGGACTGCCCAGTTGCTCCAATCCAGCTCCACCATGCAGATTTTTAGCCTCGATTACTCCTCCAGAGACTCTTCCTATAAATACAAGACTCGAGCTACATTCAAAGGGTTCAACACCAAAACAAAGCCTCCCACGGAGCAACTTATTTTTTTCCTGTAATGCACTTTCAATATCTTTACTTGCTTTCCTAGGAGTAGTGTTAGATTGTAAGGAAAATCCATTCATCAATATATCATACGACCCTTGATTTTCAAGGCGCCGGAGCACCATCCTTGTTGTTCATTCACTCACCCCATATATCACACGACCGTCGCTCCCTGAGCAGCGCGCCGGAGCACCGCCAAAAACCCACCACCAACACCATCACTCAACAGCCTTGTAGTTCAGGCCGTGAACCTAACAGCCGAGACCAGTTCCTCTCTCGGCTACAATCGTTTGATTAGGAAGACGAGTTCAAACAGGCGCACCACTTATCCATCCAACACTCATCAACACATCGACGCACGGTAGACCGTGCTGGCACGCCCGCGCACAACCGCACCGCACCCAAAAGCAGGAAACCGCGTGTTAACGCATATCCCCTCAGCCCGGAACTCCAGGCCATGAGATTTGCGCGTCAGACAACCCCCGGCTGTCTTCCGCCATCCTGGTGGCATCGTGATTCACTCGGGGAGTGTCGGTTCATGTTATACCTGTTGGGTGTTGGTTCTCTCTCTGTCTTGTTAACTAACGAATTTTGCCCTCAGCCCCCCAGAACAACCTTGCCTCCGTCCACGGCCATCACCACACCAAGCGCAGCGCCGATTGCTTCGGTTGTTTCGCCGATGCTGCAAATGCCCCTGACTCAAGAGTCGACGGTGGTGACCGAGCTTATGGTTATTGAGGCCTCCACCGTGCCGCCAGTTATCGAAGTGAGTATTCTTTTGGCGCTTCTTACTTCTTACTTACTTGGTCACTTCATACTTAACTGTTTTACTCCTTCAGGAGCCCGCTTCCTCAGACGACCTCACCGAGCTGTACGCCAGCCTCCATGAGGAAGGAGGCAGCTCACCCTCGGCCGCCCCTTTGGATGAGGACTCCAAGGCCGTCATCGAGCGTCTCCGAGAAGTCCTATTCATGGGGGTCAACCACATGGCCAATGCCGAGACTTTTGGGGAGTTTAGGTCTTGTCTGGATACGACCATGGCCCTCGGTTTGCTAGATTCGCCCCAGTTGGACGAGTTGCAAGTCCGCCTGGCCAAGGGTGAGGAGATGATCAGCCGGTACACCGAAGCCGGGATGAGGATGTCTGAAGGGTGCACGCTCGACCAAGAGCTGGCAGTGATTAAGCAACAAACCCAACCTACTATGGCTCTTCTGAAGGAAAATGAGCTCATCGTCCAGAAGGAAAACAAGGAGCTTGTGCAGGTTGAGGCTCAGATTGCTGAGCTCCAAGCCCGTCAGGAACTTATCCTTGAGCGCCGAAACCAGGCGGTGTCAACCGGCGCAGAACTGAAGTGCTCGGCCAAGTAGGTCTTGAAGACGGCGGCCGAGAAGAAAAAGGCGTTGGCCGAGAGAAAGCTGATCAGGACGAGGTGGCTGGCGGATATGGATAATGGGGACATAGCCTGGAGAAAGATCACTTGCCTGATCTAGGGGATGTTTAGCGAGGGTTTTTAGGCGCTTGTTCATAGACCATATACATTTTATTTTATTTATTATTTTTCAATCGTTCCTCAAATGGCCATTCTTTGTAAAGAAACCTTTCCAATTTTGAATGAAGCATTTCTTTTCGAATGATTGATTGATTTTTTATTTTTTATTTTATTTTTTATTTATATCTACCTTGATAAATTTCACATCCCAATCTTAGCCGTTTCCCATAACGATAGAACGTATTTTTTCAAGTATTGGCCATTAATAGGTAAGTTATGTCGCTCTCCGTCCCTATCCTCCAGCTGGAATGCTCCTCGGCCAAGGATTCGATTAATGATGAATGGTCCTTCCCAATTCGGCGAAAACTTGCCGAATCGTGGGTCCTTAGTCCCAATAGGAAGTACGGCGCACCACACAAGGTCTCCCTCGGCAAAGGTCCTTTGCTTAACCCTTTTGTTATAAGCTCTTGCCGCAATTTGCTTTTGAGCTTGCATCAGATTGTAAGTGTCAAACCTTGCCTCTTCCAAATCTTCCAGCTCCTGGGCCATGGCCTGCGCATAAACCTTTTCATCCTACCTGGGCCGTTCAGTAACGCGAAGAGACCAAACCTTTAATTCCATTGGCACGATAGCATCATGACCGTAGGTTAAGGCGTATGGAGATGTGCCGGTAGCCGAGCGCTTTGAGGTTCGGTAAGCCCAAAGAGTTTCAGGCAGCAAGTCATGCCAAGCTCTAGGCTTTTTCCCTAATCATTTTTTCAAGGATGCCCTTGATCACCTTATTGCTTACCTAACCGTTGGACTGGGGGTAATAAGGCGTTGAATGAACCAATTTGATCCTCATCCTCTCGGCATACTCCTGGGTTTCGGCCGAAGCGAACATCGGGCCATTGTCGGTCGTGATAGTCTCAGGAATACCGAACTTGTGGACAATGCGGCTCTCAAAGAATTTGAATATCTGCACACTAGAGATTGACCGTTAGGACTCCGCCTCAACCCACTTGGTGAAATAGTCGATTGCCACCAAAATCCATGCGTGCTGGTTGGACGTAGTTGGATAGATTTTGCCGATGATATTCATGGCCCATCCTCTGAACGGCCATGGTTTGGTAATCAGGTGAAGGGCTCCAGTCGGTACCCTTTGTATGGGGCCGTGGATTTGACACTTAACAACCTCATTTTGATACCGGACTGATGAGCGCCGCAAATCCCTTCATGAGACTCCGCCATGGTCACTCAGGTGTCCTCGGCACCGGGACATAGGAGTAATAGGTCGTCGGATCCCTTTCGGTATAGTTTGTTCTAGTAAATTAGGTAGCACCAAGCTCAGAAGCGTGTAGTCCTTTCATGATTGCCAGAAGGGTCGCACCTATACTTGACTATAGGGTATCGCCAGTCTGCCTCGATTGTTTCAACTTTGTTGGTGATCTCGGCCGAAGATACTTGCGCCAGCATCCCCCGTTCGGCCAAAGCCGGCAGAGAGCGCTTCTCGATTCTTATCAAGCGGTTGCGGTCGCCATCAGGAAAGCTCACACCTGATGCCACCTGAGCCATCTCATTGGCCTCACAATTTTCGGCACGCGGCACATGGGCAAAGGAAATTCTGGAGAATCCGTCGGCCGTGTTGAGGGCCGTTACATAATACGTAGTCAAATTCTCGCTCGTGCACTGATATTCCCTAGTTAGCTGGTTGATCACCAATTGAGAATCGCCGTAGACTAAAACTCGAGTGGCCTTCATTTCTTTCAATATTTTGAGGCCGATGATGAGCTCCTCATACTCGGCCTTATTATTGGTGCATTTGAAATCAAGCTGGAAAGCAAACTGCCACCTCTGCCCCTGAGGGGACTCGACCACGACTCCTGCTCCAGATATGGTCTCGGTGCTTGAGCCGTCTAAGTACATGGTCCAGTAATTCTTTTCCATGTGGGCCATGCCAATCTCAACCTCTATCTCCTCCTCCCCTCCCTAAGTTGGGTGATGAGCCAAAAAATCGACCAGAGCCTGACCCTTGACCGACTTTTGAGCCACATATTGGAAAGTGAATTTGGACAACGCCAGCGTCAATTTTCCAATTCGACCGTGGATGATCGGCCTAGTGAGCATGTACTTGATGAAATCAGTCTTAGAGATGATCTGAACGACCGAAGGAAGCATGTAATAACGCAATTTGGTAGCCGCAAAATAGAGTGCTAGGCACAACTTTTTGACAGGTGAATAGTTGAACTCGATTGCATTAAGGGTGCGGCTAAGATAGTGCACGACTTGTTCACGCTCGGACTCGTTGTTTTGCGCAAGTAAACAACCGATAAAGCCCTCGGAGGTCGAAATGTAAAGCCTTAGGGGTTTTCCTCTCCTTGGTGGCATAAAGACCGGCGATTGGGATAAGTATCTTTTGACTTCGTCGAAGGCCGTCTGGTGCTCGGCCCCCCAAATGAAATGCTCCATGTCTTTCAATTTGAGCAGGGGAGTCAACGGCCGGATTTTACCTGCCAAGTTGGATATAAAACGTCTTAAAAAGTTGACTTTGCTGAGGAAGGACTGAAGTTCCTTCTTAGTCCTTGGTGGGGGCACACTTCTTAGGGTTCATCGTTGATAGACTAAGAAACCGAGGAAGTTCCCTGCCGTGACACCGAAAGCACACTTCTTAGGGTTCATCTAGAAGCCGTGCACTCTCATTCGGTCGAACGCCTGATGAAGATGTCCCAAATGGTCAGCCTTGGAAGGGGATTTGACGACCACGTCGTCAATGTAGACTTCAACGGTTCGGCCGATAAGATCATGGAAGATAAGGTTCATAGCCCGTTGGTATGTTGCGTCGGCGTTCTTTAGGCTGAACGGCATGACTACCCATTCATAGGTTCCGATAGCTCCCAGACATCTGAACGTCGTCTTGTGGACATCGCCCTCGACCATGAAGATCTGGTATTAACCAGCGTGGCCATCCATAAAGGAAAGGAGCTCGTGTTTTGCGGCCCCGTCAACCAATAGATCGGCCATATGCATGGGATGCTCGTCTTTGGGGGTCGCAAGGTTAAGATTTCTGTAATAGGTGCAAACCCTCAAAGCTTCGATCTTCTTCAAAATCGGTACGATGTTAGCCAGCCATTCAACGTACCGAGCCGTACGGATAAAGCCGGCTTTAAGGAGCCGTTCAATTTCTTCCTTAACTCTTAATTGCACGTCGGTCGAGAATCGCCTTGGTGGTTGTTGGAAAGGTTTAAACTCCTCCTTAATTTTCAGCTCATGCTCGACCAAACTCCTTGGCAATCCAGGCATCTCATGATAATCCCAAGCAAAACAGTCCTTATATTCATGAAGCATGCCGATAATTTCGGCCCTTAACTCTGAACTTAAAAGTTGGCTTACAAAAAGAGGTCGTGGTTCGGCCTCTGTGTCTACATTTATTTCTAACAGGGGGTCCTGAACCTCAGGGTAATCGTCCTCCATCTCAGCAGGCGCCGTTTCCAAGTCATTGATGGTCAAAACGTCGTCGTTATCTGATTCGTGTAAAAACTAGATTAAGTTGATTGGTGAGTTTGGCTGTAAAGATTCTCCCGCCCAGTGCTCTAGCAGCCTTTCTAGCAAGTCGGTCACGGCCGCTGCCCCTTCTTCTTTGGTTGCTTTGTCTGGCATTTAATAAAGGCCTGTAAGGTCGATCAAAACTTCGTGCGCCGAGTCCTGCGGACATTTTCGGCGCCTAACTCTAGGACTTTCTGGGCTGTCGTTCTGGTTGGTCGGCCGCTTGCATCGTGGCCGGTGAAGACGACCCATGCCACGTCGTCATTGTAAATTCGTGCTTGCACGACGTTGGCTTCGAACGACCTCTCGCCGGCCAGGTGTATGGATACTTTCTGGCCATCCCAAAAGAACAACAACTGGAAAAGGGAAGATGCTATGCATCCGGACTGATGAATCCCATCGCGGCCAAGCAGTATGTTGTAGTCTACACTGGAGTCGACCACGTAGAAGGCCGCAACTCTCGTCTGATTGGCCACGGTTATTCTCAACGGCAATACCCCAATGGTTCTAGATTTATCACCGACGAAACTGCTCATGATCGCATTGCTAGGGATGAGGTCCTCCCTTGATTTATCCAGCTTCCTCATCAAGGAATAGGGGAGGATATTGACCGTTGCACCACAGTCAACGAAGACGATCGACACAGGTATCCCTTCTACGTGAGCCGAGATGTATGAGGTCCTCCCTGGGTATGTCCTCGTTAAAGGCCACAACCAGTAACTCCTCCTTCGTCTTGGTCTTTGGTCGAGCCGCTCTTCAAGCACGTCATTGTCAAGGCCGCTATTCTGACCATTTGGGGCTAAAAACTCGGCAGGTAAAACCAATACCATGTTTATGTTCACTTCACTTGGTTCACGCGGGTTTCCTTTGTCAGCTTCTTCTTAGGCCGTGCAGTCATCCTCGGCAAAGACCCTCTCTTCGACCATCCCGAGAATCCCCCCGCATTCTTCATCAGACAACCCTAACACGGGTTCGTCTTCGGCCTCATTCCCAAGGAAGGGATCACCGAAGCCGTCAATTACAGGCTCCATGGGCTCATGGACGTCGTTCGTGGAAGCTTTGATGGCACAGAGGCTCGGGACCTTGGACTTTCCTTCAAGGACCCATCTAGCCCTAGTCATCTAATCGGTCGATCCAGACCTTCTCCTTGACCGTCAAACCAAAGATGGCGTCAGCCGGGGTTACGGTAAAGTACTATCGAAGGTAATCCAGATCATCCTTGTTGAAAGGGGCCTTGGCCTCCAACCTTTTCAAGTCAGGCTAGTAGGCCACCATCCCTTTCTCCCTGGCCTCATGGTTTGCTTGGTATACGACTTTAATGGCCGGGTCGGAGGTCTTCGTAATGAGGAGCCCTTCTGCCTTGGCGTTCTTAAGGGCCAACTCCACGATTTCCCGATTCTCAGGCACCATGCCGTACAGATCAGTAGCGGAGTGATCTTTGTGGAACTCTAGGAGGAAGGATAAACCGTTGGTCAAAAATGGGGGGTCCCTTCCGTGATAAACATCGATAATACCCTCGTCAGATCTTCCTGGGGTCACAACCTTCGGCTCTTTAGAAATGGCCACTACTTCATGGGAGTTTCTATCTTGCCGAGGACGCCACGCCTTTAGAGCCTTGGTGCCAAGCCCTTTGGTCGTAGAGGTGTCGGCTGGTACAGATGGTTGCGCGTCTGCAGCCGTCATTTTCTTCTGGCGTTTAGAACTTTCGACCTGTGTCGACTGCGCCCTGGCATGCTGAGCTTGCCTCTGCATTCTTCTTAGTGTTTGTGCCTAATAAATCACGGCCATAAGCTGGCCGAAGGAGCCCCTTTTCTCGGCCCTGGCACTTGTTCGTAAAAACTGAAACGCAGCATTTCGCCAGGGTACTTCGCCTTCCTAAAGACAAAAGAAGAAATGCTAAGGCATGATCATCTCGGCCTCAAGCGCAGGCCGAGATCGAGGCCGAACAAAATCACGGCCAAGGCATTAAAGTCAGATCATCACGTGATAGCAGGGACCCAGGCTTCATTTAATGAAGTAGTGCCTGTTTAATGCAGCAAACCCACTGGCCACAAAGAAGCATTTAATGCATGAGGGAAGGTGGGAAGTGACTGAAGTCAGGATTTGGTGATGAGGATCAGAGTGATTAGACGTGGACATTCTCACAAGAATTCTCACAGCCTGAGATATTGGTTCACCAGCTATCCAGGCTATAAATGCGTCTCCACGGCCAGAAGCTCAGAACCCACGATCAAGAGCGGCGGCCGAGATTCACCGGGATTTCTAGGGTCACACCACCATACTTCACGATCCCAAATGTCGATTGGACTGCCCACTTGCTCCAATCAAGCTCCACCATGCATATTTTTAGCCTCGATTACTCCTCCAGAGACTCTTCCTATAAATACAAGACTCGAGCTACATTCAAAGGGTTCAACACCAAAACAAAGCCTCCCACGGAGCAACTTATTTTTTCCTGTAATGCACTTTCAATATCTTTACTTGCTTTCCTAGGAGTAGTGTTAGATTGTAAGGAAAATTCATCCATCAATATATCATACGACCCTTGATTTTCAAGGCACCGGAGCACCATCCTTGTTGTTCATTCACTCACCCCATATATCACACGACCGTCACTCCCTGAGCAGCGCACCAGAGCACCGCCCAAAACCCACCACCAACACCATCACTCAACGGCCTTGTAGTTCAGGCCGTGAACTTGACAGCCGAGACCAGTTCCTCTCTCCGCTACAATCATTTGATTAGGAAGACGAGTTCAAACAGGCGCACCACTTATCCATCCAACACTCATCAACACATCAACGCACGGTAGACCGTGCTGGCACGCCCGCGCACAACCGCACCGCACCCAAAAGCAGGAAACCGCGTGTTAACGCACATCCCCTCGGCCCGGAACTCCAGGCCGTGAGATTTGCGCGGCAGACACTTAGCTGGGTCTTTGTCAATGGCTCGGCCCTACCAGTGATCATCTCGCACAACCGGAGGTCAGAACGTCTTGATCTGCTTCAGGACGTCCTCCTCCTTTCGCCTGTACGAGACACTAGGAGTCTGTAGTGGCCAGCATATCCATCCCTGGTTGGTCGAGAGGGCTCAACGGCCTTGCTCTTATTCTCCCGCGACATTGGTTGGCCGATCTCATTCTTGCATTGGTCGCAGATTACCGATCCTAGTTTGGGACGTCCTGCTTCTTTTGCTGGCTTTGGCGTTGATGCCGATTCCTCAGCCGCGGAATTGGGCATTGACCATGTTGATGACGGGTGGAGGGAACGGCTCAGTGTCAACCTTCATGGTAGTTTTCTCCGAAAACTGGAGTTTCTTCTTGTCTATCAGCTTCTGAATAACGTCCCGTAGAACGATACAGTTGTTGGTGCTATGGGACCAAGAGCTGTGGTATTTTCAAAAAAGTCTTCCCCTTGAGCTCCTCAGCTTTTGGAATCTTATGACCGAAGGACAATTTGACCTTCTTCTCGGCCAATAATAGATCCAAAATCACCTCGGCCCTTGTCAAATCGAAGGTGTAGGACTTCGTTTCCCGGGCCGCAAACTTGGTGTCGGGAATCTTTGTTCAGCTGTTGTCAGCCTTGACAAGTTCTTTGCAGACAAAAGGTCTGTCGATGCTGATTTCGGCCAAGCTCACCTCAACTTCAGCGCTCTCAGCCTCGGCGGGGCTGTCTGCCTCGGCATAACCGACGACTAGGTTCTTGTAATAAGTCCCTTTTGTGGCCGTTTTCTTCTACATTTCCTCTTTCAATAGGGAGTCGTACCTATCCACTATGTTGGTTAGGTCGTGCATGTCCTGGAATTCGATCCCCTGGAACTTCTTCTGGTACTCGAATTCCAGCCCTTCCTCGACCATTCTGACGAACTCCCTCTCCGGTAGGTTAGTCCGGCACCAGTTCCTGCATGTCTTAAACCGCTGCAGGTAATCGCAGGGTGCCTTGCCTGATGCCTGGCTCATCCTTGCCAGCTTGGCGACGGTTATCTCTCGATTGGTCTGGTAGAAGTGTTCATGGAATATCCTCTCCATGTCAGACCAATCCCTTACCGAATTCCGTAAAAGGTTTATGAACCATGAGAACTCCGCACCGGTCAAGGAGTGAACAAACAATCGAAGCTTCTGGGCGTCCAAGTCGGCCTCCCCAGATTGGGCCGTGAAACGGCCTATGTGTTCGATAGAGGAGGTGTGCCCATCCTTGGATAATAGCATGAATTCTGGCAACCGATAGTTCCGAGGAAGAGGGGTACAATCAATCTCTAGTGGGTAAGGCTTGGTATACCTCGGTGCCTCCGGCCGTCTTTGAGCCAGGCCGTCCTTGATCATTCGCCGAACATCTTCAATCTGAAGCCCTTGAGGGGGCGGTTCCAGCTAGGCTGCAAACAGCTGCTGGACCAACTGCGCATCGTTTTGTGGTCTCAGCTGCTGGGCTATTTGAGCGAAGGGTTCGGACGTGGTGACTGAGCTGAATTGCACTTGGTAAGCGTTGTGGGCTTGGCCGGGGTACATTTGGTCCAACTGCCGTATAGGTGTGGCCGTCTGACTCTACCGGACTGGGCCAGTCTGAAATTGAGAACCTAAATGCATCTGGGACGCCGTTGGGACGATCAGGCCACTTTGAAACTGGGAGCCAAATGGAAAAATCGGCGCCTGTGACGGTTGCGCGACGGCCAAACTATTTTGGCCGTACTGCTGTGATGGTATCGCGGCCGTGTTGCCTGGATCGGCCTGCATTAGCATGGCCAGAGTATGGATAGGGCCGAGTTGTTGGGCAGTGGAATACGCGGGGCTATTCTGCCCTAATAGTACAGCGGTCTGGAACTGTCTGTGCAATGTCTCTGCCGGATAGGTCGGGCCGGGATTTGCCCATGTCTGCTGGGACTGCCCCCAGCTATTCATCGGCGGCTGGGAATGCTGATCAAAGCTTGATGTCAGTGTGCAGCTAGCAACACCGAGGCTGCTGCCTTCACCGTAGGGCTCAACCCCTTTGCGGTCTTGCCCTCTTTGTTCGGCTCTGGGGGGGCGTCGAAGGTGAGGTAATCAGCATTCTCTCTTAAAAGAACGTTCGCAAATCTGATGAAATTTTATCCATCGCGGCCATAAAGGACGTCTCTATCCTGTAGGCCTGCCTAGCCATCAGATCTTCCATCTGAGATCGCCCTTGTACGGATTTGGCCACACGGGCCGTCGTCATTGGGACGCTGGACGAGATGTTGACCGTTTGCTTGAACTCGGCTACCATTATTGGTGAGGTTGACTCAAGAGTCTCAGGAGTCATTTCGATTCTCTTGTTCTTGAGCTTCGCCTGTGACCCAGTTTCCACCATAAGGTTTTTTGACAATGAGTCCCACTGGGCGTGCCAAAGATGTTGGTTCCGCAAATCTCACGGCCTGGTGCTCCGGGCCGAGGGGATTCGCGTCAACACGGATCCTCCTTCTTTGGTGCGGCACGGTTATGCGCGGGCGTGCCAGCACGGTCTACCATGCGTTCGAGGATGATGTGAGTGAATGGATGGATGAGTTGCTCGCTTGTTTGAGTTTGACTTCTAATCAGAGCAACTGTGGCCGAGAGAGGAACTGATCTCGGCCGTCAGGTTCACGACCTGAGCTACAAGGCCGTTAATGATGGTGTTAATGGTGGATTTTTAGGCGGTGCTCCGGCGCGTTGTCGGATAGCAACGGTCGTATGATATGTGGAATGAACGGAAAAGTAACAAAGATGGTGCTCCAACACAAAAATGGATTTTCCTACAAGCTGTCACTACTCCTAAGAAAGCAAGTAAAGGTATTGAAAGTGCATTACAGGAAGATAAATGACACAAGGTAAATGACAGGAAAATATAATCTGCTCCATTGGAGGCTTGTGTTTGGTGTTGAACCACTCAAATGTAGTTGGAGCCCGATATTTATAGGAGAGGTCCTGAGAGGAAAGTAAGGCTGAAAATCTGCATGATGAGGTTGATCAGGGACAGTGGGTAGTCGAGACAACATTTGGGACGTGAAGTATGGTGGTGTGACCCCCATAAATCCCGGCCGCCGCCCTAATCGTGGGTTCTACGTCTTTGGCCTTGGAGGAGCACTTAATGCTCTGGTCTGATGGTTGGTGACTTAATCTTTCAAGTCAAAAGATTTCGCACCTAACCACCCTGATTTTTCTCACCATACACTGACTTCAATCACTTCCCTTCTTAGTGCATTAAATGCAAATTCATCCCCTGCTGTAGTCAGAGATATTACTTTTTTAAATGAAGCATAGGCCTTTGATGACACGTGGCGCCCCTTGACTTTTTCGCTTTGGCCGTGTATTTGAGGGGTTGCTATTTCCTTCGTTCAAGCTTACCGAGGCCGTGATGGTTTCGCCTTCACAGCTCACCCTTGTCCTACGAGAAAAAACGAATAACAACTTTTCGCGTTCGGCTTTTGGGCAGGGGACGTGGCCGGGAGGAAGCTCCTTCGGTCGGCCTTATAGGCCGAGATTTATTATGCACAAACTCCAACGTTGCAACCCAACCGAGTGATCTCTGAATTTCATATTTGTCTAGAAAGAGAGTTGTCAACTGTAAAAGAGTGAGCTCTTGCCACATTTACAAGTCTTGCTCTCCACACTGACCTATCGAACCCGAATATCGCAGAATAAGTGAAATATCTGCTCCACTGTTAAACGATAACCAATTCCAAATATGAGCATACCGTCGTGCTCAAGATGACATGGGGAGTATTTTAGAACACAATGGGCTAATACACAGTGGCCCACAGGCAGTCACTCGCCGCTGGCAGCGCATGGGTGTCTTGAGAAATTTCAGTCACCAGAAATTTCTCGAAACATCCTACAATACCTATACCAAAACGATCAACACATCTAGGGGAGCAACTTTTGTTCTTGGGTCATGGCTAAAAACTAGCCGGAAATAGCCGAATCGAAGCCGAAACAGTGCAGGTTTGGCCGGAACTTCTAGGCCTCTAAACGGCTATGATAGCCACCATTGCTGTCGCGCGACCTATGGGAAAGCAATAGGGAAGAGGGAGCTACATGATCCAAGTGGTGGCTGATAATGTCATCGGTGACGTCGAGAAATTTACCGAAACTTTCAGTCAATATTGCAGGCGCAACTCTGGTTTTCGATATAAGAAATTGGGCTGGGCGGGTCAGGTAGAGGAGAGAGAGATGATTCTTTTGCAACAAGAATCGTTGAATTTGGTTGCCAGAGGGTGATGAAATCGCTGTCTGAAAAGGCTGTGTCGAAGGGAAGAGAGAGAGAGAGAGAGAGAGAGAGAGAGAAACAGTCGGGGACAGAGAGAGAGGAGAGAGAGGGCTAATCTCTTTTAAAATCCAACTTTGAAAAAATTACGGTTATGCCATTGCACTTCTATTGACCACAGCTTCTTTGTTAAAACTTTGATTTGGGTACACTACATGTCTACGAACTCGTGAGAGCGAACTCTATGCAATGGTGCCACTCATTTCCCCAAAATCCTTCCAAATCAAAAAGTGACTAAAGTGACCTTATCCCAAGGGCAAAATGTAAATTCAAAAATAAAAATAAATTGAATAAAATGGGTCGTGGTGTTACAATGTTAAACTCTGAAAAGCATATATTCCAAAACCCAAAATATCCACAAACTTCAAATAGCAATATAACATCTGATAACCACAAGATACTATAATCCAATATTTAAAACACAATATAATTTCATAATCCCAATAGTCAACATAATCAAATTTATATATATGCAAGACAATAAAGTCTTTGAAAATAATGATAATTTAAAACAAAGTCCACTCACAAAAAGTCCAAAGCTACTTGACCCTGCGAGGGACCTACCTGTTGAGCACGTGAAGCCTGAGTACCTATTTCAAACAACATGAGGACTTAATTAATAAGGGTAAACTATCCTCGAACTTAAATTCAACTCCTAATTTCCCGGGATTCATAGTGTGTGTGCACGACCTCGGAAGAATCACAATTAACCAGGTGGTCAAACTTCTCATATTGGTTTCCTATCCGAAGGTTCCTACACGATCCTAGAGGTACAAAGAACAACAGATTTGAAATTGGAACCAATCGAACGGTCCGAACCTATCGAACCCGGATATCGCATAATAGGTACAATATCCGTTCGATAGTCAAATGGTAACCAATTCTAAATCTGAGCATACCGTCGTGCTAAAGACGACATGGGGAGAGTTTAAGAACAAAATGGGCTGCAACAAGTTGCCCACGCGCTGCCACCCGCGTGTTGGTGCCTTGAGAAATTTTCGGCGACGGAAATTTCTCAAAACACCCTACAAAACCTATACTAAAAGAATCAGCACACCTAGGGGAGCATTTTTGGTTCTTGGACCCCAACCAAAAAGTGGCCGGAACAAGGTGAATCGAAGCCAAACTCGTGAGGGTTTTGGCCGGAATTTCCCGGCCTCACAATGACGGCGACAGCCACCAATGGTATCGCACAACCTAGGGGAAAGCAAGACGAAGGAGAGGGCTACCTGTTCCAGGTTGTGGAACAGCTTGGAGTGGCCCGAAACATCTCCGGCAACGTCGATAGTTACTGCTGAAACTTCTAGTTACAACCACCAAATCTCATATCTTAGAGCTTGAAAATTGGGTGGATCAGGCGTCGCGGGAGAGAGAGAGAGAGAGAGAGAGAGAGAGAGAGAGAGAGAGTCTAGGGGGGTCTGATGCGCCCAAGGGAGAGAGAGAAAGGAGCTGGGTATTTGGGGTTTTTTGACAAAATTCAAAGTTACCTTTACGTCCATTCGGTTTTCAGACCTTTACGTGTTCGTTACAACATGAAATCGAGCGTGCCTCCTATCTACGAACTAGTATTGGTGTGATCTACGCAACGGTGCCATTCAATTCCCCAAAATCCTTTCAGAACAAAAAGTGACTAAAGTGCCCCAAACCCAAGGGCAAAATTTTAATTACACAAGTAAATAAATTTAAACAAAACGATTAAATTGGGTTGGGGTGTTACAGAAAGATCTTGAAGTTTCCGGAGAAAGCTACAATAGGTGTTGATCAAAATCCTTTCCCAAATGCCAACTTCCCCAAGCCAGATCAACCTAAAAAAAGGTTGAACTTGGGTGGTTCAATGAAGACCGCGGTGGAGTAAAAAGCAAGAGAGGTTCCGGTGAATGAGGTTGAGTCCATGGTCCAAATGAACGAGGGTGAGTCCATGGTCCGAATCAAGAGAATGGCCTCCCACCTTAAACCTCTATATGTGAGTGCTCATTTTCGATGAGCAAGGTTCTTGTGGATACGGGGCTACGGTCAATAACCTCCCAGCTTCAATCATGAGGAAATTAAAAAAGGATTTAGATGAACTAATTTCGACCGAGACAACGGTCAATGGCTTCGTGGGAGATACCAAGACTTCAAATGGGATCATCCCACTTCAAGTTAGAGTCGGTCAGAAGGTTAGGATGACGACTATCTTTGTGGTGGAGACAATGACCTATTTCAATGTTTTGCTAAGGCCGAGATTGGATCCATAGAAGCATGTGCGTTCCTTCATCGCTTCATCAATTCAGGCCAATTAACGATCCTTCATGGCTTCCGCCAATGCGGTGAAAGCAAAATTCTACAATGTCAAATAGGAACGGCAGACCTATGGGAGTCTCAGCACAAAAGATGATAGACTTAGGGGCACACGATGCCCAAGCGAATGGGGAGCACCCCACGATGGATGACTTCTTCTCTCTTAATGAATGATACAACCAATGAGGAAGAGAAAAACTAGTGGAAGACACTTTGAGATGACTATATGGTTTTTGGGACAAGAAAGTGGCCTAGCATGTGGTGGAATTCCTCCATGAAGGTCTAAAAGATGACGCACTCAAAATCGAGGAAGTAGAGTTGGCACCAACTGAGATGGATGATTCGAAAGCGAAAGTCCAAGATCCGTTGTTGGAGATCAACTAATAAGTTCATAAATTTATACCTTTATGTACTCTTTCTACTTAGTGTTTGTAGGAGAATTGGATTTAAAAATGACTTATTACTTTATTTTTTCCATTTTTAGCTTTCCGGAGAAATTAATTGATTTTTAATGAAAATATGACTTTTTGGTGAAGTTTTTGTGTAAGGCCAATTTGGGGATTAAAGCTAGGAACCTGAAGATGATTGTGGAATTTTTCTAGAATTTTCGGAGCAGCCAATAAGAACAGTCTTTGAACTCAAGTCAGCATAAGTGCAATCCCATCATATTTGAGTTACTGTGCGAAAAAGGAAATTTAAAGGTCTTCTCGATTTTTCCTCAAGGCGTGAAATTGGAATTATAGGACAAAGATCTACAATTTACATATTTTTCCCGAATTTTCTTGGAGGAGGAATGACCCCAAATGTGTGTGCAAAACAACTAACGTGTTATCCCAGTCAAAGTAGGAAGAGAAGTCCATTACTTACCCATTTTGGATTTATGTTTTAATTAGGTTTTTCTTTATTTTTGGGCTGCTGTAAAAGCCCAGCTAGGGCAGGAATAGACGTGTGGTGTTTTACTTAAGCTTGAGAAACAACTCCTTTGGGGGACGCAAATATTTGGAGAGATTGGAGACGTCAGAAGAGTACTGCAATTGGCTAAGTTTTATTGTTTCTTCCTTATATTTTTTCTTATGCAGGATTCTATGATTATGTGTAACTAATTTTCTTTTGCTAAGGCATGATGTAGCCCTAGTATGATAATCTAGTTTTCTTATTTTACCTATCTATTGATTACTGTTTGATGTTGGATTCTTAATCACTGTGCTTAATAACTTGGTTGATTATCTTGATGCTTGATCACCATCTAGAATTTTAATTGAGTTAATATGATGCAAACTAGAGTAAATACCATACTTAAATTGAGGCTTGCTTCTTGTGATTAAGATTTGTAATTCGTTTAGAGTAAATACCATACTCCTAGAGTTTACATGCTTGTTGGAGGTTTTCACTGATCTTAATGAGTTTCTATGTGTTGATATTTGACCTAAATACCCTAGGCGAATTGCATGTAGGAATATACGAGTTAGCCTAAATACCATAAGTAATTCATGAAAAAGGAAAACTAAGTGGCGACATCAAATGGTTAGTTAATAGGTAGGTCAATAAGAGGCTAGATCATATTACTAGTGGTGAATTCATTGTCCTAGTGCTTTTCTCAATTTGAACTTCTCATATTTGTGTTTCGTGACTTTCTACTTGTTTTGTCTTTTAATTTCATTGTTTTAGTTAATGAAATCATTCTTTCAAAAACTCCTTTTGTGTTTATGTGAGTATGCTACGTGTTTAATTTCTTGTTTATATAATTAGAGTAGTTAAAGTATTTTGTGAAGTAAATTAGGTTAGACTAATTGGAAGTTGAACTAAATCCTAGTGGGAATGACCTCGTATTTTCCATACTAAATTACAATTGACCTTGTGCACTTGCGAGTATAATTTGTATTTAGACTAATCTTTATAATCTCCATTTTGCAGGTTGTCTAAATTAGGTCGAGCATTGTCTGTCGACAACAGAGGATTTCAAGCCGTTCGAGAAGCCACTTCGCCGAATGTCGACGAAAGTAGAATTACAGGTCAAGGAAGAAATTGTAATGCTTGTTAAAACCAAATTTATTAGGCCAACTAGGTATGTAGAATGACTTTATAATATTGTACCTCTAAAAAAGAAAAATGGAGCAAAAAGAATTTGTGTTGATTTTCGTAACTTTAATCTTGCAACTCTCAAAGATGAATACCCTATACCCATGACTGACCTCTTAGTTGATGGGGCTGCCAAGCATGAAATTTTGTCCTTCATGGATGGACACTCCGGCTATAACCAAATTTTCATAGCCGAAGAGGATGTTCACAAGACAGCCTTCAGATGTCCGGATTCCATTGGAATCTTCGAATATGTGGTGATGCCTTTAAGCTTAAAAAATGCCAAAGCTACCTACCAACGATCAATGAATTCTATCTTTCATGACAGGAGCAGTTGGAACTTAGAAGTGTACATTGATGACGTGGTCATGAAGTCGGAGTCGAGGGTAGGTCACTTGGATGACCTCAAGTCGACTTTCGAGAGAATGCTGAAGCATCAATTAAAGATGAATCTGAAGAAGTGTGACCTGGGGGTTTCCATTGGAAACTTCCTCAGATTCTTAGCGTAGCAAAGGGGAATCAAAATTTATAAAAATAAGGCCAAGGCCATCATTGATGCACCTCCCCCAAGAATTGTAAAGTTTGCTAGACCGAATCAACTTCCTCTTGAGGTTTATACCTAATTCCACAAGGAAAGTTTAAACTTTTTCATCTTTGCAAAAATTCAAGGATGAAGATAAATTTTGGTGGGAGGAAGTTCACCAAAAACATTCTATTCCATTAAAGAGTATTTGACAAAGCCTCCAGTGCTCATTCCGCCAAAGCGAGGCTGACCTATGAAATTATATATTGGGAAATTGGCGGCTTTACCCCTGGCTCACTTAATTTATTCATTAATATCCTTATTTTGAAACCCCATCACAAATGCCCCTTATAAAAACTCCATATTGACAGCTTATTGTGTTTTTTTTTTCCACAGTCCTTACGCTTTCTCTTCCTCTTCTTCCTTCTGCCAAACCTCACAAAATCCACCTCCACCACCGTAGAATCTCCCCTAACTTTATCTCCTCTTAGTTATATCTTCCAACTAGGAGCTGATTTCAACCTCAAGGTTGAACCCCAAATTTGGAACTGTACCCTAGCCAAGGTGCGACTCACCACCTCCGTTGTCGGCCTCCACAACGAAGCCACAGTCTTGACTTTCCACCTCCGTCGTCGACTTCCACCACAAAGCCACGACACTTCATCGTCGATCATCACTGTGGTGAGTTCTGATATGGGTTTTGTTTTGTTTTGGGTTTCTTTAATTGATTGAGATTATTGGGTGATTGCTTTCATTGTTTTGAATGAGACATTAATGGGTTTCTGTTTTGGCTTGCTATTTCTGTGATTGAATGAAATTTACCAACTATTTCCTGTAGTTGTTAAGCTCTTGGACTTGGATACATTGTTTTGTGCTTATGATTTGTCTTTATACCTATTTTGTGATTGAGACTTGGACTTACAGATCTCCTTGAAAATGATATATTCACTCTTTTGGGTGGTATGATATTCGATAAGAAACAACCTTGGACAGTCAAGGTTTGGCAATTTGTAAGTAATTTGTTAGTAATATGATACCCAGGTTAATGGTTTTGGGTTGTTTTAACTTTAAGAGTTCTTGACACATGCCTTCCTTGCTGGAGCTTGAAACACAGCTAAGCTAGCTGAACCGTTTCACTTTACATAATACTGATGTTTTGAAATTGTTGGTTACTGATGTTTAATTGATGTTTTATCCATATGGTTTATCCACTAGTTGATAGATTTTTTATTGGTAGCTTAACATGTGTTAATAAAAGGAAATTTTATGATGGTCAGAAATGGACACAATTGCAATTTTGGTTTTGCTACAATAGAAAATGGGTAACCTCAAAGAAGATGTGCACATATGAAGGGGGTGACTCAAAAGGCGTAATAATTTCGCGAAACATCACGTTTGGTGAGCTTTTGGAAAGGGTGCATAAGATTGTTAATACAGACAACAGGGAAGACAAGCTTTGTTTAAAGTTCTCAGTTTCAATATCCTCGAATGAGTGTAAGCATATCAAGATTGAGGATAATGATGATGTTAAATTTTTTATTAAGTACATTTGTGACGTAATTCCTTCAAAAGTGGCTCCTTTACTAGTGAGCATAGAAGACATAAGAGTGAAAAATGTCGTAGGTGATCGTATGCATATCATGACGGATATGAGTCGGATGGCCTGTTCTTCAAATGCCATAGTTGAAAGCAATGGTGATATACATGGTGATTCTGGAACAGAATATTTAAACAGGATTGATTTTACAAGGGTGGAGGGGATGCATAGTGGTGATAATGGTACAAAAATGATTGGCTTGCAAATGCACTCAACCCCTCCTAGTTTGGCCCATTTGGAGACATTTTCACAAGTGGGTGTGACGGGTTTCGGAACAACGTCTGAACTTTCTATTCGACATAATTGGAGGCAAATGGGTGAACAAAACGTGCACAATTTGGGTATTGTAAATGATGAAGAAGAAGATATTGAAAGTGCGTATTCACGAAATAATTGGGATCCAAAATTGGAAGTTGGGACAATTTTCTCTAGTAAGGAAGCATTGTCCAACAAGTTACAATTGGCAGCAGTGAGAGGTCACTTTGAATTTAAGGTGAAGCAGTCTTGCAAGAGTCGATTGGTTGTGGTTTGTTCTCAAGGTCCATGTCCATGGCGGCTTCGTGCATCTAGTTATGGAGAAAAGAACTTCATGATTGTAAAATATAATCCGGTCCATGAATGTGATATGAGTTTTATACATGACAAGCATCGTCACGCAAGTGCTAAACTCGTTGGTAATGCAGTGAAACGGAAGTTGAAAGATTCTCGCACAATATACACACCAAGTGATATAATCAGAGATGTAAAACAAAACTTTGGGGTCACCAGTAATTATTGCAAAGCTTGGAGATCGAGGGAGTTAGCTCTAATGTCCACTAGAGGTTCAGTAGAGGAGGCATATTCTCTCCTTCCAGCTTATTGTCACGAATTAGAGCGTGTGAATTCTGGCACAAGGACACACATCCACACCGATGAGAACAATAACTTTTTGTATTTTTTTATGGCTGTTGGGGCATGTATTAGAGGGTTTCAATCTTCGATGCGGCCAGTCATTGCTGTGGATGCCACGCATTTAAAATGTAAGTATAAGGGTGTCCTCTTTGTTGCTAATGCATTTGACGGAAATCGAAATATATATCCTCTTGCTTTTGGAATTGGGGATTTAGAGACAGATGCATCATGGCATTGGTTTTTTAGTAAGCTCCATGAAACCATTGGTGAGTGTCCAAATCTTGTGATTATTTCTGATCGGAATATTAGCATAGAGAATGTGTGGCACAACGTATTTCCAACAGCACAACATGGCATATGCTTTTACCATATGAAGGGTAACATGAAACGCACTTTCAAACTGAAAAAACGTGATAAATTGTTGCTATACTTTGAACAAGCTGCGAAATCTTATGGTATCGCTGAATTTGATCGTCTTTTTCGTAAGATAAAGGGAAATGATGAGGTTGCTCAATATCTTGAAAGTGCAGGATTACACAAGTGGTCTAGAGCTCATATGGATGGACGTCGATACAATGTAATGACAACAAATATTGCGGAGTCAATCAACTCAGTCCTTCGGTTCGCAAGGATGCTACCAGTGGTGCATTTGATTGATGAAATCATCAAACTGCTTGTCAAATGGTTCAGTAAACGTCGTGATTTTGCTTTGAAATGTACATCAACATTGTGCCCTGACTTTGGCGAGAAGAAGCTGAGACACAGGTTGGAATGTGCTTCAAGGATGAATGTTGTGAAACTGAATCACGTAGAGTATAATGTCGTGGATAGTGATATGGACGGCCACGTACATTTGACAAATAACACTTGCAGTTGTAGGAAGTTTCAGCTTGAGCAACTACCTTGCAAGCATGTAGTTGCAGTTTGCCATTTCTTGAAACTAAATGTATACTCCATGGCTTCTCGTTATTACACTCGAAATACATGGTTGGATGCTTATTCAGATACCATCTACCCGGTACAACCTCAAGAGTTGTGGGTTATTCCTGAAGATGTCCAAAGTAGAGTTGTGCGTCCTCCCAATGCAAAGGTCATGCCAGGCCGACGAAAGAAGCTAAGGATTCCATCGCAAGGAGAGGATATCATAAGGAGAAAATGCTCAAGGTGCAGTGGAACAGGCCACAATAAAAGTATTTGTGCCTGATAAATCACGGCCATAAGCTGGCCGAAGGAGCCCCTTCTCTCGGCCCTGGCACTTGTTCGTAAAAACTGAAACGCAGCGTTTTGCCAGGGTACTTCGCCTTCCTAAAAACAAAAGAAGAAATGCTAAGGCATGATCATCTCGGCCTTAAGTGCAGGCCGAGGCCGAGGCCGGGCAATTTCACGGCCGGAGGCATTAAAGGCAAATCATCACGTGACAACAGGGTCCCAGGCTTCATTTAATGAAGTAGTGCCTGTTTAATGCAGCAAACCCACTGGCCACAAAGGAGCATTCAATGCACGAGGGAAGGTGGGAAGTGACTGAAGTCAGGATTTGGTGTTGAGGATCAGAGTGATTAGACGTGGACATTCTCACAATAATTCTGACAGCTTGAGATATTGGTTCACCAGCTATCCAGGCCATAAATGCGTCTCCACGGCCAGAAGCTCAGAACCCACGATCGAGAGCGGCGGCCGAGATTCACCAGGATTTCTGGGGTCACACCACCATACTTCACGATCCCAAATGTCGATTGGACTGCCCACTTGCTCTAATCAAGCTCCACCATGCAGATTTTCAGCCTCGATTACTCCTCCAGGAACTCTTCCTATAAATACAAGGCTCGAGCTACATTCAAAAGGTTCAACACCAAAACAAAGCCTCCCACGGAGCAACTTATTTTTTCCTGTAATGCACTTTCAATATCTTTACTTGCTTTCCTAGGAGTAGTGTTAGATTGTAAGGAAAATCCATTCATCAATATATCATACGACCCTTGATTTTCAAGGCGCCGGAGCACCATCCTTGTTGTTCGTTCACTCACCCCATATATCACAAGACCGTCGCTCCCTGAGCAGCGCGCCGGAGCACCGCCCAAAACCTACCACCAACACCATCACTCAACGGCCTTGTAGTTCAGGCCGTGAACCTAACAGCCGAGACCAGTTCCTCTCTCGACTACAATCGTTTGATTAGGAAGACGAGTTCAAACAGGCGCACCACTTATCCATCCAACACTCATCAACACATCGACGCACGGTAGACCGTGCTGGCACGCCCGCGCACAACCGCACCGCACCCAAAAGCAGGAAACCGCGTGTCAACGCACATCCCCTCGGCCCGGAACTCCAAGTCGTGAGATTTGCGCGGCAGACAAAAAGCACTTGTAAAAACAATGTTCCACTACCTAATGTTGGACATACATTATGAATTATGGAGTGTGAATTTGAATTGTATTTGTATTGCGTTTGGTGTTTTGTGTATTGTGAATTCTGTTAAATTTTCATAATTTGGTATGTATTGCGTATTCTATCTGCTATATTGTTGTTAAAATCTGTCATTTTTGGGCCTAAATTGTGTATTCAAAGTTTTTGATTCAGTGGGTTGAATCGAGGGTGGGTATGCCATTCCCATCTCCATCCCCGTGAAGCTTTTGTCCCCCATCCCTACCTTTGTAACCATAATACAGACTTGAAAAAAAAAAAGGATATACGAGGGCAATACACTAGCAATATACAAGCAATAAAGGGCTATACGATGGCAATACACATACTCCCCTATAAATTTATTCCAGCACAGACTTGGAAAAAAAAGATATACAAGGGCAATACACTAGCAATATACAAGCAATAAAGGGCTATACAATGGCAATACACATACTCCCCCTATAAATTTATTCCAACACAGACTTGAAAAAAGAAAGATATACGGGGGCAATACAATAGCAATATACAAGCGATAAAAGGCTATACAATGGCAATATACAAACTCTATACGCCCCCTATAAATTTATTCCAACACTGACTTTAAAAAAAAAAGATATACGGGGGCAATACAGCAGCAATACACAAGCAATAAAATGCTATACCTCACCCTCTCTCTTTCGGCCGCCCTTCTCCACCTCTATCTCTCACTCTCTGTCACCTCTTTCGACTGCCGTCCTTCCCCTCCGATTCAACAAATTTCTCAATTTTTCTCAGCTTTCCTGAAATCCATGGCATCTCAGGTACTTAGCTTTTCTGCCTTACTTTCACACCCATATGTTATTTGGGTTTTCTTCTGCTTGTTTCAATTTCATATATGGGTTGGAATTTTTGGTGCTTAATGTCATTTCAAGTCCCTCCAAGTCAAATTTGAGTGAGATTGTAAATAAATTTGTTGAAACATAATTGTGGGTTTAATTTAAAATTTTATCTCTCTTTTTTAAAATTAATATTTTCAACTTGTGTAGAGAATGTTATTTAAGTAGGATTATACAAAAACTTGTTGAGCCAAAATTTTGGGATTGTGCAACAAATATTTCTCTGTTTGTCGTAAGGAATATTATGCTTGAAGCTTGAAGCTTGTCCAGGCTAAAATGATTTTGAAGTTTTTCTTTTGCTGATTGAATTTATTACTGAGTTAGGTTTTTATTCTGACAAGAAAACAATTGCAGAAACACAATTATTTGGTTCAATGGTCTCTTGGTTTTATAGGAGTTGTGTGATCTAATATAAAGGAACATTCAGGCCACTAGAAAGTGTTCTGCATCTTCAAGAATCTGTTATGATTTGAATTTGTTTTGTTATGTTTTGGGATGTGATTTTGAATGAACTACATAAATTGATATAATGAACTACTAAGTGAGCTCTCTGCATCCATAATATTGAATCAGCAATGGTGAGCTTAAGTAGAAGCAAACGCTTGATATCCAGTAAGATAATAATCGAAGTTAAATTGTGCAAAGTTAGATTGTGCTTGATGTCCACCACTTACTTTAATTACACTCCTCTACAATGTAGGACACTTTTTGCAAAGTTAGATTGTGCTTGTAGAGGAATTGGATAATGGATAATGGGTTCAACAATTACAAGACTGCTTTGTTCATTCCACAGTCTACTCTGGAATTGCTTTCCAATTCTTATAACCTTCCGTGTTTCTCTTTCTAAAATTATGTTTCATTGTTGTAGGTTGTTGCAGGCAGATGCCATAAACCATATCAGTTATAAGGTGAGAAAAAAGAGTTTTTTGATGACCGGGAAGAGTGTACAGAGGCATTGTAGTATGACAGCCATCATCATTCAGTGTTTTAGATTTAGGCTTACCTATGAGTTATTGCTAGGCTTATTGCCTTAACCTTTGGTTGTTGTTGGTGTTAGTGCTTCATGAGTTTGCTATCTTTTTAAGAAGGCCATGGAAAATGCACCTTGCATATTTGTTGATGAAATTGTTGTTGCACAACAAAGAGGACCTATAATTTTTTTTGTTTTGCCATCTCTTTTGCAGGGTTCCTTTGTAGGGTTCTTTTTTTTTTCATGACGATTGGACCTAAATATTTTGCTTATGGAAAAAATACTTTTACTTATATTATACATTGAAGAGAGAACATTATATACATTGTGTTTTGCCCAGCATTTCCCGCATAAGATGGACTATTACAGTTTTTGTATTGCTACTGTATAGCCTCATATTGCCTTAGTATTGCTACTATATAGCCTCCTATTGCGTTCTTATTGTCACTGTATTAATTGGTTTTTGCTATTTTTTGCATTAATTAGTTTGAGTCCTCATATTTGCACAATACATAGGCAATACAAGCCACATATGGGGGCAATACCTACGCAATATAAGCCATATACATGGGCAATACGAGCCATAAGAGTTTATATTAATTTTTCCTTAAAAAATGACACAAGCTATAAATTGGCAATAAACATACAATACAATGACAATAAAAGGCAATAAATGGTTATACACAAACAATAAACAAGCAATATATAGACAATATACACGTAATATACACTGAATGTATATAACGTGTTTTTTCAAAAAAGGATGTGACGTCCTTGATGAAATCACATTCTTACAACCATAATTTCCCAATTTCCCTACTATGGAAGCAATGTTATCTCATTACATCTTAAGATATACATAAGAAAGTGGCAAAAAACAAAAAATTTACATCTCCTCTTGGTCGGGAATTTTAACACAATTTATATCTATCATTAAAATTCCAGGACATGTCCTCTTAGACCCAAATTTAAGCTGAAAGTTAGCAATTTCCTCCCCAAAAGAACGCCGCCACTTGAAACAAGACAATCTTCCATCTGTATAAAATGGATAAAAAAATGCATATTAGAAGTAAATCATTCAATCATAATGGAAACAAAAACATAACATTCAATCACAATTGAAACCAATTTCAAAACAGAAACCATTATCAAAATTCATATAGATTGTTGGCTTTTCTAAATGACCCAATTCTTCATATGGCAAGCTTTCACAAGACAGTACCATTGCAAAATTAAAGTTCACATTCATGCACACAATTTCATACTACTCAATTGCAATATAAAAGTAATTATAAACATGGGTGAAGTGAATGTGTGTCCTCGCAGGCGAATAAAAATACAAATCAGGAAATCAGGAAATCATCAAAAGTGCATTTGGCATTGTTCAAACAATTAAAGAAGCACAGTCTCAGAGAAGAAGAAGAGCAAGACAATGGAACTAGATAAATGCAAAGAGCTGTCAACAAACCTTCAAGTTTTCCAAGAACCCTTTTCACGGCACCAACACAACCTTGGCATGATACCAACCTTGAGGATTGTATAGACTGCACCAAAAACAGATCTAGGATTGAATTACAAAAAAATAGAGAAAACAAAGATCCAACATATGCCAACTTTACACTATCAAACGTATGTTAAAATATTGGCATTCTCATAAAACTTACAAAATCTCCAATCACTTTCAAAAGAAGTAAAGGATGAGAATCTTGCATTTGTTGGTGGTGCTACTGGTTTCAAATTATGATGTTGGTTTCTTACAGTTGTTTGTGCCTGATAAATCACGGCCATAAGCTGGCCGAAGGAGCCCCTTCTCTCGGCCCTGGCACTTGTTCGTAAAACTGAAACGCAGCGTTTCGCCAGGGTACTTCGCCTTCCTAAAGATGAAAGAAGAAATGCTAAGGCATGATCATCTCGGCCTTAAGTGCAGGCCGAGACCGAGGCCGGGCAATTTCACGGCCGGAGGCATTAAAGGCAAATCATCACGTGACAACAGGGTCCCAGGCTTCATTTAATGAAGTAGTGCCTGTTTAATGCAGCAAACCCACTGGCCACAAAGGAGCATTCAATGCACGAGGGAAGGTGGGAAGTGACTGAAGTCAGGATTTGGTGGTGAGGATCAGAGTGATTAGATGTGGACATTCTCACAAGAATTCTGACAGCTTGAGATATTGGTTCACCAGCTATCCAGGCCATAAATGCGTCTCCACGGCCAGAAGCTCAGAACCCACGATCGAGAGCGGCGGCCGAGATTCACCAGGATTTCTGGGGTCACACCACCATACTTCACGATCCCAAATGTCGATTGGACTGCCCACTTGCTCTAATCAAGCTCCACCATGCAGATTTTCAGCCTTGATTACTCCTCCAGGAACTCTTCCTATAAATACAAGGCTCGAGCTACATTCAAAAGGTTCAACACCAAAACAAAGCCTCCCATGGAGCAACTTATTTTTTCTTGTAATGCACTTTCAATATCTTTACTTGCTTTCCTAGGAGTAGTGTTAGATTGTAAGGAAAATCCATTCATCAATATATCATACGACCCTTGATTTTCAAGGCGCCGGAGCACCATCCTTGTTGTTCGTTCATTCACCCCATATATCACACGACCGTCGCTCCCTGAGTAGCGCGCCGGAGCACGGCCCAAAACCCACCACCAACACCATCACTCAACGGCCTTGTAGTTCAGGCCGTGAACCTAACAGCCGAGACCAGTTCCTCTCTCGGCTACAATCGTTTGATTAAGAAGACGAGTTCAAACAGGCGCACCACTTATCCATCCAACACTCATCAACACCTCGACGCATGGTAGACCGTGCTGGCACGCCCGCGCACAACCGCACCGCACCCAAAAGCAGGAAACCGCGTGTCAACGCATATCCCCTCGGCCCGGAACTCCAGGCCGTGGGATTTGCGCGGCAGACAACAGTTAAAACCCACATTACTGTTATTTCATAGAGCATTTATGAGTTTTATATGTATTCTTACAGGTTGCTCAGAAAAGCCAGAAGTCCTAATTTGATATATCACCTAAGCAATTTCACAGACAAATCACAATCACAAAAGAGTGAATGCACCACTTTCAAGGAGGTCTGCATGTCCAAGTCTCAATCACAAAACAATGTATGCATGATTTCAGAGACAAATCTTAAGTACAAAACAATGTATCCAAGTCCAAGAGCTTGACAACCACAAGAAATAGTTGGTAAATTTCATTCAATCACAGAAACAGCAAACAAACCACAACAAAAACCCATTAATGTCTCATTCAAAATAGTAAAAGTAATCACCCAATAATCTCAATCAATAACAGAAACCCAAAAAAAAAAAAAGCAAAACCAATATTAGAACTCACCACAGTGAAGATCGAAGATGAAGGTGTCGTGGCTTTGTGGTGGAAGTCGACGACAGAGGTGGAGAGTCACGATTGTGGCTCCGTTATGGAGGCCGACGACGGAGGTGGTGAGTCACGCCTTGGCTAGGGTTCGATTCCAAATTTGGGGTTCAACCTTGAGGTTCAAATTAGCTCCTAGTTTGAAGATATAACTAAGAGGAGATTGAGTTAAGCGAGATTCTATGGTGGAGGTGGATTCCTATGAGGTTTGGCAGAAGGAAGAAGAGGATGAGGAAGAGACTAGATAGAAGAGGATGAGGAAGAGCAACGACTGAGAACAAAAAAAACCTAAGTGAAGGATGGGCAATAAGTTGTTAATAGGGAGTTTTTATAGGGGGTATTTGTGATTAGATTTCAAAATGGGGATAATATTGAATAAATTAACTGCGCCGGGGGCAAAGCCGCCAATTTCCCTTATATATTTCGGTCGCGGAGAACTCCATCGGAAGTCTTTTAGCCCAAGACAACAATGAGAAGAAAGAGCAAGCGGTAGACTACCTTTGCTGTGTTAGATATATGCCCTAGAAGCCAACATAAAAATGAAATATTCTAAGGATATAATATAATTAATATATAGTCAAAGGGGCATGAATGTTTCTCTAAGATATATAATATACTTAAAGTAACATGTCCATGGATAAAAATATGAATGGAAAGCAGTCTAAAGAAGTTAGATTCACGAGACCTTTCCATCATAGTAATATCAAATCCGAAACTGTTTCTAGTCATAGAATCACCAATTAGACAATGGTAATCCGCAAAAACTGGTACACACTATGTCTGCTCAATTGGGAGGATGACTAGTCTCAAGTCATTAGTGTAGAGACACTAAGACAGGTATGTAGGTGCTCTATAGAGATGGAGTTCACTAAACGCGATCAACTCAAGAATTCGTGCATGGAAGTCTTACTCACAAGTGTCAAACAAAGAATTCTAAGTTATGATAATGCAAATTAGTCCTTACACTTGAGACATCGCACCTGTCTTGTGTATGGGTTGTTTGTCTTTGAGAGCACCATATAGTCGTATGAAAAGGATGTGACTTAAAGGTGTTCATCAAGATACTCAGCATATGCATAGAGGCATGTGAATGTACAACAAGGAATCTCTACTATTCGTAAGAAGGACCATATAAGGACTAATTATAATTAGCCTTCGCCAATAGGGTAGTAGCTCCTCAGCTTTCCTGTTTCTCTTTTTTGATTTTGTTTGTTTGTTTTTCAGTATTGACGTGGCTGTTTAGATGTTCATGTAACAGGTCCCTTGCTCTTTGTGATTTGTATTCTCTGTCAAAAGCGGTGCTGCTACTGTGTCGTTCACTCTGCTACTTTTGTTTTTTTTTAATGTAAGGGTTAATTTCAATTTGGTACCCTGAAGTTGTACCCTTAGTGAAGAATCCCAAGCACACGAGGAAATTTTTGCTCTTTAACTGTGACGAAGCAGAGAGATAAAGATTTAGTCCATAAGTTCTCCACCTCTAGTTGGCTTCTGAGGTTGTCTATACACTTAAATATTACAAACTGACACAACACATTACTAGTGAAGGGAAAAAAGAAAAGAAAATGAGAACGAGTACACTGCAAGAAAATGTCCAAACAAAAGTCCACCATGATAAAAGGACTAAATGGTAAGATTATTTCGAATCCACTATTTCTTAATTCCACACATCCATTTACTTTTCCACAATGAGTTTTGCTCTTGCATGGCCTTCGTTTATTTGGAACTGCTCCCCGATGCCAAAATGAGCCATCAATAACCAAACAAAAGTGACAAGTTCTCCACCTTTACCCAGCAATTGGGCATGGTTATTTGCTCTACAATGACTTGCACTATATGAGAGCAATTCCACCCACACTTTACTGATGAGTTCCCATTTATTTTCCTCCATTTTGGCCAACTCTTTGGCCAGAATACATGCGTCAAACAATACGGACTTGCTCCTGTCCCCTTTGACATCAATAGGTTGAACGTCTGTATTTACGTCAAGGAGCCCTTTACAGACCTCTACTTTTTCTTCCACCCCTGATTCCAGTTCACTTCTGCTAAAGAATTTCTTTGCTTCTGCACAAGTGTCGCGGAATCTTGTTTGTCCAATTCCTGCTACAGAAGACATCATAGTAGGCTGCATCACTAAGAGATACAACATATAATCAGACAGAGTCTTACTAAATCCACGGTGACTATCATCACGGTGACTACCATCACCAACAACATTGTTCGTCTCATAACACAAGTCAGTAGCAATGTGCCACAATAGAATGCTCTGGTCATACTCAACATCAATAACATAAGATAGTAACTTAGTGATCACCTTATGTTTAACCTTATCACCATCCTGGTCAACCAAATTACTATCCTGCACAACCCAATCTCTGTCCTCGAGAACCCAATCGCCTCGTGCTGAACCTATTTTCTTGGCAGTTTCAGGATCATCTGCAAGCAAGGACTTTCCCTTTAACTCTTCAAAGATGAAATTCCATAACTCTGCAGTGAGTGGCTTGCTGGACCTATATTTGATCTTATCGCGATGATCCTTGAGGCCAAAATATTCAAGGAATTTGATGTGGAAACTGCCACAGCGGTCAAAAATTGTTGGGGAGACTTTTTCACGTTCCTTGAGGGAAAAGTCTATCAAGTTGAACATAGAGACAGATTCATACCACCTCCGAAATAGGATTTTCCTAGTCCACATCAAACACCTGGTTATTTTTGTACTGTTTTCTTGGCCGCCATTTGTTGTTTCTGTAGACAAGGATGATCTCTTCAAATTGAGGTACTTTTCAAAAATATTACTGGCTATAAAACATTTCCGCCAAGACTTATTTAAAGCAGCAACAGTCCAATCAGAGAATATAAGCATGAAAACAGCTATTAGATCCAGGCCTATGGCACCAAAAAGCAAGGTATATGTGATTCCAACATCAAATGAATGTAAACCTTCTTTCTCCAATTTATAGAAGAAAACAAGGGCTACGACAATTGCACTGAAGGAAATCGCCCGGAGAATGTATCCTAGCTTAGAATGCACCACAACAGCCTTGGTGAAGAGAGCTTCATACAAAAAGTTGAGCTCGACCGCGATTAATTTAAAAGCTTCTACTGGCTTTCTGTCATGGAAAAAATCACGGCTCTCTTGGCGTTCTTGAAAGCTGAAAATGAGATCGACAATTAGACCCTTGAAGATTTGAAAGAAGTGATGAGCGTGTCTCACAACTGCCATATCACTCTCCAGCTCGTTTTCTTCAATCACGTAAGTCTTGGTCCTGTATTCTTTGCTGCGTTCTGCTGTGAGTTCAATGTGAGTTGGAAGTTCAGCCTCTTTTTTTGAGGAGTATTCTTCCATGAGCTTCGCATAATTCGGACCAGGGTCAGGTTTTTTAACCATGGCTTCCTTGAAATTGTCCAAGCTTGCACCATACAAACCTCGTGTTCGTTCAGCATACTTGATGATTCCAGCAAGGAAGAGCAGGCATGTTGGGAGCCATAGCTTGTTTATGGGTAATGATTCCCCGAAAACATAAACCGTAGCTATGACCTGGAATATGAGGCCAAGAAAGTGCCTTAGCCAGAGGGTGTTGTCTTCAAGGGCAAACGCAGTAATGGTGTCTGGACCGCCAAGGTGTAGCAAAAGAAAGGGAGCCCAAAATGCCAGAAGATCACGAGCATAGTCAGAGCCAGGATTGTTGCCTTGGCGGTTTGAGATTAATCCAACTGCAAAGTTAGCGGCCCAGTCAGCCAGCAAGTATGATGTCCAGACGATGAAGACTATCCATATGTTGGGCGTTCGCTTTCTGAAGGGTGCACAAAGAATTAAAATGGTCTGCAACGAGAGGCTGAAGAGAATAAAGAACCTGAGGTTCCACTTTTCCCATAACTTCTTGATGACTGTAGGAATGAGGTTAACCATATCCTCTATCTGGCTTCCTTTCCCTCACCTCTTCTCTTCTCTTCTCTCGGAAACCACTAGAAAGAGCAGAGTTAGTTCATACAAATTATGGCAATATTTGTACACATGCAAAATGTCAACTGAATTCCTATTTCATCAAACTTTTATTTATTTATTTATTTATATAAGTGATAGTATAAACTATTTTAAATTAATCTAATTTATAAGGCGATGAATTTAAACTCGAGCATAAGGGAGCATGCTCATTTTAATAACAATATGATAACGATATTTAGGACCTATTCCACAACCATTTCGTTTCAGTTTTTCAGTTTTTGTTTTTATTTTATTCACTGAGAAAACATATTTTATAACGGTTTTCGTTTTTTTGTGTATAAAAAACGAAAAACGTTACCTTCGTTTATTGGTCAAGAAATGGAGTAAAGTTACAAAAAAACCTTCTTTTCAATAACAGTGTGCCATTTACTGATATCTGGGTTCACAAAAAACCTCATTTAAACAAAACATCAAAATAAACTATTAAAACCTCTTCAAAAGTTCCAATCTTGTCCTCCTTTTTCGTTATAAAGAGAAGTGAGTGAGGCTCTTGAAGAACAAAAAGCAGAAAATGAAGATAAAGAAGAAGGATAGAGAAAAACCTGGTAGGTCGGAAAGTTGTGCAAAAGGTCAATGAGAGCCAGCTGCTTGATTGAGTTCCTGTAAAGTCTCAACTACTATAGGAGTCAACTGTAAAGTCACATTAAGCTTTGCCTTCACTGATCAAACTGAAATAATACCCGGGGAAGAAGCACGCGCATTACAATTTGCACAACATGGTTGATTGTTGGCGCCCCAGTCGAGCGTTTAAATGAGAGATAATTTTGAAATTCGAATTGGAAGACCCGAACAATATAGTCGTTGTATAATACCCCCTTGGATCTGGGAAGCCAGGCAGGGATATAGACTGCCCACTGTACTAGCACAATAAACAAAGACTTCGCCAATTATTTTTATTTTTTTTAAGCCAAGTAAACTGTTTGCACGTGTTCCTTTCCTTAGTTGACTGACTAAATATTGGTATCCGACAATTGTCTTTCGACACACAATATTAAAATGAAAAACACACTACTGTGCAGGGCCGATATGGGCCCATGCCAAATTTAACTTATGTGCATTTTTGTTGTATTTTTTTTTTTTACAACTTCATTTATATACTAACAAGATTTATTATTTTTGAAAAAAAATCAATAAATTTAATTAAAATACATTTTTAAATAGAATACAGCTAGATTATTGTTTAGGTTTTAAAAATTGAAACTTAAAAAATAAAATCATAATTTTATATATAAAGAAAACATTAATTTTTAATATATATTATTAGAGAAAAAAAAAGGACTTGAATTTAAGATATAAATATCAGTCCTGATCTCTTGGGCCACAGGAGTCCAAGAGATTGTGGTCACTCACCATTGGATATTAATCCAATGGTTAAAAAAAAGTTTCTTAAAAGGAGTGCAAGAGTGAGTGAACCGTTGAATTTACATCTAACGGTGAGTGACCACAATAGTCCAAGAGATCGGGACTGATATAAATATAATAATATTATGTATTATTTTTCTCTAACACAAATATAATTTAATAAATGGACTTTAAACAGACCAGTCCATTGGGTTTAGATCGACATGGCCCACGAGTAATCACGGGCTGGCTCGATTCATTGGGCCTACTACCTCGTCTCGGCGCCTAAAGATACGGATTGTACCATGTCGAGTCTTACTTAATTGGACCGTGCTCATGTCATGCTTAAGCCAGCTCGATCCATTTGACACTGCTAGTGGGTGGTCGTGGAAGGAAGAGAGACTGAGAGAAGGGTCAGATCTCAGTTTCAATTTTGCCATTTATTTTTTCATTTTCCACTTTTTATAATATTTTATTTTATTAAGTTGTTATCAGAAATTGAGATATTAGTGTCTAAATTGATGATTTTACCCTCAAATAGACACCAATATTGATGGAGTTTGATGGGGGGGACTAATTTGACACGAAAGATTGACTTTGAGGACCATTTGAGTGAATAAATTAGTCAAAGGACCAAAATAGAACTCAGGCATAAGTTGACGGACCATTTCGTTTATTTTAATCAACTTAATCCAAAGCTTAGTCTTTGATTGATTTCCTAAGGCTAAAATGTAGAAATGGTCCCTCAACTAAGACCCGACTTTACTTTTTGTCTCTTAACTCCAAAAATTGTTATGGTTGGCCTTTAATTTGATATCGCATTGCATCACTCGTCCTTTTCGTCAATTCTGTTAGTTTTTCCGTCCCTCAACTAAATTCTGTTACTTTTCATCCCGCAACTCCAAAAATTGTTATGGTCATCCTTTCCACGATATCTAATTGAAGGACAACCATAACCACAATCAACAATCTGATCAACCACCACAAGCCCTAGCCCTAAGCTTCCCTCTCTCTTTCTTATGTCTACCTCATTAGAAACTTGCTGGAATCAGAAATGCGGCGCAAATCGACACCAAACCATCAAAATATTGCAGAATAAGAGTGAGCACCGGAGCTTCTGGCTCTTCGCCGAGCAAGACGAAAGAGCTCGATCAGAGACGAAATTGAAGAAGAAGATGTGCAAAAGAGGTGCGGCGATGGAGGTGAAGTGAAGAGAGAGCAAGGAGCTGTTCTTGGAGGAATGGGAGAGAATCTTGAAGAAAAAAGCTAGGGTTTCTCGCATATCTAGGACGTAGATTCCATTGGTGTTGTGTGATAGAGTGTATTAGGGTGTACCAGGGGTATTTTTGGTAGTTAAATAGGGTGTATTTGGATCATAGGATGTACTAAGTTAATTTTAGGGTTCATTTAACAACACCCTAAAATAAATATAAATTGTATAGTAGCTAACATGTCATGTTATGGGACGTTAGTTTATTACAACGGCAAAGATGAAGTGAAATGCGGGAAAATGTATAATTTCTAAATGAAGAGGCTCAGGATCCGATGGGGTCCTCCTTCTGAAAGTTCAGAGAACTTGAACGCACTAAAATCTTAGAAGAAATGAGCAGCGAATGCTAGAAAACTACTTCATGCAAATCCAGGCCAACAAATATCATGAACTTGAAACAAAGATAGAAAGCGCAGATTTAGACTCAAACTGAATTCAGAAGGACCCCATGAGACTCAAGCATGCACTAACCCAGAAGGCAAAGACCCATTTATTTAGTCAACAACAAAGTCTTTACTGATCAAGAAGAGAAAGTTCAAGAGACAGACCTGGGAAAGAGTTTATGCCCATCAAATTCACAGCACCATCCTTCTTTCCAACACAATTTTAGAGGACAACACCCAAATTTCCCGGGAAAATTAGCAATCAACTCACCACGGAGACGTTTCAAAAATGGAAAAGAAATTTGAAAAGTAGGACAAAAGGAATTTATTTTCTCCTTTTTCTCTTCTTTTCTTCTTTTGGGTAATTTAATAAAGTTGCAATCTGAAAAATAAATTACCTTAAGTTTGTTGTCTCCAAATGGAGAGTCTCTCCCCGAAGTCCCAAGTCTTGACCTTTTCCTTGAAGGGTTTTTCTGAGTAACATTTTCACAGAAGTAAAATGGAGAAATTTTCTTCATGTTACAAAACATGTTTTGAGTTATAAAAAAAAAAGTGAAAAAAAAAATGGTTATGAAACGGACCCTAAGTGAGTCAAAGGAGCATAGGGGGTTTTGGGGGGTTAAAGAAAATGGATGCATCATTGGCCCTAAGTAACTTCAAAACCTTTTTCTTCTATTTAACTTAATTAGAAGAAACTATGAACATGTATATAGGATAAAGTTTATACAAAACATTAAACTGCTCAGAGAAATGATGGCCAAAGTTGAACCTATAGGCTATACATACCCAGAATCATACCAAGTTGATACTCCAATTTACGTACAAAACCCCGGCTGCACCTTCTGCTGCTTGTGACTTCTACGACAAGCATTCCTACTATGACTTAATGAAAAACTATAAAACTTGATTATGGTTTTCCAGTTTGTTCCACAAGTAAAATGCTCTCCTGATGATTGGATCAGCTGAAAATCCTTCCGCATATGCACTTATAGCCGTTAAGAGGCTAGTGAATTTCTCCCCATTGTCCTGTAACCATCCAAAATTCTGAATCAGTACTCATGAACAAGTACAAACATGAATTGTTTTTTCGTGTCAGTCGTCAGAAGATTTCACTTGTATGCTAAACGCACGTATTCATGTTTAGATCAGTTAAGCAGGAGATGAAATAAAACCAGTTTGTATTTTTATATAAAATTTGAACATTGATAAGTTTAGTGGTTTCTGGAAGCTTTTAATAATTCAAGCAACATCTAAGGATATCTTAAAATTTGAAGAGAACTAAGTAGAGTTTAGATGTTTTAGTTCTTCCTCCATGCAGATATTAGGCAACACTAAACCACAAATTAAGTGTGGTCTATTAATTTACTATTTGAAATCAAACAAGAAAAGTGATGCATTCAGATAACTTGCTTTATGGGCTTGTATTAACTGTACTCCAAAATTTTAGTTTGAAAAAGAAGATAACTTAGTATAATTAAAATTGCACAAACCTCAGGTTTTTGAAATGCCAGATCTTTTGCGGTGAAAGGTACCATGTAGAATGGAAGATCAGAACGTAATAGTGCCTGTCATTATATAAAGCAATTAGATATCAAAACAATATTAAGTTGTTAGACAGTACTAGTCATATGAATGAAAATGACATTAAATAGATGGTTACTCGAACCGGAAAAAAAGTCAATCTGCACAAACAATCTTGTGAAGATGAAACTTGAAGATTAATATATGTGGCTGAGATTGGTCACGTATGGATTTAAGCTTTGGAAGGAAGCTACAACTTGAATTGGTTCAACAAAAACACATAAACATGCTTTTTTCCAAGCCAAGCTTGAGCAGTTCATGAGCAGCTTGTTTGCAGCCCCATAAGGATGTTTTACAAGGGTGGGGACATCAGTCAATTCCTCACAAAAACGAATGTACTCTAAGGTGATTATAGCAGATTCCAAATTTACAATGCATTCTTCTTTTCTTCTGATTTATCAGAAAAAAAAAATCACTTTCTAACACTTCATTTTTAAGATATATACGTGCTTAAAATATATATGAAAGAAAAAAAGTCTTTTTTTTAAAATAAAGATAAATACATTATTTAAATGGGAAACCCCCATCCCCCATCACTATCCCGGCCCTACAAAGAAACCCAAAACACAAAAAAAAGAAGAAAAAAAAAAAAGAAGAAAGAAAGCTGGAACAGAAAAGTACATAAAGCGAATGTTGATATGATTACCAAGTTCTTGCTCAAGAGAGCCTGATCAGCACTTGTTATCAAGATCTACAAGGAAAAACCGGGCATAGCATTGTCAGTTAGCCATGATAAGTTCTGAACACTTATGAATTAGTTTGCTGGTAATGTCTTTCCATGACATTTAAGGCAGAGGAGGACAACCAATATGTTTCTAATATTGTATTCAGTAATCCAAGAAAGCTTTTCTATGCACATGAAAAACAAACTGAAGCATTAGAACTTCATAACCTAGTCTTTTGTGACATAACATTTGAATTTAGTGAATCCAACTTGAGGAGGATCCACACAAATTTCTTATGTATACTGATGGACCAAATTAAAGAAAAAAACCAGCAGGGATCAGATGTTCTCCTTTTTATTTTTTTTGAAACCCAGAACTCCACTTTGTCAACTTTGCTGACTCAGCTTCCAAACTAGGGCCCACCGCCGAACCCTACAATCTTTGGGGGCAGGAAACACTAGCAAATTGCTAGATAGGTACCTTGATGAGAGTCGAACCCCTGACCACAAGCCAGGGCCCAACTAGAGTCCCAACCACTGGACTAACAACTCATTGGTGGATCGGATGGTCTCCATTAATCCAGATAATATCCACAAAAACTCGAATCAGGTCAGGGTGCAACAGAGTCGAGTGAGAATTAAAATTTAGTTGTTTCCAGAATTAAAATACAATCTCATTCAAATTATTTGTACTCAGATCATGCTGATCCATGCTTCACCCATAGTAATTAAAACCCCTCTAGAATACTTCAAACTCTGATTGATGGTCCCAACAGAGTCAACCAATCAGAAATAATCTCGTGGCTTAGTTCACCCCTGCTTATCCCCCTAAAATTATACTAGCTTTTCTTTTTTGATCAGAAAGTTGATATATGAATGAAATGTTATTGTACCAAGCATTTTGAGTATTCATGAGATTGTTAATTAGTCATTAGCATTAAATTACTATGGCATTACCTTTCTTATTCGTTCTTCTTCAACTTGATCAACACAGTGCAATAGATTCTCCAGTGTGCCTGTCCGCAGAATTGAGATTAATTATTAGCATATTTAGCATTACTGTCCCTGTATCAAGGAATTAACTGGGGAAAAGTATCAAGTATATAAAAAGACATGTAAACTTAGGTGACCAAAGAAGAAAATTGTGTATATAGAAAGACCTGTAAACAATTAAGTATATTAAAGGACATCTGTATAGTGCTTTGATGGAAATACCAAGCTTTCCATTCTTCCCCCATACTTTCTTGGTGATTATATAGACTATAAACATCGTAAAAATTTAGCTTTACTTCAGTTAGCAAGAGGGCTGCACATTAATAGAATGGTAAACATTCTTTGAATCCTAGGTAGATACAGCCTAGCAACACATTAAGTGATGAGTTGCACATGAAAGTAAAAGGATGGCATATTGACGCACCAAATTTAGTGATGAGTTGCACAGCATGAACGTTTCCGATTCCATCAACTCCTGCAATTATAACAACCAAGTTTTGAGAGATAAACTATAATGCTCATTTTCCTCTCAGAAATATAAAGGAGAAATATGGTTAAGAGTTCCAGAATCCTTTTCCAAGCTGAATTTAATGTTATTACAAGCCATTGTCATTCATTAGAGCTCCATTTGTCCCCCAAATGAAAGTAGATTTTTCTCTCAAGTCATCAGCATGATCCCAAGAGAATTTATTAAGATATCTAGGACCTTCATTCAAAACGAACTTAATTACAATATTCTTAAATAAATGCTCTTACATTTCCATTTTTAATATGGAAGAAACACATGCATGGTTGGCAGTGCCAATTTCCCCAGGATGAACGCTGTTCTCATATAAAAATATTGTCATCAGGATGATGACTGGCATTTCAAGGTATAGAAAAATTTCACTGGATCTCATCTCATGCATTGGAATCCATAAAATAAACAGTGAATATCATGATATTACTATTCATCATTTTTCAATACTAGACATTAATGCTTTATGCATCTTCTTCCACTAAATAAGGAAAAATGAATTATATTTGTCTTCCTTTTTCATTTGAATTTTCACAAAATGAAAAGCAAATAACCTGGAATATTATCGCATTTGTCACCAACAAGTGAGATCACATCAACAAACTGAGAAGGTTGAAGGCTTCCATATTTTTTGGCAAATTCTTCCATGCCAAATGAAACCATACTGAGAAAACAATAAACATTTATCAGAGTCCAAACTCTACTAAGCCGAATAATAAATACAAAATAAAACAATCAAAATAAATGAAAATTATGCCTACAAAGTTTCACCCTCATTTTTTAAAAAAAAAGTAAGAAATGCAAATGTAGAACACAAGGGACAAGGTGTACCCTGGAGTTCACCCAACTAAAGAAACAACAAAACAAAAACGAAAGGGAACAAAATTAATTAACAGAAACCCCCGGTGAGAATAAATAGCCTGAAAGGAACAATCCTTTAAAGCCCACAAGGAGGCCCAGAAACAAATTATGTCCAATGAAAAATCTACATCCTCCCCTTTAGCAACTTCAGAATCCTCCTTTTTTCTTTTTTTTTCTTTTTTTCCCATCCAAAGAATCCAAAATATTTCCAGGCACATCTACCTAGCACGAAGCCCCGTTTCCTCACTCTGAAAAACTTAGGCTTCTCAAACAGTAATGCAGCACAGTATGCCAAGTTGATAACTCAACTTGGTCTCCTAAATAGCCTTGTCAATAAAGCATAAACAACTGTTCAATGGAGAATTAAATGATTCAAACAATTAATCCACATTACACGAGAGGTACCGATAAGGTTCCTCTGCACCATGTCACAGGCATTCAACTTCTCATGAGCAATAACCCAAGCTAGAACCCGAACCTTAGGTGGAGAATCATCAATTACTTTCCGAGAATAGGCCTTGCAAAAAAAGAAACTCCTGATGAACACAGCACCCAGATTCTCTTATCCTACAAAGATGGCACCAACAAGACATTTTCTAGAAACAGAATGTAACCCATACACCTCTCCCATTTCACTATACAGACACCTTAGGTTTCCAAGGCTCACGATCTAATCACTTTCTCTCCTCTATACTTCAAGGTTCATAGGTATTCCAAGACGTGCAATAAAAATTCTTCATAATCAATACCAGCAAATCAAGGTGTATGGTTATATAGAGCTGCAATTAAAATGTAATGCAATTGGGTTTATAAATAAGAAGCATGATGAGAAGGATATCATTTTGAACCATTTTGTTATTACAACTTTATTCAGGTGCAAAAAGATGCATCAATGGAAGGAATAACAGATCAGTAGAGATGCTATATGTTAAACAATATTGAATGAACATCATAAATGTTTTTTGAATAAAATGAACATCATAAATTAAATACAATCAAACAGGTTAGAGTATAAACTATGAAGTAAAGGGTTACTTACTCGAAGCCACGTGGAGCAATTCGTAAAAGACGTAATGAAGGAGATAGGATCTGGAAAAAGTCTTTGTCTGGGGAGACAACCCGTACCTGTCAAAAAGTAAGTGCAATAAAAAAAAGTAACTGAGAAGAATTAAAGAATTCATACAATCCTTTTAACGTTTTATACTATTATCCCAGTATGTGAATTATCAAAAACTAAACATAATCCCACTACGCCATTTATTGTTCAAAAGTAGTCTTAATAAATATAACTCAGAATTTAACCTTGTACCCAGTATCAACACTCCTAACAGCCAATGTTCCAATCACATCATCAGCTTCCACACCTGGCACCTGCCTTCGAGCAGCTCACAATCAATCACCACATACCAACTGGGTTAACTAGTCATACAAAGCTGTGATGTAGAGCTATTACCTCAATCACCTTAATGGACATAGCCTTAATGGAGGCTTTCAAGTATTGAAGGCCTTGGACAATGGTATCAGGTGTAGGGGGGCGATTGCTCTTGTAGGCAGGGTATAAAGTATGACGAAAATTCAGGCCTTCAGATAAATAAAGATCATATTACAACACGACCCTCGTGAAAAAGAACCACATATAATGGATCATATCTCTTAGCCAGCACATAGTTTTAAAACTTTTAAATTTTATAGCAAACAATTACTAAGTTCAGTAATTACCCAACTCTAAGCAGTATCATGGGAAAAAGGAAAGAAAAATAATTGATTCATGCTGGGCAGAGAAGGGGGAAAAGAAAGAAGGAAAACGAGGATGTCAGAATATATGCTAAACTCAAAAACTTCACATTATAAGGTGTAAATTAATTTAAACTCAAGGCACAGGAAAGATAAATGGAGAAAGGAGGAAAACAAAGGGTAAGACTATGATAAAGAAGCATCTGAGATATGTATATACATAATATCATAAGATGCCACTCTAAACAGAGATGAACGGCACAGAAGGGTAATTAAAAGTAAAGGAAGGTAGTTGGGGCATCGAACCTCAGTACAAATTCAATTTATTTAATCTCGTCTGAAATGTGATCAAGAAAGAGCTAAAATAAGCCCTAAACAAAATATTTTTTCTAGACCAATTTAAAAAGAAATTAAAAAACAAACAAACAAACAGAGAAAATTATGTCTCTGATTTTACAGATACAGTAGCCAGTAGTAAATTCCAAATTCAATATTCAACATCCCCATAAGTGAAAAGGGTGAGAAAGGGCCAGAGAGAGATAGAGAGAGATCAGACAGATATGTTACATGTACATGTCTAGAATGTACAAGGTAACTGAGAAAATCATGTCTCAATTCACCATCTACAGTACCAAACACATCGTTTCATCACCATATGGGAAAAAAACGGAAAATAAGTGACATTCAATAGAGTCAAAACTGTTACATAGAAGTTACATTCAGTTGAAAACAAGATTGACCATCCTTACTTATAAACTTGAGAGTAAGAAACCTATCTTCCACACATGTTCCAACCAGAAACTAGCTCCACCAATGACAATGAGTGAAAACAAAAACAAGGAACATGAAACCTACTTACTCTCCTCGTTGACATGGGAGACGACCTAATGTAGAGTTAGCACTAAAAGAATAACACCCCACATTTCTCAAAGAGAAACTTCAAGAGCCTAGGCACATCTTCTCTAAAAGGACCTTCAATATTCAACGGAATGAAAAGAGAAGGCTGAAACTTTTTGTAAATTTAAGTCATCACTATTGTGTTTCAGCTCATCAAAATACCGAAGAGATATCCACTTAGGATTCAAGGAGTAAATCAGTTCTGGGTAAGGCGGAATGGTGCACACAAGATTTCTTACTAGAATTAGGAAATCAGTTCTGGGCCTGTTTAATGAACCCAAAACTTGAAAACTCGTACAACATTCAGATATTTGTAGATGCTTATAGATATTATTAAGTAACTGACTCTTGCAAAATTCTATATCAAGTGTAACAGAATTTTGCTAATAGGAGGCTAATAAAATCCAATGACGAAAATATCGGCCGATACACCGATATTATCAGCCAATACGTGCAGGAGTAGGTAACGCGTTCTAACAGAATAATAGTAACAGAAAATTAAAATATTTGCAATCAGAAAGCAACAACTGGTATAAAAAATTCCAAGGAGACTTTAAAATATATATATATATAAATTTCATATTCATGTTGGCACATAGGAGGTAACTTGGGGTCGTCATATAACAAGGTACTTGATGACTACATTAGTTCTGTCTTATCATTTAGGTAAACTCCACACATCTAACATATTATATAGATTTACAGGATACAGGGTCCTGTAATTAATTCTGCATAAACCTCAAAAGGCTTTCCTGGTACGTTTCCTACCAACAAACCACCATGAATTACTTTTTCGGATTTGCTTACATTCTCAACTCCAACACACAAACTGAGAAAAATTAATAAATAAATTAAACATACCTTTTCCTTTAACATTTTCTTTGGATGAAATACAAGTTTGACCAAATGAAACTCCTGAAAAGAGAAGGTTTGTCTTATCAAAATGGGGCTTGGAAATATATTTATACGTAGCAAAGCAGCTTGTAACTCATAATTAGCCAGTGACTGGGAAGAAAGGTATGAGACTAGTTAACAGTGTTCAACATCTTAACACTCAGATAATACCAAAAATAAGTTAATTCTAGAAGCATATGCAACAAATATTATATGAGCACAACTTCTAACTTCTGAACACAAACCACTACTGGACAATTTTGAAAAGAATAATCTCATTTTAATGCACAATATTGAATGAGCACCTCTGGCTCCGTATCCTCTAACCACCTAAAAAAATAGGGAACAAAGTACTTTTTGCAGATTCTTATCTAAATCTATCATTCAAATAGAGATTTCACTTGCCAGAAATGCATAATATATGTTCAACTAATCTACCTACTTATTGATGTAATGAGAGAAAATATACATAAAAACCATGAGACATTACACATCCTCAGAAGTAAGATCCTCCGGGAATATAAAGTGCTACTTTAGCATAATGCTCTTGAAGCTTATCCAGGAGTTAAAGTTAATTACATGATAGCCCAGGTATGCAGTAGGCATTATAATTGAAACATAAAATGCACCTAAGCGCAATCTAGCACGAATATGCTGCCTAGAAGGAACACCTTCTACATTCAAACCTTATTATCACTAATCATTCTACTAGATTCTTGAGACAATTTTGCAAGTACTTCGAACACCCTGTTCAAATAAACCTATGCGATAAAAATCATAGATCTTTGCTAATAATAACTGGCAGGACCAAAAGTCTTTACCAACATTGCATGATGTATACAAAGTATACTCAGATATCAGTGCAAATATTTGTGAGCATGAGAGATGGAGAGCTAATGAGAAGAACGTGTAAGTGAAAGGAACATTGGGAAAAACAAGAAGAAAAAATTATTAAATAAACAGAGTAAGAACTGGGGAAATCACCAGAGTAAATATATGGAAATAACTCCATCTGTAAAGTGGTTGGAGTGGGTTATTTTTGAAATTTGACCACTTATCTACCATCAAAATAATAAGGAAAAAACCATTATATGTAAAGCTGCAGATAGTCGCTAAACGTTCATATATTGAAAAATAGGCATCTAGACTTAAAGGGGCTCCTATGGTTGAAGTTGCAGTTCATTCTGAGGATATTTGAAATGCAATGATTGTGTAAGTTAATAAATTTGACTTCCTCGTCCACCTTGTCATTTACAACTCCTAGCAGTAAGTGGCTAGTTCATTTCTCTCTAATTCTTCATTTCCCTCATCACCATTAGCTACTTTTGTCTACAGATAAATTATAGTATTTCCATGAAAAGATTTGAAAAATCAAGAAAAGTGGAACCAAGGAAAAAAGAAACCTCACGCAAACAAAGTGGCCCATTTGAGGGGGGAAATCCACTAGATTTATTGTAATTATGTTTTCATAAAGATCTGAGCAGTGGCATGTCCTGTGAAACCGCTGTCTGTACAACCTAAGTAACCTTAGGAGGCATATGAATAGGTAATCAATTGTTAAATAACTTGCTGCTGGATCTTGTTCTTTAATGTAACCAACGGCAATAGACTAAACTAGCAAATATTAGGAAACTTAGACACACAAGAGTTATACTGGTTCGGCAGAACTTTTGCCTACGTCCAGTTGTGATTTCTCTAGGTAGAGAAATCACCGCTCCTTTGATTAATAATAGAGATTACAGAACTTTTGCAAACCCTAGAACTAATCTCAAAACTCTTGGCTGTCTCTGGCTATTTTTCCTCTCTCTTGAAATAAGCCTTGCCACACCCTATTTATAGATATAGAGTTGGCTTACATGTCCTAAGGCTGATTGAATTCCTATTCCTAAGTGGATTAGGAAATTACACTTATCCAAAACCAAATAGGCTTCTAGAAATCCAAACCTGAATTGAATAAGGAAAACTGAAATTCTTTCCTAATCCCTCTAGGACAAGAATACCTCTTAATTTCCCTAAAGCAATCCTAAACCAACTAGGACATATTTGACGAGCCAAAATCCTAACAAATCTTACTTTTGAAGGAAACACCCTCCCCCACTTACGTATTGAGCACACTATATATGACTTCACTTGAAACTTCACTAGCACAACGTATACAGCATTCAAAAAATCTAAATGGTGATAAAAGGAAGAGCATTTAGTACAGTACACGTATATACAAACATTAAGCAAATCAAGTACAAAATGAAGTGGACAAAAAGTTGTAACCCACCATCATGGTCAAACACCACCTGCATAAAGGGATGAACAAAAGAAAAAAAAAATTTATAAGTAGTTTTGTCCAATTAAAAAGTAAAGACAATTTCAGAAATACTCAAGAGGAACCGAACCAAACAATACTGGCTGCATATGCTATTTATAAAATAACTATTTGGTAGAATCAGTATACGCATCTTATAGGATGATTGACATAAATTTGAAACCACATAAATGGAAACAACAATACACTAGTTGATGGAGAATGAAGAGAACCATAATTTGAGGGATTTGATTTGATTAAGGAATTTGGTTGACCATGGATTTGATTAGGTGATTTTAAATTGAGTTGATTTGGAATAGGGAGCAAATTAACTTGAACAAGAAGTTGATTAAAGGATTTGATTTGGTTATGATTTTCAGACTGGCCTGATGAACAGGCCATGTTATCACTCTTCGTCTTCGGGACACACTTGAATTATGAAATATTGGAATCCAATTGCCTCGCTATTAGTCTTCTCTCTTTCAGTACTCCCCCTCTTCTTCTCTTCTCTTTCTCTCCTTTCATTTGTCTCTCTTCTCTTTTCTCTATCAGTTTTGCATCACTAGTATTTTTAAGTTTCTCTAACCAAATGAATATAGACCAACCAAGAAGAAACACATTGCAATCCAACCCATTAAAAATAGTAATGAAAAAAACAAAACAAAACAAGAACATGCATGCTAGATATTATGAGTGAAATAGAATGATAATACAGATGTGATATACACGTACGTAACGGAAGAAATCATACCGCCACATGGGAAGGGGTAAACTTCAGCACATCAATTATCTGCAAGAAAATCAATAATAGAAAGACCTTTAGACCTAGCAATTACAAATGATAAATGAAAATGTTTCTACTATTGGTTTGGGTTCAAACCAGCCATAAAGACTTCTTAGAGCAAGCAGTGCAATCTTAAACAAGATATACACAGTTAACAGGAAGCAGATACCAGTGAAAAAGAGGTTGAAATAGGCAAATTATCAAAAAATTTGTGGCAAGCATAACAAGAAGATACCTAAGGGTTAATTGCATATAGTCTAACGTACACAAAAAGATACATAACAATAACACTTCCAACTCAGCGAAGTTACAACCTAAGAAAGCACTGGAGTGACATTATTTCCACAATGAAAAAAATGGACTACTATTTATTATTCTGCAAATCCGGATTCGGGGATCAAATTCAAAACATGAATAATGATAATTGAAATTTGATCACGCAATCTTAAATTCACACAAAAAGTAATGCAATTTGTGCGCTAAATCTATAATTTATCATCTATGAGAAATCACAACTTTCGCAAGCATATAATGCATATGAGAATGAGAATAACATAAGGTCTGTTATTAGAAGTACAAGCAATCGAAAAAAACCTTTTATATAAACATCACTTACAAGAGAAAGTGCTGAAAAGATGGTTAGCACCCAGTCTCCGTTTCCATCAGCATGTGACAGATGGCCATGGTGCAACTTTGCTACTCTCAATAAATAAACCGGTGGTTAGAGGTACTATACTATCAAATGAAAAGAAAAGAACATTAATGAAATTCAGATGAGCTAATTTTTGGATGCACTCTATGACTAAAAGTAACTTGTATCCTCTAGACACAAACTATCATACAAATGAAAACCTTACAAATGCAGTACCTCTTATAACCAATTCTGAAAAATAAAAAATAGAATTCCAAATACATATTGTCATAGATTGACCCTAATGCTTAAAGATGTATCTGCAAATTTGCAAATGGTAATAAAAAAAGGAAATTGGCAAATGCTTTTTGAAATTCTGGATGGAAACATCCTCTTGCTAATGACATTGTTAAGAATTCAACAGGGCAGCTTGTTGTGCAAGGTTCAAAATTTGCAGAAAACATCAGATTATAGAATTAACATAGTATATAAATATTGTGCATATAAGATTTTATAAATTCTGCCTCACACATGACTGAGAAAATCTTTAAATTTCGAATTTTCCAGTACTTTTAAATTATTTTCTGAAGTAAATACTGACTTCAGTAGATAGGAAATGACTAAAAAGGATTGGATATTGACTTTTCTAGAAAGAAAAAATTTGGCAGTAGATTGTACCTCATAAAGTGGCCTAGTTATTGGATTATCTTAGAAGGCGCAACAAGATTATACATTGGTGTTGAGGAATAATTGTGAGTTAGTCAACCAACTAACTGCTTGATTGTTTAGAACTAAGTTCTCTTGTCATTTCAGATTCCACATGCTATGTCAAAGATGGTAGTAGAAATGCTGGCACGTTTAAAGAACATTTGGGTAAATTGCACCCTAATGTCTTCCATTGAACATCTAGACCTCCAAAGTACCAAGCTTCGAAAAACTTGAAGCTTTCTAAATCTTAAATCACTTGTATCAGTGAACAATAAATAAATCCTAGCATTTCCAGTAACCAAAGTAGATGTGCTAAAAAGCTCATAAAAAGTAAAGCAGTGCATCTGTTTCAATGTAGACAATAGACAATACATTTGATTCCAATTCCAAAGTGAAGAAAATCACTTGACTTATAGCAAGAGAAGGAATGTATAGCCTACCTAAAAGTTTATAGTACGCCCTATAAATGATTGATGTGCCGTCGATGAGCATGACTCTACCATCTGAAAGGTTACTGTTCACTTTTTTTTCTTCATGCTTGACTGAACCTAGCGGCATATCTCCGCGTAGTACTCGCTCACTTTTAGAGTAAAATGCAGCATCCCCATTCTCATGAACAACTCCCGGTAAAGCCGAATTAAAACTACTGGATATGTTACAGTAGCCCTAAAAAAATATGGAAAGAAATCCAGTTAAAAATAAATAAAAAAATCTTATAACTACTCACAATGTAAGACTATGAATCAGCATGCACTGTGGAAATTCAAAACCTTGCCCAAGAACCAATTAGCATACATTCAAGCACACACATCACAAAATCCAACCTCACTTGTCATGCATCAAACTCACAGAAACCCTAAATTTCGTACTCAAAAGGGTTGTCTTCCATCGAATTGTCACATTAAATTAAAGCAACAAGAAGAACACCAGCTCAAACCTTTTCGAACACGAACTCGTCAAAGACAAACAGAGATTTAGCCAATACCTTTGGGGATTTAATTGGAGAAAAGCGGAGTGAATCGAGTTTCTTTGGACTCTGAATGCTTGAGAAGCTTCTGGCAAAGAATCTGAAGCTTCTCCGAAGGGAAAGGGAATGAATGTGAAGCAGCGATGAGTGAGAAGAGGCCATGAATTCATAGCACCATTTCACATTCACTCCAATGGCATTGGCCAAGACCTCGGAGGAGAGAGTGAGCACAAGGAGGAGAAGAAGGTCTCTCTCTTTCTATCTACAGCTATTAAGCCTAAAGCCTATTGCCCGCCCAAACGAACGGAATGAAACACGCCGCAAGCTTTAGTTGTAAATACGTATCTGGTTTGAGGGTATTATTGGTATTTTAAATTCGCTTGTTATTAGTGGGGAGTTTTTTTCAAAAATAGCCAAAATTTGCCTCTATTTTCATAAATGTCAGTTTTTTTATATAAAACTTTCAAAACTAGCCAAAAACTCACATAAAAAAACTCAAATGCCCTCAAAACTAAAACCCACATAAACCTAAAACGCAAACCCAATCAGATAAAAATTTGAGAATCTGTGAATGCACGTTTGAAGAACTATTGCAGCCCTAACTATGAGTGCAGTTCTTCCTATTCTCCATTTTACTTGCCTCTTTGTTCGATTACTTCTTTGTTTTTGGTTGAAATTGTCTTTTGATAGTTGTGCTTTATACTCTCTAGTATCACTAGAAAGTTGCACTCTTTAATCTCTCTAATTTTTATTTTATTAACATGTAATTTACATTCTAACAATTGGTTGGCTGACCTTTACTCTTGCAGCAGATTCACAAGGAGACAAACACACCCAAGTTACTTGCAGTAGGAGTCCTCATTGTAAAGCTTCAATTACTTTTCTTTCCCTTTTTTTTTTCAAAAAGAAGTAGTGCATGAGTTTGTTTCCTTATAATCTTTTTCTTCTTCCAGCAGTAGCATTGTCACATAACACACTTCCTTACAGAGAACATTACATGCATAAACAAACCAAAGAAAAAGTAGTAACGCCCTTTGTGTTCTTTTGTTTTCATTGCACCAATTTAGTTTTTTTGGCTTATGAACTACAATTTGTCTTTTTTTGTACTTTTTGTTTATTCTTCTTTCTTTGTATGACTCACTTCAATTTTTATTTATTTATTAGTTTATCACAACAAACTTCATTCAATCATTGTTAGTTTTTTTATTAACTTTTTTATACTTAGGTTTCAGGAAAATGTCCTAGTTTGACAATTTTAAATAACTATGGCGGAAGGTGGGTTAACTCAACGTACAGAAATTGCAAATCCAAAGGACTACTTGTTTCAAATACAATTAGGTTAGAGGAGCTTCGAAATAAGGTGTATGACATTGTAAATGTGGACCCAAATGAGTATGAGATAACTATGAAAGTTATATATGATGCAACAAAAAGTGCATGGCTTGTAGAAATAGTCATTGATGATGACGTGAGAGCTTTTATTTTTGAAAGTCTTTCAAGGTCTTACAAGATTCCATTATGCATTTGATAACGAAATTGTATAGCATAAAATCGTAGCAAAATAGTGTAGTGGTAAGTAAGTATCGTTCCGCAGAGACTAAGATTAATTAATGAGTACTGATTATGATTAATCCTAAATTTTATCTAGATGTTCGAATGGTGAGGCTTTGATTTGAATTACGTAAGTATGTTGTGTGGATTCAGCTGCGCCAAAATTGATTCAGCTGCATCCTCAACTTTTGATACTCACAAGTGCACAAGCCACTCAATAGTATAGCATAAGTAAGTGCAAGGTTGATCCCACAAGGATTGATGATAGATTGATTCAATTCAATTCCCTATACAAAACAAAAAACAAGAAAGAAAAGAACAGAAAACAAGAAAGAAAGAAAAGAACTAAATCAAGCAAATAAGTTTACAAGTTCAATTCAGATTCTCATATTGATTCTAGTTAAAGTATGATTAAGCCATAGTAACTGGTCCTAACCTTGTATTCCTAATTCCCTAATTAGATCCTTTGTTGTCGAACCTAAATTAAGCATTAGAAATTCATCAAGCATAGAAGAATGTTTTAAACAACCAATCATGTATCTAATCTCTGTTGTCAAATGTCCATACATACTCTTCCTATTCATAGTTCAATTTGAATTAAGGCATATGGTGTCTACTCTTAATTCCAACCAAGTTAGCTAACATACAAGTTTTAATGGTGATCGATCATTCAAATAAGCATATTAACTTATAAGCATAATGAATAAGAACAAGAACCGTAATTGAAACTTGGAAATTAATCAAACTTGAAAACTTAAAATAAGAAATTACATAACAATGAAAAATAAAGTACAGCTAAGAAAAATATAAAGTAAAATTTAGCAAAATGGTTTTATTACAACAATTGAGAAATAAAAAGAAAAACTAAGAGAATTTGAGGGAGAGAAGGGAGAGGAGCTCTAGAGAGATGTTTGAGAGCTCCTCCCCTTGGGCTGTGTTTGTAAGCTTGGAGAACCTCACAATTTATAGGCCTAAGGGAAGTAAAAATTTGATTTGATTATTGCATCTACCTACAACACTAACTTCACCAACTTTACCTAACTTTCCCACAAAAAACAATTAGCTCATGCATGACAATGCACTGCAGTCTCATTATAGGCATAATTTGGGCTTGTTCCTCCTCTCAATAAATTCTGGAAAAATTTGGACCTTCAAGCGCTTTGTCTTATCTTTCCAACCATATATAGCCCATTACAAGGAAAAATTGGAAAGGCCTTCAAATGTCTTTTTTGGCACAGTAACACAGATGCTTCAAAAATTCACCTTAAGCTACCAAACCTTGCACAACTTCTTCTAGAAGACTCGGAATCATGAACTATAAAATGCTCCAGAAACTAGACTTCCACATCTTTCAAATGGTGTATGGCTCATTATCTAGTTCTTTCTGAGTACATACAGTCTAATCCGTGAAGTTGACTAATCTGCAGACACAATTTTGAGCTAACTTGGCTCCAAAATGCATTAAATGAGTCCTAAAGCTTAATACACTGAAACAAACACAAAAGAGATTAAAAGCACAAGTTTAACTGAAAAACATAATGAAATCATAAGCTAGAAGGGCACAAAATTATATACAATTATGCACATATCAAAGTAATTAAGAAGAATTAAATAACATAAACAATAATAAAATTTGGCAAACACTGATGGTATGAGTACTAGGGTTCCGATTTCACCATAGCCAATTCTACCATTTCATGTAGCAAGTTAATCCTAATTATTATCCATGTTAATGGTAAATTTCCCTTAATTATTCAATATGACATGCTTGTCTATACAAAAAGCATTCCTACAACCGTCCCACTCTATGCCTAGATGAAGAACAAAGAAATAGAAACCCATTAAGTTCTATGGAAATTCATGAAAACCACACAACCTCAAATGACCTTCCAGTTCACTCAAGTAACATGTGGTATCAATTACTAGAAGCCAAATCCCGAGTTGGATATTCCTATCGTCAACTTCAAGCATCAAATCGGTTAAGCGGTGATCAAGCACTCAAAGCATTAAGAACGGTAAAAGATACTCAACATGTAAAATAATATCAAATTAACATACACTCGGAAATAAGGTATTCATGGCTAGCCTACATCGTAGCCCTAGTAAAAGGAAATTAGAACATGACAAACTTATTGAGAATCACAGAGTGGTTGATGGTAGACATGAGGATGAACTCAAAAACTCCCAAGAAGATCCAAGATGTTTACGATAGCAAGACTTCACAAAAGTTGGGTATTTTCTTGAAGTGAAAAGTAAGGTCCCCTCCTATGAGGCCAACACTATGCTATTTATAATATACAAATCCTTAACCCTAGTTACAATCAAATACTACCAAAAATAGGTTTCCCAATATCTCATTGATTTCTTCTCCAAATTCCACAAGGATTTGACCAAACTTCCTCCTTTAAGCTTTGACCAGTTGCTTGGCTTCTAAGAAACAGCTTTTGTCTCTAATTAATCCTTGCCGCACATTCCTCCTATAAGGAGTCAAGTGACAAGTCTAATTCAGATTCACAGATTGATTCTAGCTAAAGTATAATTAGGCCATGGTGTTTGGTCCTAACCTTGTGTTCCTAATTCCCTAATTTGATCATTTGTTGTCTAACCTAAAATTAAGCATTAGAAACTCATTAAGCATAGAAGAACATTTTAAACAACCAAGCATGTATCTAATCCCTATTGTCGAATGTCCATACATACTCTTCCTATTCATAGTTCAATTCGAATCAAAGCATGGTGTCTACTCTTGATTCAAACCAAGATAGCTAACATACAAGTTCTAATGGTGATCAATCATTCAAACAAGCATATTAACTGATAAGCATAATGAATAAGAACATGAATCACGAATCAAACTTGAAACTCCAAACTTCAAACTTATAAACCTAGAATATTCATGTTAGGTTACATCGAAGCCCTAGTTATGAAATTAGCTGCTCATAATGGAAAAGAAACTTAGATAGAAATGAGAAAACATAAGGAATGCAATAAGAGTAGAAAAACCCTTTTTCTGAAGTTCTTGTGGGGTCCAAGGCTTCTTCAAGTTCTTCTCCAAGAGCTTCCCACCTCTAGAAGGATGTATGACAGCTAGTAGGTGATTTGGGATGAGTTTGGGTGAGTGGTGATGGCTGAGAAAGAGGAACTTCGTAGGGAAATGGAACAGAGGCTTTCTGGAGTTGTTTTGGTGATTTGGGGCAGTTTAGAGTATTGGGTTGATTGCTGGAGTGTTTGGGGTTGGATGGAGTGTTTGAGGATGGATGGAGAGGGTTTTGTGGGGTTGTGAATCCCAGGCTTGCACACCTTGAATGTGGAATGGAAGTTGTATTTATAGGAAGAGGGAAGAGAGAAATCAGAATTGAATATGGCAATGACCTAACACACTTGCATTAGAAAATCAGAATTGGTTGCTACACTTCACCAACTAATCCCACCAGCAGCCATAGCTCATCCTCATGTCAGCATGACCAAGCAATAATGAGCTCATCTGTAAGTCAGCATTATGTGTAATTGCATGGGCTCACGAATTAGGCTTGCCTTAATCAATTGGGTCATGCTAGGGAGACCAACTTGGGAGACCAATGATCAGTTCATAATTGTATATCATTTTGTACCCTTCTAGCTTATGATTTGGTTATGTTTTTTAGTTAAACTTGTGCTTTTAATCCTTTTTGTGTTTATCTTTCAGTTCATTGAGCTTTAGGTAATAATGATGGCTTTAGAGAGCATAATTCATGCAATTCAAGCATGTTAAGGCCTACTTTGGATGAATGGATGAAGAGCTTAAAGACAAACTCATTTTGGCTACAGCCCCCTGCCAGTTCAGTTCTGTAGGTCATATTGCAAGCATTGTTTCAACAACCTACATAGCTCGAATGAGGCCACATTCTTCATGAAAGTTGTTCCAATGGGTGTGTACTATAACATATCCAAAATTCAGCCCCATTGGATAAATCTGGAGTCCGTTACCTAGCAAACACAGAACCACGCTCAGGATGGATCTTATCAGCGCGGAAAATGAGTTAGCAATTTGTTTCGGCCTTAACTTCTTCCTCCGACCTTGGATTGGCCCAAATAACATATGGCTGGAAAGAAGACATTCTGAACTTCAATTTAGAGTGCTTAAAGTCCTAATTTGATTAAGAGAAGCCCAAGTTGTAAGCCCTTGAAGTTGCTGGTCATGCTGACCTCAGCATGTGCTGGTTGGATGCTTGGTCATGGTGAGCTAGGTATGAGCTATCATTTCTGGTTGGAAGCTTGGTCATGGTGACATGAAGATGAGCTAGGGCTGCTGGTGGGATCTATTGGTGAAGTGCATCAACCAATTCAAGATTTTCTAATACAAGTGCATCACCCAATTTAGATTTTCTAATACAAGTGCATCAACCATTTCAGATTTTATAAAACAAGTGTTGTATGCATTAGCCATATTGAATTCAGATTTTCACTTCCCCTAGGCCTATAAATAGGGAAGTTCTCTAAGCTTGTAAACACACCCCAAGGGGGGGAGCTCTCAAACACTTCTCTAGAGCTCCCTTCCCTTCTCTCCCTCAAATTCTCTTAGTTTTGCTTTCTAGTTCTCAATTCTAGCTTTCTTTAATGTTTTCTTAGTTGTAATTTATTTTTCTTGTTATGTAAATTCTTTTCTTAAGTTTTCAAGTTGAATTAGTTTCCAAGTTTCAATTATGGTTTTTGTTCTTATTCATTATGCTTATAAGTTAATATGCTAGTTTGAATGATTGATCACCATTTAGCCTTGCATGTTAGCTATCTTGGTTTGAATTAAGAGTATACACCATGCTTTAATTTGAATTGAACTATGAATAGGAAGAGTATGTATGGACATTCGACAACAAGGATTAGATACATACTTGGTTGTTTAAAATGTTCTTCTATGCTTAATGGGTTCCTAATGCTTAATTTTAGGTTAGACAACAAATGATCAAATTAGGGAATTAGGAACACAAGGTTATGACCACACACCATGGCTTAATCATACTTTAGCTAGAATCAATCCATTAATCTAAATTGAACTTGGGAACTTATTTGCTTGAGTTACTTATTTCTTTCTTCCTTGTTTTATTTATTTCCTTTCTTTTTCATTTTTGTTTTGTGTAGGAAAACTGAATTGGATCATTCAATCACCAATCCCTGTGGAATCGACCTCGCACTTACATACGCTATACTACCGAACGGCTCGTGCACTTGCGAGTATCATAAGTTGAGGATGCAACTGAATTCATTTTGGTGCAGCTGTATCTACACAACAATGGTTTTGGTGTTTGTTTAGCTTTGGACCTTGTTGTACGTGTATTGGGTGTCGGTGTTTGTTTAGGTTTGGTTTTTGGTTTAGGTGGATTGGCTTTAGGTGTTTACGGTTTGGCTTTTGCTGTTGTTGGTGGTGTGCCTTGTGTGTTTGTTGATGCTCTTTTGTGCTTTTCAACCTTATTAGCTTTTTCCCCATGACCACCTGCTAAGTGAAACAAATAGGTTACTTTAACAAAACAAAAGAAAGATGACACATAAGTATTAATACTTCTATGACATGGCATTAAATGTGTACTTCTATCATTTCAACCTCATGCTTCTCTTTCTAGTGCACTGCGATGTATTTCATGTGCATTTCTAGTGCTTGTTGCACTAGAAGAGCAAGATGCCTAGCACAGAGGCGGATCCACCATGGGGTCAATGGGGTCAGACGACCCCATGGCAAATATGGACTTTAGTGTTAGGGACTGGTTTTTGCCCTTGGAAGCCATGGAAATGACCCCATGGAGAAGAAGAAGCTTCGGTGGCTGGGGTTCTTTTATGTTTTTTTTTATAAAAAAAACTGCTTTGCAAAACGACGTTGTTTTGGGCAATGCAATTTTTTTAAAATGACGTAGCCAAAACGACGTCGTTTTGGTCTAGGACTTAAAAAAAAAAAAAAAAAACGAGGCTGCAGCTTCTTAACAGCACACAAACCCGAAAACAGACCCTCCAAACTCCAAATTTTCATATTTCTCCTCCCTAACCCCAATCTCCCCAAGACCTCTACCACCATCTCCTCCCTTGCCACCGCCGCCAAGGGTGCTAGCTGCCGTTCACCACCAGCCATTCCCGTTGCCGCCACTATTTTTGTGAAAGTTTACAATTCAATTCAAGTAAGTTCTAATTTCTAAACCCTAAGCCTAAATTAATGTTGAAGTATGATATATTTAATTAAATTGAAATCAAATTCGTAATTATTTAGATGAAATTGATGGTTTGAACTTTGATTATAGGTTATAGATTTATTAGGTAGTTTACACTACGACCCCATGAGTGGTCATTCCTGCATTCGCCACTGGCCTAGCAGTCTCAAATTTTCAATAACAAAGCATGCTATATATTTTGGTCCTCAAGTGCACTGCAAAGTAGTGCACTAGAAAGGCAAGATGCATAACAGTCCCAGATTTTCAATAACAAAGCATGCTATATATTTTGGTCTTCAAGTGCACTACTATCACAGTGCACTAGAAAAGCAAGATGCATAGCAGTCCTAGATTTTCAGTAACAAACCATGCTATATATTTTGGTCTTCAAGTGCACTACTATCGCAGTGCACTTGAAGTTCTATGACATATTATTAACAGTCTACTTCTTTGACAGTATTTAACAGTTGTGCAACATATACATTGTAGTCAAAACATGTTTCTCTTCAAAACATTTCAAAACATTGCTATTGGACTTTGAAGTTAGAGATTTTGTAATACCTTGGAGTTTGATACTGATATTTTGTCAGTCATTTTTGAAGCTTCTTTGTTTGATTTGGGATGGTCTTCTGTGCTTTTTGCAGCTTGATTGTTTGTTTTTGGTTGTTGGTCAGTGATTTTTGCAGGTTGGGTCTTTGATTCTGTCATTGTTGGACCTTTTTGTCAATTACCTGTATGAAACATGGTACTCTTGCATTAGTTAGACGAATCTTAAGACAAAAGTGGAAAGTGAGTGTGGGTTTTTGAGATTGTACCTTCTGTTGATCTTTATGGATGAAATTTTCTTCCTTTTTTCCTGGGTTGTCCTTGCGCTTAGTTGTTTTTTTAGGGTTTTTGTAGTGTCGATTTTGAAGACCTGTGGCCATGGCAGATTGTAACTTCGAGTCGGAGTTTGTCACCTGATTGGTGGTTATGGAGTTCGTCGCCTACATTTGGAGTTGATGTCGCACAGATCGGGAGTGAGAGGTGAGTTGGTTTTGTTGTAATATTATGTTAACTCGCAATTGTACGGGGCAATTAGTAGTATAGAACGACAAGTACGAGGTCGTACCCACGAGGACTGAGAAGTTAAAATTAGTTATGTACTTAGATTACCAAATTCAATAAAGTAGGAGGTTATGTCTAAAACAGAAATTAAAACAAGAGTGATTGTGATTGTTGAACAAAAGAAGCAAAATGAAATTGCAAACAAAAGCAAAGTAAGTAAGTGAAACAAAGAGTGGTTTTAAGAGCTGGAAAACAGTTTTGGAGACTAGGGCATTCGAATCACCATAACAATTCAATTCTGGGTTATAAGGAGTCAAGTAACAAGTCTAATTCATATTCAAAGATTGATTCTAGCTAAAGTATGATTAGGCCATGGTGTCTGGTCCTAACCTTGTGTTCCTAATTCCCTAATTTGATCATCTATTGTCTAACCTAAAATTAAGCATTAAGAACCCATTAAACATAGAAGAACAATTTAAACAACCAAGCATGTATCTAATCCCTGTTGTCGAATGTCCATACATACTCTTCCTATTCATAGTTCAATTCGAATTAAAGCATGGTGTCTACTCTTAATTCAAACCATACAAGTTCTAATGGTGATCAATCATTCAAACAAGCATATTAACTGATAAGCATAATGAATATGAACATGAATCATGAATCCAACTTGAAACTCCAAACTTCAAACTTATAAACCCAGAATATTCATGTTAGGTTACATCAAAGCCCTAATTATGAAATTAGCTGCTCATAATGGAAAAGAAACTTAGATATAAATGAGAAAACATAAAGAATGCAACAAGAGTAGAGAAACCCCTTTTTTGAAGTTCTTGTGGTGTCCAAGACTTCTTCAAGTGCTTCTCCACGTCTAATGCTTCTCCAAGAGCTTCCCCACGTCTAGAATGATGTATGACAGCTAGTAGGTGATTTGGGATGAGTTTGGGTGAGTGGTGATGGCTGAGAAAGAGGAAATTCGTATGGAAATGGAAGGGAGGTTTTCTGGAGCTGTTTTGGTGATTTGGGGCAATTTAGAGTATTGGGTTGATTGCTGGAGTGTTTAGGGTTGTGGGAATGTTTAAGGATGATTTCTGGATGTGTTGATGGAATGATGGAAGTGTGTAGGATGGCTGAGGTGAATTGTGTGGGATTGTGAATCCCTGGCTATGTACCTAGAGTGTATGGGGTTCATGGGAGTTGTTTTGAAGCTTGAAGACTTCTCTATTTATAGGGCTAAGAGGGAGGAACATCATGATGAATTCCAACACCATCATTCCTCTTTTAGGACAATCCATAACTCTCACTTCATCTTGTCTATGTTAGTGTGGTTGAAATCAATTCCATCCCATACTTCTTTTGCTGCTGCACCTCAAGCTTTCTTCACATGCATGCACATTCTTTCTCTTTAATAGCATGTACCAACTAACCCACCACCAGCCTGGAAAGTGCTTCTAGATTTATCCAAACATGTTTCCCACAATGCCTTGTTTTTGCTCCTTTAGACTTTCATAGCTGGAATGCCTCCCTACTTTACTCATTATGTTGGGTCCAAAGTCAGTTACAGTTGGGGTGAGGCACATGGCTTAAAGGAGGTGACAAGGCTCAACAGCTAGCAGCTGTAATCCTAAGCATGGTATGCATTTTGATGGGCCCACAGATTGGGCTTGGCTTCATCAATTGATACGTTTTAGCAGTCCATCTTGCAGTTCAGAATCTCCTCTTTCCAACCACATATTATTTGGGCCAATACAAGTTGGAAGGAAGAAGTTAAGGCTGAAATAAATTACTAACTCAGTCTGCTCGTTTTTGCACCATTTTGCATCTTTTCCCATCCAAAGCCACCATTGCTATCTAAGGCCCAATGAACTGAATGATAAACAAAAAAGGGATTAAAAGCACAAGTTTAACTCAATAACATAACCAAATCATAAGCTAGAAGGGTACAAAATGATATACAATTATGAACTGATCAAGTTTTCTGCTACTTAGGTATTGCGCCTATTTTCACAACTATCTATCTAGATTTAATTTTTTTTTTTTCGATGGGCTTTGTCAAATTGAATCTTTTCAGTAATTTTTCAGCTTTTCTTTTGAGATTTCATCCAGCATGTTGTAGACCTTATATGTATTCCATTGTAGGAATGAACCTTTGGCCCTCTTCTTTGATTTGGCTGGTTCTTGACCTTTTTTTTTTTGCCTTTCTCTTTTGTGCTCTCGTCTCTGCTTTTGGGAATGAGGAATCTAGTTTGGTTGCGATCTTTTGATATGTTGTTTCTTTGATTTTGTTAGCCCTCGGACGCAAGTTTTTGATTGTATCTCTTTTGCTTCACCTTCTTGCTTTTCTCCTTTATCCTCTTCATTCTGCAGTTCTTGTGCTAATTTTTGATCTCTCAACAAGGCAATAACAGCTTCCCTTTCATTTATAATCTCCAAGTAGGAAATCTTCTTTGCAAGAAGTTGATCATTTTCTAGCTGCAGCTTTGTCCTGTAGGATTTTTCCTCATAAACATCAAGTTGTATGGAATTCTTTTGATATGCTTCTTCCTTAACTGCAATTGCTCCTACTGCTTCCTTAATTCTTCTTTTTTATGCAGGATGTTATTGCATCATGAATCTTTTGATTCTCTCCTTTCTTTGTCTAATATTCAGCAACACTATTGATCTCCGTCATATACTCTTGTGTAAGCTGTTTTCATCCTCCTTGTATTCTGGGATTGATCCCACAATTTCCTCAATCAACGTTATATTCTTGTTTTTGAGATTTCAGTTTGGAGGTCATCTTGTAGCTGGTGCTGTTGCTGGACTTTATATTCTTGCTTCTCTTGGTGCTCTTGCTCCTTTTGCTATGCAGCAAGTTCATCACTCTCTCCTTTATCAGTGACGTTGAACCTCTTTTTCTAGATGTTGGCACCAAAACTCACTACAAAAAAACACCCATTCCGCAACAACTGGATGTTGTTGCAAAACGTCAAAATTTGTTGCCTGAACATATAGGCAACGAAAAATTGTCGTTGCAACGATCATTGCATTATACCCGTGTCCTAATGGAATACGCAATGAAATACATGAGTTGTTGCTCGAGCACTAATGCAACGATAAAGTTACGCGTTGGCGTCTGTCTTAGAGAACGACCGTGATGTTGTTGCCTATTCTCATTCCCAACAACTTTCATGTCGTTACATATCACGGAAAGAAACCACACCTAACTCGTTGCTTACTATTATAGGGAACGACATTTTTAGGTTTTGTGTGTAAAAATGAATAGGCAACAATACCAATTGTTACTTATTTAAATTAGATTCCTTTGTTTTACTTAAACACAAGGAAACCAATTCCCTGCCTCATGTATGTGACACATTGTTGCGCTTTCTCTCTAAGTCCTCTCCTTATAATTTAAGCAACGATAAACAATTGTTGCCCATAGCTATACGCAAGCACACATGTAGTCGTTGCCTATCACATTTTCATTATGGTGGCAAATTTTCCCCTCCATGAAATTGGCAACAAAATGAAACTAATAAGCGAGGATCTAGGTTTCCCGCGTTCACAGATGTCAGACTGCGCAAGGGCTTTCAAATATTGTTGCCTATTGTTGTTATAGGTAAGGAGATTTTAGTCGTTGCCTAATGTTTCGTTGCCGAATCCATGTTTTCTTGTAGTGACTGAACAGATAGGGATGAGTGCAACTTACAAGTGATGTGGACGATCTAGGGATCGATTGCATGCTCGACGCTGACTCTTCCTGTCCTTGGATGCTGATCCTGAATAGAAGGAAGCCGAGACTCGTGAGGTCCATGGAATCGGTGTGGAACCACCTAAGACCCTCCGATGCCGAAGTAAGTTTGTTTCTAAGAGCTTTTGCTACTGACAATGTATTTAGCATAAAAGTCAAGCTAAAAAGTCTTACCCTTGTATTGTAGCGAAGGGGCCTTTTTATAGAGGGCATTTGGTATGCTCTTAGTACTTAATTTCAATGTGGGACTCGTGGGAGGGCCCTATGAGGTTGACACGAGTCTTTAGATATTTCGGGCGGACCCTTCGAGGTTGATTCTGCAGAATCGGTAGAAGGTACTGTTGCTTCGATTTAGCTGCACCAAAATGGATTCAGCTGCATCCTCAACTTGTGATACTCGCAAGTGCACGAGCCGTTCGGTAGTATAGCATATGTAAGTGCGAGGTCGATCCCACGAGGATTGGTGATTGAATGATCCGATTCGTTTTCCCTACACAAAACAGAAATGAAAAAGAAAATAAATAAAACAAGAAAAAAAAAAGGAAATAACTCAAGCAAATAAGTTCCCAAGTTCAATTAGATTAACGGATTGATTCTAGCTAAAGTATGATTAAGCCATGGTGTTTGGTCATAACCTTGTGTTCCTAATTCCCTAATTTGATCATTTGTTGTCTAACCTAAAACTAAGCATTAGGAACCCATTAAGCATAGAAGAACAATTTAAACAACCAAGCATGTATCTAATCCCTGTTGTCGAATGTCCATACATACTCTTCATATTCATAGTTCAATTCGAATTAAAGCATGGTGTCTACTCTTAATTCAAACCAAGATAGCTAACATGCAAGCCTAAATGGTGATCAATCATTCAAACTAGCATATTAACTTATAAGCATAATGAATAAGAACAAAAACCATAATTGAAACTTGGAAACTAATTAAACTTGAATGCTTAAGAAAGAATGTACATTACAAATAAAAGTAAAGTGGAACTAAGAAAACTTGAAGGAAATTTAGTAAAATCAAAAATCATTTTGTTACAACAATTGACAACTTGAAAGGAAACTAAGAGAATTTGAGGGAGAGAAGGGAAGGGAGCTCTAGAGAAGTGTTTGAGAGCTCCCCCCCTTGGGGTGTGATTTGAAGCTTGAAGGCTTCTCTATTTATAGGGCTAAGAGGGAGGAACATCATGATGGATTCCCACACCATCCTTCATCTTTTGCTGCTGCACCTCAAGCATCTTCACATGGGTTCAAAGGTGATCAGTTGTGGCTGCCTTTGCTGCCAACCCATGTGGTTGCCTTTTGGTTGCCAACCCATGTGGTTGCCTTTTGGTTGCTGAAAAACGAGTTTTCTGAACTAGTCTTGGTGTAGGAAGGCCAGAGGTTTCAAAACGTATCCAATGGTGCTCAAATTTGGATATGTTATACTAGACACCCATTGGAACAACTTCTATGAAGAAAGTATTCCCATCGGAGCAGTAGAAGTGTGCGTTTTGGGCCTTGCAAGTTGGCAGCTGAACAGAGACTAGAATTGACTTCATTTCATTTCTTTGCTTTACATGCATGCACATGCTTTCTCTATAATAACTCCAGCATGTACCAACTTGCTCCTTTAGAATTTCATAGCTGGAATGCCTCCCCACTTCACTCATTATGTTGGATCCAAAGTCAGTTGCAGCATGGGTGAGGCACATGGCTTAAAGGAGGAGACAAGGCTCAAAGCTGGCAGCTGCAAATCCTCCTGAGCATGGTTCAGTGTTGGATGGGCTAAGGACTCCACATATGTTCAATTGGGCTGAATTGTGGATATGTTATACTAGACACCCAATTGAACAACTTCTATGAAGAATGTCTCCTCATCCGAGTTGTGCAGATTGCTGAAATGAGACCTGCAAGGTGACTTACGAAACTGGACTGACAAGAAGTGTGGCCCAACTTTGGTTTTGTCTTTAAGCTCTTGCTCTTTGCCAATCAGCCCTTAACATGCATGGATTGCATCAAATGTGATTTCTTGCTATCTTAACCTACAAAACACACAAACAGAGGTAAGTGACTCAAAAATAAAGAGAAACTAAGCAAAATCACTAAGTAAAGAAGGCAAGCAAGTGTATGAAATTATGGACTTATCAAAACAGAAAATGGATTAAAAGCACAAGTTTAACTCAATAACATAACCAAATCATAAGCTAGAAGGGTACAAAATGATATACAATTATGAACCGATCAGGTACCGATTGTAGACTCACTTAGGCGGTAGCGACCGTTCGCTGCCTTGGACAATGTCATTGGTAGCCGATGCCGTTTCTTCGCAGCCTTGGGCAATTGGGGAGTTTCATTAATCCACGTGTCACTGAATGAGTGGAGGGTCAGATATGGTACAAACACTAAATAATAACAGTGTTATGTTTTCCACAATATTAGAAAGGAAATGTTAGAAAGGAACAAAAAAATAAGATTAACAAATTTATACACAAGTATATATATGTGTTTGTACACCCTTAATTCAGTTTTCAAATATAAATATTGGATCATTATAGGTTATTCTGGGAACCAAATTAAATCAAAACCCTAGGTCAAATATTTCCTTCCATTTGGGGATTATTTGACCTAATTGGGAGTTACTCAATTTAATCGAGGGTTACTCAATTTAATTGGGAGTTACCTGATTTAATTGGGATTGATTTGATTAGTACCTTAATTAGGGATTTGATTTAAATCAAATAAATCAAATCCCTAATTAAGCCAATCTCGCCAAATCGGGGAGGAATAATTCATTTCCATCTACGGAATTATTCCTCTGAAACCCTAGCCTCCGAGGCCCCTATAAATAGATGGCTACACACAAGGGTTGAGGTATGTCTAAATTCCTACTGAAACTCTGCAGAGATTATCCCTCACAAACCCTAGCCGCCATACTCTCTCTCCCTTTCACACAAGGCTCCGGCCACCCGGTTTACACCTTACATATATATCTTCATACCCTATTTAGCTATTGATTTCCCTAAATCAATTTAACTAACTTAGGCATCGGAGGGCCTTTGGCCAACACCCCCAGGGTGTGGTCCTCTTATTTCGATATATTTTGCAGGGAGAAAGAGGCAACGAAGAAGAAAGGGAAATCTTTCAATTGAATATTCTCGTGGGAAGAAATCGCCCCCACAGTTATCTTTCCCAATTTTTAAGTGTGACAACAAAGGCATCATCCTCCTCTTCATTTTCTTCTTCAGCAACATCATCATGCTCTTCATTCACGTCTTCAGCAGCATCATCATCCTCTTGAACTTTAGTACTTTTTATATGTTTGTTAAGTAGAGTTAATATTAAGAGTTTACTTCTATGACATGGTATTAAGAGTGTACTCCTATGACATGTTATTAATAGTTTACTTCTATGACATGGTATTAAGAATGTATGTCTATGACATGTTATTAACAATGTTGTCATATCAGCTGCAGATTATTTGAAAGCAAAGAGTACCTTTATCTGGTTGTTCTTTAGATGATGAAGCTTCGCACTTAGTTGTTGAAGACTCCATTTGACAGACCCTAGTGTCATTTGTTCTCTTCCAAGAATTGGAGTGAGCATGTTAGATCTTTGACACAGCCAATACTGCATTTTTTTTGTGTGGCAATATCACGTGTCAATTCATATCACTAGAGTAATGCTACGAATTTGTAGTTTGGAGATTTGTGTTCTTACCAGTATTAGGATTAGGCAGCCACTCAAGCTTGGCTCCTTTTTTTTGACCTTCTTGTTCTTCTTTGCCTATTCTAATCCAAAATACATGTAGTCCAAAACTCTTTGAGCCCAATTATATTTCCCCATCTCTTCTAAGGTGTCTATTGTAGTTGTATATGTCCAAGCGAGTGTACAACCAGAGTTGCAAAAGAGATTAGTCATGAAGAGTTGTAGGATTATCAATCTTGTTACATCCATAGGACCTTCTTCTGTTTTATCTTCAAATGCTAAGTTCAAGTACTTATCAATTTAAGTCTTTGTTATCTTCTTATAACCCACGTTGATATTGATCTTTGCTCCTTATTCATCTTGGATTTCTGACAAATAAAAAAATACAGTTGAAATCTTGTAGGTAGATAGACAAGATAGACATGTATAATGGAAATGCAAATTTCTTTGTAAAATATCAAATTTCACATGCACTAGATATGTAAATGAAAATAAAAATAAAATAATTATTATTTGTTTGGAATCTTCTTGTTCAACTTCCTTTTGTTGATGCACTTCTTTTCCATTTGTCAAAGTCTATGTAACTAGAGTTTTGTACTTGCAATATATAAGAGGAAACTATTCTATTTCTAAAATGAAAAAACAAAATATCAAGTAGTTAGAGCCTCATGCTGATAACGTGTTATATAACCAAGGGAATTTGTAGAGAGAAATGAGGAGTAGAGGAAGACAATAGAAATAATTCTCTAAACTTGTATGTCTCATCATTTCATCTATGGTAGAGCCACATATTTATAGGGTTACAAGATAGGAGATTAAGTACTACATTTACAACATATGAATAAGTTACAAGCACTAACTACAAATATTTAGGATATTGGTTACATAGAATTAGAAATGGTGGAATGCTAAAAGGTATGGTGGTCATCCACCAACTCATGCATTTACAACAATTTCAATATTTTTTAATTTTTTTTTTATCTTAAATAAATAAATACATATATATATATATATATATATATATATATATATATATATATATATATATACACACACAAATAATAATTGGCTCAACCGATATCAAGTTCATCGGCTGGAAAGAATTTGGAACACATATTCTTACATCCGTAATGTTAAGAGAAACATGTTGAATTTTGCAAAAGCTGGTCAATTGGTTTATATCCATTCTAATATCTGTCTCCAACCACATTTCAGTGAGAGCTACAAAGATGGGCCTTTCAAGAAATAGGATAATGATCCAAAATCCTCTTTTTTAGATGACTCTGTTCAGAAATTGGAGGAAATGAGATGGAAATGGTTGGAAGGCAATTATGCAGGTGTTCACAACCAAGCATCATCCTCACCGTCCTCTATGCCCAGCCACTCTTCTCTTGGAGGGAGCTCAAGCACAAGGACTAGTGCAAAAGTGAAGGGGAAATTACCATTTGGCTAAAGTTGCTATTTTTAATTTTAAGTATTTTCAATTTCCGTTTTGTTTGTTTTGAAGTTTCAACAAAAAAACTTTAAGTTTTGTTTCTACATGCAAATTTTAATTATGAACTTATTATTTTATGAATAAGTGGTTTTTTATTTATTCAATTAGTTATGTATTTTATTTGTTCAATGTATTGAAAGAACAATGAATTTCCTTCTTCTTTAGCAATTCTTGAAGAGTCACGTCCTCCTAGACCCTAGTCCAAGGAAGTTTTGATCACTCACCCTTGGATCTAATCTAAGGGTTGAGAAAAAACTAATTTAAATATCAATGTCATTATTTTATTACTTTTTTTTTATACAAAATATTAATTTAACTTAAACAAAAACAAAAACTAAAAAAAAAAACTAAATCACTCCACCCAAAACTGGCTCTCTCTCATAAAGCCAAGAACTCTTTCTCCATTGTCGTTCACAACTACCTTCAACTCAGGCGTTGCAGACTAAAATCAAGAACATGTGCTGTTTAAGATTCTCTCTAATTCTTATTGGTTATCTATTGCATCTCGTAATTTAAATTCAAATATTCAACTTTTTCAGAAACAAAAGAAATTTTTTTGACCCAAATCTAGAGCCATCAAGCCTTCACACTTTAACGTGATTGAATTTCAAGGACCCACAACCAAGTCACTTTCTTGTTGTTCTCTGCCTTTGTGATCAATTTTTTTGTTTATAAATGTTAGATTTGAATGATTCATGAACCCAGTTTAGGAAAACTTCAATTTTTATAAACAAATTTTGGGGTTTTTTTTTTTTTTTTTTGGTCATTTCATGAACCCGACTTGGATTTCTGCAATTATATTGTATTTTCATGAAAGGTTCATGTTTTCTTATTAACTAGGCGTGAAGGAGAAAGATGATTGGTGTCAAAGACGACGGTCTTACATGCGGATGAGTTTTTTGTTCATATTTTCATCTCCGATATGAAACTCTTTTTAAAAAAAAAATAATTTTAATAACTAAAATAGTATTTTACTGCAGTAAAAGTAAAATAAAAGATGACATATTGATATTTAAACTAGTTTTTTCTCAACCCTTAGTTTCGATCCAAGGGTAAGTAAGGTAACCATAACTTCCTTAGACCATAGGGTATAGGAGAACGGGACTGAATTCTTGAAACCAAAAGCAATACTTTTATTATATTTTCTAGTACATTCCTCCTTAGAGCATTTTCACCCATTTATCATGGCAAAAGGCAAGGGCAAGTAAAGGTGGTTACTGTTCATGTAAATAGTATAAGCAATTTTTTTTTGTACTTTTCCACCTATTGTTGTGGCAACTTAAGAGCAATTACTATTCATATGGGATTAATTTTATTTATATGTATGAGATTAATAAATAAAAATTTGCTAGGTATGTAAAAAAAAATTCTGAATTTTTTGGTAATTTTTCAACATTTTTTTCGATTAAATTTTTTTTCTTTGACGTCAGTGCTCTCATACAGCAGCTTGGGCTATCTTGCCTTGGGCCTTGCCCGCGCTTGATGGACTCCAGCTCTTGCCTGGGCTGAATGTCACCGCTGGAGCTGATTTTGGGAGACCAGGGGGCCTTTTGCCTGGGCAGGGCTGTCCGCTTGAACTGCTCTTCGAATCCATTCGTCCAGAAAGCCCTATCCATTTATCACATCGAATCCATTCGTCCAAAAGGGCTCATTCGCTATAGCACTCTCCCTCACGTGCCCTCGATTGCTCGTCTGCTGTCGGCGGTCAGGTACTGTTCTGTAGCAGCGACGTCGTCTATCAGGTACTGTTCTATCTTTCGTTCCAGATCGATACCGCACCGCGATTGGTTACCTTTGATCCAGATCGAAATTCGTAGGGGGTGAGCGAATTAGGCAACTATGGACAGTATTGTTCTTACATGGGGTGATCTGAGTTTTTTTTTTTCTTTTCCCTTCAGTGACTCTTAGTAAATATCAAAGTACCAATTCTAATCAATTTGGATTGGATTGTAGAAAAAATCTTTTCACACTTTATTTGGACGAATTGTTTTCAAAATAGTTTTGGGTGTGAATCAAACACCCCCATGTTCATATTTTTCTATCTATTAATTTTACTACTGTCATTGTTTTCCAAGTTAGCAGAAGGAAACCTAACACCTACAACTAATTACCTTCATGCTTTGATTGTATATCTTATTTGAAGGTTGCAAGAAAATGGGCAAGAGAGGAAAGAGTCAGAAGAAAGTCGATGGAAAGCCTAATAAGATAAAGCTCCGTGATGAAAATGGTGTCATTGAAGATGACATGGACGACGAAATTGATGCATGTATGTTGATTAATTCTATGATTTTGTTTATTGTACTTTTTTGTGGTCAAATTTATTTTCTGGTACTGATAGTTGAGTTGGTGTTTGTTCAGTACCTATTTGATCACGGAGTTGGTTTTCTGAAAATTATTTTTGGACATTCTTATATGTTTACTGTAGTCACCCTGTGTAATTTGGAGAGAGAAAGTGATGTGTTCAATGTTCGCTTTCCCTTTAACGTAATTATATTTTAAAATCGTTTCTTGTGCATATTCTTATTTGGAAAAGTAAGTGATTGATTTTGCGAATTCTTTGGTTGCAGTTCACAAACAAAGAGATGTTGTTCCTCTGGACATTAATGAAGAGGCTGAGGATTCCGATGAAGATAACGAGCAACCTGTCTTTGACTTTGAGGTTTTCTTTTTTATTATTTTCCCTTTCATCAAGTTTTAATAGTTTCTGTGGACCTATTACAGAGATTGATACAACTCTGTGATGCTTTTGATAGTGTTTGTTTTTGTATTTTCAGTGAGTTTTATGAATAGAATTGGGATATCAACTTCTGAACTTCATTTTCATCTCCTTATTTCAAAGTAATTATTGATATTTGTATTTTCAGATTTTAATTTAGTATTGCTAATACTGTTTACAGAATATTAATGATGGCGATGATGATGACACCCATGATACTGGATTTGCTGCAAAAAGTAAGGAAGATGGTTTAAGATCTTTTGATTTCTCATTAAAATAAAAATGTCATTTGGTTGTATGTTTTTATGCCATAGTTCCTTGTTGACCTACTATAAGTGTAGCTCAGTGGTTCCTTGACAATTCGACTTCAAGTTGTCAAGCGTAAAAGAAATCAAGTTTTCTTGAATTGTTAGAATAGAAACGTGTCCTTTTATTATTCGATTCTATAGATTGTTTGACCTTTTAGAGGCACGTTACAAGTTCTTAATATTGTTGTGCGTTAGCGGTGTGTTGAAATTTTGTGAACTTCGTTATGTCACCACTTTGATAGGGTTGATATAATGAAATTCACATTATTTGCTCTTTGCTCTATGTTCATTGTATGGATGACTCTGTCTTCATCATTTGTACAAAATCCCTTGGTTCAACTCCATTATAATATCAGACCAAAAAAAAAAAAAAAAACTCCATTATAATACCTGCACACTTTTTGTGTTTTAGGTGAAAAAATCGTTATATTTCTGTAATTACTTCCAACAACTCCTCTTACAAGTTATATACCTGGTTTAGAGTTTACATAACTTGTTTCTTATTTATGTATTGCCTGCAGTTGTTAGGCAGCAAAAGTTTTTAACGGCAAAGTTTGGTGGAGTTGAGGATGAAATGCATGATGATGATGAAGAGGATGAGGAAGATCAAAACCCTGTATGGGGAGGAAGGAAGCAGCAATATTATGATGCTGATAATCGTGATTTTGAGGTGAGGGCATGCTCTTTAAGTTCTAAATGTCTATCTGCCTGCCCGTCTCCCTCTCTCCATATATATATATATATATATATATATCTGTGCATATCTGTCTGCTTACCTACTTCTATTCATGTTTATTTTATTACAAATTTACTGCTGACCATTTTCCAGTGATGCTTGTTCATTCCCCATTCAAATTCAATCGAATGTGCATAACTGGATTCCTGTGTACATATATTAATAAGATTTAGGGTTTTATTTAAATTAGATTTTATTTTTGATTGATGAAGCAACAATCAAGTGGCGATGAGTCTGCGAAAGAGGAAGAGGCAGAAGTGCTGAGGCTGCAAAGAGAAAGGGCAAAATCAGCAATGTGGGAAGACTTTGGCCTTGAGGATATTTGTCAAAATGAGAGTGATGCCGAATTAACTTTTGAGGTGGGGTTTGCAGATACGGTTGTTTCTTTGGTTTTGTTGGGTCTTCAGTTTTTTTTTTAGTCTCTCCTTGTGATGGGAAGTGATGGTGAACTTAATTATTTACGAGTTTCTGTTCAAAGGCGGGGGATTATGATGTAAATGTTCTTACAAATGGCGTATCATCAAATTATTTCATTCCTGCAGGAAATTTCACGTAAGGGAAAAAGTACAAAGAAGTCTCCAATGGGAATTGAAGTTTCAGATGACATGGGTACAGCTTATGAGGAGGTGAAGAAAGACTTGAATTCTTTGTCAAAGGAGGAGAAAATGGATGTTTTATATAGGTAAGGTTTTTCATAGACATTAAAAAAATATATATATTGTACGTGATTTCTCTCTATCTAGTTTGGTATATGGGTCTATTATTTGTTTAGTCACTCATTCTCATCAAACCTGAAAAGTTTCCCAACAAATCTAACAACTCAAGAATTCCTTGGCTCTAGATGCTGAGGGAATCAAAACTTGACTTGCTCAGTAGATCGATGCATCTTGTGTGTTCAGGCTCCTTTGCTTCCTAATCATTAATTTAAATCACCACATATTGACTGTCGTCTGCATCTCACGAGGAGGGATGGAGGTTTCCTTCCTCCAATGGGTTTGGAATTTTTTTTAATGAATTGTATTTGCTATTTGTTGAAACGCCCTAGGACCAGAAATTCATGTTGGGCTTGAACAGAACGTTAAAGAAATCAAGGATGTTTCTTCCCTTCTTTTTTCTGTTTTATCAATCGGAACTTGAGGATGGAGTCATAATAATCTATTTTAATGTTTTTTTTAACTACTTCTACCATATATTAAATGAGGTTTTGAAGTATTAGTTGGGGCAATTTGGAAGCACATCCACTATTAATATGAGGTGCACATCCACTACTAAAACTGCATCTGAATTTTTTTTACTATGCTTATCTTATATTTTCTTTTATATTAAGATCTTTTTTATAAAAAAATTGTATTGATTTAAAGATCTCTATTTTTGTTATTTTGTCTTCCTTGTCTATTTTCTCTTGTATGCGGTTCTCGTCAGCAATTGTTATTGTTACAATGTCAACAAAGAAAGAGAATAAATGTCAACAAAGAAAGAAAATAAATGTCAATAAAATGGGGGTGGCATGATAGTATAGGTTATAATAGGAACAATATTGTTTTAGAAATTGAGGAATAGGTTGAAGTGCCAATTGTTGTCTTCAGGGAGAAGGCATCAAGGTTTTTATATAGGTTTTGTACGATGATATTTGCTTATATTTGACACTTCCATATTATATTTTTTTTGTTTGGTTGCTGAGAGAAGTGTGATTTCTCTGTGCAATGTGGTATTCTGCTGCTTTAAAAATGTTGTTAAGCTCAATTCATTGCCTTATTGTGTTGCTAATCGCAAATCCACACATGATTTTTTTTTTTTGGGTATTTATTTTAGTTTTACTGTAGGGTACTTTGGCCTCCTTAATTAATCATTTGTCCCTACAGTTCCGCTCCAGAATTAATTGGGTTGTTGTCAGAGCTGAATGATGCACTTGAAGAGCTTCAAAGCAGAGTTAATCCACTTTTAAGCAAGGTATAACTCCTTTTATTCTTTCGCCTTTTATTTCATGCTTTTCGTGGTAGAACTCTGAGTTACTGGAATCGCTTTTCTCTCTGTTGGCATCTTGGCATGGAGGGTTTGTTAGGAAGAGTAATGAGGAAATTTTTCAGGATAATCTTTTGAATCTGGTTTGGATACATGGACAAATCAATTTTTGGTTTAAATGTATCATTCTTCTCGTTGTTATTACCCTTTTTGGTTTGAATGATCCGACTGTCTATTCTTCAAGTCTTCGTTCATTGATCAGTTCTGCAAAAAATACCCAAATTGGAAAATATTTAACCATTTGATGAAATGATAGTCATTTTCATGTTCATTTCAAAGTACCATTCTCGTCTATTTATTTCATCATCATGAGATGTCTTAATTTTGTCAATTTCATTTCAAAGGGGATCTGTGAATAAAGACTTGGATCCCAAAAGGTTTGGTTTCTTAAAATACAATGCAGAGGGTGGGGCCTCCGCATTGTATTTTAACAATCCGAATCTTTGATTTTTCAAGTCTTCATTCATGGATCATCTTTGAAAAAAATTTAGCCAAATTGTAAAAAACATCAAATTGTGATGAAATAAATAGACGACCCACAGTGCTTTCAAAGAAATACTAATTTTAATAAAATGGTCCGGTTTGGGTATTTTTTGCATATATGATGAATCAATAAAGACTTCAAGAATACACAGTCGGATCACTTAGAAGTCCTTTGGCTTGTACATGTGTTGTTATGGTTTTAATATTTAATATTTGGATAGCAGAATGCTGGGTAACTTTAGGTTTCTTCTTATTGTTTGATATAATATGATTACCTGTAACAATGGAGCCCTTTCCCTCTTTTATCATTTTTATTTATCTTCTGTTATGCTAAATTTGGTTGATAACTTGGTGTCAAGCATTATTGATGTTTTCTTGTTATGAAGGTTAAAAATGGGGAGGTCATGTTGGAAGGAGGGATGCGCTATTTAGAGGTAAAGCAGCTTCTTCTGCTGGCCTATTGTCAAGCCATAACGTTCTACCTTCTTCTCAAGTCCGAAGGCCAACAAGTTCGTGATCATCCTGTTCTTGCTCGCCTAATAGAGATCAAGAGTTTGTTGGATAAGGTCTTCTTTTTCTCTTTAAGACACCACCCCCCTTGCCCTCTTGCTTTTCCTCCTGAGTGAGCATGTTTTCTTTGCTAAATTTAAAAAGCATCTTGTACTTGCTGGCCTTATACAGATCTATTTATTTCAGACCAAAAGAAAAATACAAATCTAATTATTGTTTATGGTTTTCTTTTTGAAATTAAGGTATCAATTAAAATAAAAGTGCATACATCTTATATGTGCATATAATACAGCGTGCTTTTGGCTCAATCTCTCAACTACTATTTTTTTATATGTTTCTTTCCAAAGGATGGAATATGCATGATCCGCGAATAAGTTGTATGTAATTAATCTTGGAGGAATATATTGTGGGTAGTTTTGTCCCTTCTCTGGATTCTAAACAACTCTTCTCTTGACCATACTCTGCACATGAGTAGTTGGATTTGTCTGTTTCTGATTGGTCTTTTTCTTTTGGTCATGCTGTTTCTGTTGGTTTACCTATAGCACACTGAAATTTTAAGTATCACGGCAGAAACCACTTGTTAGTTGTTAGTACATAGTTGTGATGCATGAGTTAAAAGTGTTTCTTCATACATAAAAGTCAAAAGCCTTCAGAGATCAATGGACATATCACTAATATGGTTCATAACTGCAATATTAAGTTCACTGCCTCTTTGAATAGATGGGTATAACTTATGATACATGAATGCCTAAACCTTTCTGGTAATTGCTCTCTTAAGCTGATGTACGAGTTAATCAATGATTGTCTAATTGCTATCTTCACGTATATTTTTTGTTCGATTTGATGGAACTACCTTTTATTGAATTTGCAAAAAGAAAGGCCACATTTGTGATCAGGATGAATGTTACAACTGAGTTGGTGGTCGTTATAATTGGAACTGATGTGCGGCAATATGAAAATGACAACCCTTGGGTCAAACGTCAGCTTATCCCAAAATGGGCCCTGTAGATCAGTTTAATATATTACCTATGAATATAGGTTCTGCTTTTCCTGTTGCTCTTGATTAAGCACAAGCATAATTACAAAAGTGGTTTATGTGAAGTGTACACTGCTGTTTCGGTTCTCCAGTAAGATAGGGGCTAATGTGGGTTTCACTTAACAGATGAAGCAACTTGATGGGAATCTACCATCTGACTTTGAGGAAATTCTCAACAAATATAATGGGATAGAAGCAGTAGTGAAGTCGGGTAAAGTGACTGCTACTGAAGCATCTGGTTCTCTTGCTGAGGGTTACAGTCCCCCACCTGCCTTTGTTGAGGCAGAAGAAGCAGCTGCGGTAGTTACTGCTTTAATCTTCTTGTCTTTCAGCAATATACAATATATAATTATTTAGTAATGATCTCTTGTGTGATTCATACGTTAATTCACTGCAGCCACATGACATTGCTGTGTTGGAAAAGGTGGAGTCTCTGAAGGATAATCAGAACAAGGTGGGAAAGCGCAAATGTCAGGTAAATCATACATGGCAGATCTGTTAACCAGTTTCAGTTTCTGTGCTCTTTCCTAAGTTTTCTTTTTTCTTTTTTCTTTGTGGCTATATGAAGATTATCAATTTGTCTTATGCTGACTTTTTAGTATGTGGCAGAATGATGAAGTTGGTGTACAGAGCATGGAAATGTTGAAAGTAAGAGCTGCCCTTGAGGAAAAGTTGAAGCAGAAGGGTGTCTTCAGTTCCATCACTCCAAAAACTGATAAACCCCGGAAACTTCTAAAGCCATTGAATGGGTATCAACATGCTCTTATATATTTTTTAAATATGCTTGTACCTATGCTGTGAAGACTAATTCAACTAAAGTTTGAATTAAACAGGAAGCTTGAATCATATGATGATTTTGATGATGATGCTGTAAATGCTGAAGGCGCCATCCATGGATTGACCAATGGGCGTGCAAGTAAGCTCTCCCAACTTGTTGGTGCTAATCCAAATAAGTCCAAGGTATGAACTTCAATACTACTGTCTTCCTAATCAATTCTTGTTTTTTAACTGCTTTCTGAGTTTACGAGCCTTAGTGAGATTTATGAGATTCATCGCTAATCATTGTGCTCCTCATTTTTCTTGGTAGATTCAAATAGGATAAAAGTCTTTGCATATCTATCCCCTAACTTTATTTACATCTGGATATTGTTTTGCTATATTAGTGTTGCAGTTTTGTGGAGAATGCAATCCAAACATTAGTTGTCTAGTTGTTTTGTGTCAACATATTAACATATAATCAGGATTCAGGATAACCTGGCATGGTTCCTATTTTTCCTTATCTTTTTGTTTAACCAAAGAAGAATACATAATCCTGATGTTGGTTACAAACGTCAAGTTATGATTATGAAAAATAATAATAATAATAACTTTTTGATGCTTTTTTTTTTATCTTTATGAGAAGGTTGTCTCAGGTGATGATGATTTACCTCAGAGAGATGATATTGGGGAGAGGCGGAGAAAGCATGAGCTCCGAGTACTGGCAGGAGCTGGAATCAAGTCTGATGGTGATGCTGGAGATGAAAATGGCACTATTTCGGATGATGGAGATGTTGAGATGGATGATAGTGGAACTGGAGATTCAGAAGATGAATTTTACGAACAAGTGAAAGAAAAACGAGCTGCAAAACTTGCTGCCAAAGCTCAGATTTATTCAAGGTGTTTTTTGCCTTGTAGTTAATTGCTACATTTTTTAGTTTACATCATCCCACTGTCATGAAATGATGTAATTTGTGTTTGCGTTTAAATAGTGGTTGTTGATTTCAAGTTGGTAATTTGTTTTTGCTAAAGTTTCTTTGCGTCTGCAGGTCCTCTACAGTTCCATCTTTGGTCGAAACTGAATCTGTCGATGGGAAACGCCACATTACTTATCAGGTAAATATGAGCCAATTTCAACTTTGCTCGTATGATCGGTTATTTAAGATTTACCATTATTTCTTGTCTCACCATATTATTTTCTCTTCCTCCAAATTTACTCCAGATGGAGAAGAACAGAGGACTTACTCGTGCTCGCAAGAAGCTGATCAAGAATCCAAGAAAGAAGTACAAGGTATTTTGATCAAATAGTTAGCACATTTGATGTTGCAGGCTACTAAGTGTTTTCTGTTAACTCAATTCTCTCTCTATCTCTCTGCGCAGTTGAAGCACCAGAAAGCACAAGAGCGTAGAAAAGGACAGGTAAGAGAAGTCAAGAAGCCTATTGGTCCCTATGGCGGGGAGACCTCTGGAATCAATGCAGGAATCAGCAGGAGCATCAGATTCAAGAACTAATTTGTTGTTACCCGTTATTGCTTCATTTTTGACCCTCCCAATACGTCTTCTTGTTGGATCATTAGGAGTGTTTTACGAACTTATTGTGTCACAATTTTGATAGTCATATAATTTTAAAATGTAGTGGAAGAAATTTTTATTCAAGATTTGAACTCTTTGGAAGAAGTTTGTTTTGCAAGAATATCATAGGCAGGGGTTAAAATGGAATGATAAACGCCAAATGTCCAGCATATGTAATTGTTTAATGCCAAGATTGATAGTATGACAACATATAACATGTGAAACTATTCGACGTTCGACGAGAAATAAAATTAATCCAGATTAGCATTCGTCATACCTGGAGTTCTAGTACCCCGAATGTGTTTACAAAGAACCAATCAGCCTCGTCCGCATCAGGATCTGGTTCAGTGCTGGGTGGCCATCTGGCTTCTTAAGAAAAGTAGGCAGGTCAGGAAAGTTGAGTGGAGGCAGGCCAGGAACCAACAAGGGCATGTCTTCCAACTCAAATGGAAGATATGCTGCACACCATGGCCGAATTGGTAAAGAATGAAGCTCCATATATGCCGTGTCTCTTGGCCACATTAAGGGCAAGGGCCCGTGGCAAAAACGAATCGTAAACTACACAATTGACAGGGAAATTGGAGTGTTGGTATTTCTTCAGGACTTGAGATGGGGTTCTTGAGCCATTGGTTTTGAATGAAGTAAGGAAACTGTAAACCACCGATTGCTTGGTTGCGCACATAGCGTCAAGGAATCAAAGCACGTTAGGGACACAAATGGAGTTGACAGTGTAACTAGTAGTTGCCAATGTGGCCTTGATGCTTTTAGGTCCCGTTTGGTTCACGGAACGAATTTGAGGGGAAATTATTTCCTATGTCATGTCCCAAGGGATGAGAAATAGAAGATTCATTTCCTACGTTTGGTAATACTGGAAAAGCAACCGGGAGATATCACTTCATTTCATTTCTCATGTTTGTTTTGAGTAAGAATGAAAAACAAAGTTTATATAAATTTTCTATTATACCCATATTAAATCAAATAAAAAAAGAATGCATTTAATGATATATTGTAATTCTAAATTGTTAATGGAGACAAAATGCTTATGAAAAATGTTTATTTAATATTGGCTCATTTTCCCAAACTTTCCCATGATTAGACCTGTCAAACGGGTCGTTTTAACGAGTTTCGGGTCGTGTTCGTGTTAACCCATTAAATTATCGGGTTGACACGACACGACCCATTAACCTAACGGGTGAAAAATATCATACCCAAACACGACCCATTATAATTCGCAAAAAACCCACACGACCCGTTAAGAACAAACAGGAAAAAAAAAAAAAACTATCGCCCAACGCTAACTCTTCTTTCCCCAAACCCCCAACCCTAACTCTTCCCTCTTTCCCTCTTCATTTCAGTCTCCCCTCCCCCCCCCAAACAAAAAACTTTTCTCTCTCACAGATGTCTTACAAAATTGGTCCTCTCTCTCTCTCTCTCTCTCTCTCTCTCTCTCTCTCAATCCAACCTTAAAACCCAACAACAACAGCAAAAACAGAGGAATAAACAAAATTGACTGAGAGATAAAGGTCTAGGTCGAGAGAGATGTGGAACTACATGATGAAATCTAAAATCTCAGGTGACGTCACCGTGATGGAGGTCTCCGTTTCACCACAGTCTTCTCTTGGCTGGGTTGAGTCTGTTGAGTGGAAAGAAGAGTAGAATAAAAAAAGGGGAGAGAGAGAGAATGATGGAAAGAGGAAGAAGAAAAGGGAAGAAAAGAAAAAAAAGAGAGATGGAGAGAAGGGAAAAGAAGAAGAAAAAAAGTGAGAGTGACGGAGAGAGAATGGGTTGATGGAAAAATAATATTAAAAAAGAGAATGGAAGAGATGAAGAGATGAAAAATGATAGAAGAAAAAAAAACACATGTTTGGTTTTAGGAATTGAGATATTTTTTTTAAAAACATTTTGTAAAATTACAAAATTACCCTTCTTAACGGGTGGATGTAAATATTCGCGAATTGACCCGACACGACCCGTTAGCTTAATGGGTGGCTAACGAGTTCACCCATTTTCAACTCAACCCATTAAGCTCAACTCAAATACTGATAATTTCGTGCGAATTTATGTCTTGTTAACGGGTCGTGTGTAATATTGACAGGTCTACCCATGATGAGGGAAAACAAAACCCAAATTGAGAGGATGGCTCCACTTCCCCCCTACTTTCCCATGGGCCAGGCAACGATTTCTCATACATGGACTTACCAAAAATGGGAAAGCAATTGATTTCTCATCCTCAAGTCTCCTTTCCCATAAACCAAACAGAAAGGCTAGGCGTTTTGCAAATTACTTACATGACATTGTGATACTATACAACCCCTTTCTTTCGAAAGAAATATCACCTATGACTATGAATATATATATATATATATAGTCTTTCTCTTATCTGGATGTTCGGATTGTTTAGCATGCGGACCTCAATGTTTCTTCAGTTTTCTCTTCTTATATTTGCTGCCAAATCAAGCCACTACACTGCTACATAAAAATATCCAATCGGTGCTGTAGAAGTATACATCTTCAAATCATTTTTTACAATGAAACACAGCTGCAAACATTGGAATCCGCACACTAAACAATCCAGATGTCTAGATAAGAGGTATGTGTATTACTTGTAAGTTGTATTGCAAAATAATAAACCTTATTTTGTTTTATATATATTATATTAGATCTGACAATATTGTACACAATTCGTTAATACGACACGAATTCGTACAAAAAGTTAAGTATTTGAGTCCCAAGTTATTGGGTCGTGTTGATAACAAGTTGACCCGTTACCCACCGGATCGTGTCAATGTCATTCGCAAATCTGGTTAAGAGTAGGGATATTTTTGTAATTTTACACGAATAAATCTGGAAAAAATGAGAGAAATTGATTGCTGGGCAGGGGAGTCGAACCCCTACCTCACTTTTAGAAAGAAAAAAAATAACGGAAATTCCAACTGTGCTGCAATCAAGTTTTAGTTATCGTTGATTTCAATTGGTATTTATACACATCTTGTAGGTAAGTTAATATAATATTAATTTTTGCAAAAGCATACAAAATAGAAAGATTGAAATTTAAAGCCCTCACCCTTTCTCTGGAACTCCAGCCGCAAGGAGTGAGAAGCATCATTTCTTCAAAGCAAATCCATCTTCGTTTTTCAAAGCATCATCGGTCTTTCTTCCTTATACTGTAAGATTTTATTTATCTCAATTTTGTAGAATTATTTATATTATGTGAACAGAACATTGAACTTTATGAGAACAAGACGATTGATACTTTGGTTTCTGCGGCAGAAGGAAAAGAAATAAGAAAAAAGAAGAAGAGGAAGAAGAAAGATAAATCCAACCCAACCTAACCTTCTTCCCGAAGGAACACCGCGCGCAGCACCAACCACCAGGTCCAGCGACTCCAGCTTTCTTCTTCTTCTCTGCTGCTCGACGAGATACTTCTTTATTTTTTTTTTCCAGTTTTTTCCTTTTTATTTAAAATTTTAGGCGTTCATCAAAATGATAAATTCTTGAGTGCATTTTATATCATTATGGCTGAAATGGATGCTGTATGAGTGCATTTTATAAGAGGTTTGATGTATTTTTTATGCTTCATAAGAATGTTGCATAGCTTTAACAAAATTTCTATTCATTGTATCTTGTAAAATTTCTCATAGATATATTAATTTGCTATTGTCAGATGGCTTTGAGAGGTGCGTGGCAATTGCAAAAGCTGATTGTGAGCTTTTCTGATTGGGGAGGAAGCAGTAGGGGAATCAGGTAGATTGCTCAAATCACCAGTATTTGTAAACCGTGCATTGCAGGAGTATTTTGTCAAGTTAGATAATCTGATTTCATAAAGGAAATAAATGTTTTAAATGTAAGGATAAAACTTTTATTGTTGTTTTAAAATATTGATTGACACTTCCTAGTGGAACTGTCGCTTGAAAGATACAGTTATAATTTACCGCAAGATCATTTGCTTGAATGTTGTTATGTATAAAAAAACAAACCATAGTATTCATGATGAATTTGCCCACTTGTTTTTGTTAGATGCAATTTGATATAGCAAGATTATTTCTTTTTGCTTTTGGGCTTTTGTTTTCATCATAATATATATTTGCATGGTAATTACTCTCAATGATTGAAGTATAGGCAAGGAATGCCACTCTAGATGCAGTTTGAAATTGGACCGTAGGGCTTAGACTTTGTAACTTAGCTTAATTCTCTGCACTTTTAGGAGATGACTTAGGAATGAGGCTGGGGTTAACAGATTGGGTCTTATATGTTAGGAATTGCTTTGGTATTTTGCATTACATGTTAGGTTGGAGCTTAATTGAGTAAAAGTAGGCTTGCTCATGCTTGCCCTTTCTTCTTTAGTAGAACTGAAGCGAAGTTGATAATGCATTGGTGGTTCAGTTACTGGAGGAGGAGCATCATTATAAGCTTTAAGCCTATAGTGTTTTATTAAAGCTTAATGTATCTGTATATGTCTGAAATTTCTCTTTTGGTATTGTTGTGATATTTTTATTGGATTGCACTTTCTGGTTCATTTATTTCTAATCCTATCCTTAGGGAATAATCTATGGTGGGGTTTGTTAGCCCAGATTGGATTGGATTGGACTGGACTATTTTTATGAACTGTGCTGGATAGGATTGGCTTGGACTTAGTCCTGGCTGTGTTAGGTATGGTGCTGGACTAAGGAGCTGGATAGTGTTATATAGCGCTGTCCTGCATAATAAAATACAGTACATGGTATTTCAGGGGTAAATATTAGAACTTCAAATTTTAGCACTTTCATTTTCGAATTTTAATAAATTTAACCTTTGACATGGTAGGTCATTTATGGAGTCATATTTACCAGTATTTAAAGAGAAGAATCCTCAGCTGGAGGTGGTTACTGAACTCATCCGGGGTCAGCATCCACATTTGAAGGGCTTTTACAGTAAGACACCTCTCTCTCATACAAATAGTTACACTCTTGTGAGTAGCACGAGGCTTTGAAATTCTTTTGTAAGAGTTTCCTTTGTCAATGCACATTGAACAAAAGTAAGAGTCTCTCTCATACAAATAGTTGCACTCTTGTGAGTAGCTTGAGGCTTTGAAATTCTTTTGTAAGAGTTTCCTTTGTCAATGCACAGAGAACAAAAGTGAGAGGGTGGTATGTGTGAAGAATATGGATCCAGAAGAGGTTCTTCAATATGCAACCAGGCTAAGAAATTCACTGGGGAGAAAAGTGGTGAAACTGAAGACTAGACATGTAACCAAACATCCTAGCGTGCAAGGTACCTGGACAACAGACGTGAAATTTTGAGGCACGCGAAACAATCCCAACGAGTCTGATGTAATCTTAGCTCCTAGTTTGAAGATTATTGTTCAAATTGGTTTTCAGTTTTGTGCTTTATCAATTGCTTGATTCGAAATATGGTATGATGTTCCTGGTCAAATAATATAACCTCATGAAGATTTCAGTTCAACCAGTGCTCTATGAGAATGTGACTTTCTTTGTTTTTGTTTGTATTTTTTGGAATCAAATATTTCACCTTCATGTGATATTATTTTGTAAAAATGACATTTATAACAATGATGGACAAAAATATCAGCCGATACACCGATATGTTAGATTTCAGAGGCCTACTATAAAACCAACATTGATGCTCTCTGCACGACCAATATTTTCATCCTTGATAACAACCCCGATATGATGACCTGGCAAATGGAAACCATCGAAGAATAAGACTTGGCTATTTACAACAAAACAAAAACCAAAAAGTTGGGAATGTGTTATTTCTGACCTTTTTATAAAAAAAAATTATAAATAGAAACGTATTTCTGAATTTTAAGCAAGGAATGGTTACTGTGGAATGTGTTTCTGGTTACCATACAGCAAAACAATCTTAAAGCTAGAGAGGGTTTCTACCATTCGACGGCCGGATAATAATATGCAGTTTTTTGTCTTTTCAACATGGTTTGGCAAGTGAGCATTGCAAAAGAATTAAATCTAGGCATATCAACATATAATCTTCTGTTTTTTTTCAATGAACTAATGTACGCACAATATACATAAATAAAAAAACAATTCTCGAACTTTAATATCATTATCATTTTCAATCATACCATCATAATGTTACATTAAGTAAAACAGAGACCAGCTCCTGTCATCATTTTTATTTCATCTCCCATTTTAACAAAACATATGCTCATATTGGAGATATTACTATGCCGAGCTCAAATTTTTTCAGAGAACAAACAAAAAATCCCGCTTAAGGAACAAATCTACACTCAGATCTGAGTAAGGATGGTAATTGTAAAATCCACCCCTCAAGCCTAGAAATCAACCTCTAGGTATAAAGGAATCACTCAGTCAGAAACCCTGCTTCGAATCAAGTACCACTGGTAGCCTCAGCAGCCTTTTTCTCCCTTTGCTTCTCCCTTTTCTTCTTGTTTTTCAATGCATTCTTGCTCACCGTCCTTCATTAATTAATACGGACAAGCATTTGTAAGAATAAACTGTAAAAAAAATCAGAGCCTAATGTAAAGAGGAAACAAACAAAATAGGCATGTACTTACTCTGTAGAGCTCTCTCCAAACAGCTGCCATTACAAAGTCATTGAAACCATCAGCATCACATCAAGCAATTGTTTCATTCCAATACAAATTAGTAAAAGGTTTTCCAAAAATGATTGTCAATAGTATCTGTACGATGAACTCATCCATGAATTTGAAGAACCAACTAAAAAAATGAAACCAACATATATCCTGTATACCTGAGCCTGAACAGCAGCAGCACTCTTAGCATGTGGGGGCCGATAAGCAGCAGGCTTTTGGGCAGGAGGGTTGCTAGCGCTAGCTTTTGCAGAGGTCTGAGAAATTTTGGACCTGTCTCCTGAAAAATTATCCAAGTTCTTCAGTGAACCAAAAAAATATATGTCTAAAATCCAAATCCACAGTCAACTGCACTTGAAAATTCTAAACGAGAGCAACCTTGAGGTTTCGTTTCGACAACGTTTAACGATCCTATGGACTTGACAAGTTCGGCAATGTCACCAAACCTATCTGGTGACTCTGGTTTCCAATCAGCCTGAACAAATAGTTGGGGCCAGGAAAGAAACCAAATTAGGAGATGTGAACAACGTAAAGATTTGTTTTTAGGCAGTTTAAAGACGGTTGCACCATCAACACTGACCTGGTACAACTTGTCAAACATCTTCTTGAAGAATAATGACCCGTTGTGGTGGAAAATCTTAATCCTTCATTACAGAGAGAAAAGAAACATGAAGTGGTTTACTGGTGAATAAACTTCTTTGAACCAGACCATCAGACTATGTATCCAATCCATCCCATATGAAAGAATGTGCACACACACCAACATAATATGCAAGAGCTGAGTAAATATGCTCAGAGTGTCCTTGCACCTTTTTAAATGAACAGTTAAAATCAATATAAAAGTGTGAATAGTCTATAACACGAAGATGAACAAATTTTGTGCCCATGGATAGAATAAACTGCTCTCATGATGAAGGTTCAATAAACAAAATCATTTGGAAGATTGATAACCATTTCTTTTTCAAAGGCCACAAATGACAAAGAAATTCTAGATAGGCACATGGTAAGTATAGCTCTAGTGCACTTATTAGTTCAATGAAGTGCACTACCATATACTTGACCCTTTTGTTAACCCGGAAACATTCCATAATATACCCAAATGAAGTGCACTACCAAATGTTAACATACCCATTGTCAACTTGAAGTCTTGGTGCAGTTGTCGCAGTCATGAAATAGCATCCATCTGGAGACCATTCGCTTGTCACAGACAATTCAGCCCTAGTTGTCCCAAGCTGTTTTTTCTCCACATAATCCCAAAATGCCTAAATGGTAATAAATAAAAAATGAAAAATTGACTTTAGAAATCATAATGCACATATATGATCTTTATCATCTTTTGCAAGCCAGAATAAAGGTATTCATCATCAAAGTGCATGCGTATGTGAAAACCAGTAAAAATAACATGAGATAATGTTATATGATTGAGGACAAAATAATGGCCATACAGAAAATACACCGGAGAAGAAAATGTACACATCTAAACTAAATTAATAACATACCATATCACCAGGTAAGTTACCAAAGCCTGCCAAACACAGAACTGCAAACCAGATAATTAAGGCCACAATATATATATATATAGATCTTTTTGTCTTCTCTAAGAAATAAATAAGTATTATATTTTTTATAACATATTATATTATATTATGTTTCATTATGCTCCCAGGTTGGTAGTCACTTTTGGCCCCCCTTCCATTCACTGATTTTTTTTCAGCATGTCTACAAGTTACTAAACTTTCTCAAAGCTACCAAATAACAAATGTGAACTTGATTTTAAAGGCAACCACCATTAAAAAAATAATGCCCACTAAATAATTTTGATAAACCAAAAATAATAGAGGAGCCATCTTATGAAGTATTAGGGAGATGAATTAGCCGTTTCAAGTAAACAAAATTAATGTTCTCAAGAAGTAAGTGGCAATTCTCAAGGATACATTTTCCCTTTGGATTCCATCGGATAGTATTGTATGGACCCATTCCAAGCTCAAGAAGAGGATTGCACTTCTTGTCAAACACGGTCGCTTTTGAAGGCATAACTAATACAGTTCAAGGAAAAGAACAAATTCTGAACATTTGCAGGAAGGATATACATGATAAGCTGAAAATCACAAAAACAAAAAATCCTAATATAAAAGATGCACATAGAAATTAGCATTCAGACCCGAATACTCTTACAATGATTCTGAAGAACCCATATAAGTTGAATGTAATATGTTTAGAAAGGGGGATGGACCATAGAGACCCCTACTTAAAAGATCACTTGCATCTCCAGATAATATTTCCCTGTCCAAATAATTTAAACCCCGGAGTGAAAATCACCTCAATATTCTGATAACTAGAGTCCCCAAGTGCAGCTGCCTATATATATATATGTGTGTGTGTGTGTGTGTGGTACTAAGATTCTTGATATACAGTCAAGAGTAAGCTTAATTTCATCACAAACAATATTCACTAAACATTCCGAGTCTTATATACTGCTCCTGTTAAGTTGTCTCTTCAAAACATAATAAAAGGATACAGCCATAAACTACAGCAAATTCTGATCCAGAATATGACCACTGAACATCATGAACAGGCCCCTCTTTACCTGCCAAATATCTAAGGATAATTAGGCTGCATGCAGTTAAATGTTAATTTTGATTTACTATTGAAGTTGGAACATACGAAGAGGTACAAGTCCTTCATGGGTCCCATCTGTTGTCAGGTAGTTGAGCTTTGATTCCCCATAGTAACTCTGATTGGTTTTATCAACATCTGACTGCACCACAACTAAAAGCCCGGTTGAGCCATTATTCCAATTCAGTTGCACTGATGAACATCGGAAGAAACTCCGTCGCGCAAGAGATTGACTCTGTACAGCTTTTGCACAAGAAAATATCTGGACACTGGCAGGAATCCCCTAAATAGAAAGAAATTGAACTTGATAAATGAACAAAAAAGTGAAAGAACAAAATTAGCATGAGATAATAATGTGAAAAATCAGCCCCATTGTCAAAAATGTTGAGATTATATCTGCTACTAAGTGGATGAAATTCCACCCATTCAATGTGCCAAGTCCAAAACAATGTATAGTTTCACAATTTCCTGACACTGCATCCTTCCATGTTTGAAACTCCAAAAGAGTTGAATACTTTGAGTTGAAGTTCAGAAGGTCCAACAATATTTAGTATAAATCCAATACTGCTTTTAAAGTTCACACGATTCCCAGACTAGATATCATTCATGAAGAAGTCTCTACAATCAAGTTATTAACCAAAGGTATGCGTACAAACCTTGGATTCTGGAACAAATGCGGCCACATGGGAGCCAGGTGCCTTAGAAAGCTCAAATGCAGCCACTCCAGGAACTCTTAGCCGATATATAAATGGTTTAGAGAAATCTCCAGCATCCAAAAATTGTATCTCATTTGTTGCCAGTCGACATACAACAGCTTCATCAGAGCTGAATCTAATTGAGGGCCTGAAGAGCATAGAATTTCACAATCGAAATACATTTCACATAACAAACAAGACATGAAATATAAGACATTGTACAATATGGTTGCCATACCATGTAGCTTTTGTCATGTTCTTTTGGAATTGTTGATAAACAGGATCACCAGTCTCGGTGTTCCATAAGATGACATTCTTCTCTTGTGGTGTTGATGATTTTTGAAAAGTTTGCACATAAGTCCCACGTGGGGACAAGGCAGCTGCAGCAACATTGGGGATTTGAAAAGATCTGATCTCCCTGTAGCTGCTGCAATCATATATGCTAATTACTGAATCAGATTTCATCACCATCAGCCTCGATCCATCTTCACTGAATTTTGTACTTGTGCAGGAAATGTTTTCAAGCTTGATACCAGGTTGCCCATTGCTAAATGGGGGCCCATTCCAGAGCGAGAACCCTTCCGGGCCTCGAACTGGGAGAGAGGTGAAAGAAAATAAGAGAGACAGATAAAAACATATAGGATATAGCTAACTAACTAATACTGAATGAAATATATGATTTAAGTACCTAAGATATCCAGAGGCGGGGCAGTTTCAGAGGCTGACATAGCAAGCTGACAGAGGTATATATGTCAAGGAAAGCTTACCCTGAACCTGTTGATAAAAGTTTTGTGAAAGTGCTTTACGGGTTAGATTTTGTATGGCCATGATTCTTCATTCATACAGATTTATGAAGAACAATTCTGCCTTTTTCTGCCAATGGAACAATTTTGCTTAAATAATATGCACAATCTCAATAAACAAAGACATGAATCATTGAACCTTTAAGTATTTTTTAAAAATATTACCCAACACATTAAATTTTAATCTAAAAAAACAAATAAGGAAAATTACAAACCAAATACATATAAAATTCTATTGAACCTTCAAGTTACCAGTTACCTTTGGTGCCAAATTTCACATTCCCTGTTGTTGAACTTATGCACAGTAACAATAGGCTAGTTCCTAGGCCCTTTTTTTCTTCTTCTTTTTTTATTTTTTTTACAGACTCTGCAACTTCCTTTACACTCAATTGAAGAGAAACATTTCTTTGCATTGTCTTTTGTCCTCCAACAATAGAATCTTCATTCATAGCTAATTTTAAAAGCCGAATAAAAAAAAAATGAATATAATATCAACCGAACCCTACTTCCCCATCATTTCTCAGCAACCAAACGGCGCTAATTCATTTTCAACATCTAGGGTTTATATATATGTACGATAGATCATAGAGAGAGAAAGAGAGAGACCTTAATCTGATTAGAGTCCCAGTTCTGTTTCCGGCTTCAGAGCTCCGGCGGGACTCAATGGGTATCGGAGAACTTTAAACGACGTCGGAGAAGAGTCACTATGACTGTGACTCTGTGAGTAAACTTTATTACTGTTGCTGAGCTTCAGTCTCAGTTATTATATCTTATATGGGAGGCGAATTTGGGTCTTAGTGGCAAATTACATTTTTTTTTTTCCCTTCCTGCTCGGATATTAAGGGCCTGTTTGGGAATGGCAAAAACCGCTTTCTGATAACTAAAAGCGCTTCTGACAGCGTTTGACAGAAAAGTTTAAAAGCGCTTCTGGGTCATAGAAGCGCTTCCTGAAAAAGCACCTGCTATGTGCTTCTTCAGGAAGCACTCCCAAGTGCTTTTCTACGAAGCACTTTAATTTTTTATGAAAATTCAAGATTTTTATAATAAAAGCGCTTTTGTTAGAAGCGCTTATGAGCAGAAGTACTTCCTAGAGAAGCAGTCCCAAACGCCCTAAGCCTCCAATCCAAAATCTTTGAGCATTTAATACACAAGTTGTGACACACACAAAATAATTATTAGGACTAAAAAAGAAGTTAAAACAAAAAATCCCCAGCGCAAATGCCAACTGTGGTCCTAAATTTGCTTAAGCGTCAGCACGAATGCCTTTATTAGCAGCACACAGTAATCCCGCCACAATCCATCGCAGAGTCTACAATGGTGTTGAGGCCCAAAAGGTTCAGAGGCCAAACTTGCTCAAAGGCCAACGAATCCCATGCCCATAACAAAAGCTTGGCCCGAACATGTGCAACGAATGAAACACGACACATGGCAAAGCAAATGCAATCTTCTCATTTACCAGGTGGCGAACAAAGTCGTATCAAGCTCATGGCTTTCAAGCCCACTCTTTCACCAAGCGTAAAGAGGCAAGCTTCCAGTTGGTGCAATTCAAGCTTTTGATCGATGTTATGTTGTCCAAGCATGAAAAACACATTCTGCATGGATCCTTGAAATGCCAAGCAGCTTCCTTCGTACCAAACCACTCAACAAACTCAAATGGGCCCAAACCACATAAATTCACAAGACTTATAAGAGGAGTTATGGTGTGGAAGGTTACGGAGATTCACAAAACTCATAAAAGCTTTTGGATAATATAGACTTTGAGCTATTTGGTAGCACCAAAGTTCAAGCCCATTACTAGGAATTCTCTCATATGAGTAAGCAAATGAGATACTTTCCCGCACCCCTTATAAAAGAGATTAAGTAGGGTCATCCCAACCCTAATAATGGAATCCAAAACCTACTTAATTACTGGCAATTATGGCCCTAAGTATTGTATGGGTCAGGTAGGGCTAGCCCTATAACAAATAGACTAAGTCTACACCCTACCTAAAAGATCTTCCATATCTTTTTTCTTTGGTTGGAGTAGATGCTTTTATAAAATAGAAGCACCATAAAATAGTACAAAGGATAGCAAAACTATCCGAAACCCAAATGTGAGAGGCAGATATAAGAACGTAATCTTAAAAAAAGATTTGTGGCCTAAGATCTTCCATATCTATGTGCAAGCCATTGCCTCCCTCATTAATTTAGTTAAAAGAAAATTATGTTTTAGATGATATTTTAACTTAGAACCTATTAAATCCTTACACCATCCTAACGTCACTTAAATCATAAGATTATTTTGTTGAAATAATGAAATAAAGTATGCAAATATAGTTTATGGTCTCTGCAAATTTTTATTATTTATCGATATAATTTCTTACACAAGGTCCTATCGGGCCGACACATAGACCGAAAGTTAAAATTCGGCCCCAAACGTTTATACAAACATAGATAACAGGTAATATATTAGAAGTTTTTTTTTCTAAGTACAAAGTAAAATCCGGCCTAGGGATTAGTGACGTTGCTAAATGCTTCATCCTATTAAACTTCTAAATCTATATTTATGCATCTGTCGATAAGATTTTTTTATTTAACCTTATTTAGAGAAAACTTTTATTGGACACAAATATTGTTTCAATTTGTTTTAAATTATTTGTATTTTAATAAACTATTTGTTTTATGCTTTTATTCTTTTAAAATAAAGTAGTTATGTTCTGAATTTTTTTTTACTTTTTGTAGAAGCACCCAAACGCTAATCAGTTAGTAAATTCGTAAAGATTAACTTATTAGTTTTTTTTTTCAATTTAAATAGAAAGGAAATTTGAATAAATAGCACCTGAATTTTTAGTCACATGTGCCATTACCACCTGAACTTTTATTTTTTTATTTTTAACCACCTAAACTTTGTAAAGTGTTGAAATCCATCACCTATGTCTAATTCCGTTAAAGTTTCCGTTAAGTTTAAATGCATTTTTTTCAATTAATTGTATCTAAAAATTATTTTTAAAAGGAAAAAAATGAATGAAATTTAACCTAATTAGAATGGATTACACCACCTTGTTAACCAGAGACTTCCTCAGGTAAGTTTTGGTTTCCTATGATTTTTTAAGATTCATAACTTCATAGTAATTACAGTCACCAGATTAACAAGGATGCATTTTGCAAACTCTTCGTCTTCTTGAATTCTTGATGGTCTACAGCAGATGGCTCCTTGTTGTCAAGTTGGGTCGGAAAGTGTAGGCCATAAGAGCAACTCCACCCATTTGCCCCTTGCCATGGCAAGGGGGGAGCTAGGGCAGCCACTATTCACGTGAATAGTGGTTGCCCTTGCAAATATTATTGTGTGTTTTCACCCGTTGCCATGGCAAATGGCAATTACTATTCATTTTTTTGTTTTTTTACAAATTTGTTTACCTAAACAATTAATTTGGATAATATTTTCGGATAAAATTTTTGAGTTCGTATGTGTCAATATTTATTATAAATTTCATATCTCAATCAGATAGATTTTTGGCATTTATAGAAGAAAAAAAATCATTAAATTTTTTTATTGCACAAAAATTGGCTGCCGTTGGATTGGAGAAAAAAATCTGATCGGAGAGCCCAGAGCGTGATACGTGGACTTTAGCGGCACTGTAGCACGTAGCACTGTAGCGGTACTGTAGCACTGACGTCAGCACTAAAACGAGGGCTGGAGCTCGGGCCAACCTTGCCCTCGGGCCAGTGTTGCGTCGATTCAGCTGCACCAAAATGGATTCAGCTGCATCCTCAACTTGTGATACTCGCAAGTGCACGAGCCGTTCGGTAGTATAGCATATGTAAGTGCGAGGTCGATTCCACAGGGATTAGTGATTGAATAATCCAATTCAGTTTTCCTACACAAAACAGAAAAACAAGAAAGAAAATAAATAAAACAAGAAAGAAAGAAAAGAAAATAACTCAAGTAGATAAGTTCCCAAGTTCAATTAGATTAACGGATTGATTCTAGCTAAAGTATGATTAAGCCATGGTGTTTGGTCCTAACCTTGTGTTCCTAATTCCCTAATTTGATCATTTGTTGTCTAACCTAAAATTAAGCATTAGGAACCCATTAAGCATAGAAGAACATTTTAAACAACCAAGTATGTATCTAATCCCTGTTGTCGAATGTCCATACATACTCTTCCTATCCATAGTTCAATTCGAATTAAAGCATGGTGTCTACTCTTAATTCAAACCAAGATAGCTAACATGCAAGCCTAAATGGCGATCAATCATTCAAACTAGCATATTAACTTAAAAGCATAATGAATAAGAACAAAAACCATAATTGAAACTTGAAAACTAATTAAACTTGAATACTTAAGAAAGAATGTACATTACAAATAAAATTAAAGTAGAACTTGAAAACTTGAAGAAAAATTTAGTAAAATCATTTTGTTACAACAATTGACAACTTGAAAGGAAACTAAGAGAATTTGAGGGAGAGAAGGGAAGGGAGCTCTAGAGAAGTGTTTGAGAGCTCCCCCCTTGGGGTGTGTTTTGAAGCTTGAAGACTTCTCTATTTATAGGGCTAAGAGGGAGGAACATCATGATGAATTCCAACACCACAATTCCTCTTTTAATACAACTCAAAACTCTCACTTCATCTTGTCTATGTTAGTGTGGTTGGAATCAATTCCATCCCATACTTATTTTGCTGCTCTTGAAGCTTTCTTCACATGGGTTTTCAAAGGTGTTCAATTGTGGCTGCTTTTTGCTACCAACCCATGTGGTTTTATTTTGGTCGCTGAAAAGAAATGATTTTTCTGAACCAGGCTTGGTGTAGGAAGGCCAGAGGTTTCAAAACGTATCCAATGGGGCTCAAATTTGGATATGTTATACTAGACACCCATTGGAACAACCTCTATGAAGAAAGTATTCCCATCGGAGCAGTAGAAGTATGCATTTTGGGCCTTGCAAGTTAGCTGCCGAACAAAGACTGGAATTGACTTCATTTCATTTCATTTCATTCTTTTTGCTTCACATGCATGCACATGCTTCTCTTTAATAGCTCCAGCATGTACCAATTTGCTCCTTTAGACTTTCATAGCTGGAATGCCTCCCTATTTCACTCATTATGTTGGGTACAAAGTCAGTTATAGCTGGGGTGAGGCACATGGCTAAAAGGAGGCACATGGCTAAAAGCTGGCAGCTGCAAATCCTCCTGAGCAGGGTTCAGTGTTGGACGGGCTAAGGACTCCAGATATGTTCAATTGGGCTGAAATTTGGATATGTTATAGTACACACCCATTGGAACAACTTTCATGAATATCTTCACCTCATCCGAGCCCCAGAGCATGCTGATCCAAGGCCAAGAAGTTGACCTACGAAACTGTGCTGGCAAGGGTTTGTACCCAAAATTAGTTTGTCTTTAAGCTCTTCTTCCATTCACCCAAATCAGGCCTTAACATGCATGGATTGCATCATTTCCTATCCAAAACCATCATTGTTACCTAAAGCTCAATGAACTGAAAGATAAACACAAAAATGATTAAAAGCACAAGTTTAACTCAAAAACATAACCAAATCATAAACTAGAATGGTACACAATGATATACAATTATGAACCGATCAGCCAGCCCAAGTTACTGGGTCCCACCTTGTGCCCGGGCTTGGGCTCCTCGCTGGAAACAGATTTTCTCATTTTTTGCCCCCAGCCCAAGGCTCAGTCATGCCTCTGGAGTTGCTCTAAACAATCAACCTATGTGCCATCTTGGGTTGCAGAGTTTGAGTTGATGGGTCCCGCTACTTTTTGGGGATTATTTATTAGCATCTTCTAGGAAAATTGACATGTAATTGGAAGATAAAAAGACCAATATGAAGTATGATGTATATGAAGAGGGTGGGCGACAATTGGCGTTGATAAGGCATAGAAGAAGTATCGTATAATTAAGTTAACTTTATTTATTTATTTTAAATTTATTTTTAGTTATAATTAATTGTGGAAATGCCCTTAAACTTAACGGAAACTTTAATGAAGTTAGATGTAGATTGTGAATTACAACACTTTACAAAGTTTAGATGGTTAAAAATAAAAATTAAAAGTTTAGGTGGTAATGACGTACGTGCCTAAAAATTCAGATTGTATTTATGTAAATTTCCCTGAATAGAATGACCAAAAGAAAAATGATCCGTTAACGGGTTAAACGGATTGAATTTCATCCTACTAGCTAGTGATGGGTGACAGAAAAAACTGGTAGATAGGATCATGGAAAATTGATTTGCTATTATCAGAATTCAAATACAAGATAGCAAAGCTAGATATGATGGAAAACAAGATTATTGCTTATTTTAATGAACACCTTTGCCTTTGAAATAAAATACTCATTTTTTGTGTGATGCAGATAAATTCTATTTTCAAAACATCTTCCGACAAATTAAAGCATCAACGTAATCTTGCTGGCAATCTTGTCATGGGAGAAAAGATAGGTGCATAATTTTTTCTTTGTAGAATTTTTAGTAATGATTCCCATCTGATTTAGTATAGATTGATAGGTATGTTTCTCTGTTTGAATGACCAGAAAAATTTCAAAATAGGGATTTGGGTGGAGATTCCTTATCACCAAATCACCATCATTAAGAAAATGGAAAAGAATGAATGGGGGTAGGTTGTTTGCTTTGGGAAAAGCTTGTGCCTTGACAGTGATTTTGCACCTTCAAGAAGTCTTTTTGAACTCTCCAAGCGAGATGTTGACCCTATTATCAACCTTTGACATTATTAACCAACCTCATTAAATTATTTGAATTTCATTTTTTTTTTTAGTTTTTGGGAATTGGCTCGTGAAGGTTTTGCATTAATCAAATGTAAGTTACAATTTTTATAATTTGAAAGGATATCGTTCTCTCCCTCTTCCTATCTCTCTCTTTGATTGGCTAGTCCTTACTTAGTTCCTTGCACTTTTATTTAGTCCTATTATAATTAACATTTATTTTCTATTATAATTTAAATTTATTCCTTATTTTATTTAGGGTTAACACATATTCTTTGTACTTCTTTATAAATGCCTCCATATTAGAGAAGAATACATGTATGAAATATCTGATATATATCAACATTCCCATATACTTTGTTTGGCATGGTATAAGAGCCTAGGTTTTCTTGTGACTTGTGCTTGCATTCTCCTTGCAATTTACATGTCCATCCCCCTCCCCTTCTCTTCAAGGGCAAAGAGGGAGGGAAGGGAAGGGAGTGAAAATGATATGTTTCTCTTTTCTACGAAGATATTGCCTATTTCTTCGCTCTGACAACCCTTCTCTTTAGCGGGAGAGAGGGAGTGAAAAGAAGTTGTGTCTGTGTGAATTAACTAAAGTTGATATGGAAGATTTCTCATAGTGAACCCTAAAAAAGGTCCCTCAAATAAATTATTTTATATGGCGTGTGACACAAAATTTTTACTAGGCATGTAACAACAAATTTTTTTTTCCTGCCAAATACAAAAAAATAATAATAATTCTTCTTCCATTTATCGTCACGCTATGGCATGTGATTCTTATTCATTTGTTGATGTGAGGTTCATAGTAAGAATTGCATCATTCAGCAACTAACAATCTCACATACGCACGTAAATAACTGATTATCAGCATTTAATTCATAAAAGAAAACAATATACAATATCTATTCCATGGACATTTTTCTATTGAAATAGGGAAATTTCAAATTAGCTTAATAATGGTTTTTCTTATGATAGGTGGATTTGATAGGTGGTTAAGATAGAGATAGATGCATGTGACCTCCCTTGAAAAAGTGGGTAGTCAAAGTTGATGAATGCAAACAAAGAGGTCTCATAATACGATTATGATTTGTTAATGTGAGTCATAGTCTAAATTAATCACATTTCCTCTTCTTTTTTTTTAAATTTACAAATTTAGATTTGGCGGTCAAAAACCGCCGTTTCACCATTTAACCAACACCCCACCCAATCCCATTTATGTCATTGTCTACATAATTGAAACCAACTTTACAAATGACTGATCAATATATTACATATTTGCCATTTAAAAGAGAGTGGTTGAGTTGGTAAGGATCGTTCTCTTTGCTATCAAGGCTTAAGTTTGAGTCTTGTTGTCGACAATCCTTTTTTATGGGTACTATGTAAAAACCGAAAAAGGGGCTAGATCCCCTCTATAAATCCCCTCTGTAAGTCCTCAAAAAGGCCTTGATATGCATTGGCCTTGGGATGGGGTAGCCTCATCTCTCCCTAAACTTTTTCAAATCAAACAAAAAAGTGCTGCTATTTCCACTTCTATCCTATTTCCCCACCCACCTTATCTTCCCACCCATCATGTAAATTTGAAAAAACACAATCCTATCTTTCCACCCACCATTATTCTTAAAATACCATTTAATAATTAATTCAAGCAAATTTGCATATACTACCTGAACTATTAAGCATGTGCGCTATTACCACATGAATTTTTAATTTTAGCCACCTGAACTTTATATAGTATTACAATCCACCACCTATGTCTAAGTCCGTTAAAGTTTTCATTAAATCTAAGGGCATTTTCTTCTATTCCTTATAACTAAAAATAAATGTAAAACACAGATTTAAAAAGAATAAAAAGATGTTATAACTTCATAGATTGTGAATTTTATGGGCAAATACTCTCTCTCCCCCTCCATCTAGCAAATTCACAAAATTTAACATCAAATGCTAGAACTTGAATTTCATAACTTCATCATAGTTTTGGGAAGGAATCAGTTGCCTTCCAATTACATACTAGTCTTACTAAATATCCCTAAAAGGTCATAAACATCTACCATTGGCAAACAAGTTCTACAACAAGTGCAGTCCTTAAAATGAACATCCTATAACAAACTGCAAGTTAATTTAAAAAAAAAAACATAAAAATAACCAAGTAGTTAAGTTTTTCCCTTTTTAACATATATATCCACATGTGCATTTAATTTTACACATGCAAATAACGAACAAAACATAGTCTTTCACAACTATCTTCATAAACCATACCCTTAAACTTAATGGAAACTTTAATAGAGTTACATATATGTGGTGGATTGTAACACTTACAACTCAAGTGGTTAAAAATTAAAATTAAAAGTTCATGTGGTAATGGCTCACATGCCTAAAAATTCAAATGATATTTATGTAAATTCCCATTTAAAAAAAGCCAAAAAAACAAGACCTTGTTAAAATCTTATTAGAAAGAGGTAGGTGGGGACATGATTAGGAGTATGCTTGAGTAGTATTAATTCAAAGATTATCAATGAATCTTAAACCATGCAAACTTCTAGATTTGGTGTCGTTTTCATCCCACTGTATAAGATGGGAAAGTCCATGTTTTATGCCACAATTCCCGGTAGCAATTTGGTTGGGCATGGTCAAACTATATGGAATTCCAAAAAAAATAATTTAAAAAAAAATTAATATTCTATTTAATTTGATATTAAAAGAAATTACTATATACATAGGGGTGTTGCTATTTGGACCACATTTACTTACCACCTTTCTAATATAAGTGGGTCACTAGTGGGGCCCACCTCTATTAGTGAAGCGGTCGACAAGGTAGTCAGTAAATGTAGTACATTTTCCTTGAATGGTCCCATAAATATATTTATTTGAGAAACACAAAAAATCCTTATATTTTTAAGTTTTCACAATTATCATATTATTTAAAGGCAGTGATATGTTATTAGGTTAATCAAGTAGAATTAAAATCCTCAATTAATTGCCAATGGGAGCCTAGTGAAAAAAAGGCTTTTGACTTGCATATCACTGGTCTCAAATTCGAATTTATTGGAATCGGCTCACCTTAAGGATGCAAAGGAAGAAGGAAGAGGGAGTCTCAGCAAGAAAGCGATTCATTGCCAAGGCACGGGTGATCTATCGCTTTTATACCGAGAGCTCTAGTTCATGAGTTTTTTTTCCGTGAAGCTCCAGTACACGAATATGTGAAGATGCGATCAATCGCTTGGGCTAGTGATCGATCACACACGTGGTTTCCAGTTCGGCGTGTTTTGGCGCAGAAGGTGATTTTGGGCAGGTTTCTTAGTCTAGTTTGATTAAGAGTTAATTTCCTATTCCTTGGAACATTGTACTAAAGTCCTATGGTTTATAAATATGAATTTTAGTTCTAGGGTTTTCTCTAAGAGTTTCAAAATGAGTGCAAGAGAGAAAACAAGGGCATCAAATTTGGTTTGAGCCAGGGTGAGAGAAAAGAGAGCTAGGGTTTATGAGAGAGCAAACGGGATTCTTCATTGTAACCAAAGGGGTTCTTTCATACTAGTGAATTTCTTGAGGATCACCAAGAGAACGTAGACACAACGTCGAACCTCTATAAATTCTTATGTTCTTTGTGCGTGTGTTCGGTTGGTGTGTGCTTTATCTTTGTGTGGCTTGTGTGTGGTGGTTACATAGTCCATCAATGACAAGGTCTTAGATGTTTTTGCACAACAGAACTCCATGGCACCTTGGTAATATGTATTTGAGAGAAACCCCCCTCCTATTTGTAGTTTAGACCATCGCTTATATTAATTAAAAATAGAATTTTAAAATTTCAATAACGAACCCTTTCAGCAACTCCCTTGAATCCTCGATAATGCACTCAAATGGACTCATATTAGGACTTGCACTTTGGATAACCAAAGTGATCTTAGAGTAGACAAAGATCCTCATGAAGGAGTGTCTTTGGTTGATTTTTGCAAGCATAATTCATAAGTGATGATCTAAAAACTATACGATTCAAATTATTAGGTCACATCCCAAGGTGAGACTTATAAAAATGCTTACTCACATGCACACACACATCTCAACGCCCATCCTTGAAAGAATTTAGCCAAATAAAAAACGTTTAGCCATATAAATATGATCAAATAATATTTTTTTAATTAAAAAAAAATCAGAATGATAATCAAATGGCCAAAACGAAATTTCACTTTTTCTTTTTGTTTTTAAGAAGTTGTACATAGAATTTATATTTATAATTTTTTTTTTTCAAAAAAAAAAAACCCCGTGTTGCGCGTGTACAAATTCACAATGATACTTAAAACATTCCAAGGAGACATTCAGTTTTACTTTTACTACTCAAGAGTTAAGAAAATATTTATGGCAAGTGGTAACAAATTCATAATCATAATAGACAAGGATATATTAGTCATTCAAATTACACCAGTAGTAGTACTTACTTCTGTACTCACAAATAGGCGCCAAGCTACTACTACTAGTAAAGAAGAAAAAAAAAAAAACATTCCGAGGAATAAGTACTACTACTAGTACTTATCTTGCCTACTTAATAAGAAAAAGGAATTTATAAGTTAATATTACACTAACTAATCATTTTGGTCCATTCCATAAACGTAATAGAAAATGAGATATTTAGTCATATACCCATTCTTAGTACTAAAAATATAGATAAACCATACACAATTTAATTTCTATAAACAAATTAAAAAAAAACCTAAAAAAATGACAGTTGACCCTATTAAATTTCATTTTAATTATTAAATTACTTTGATGCCCTATTGAGTGTTTTGGGTTTTTTTATAAGGTTTTGGAGTTGGGTTTATTTTAAGAAATCAATGACAGTTTTGTAATTTAAAAGAAGTTAAAAGTCTTTTTGTTATGTTGTAAATGGGTTTTGGGTGTGTTTTTAAAGTCCATTTTATATATAATTTTTTATAATTTACGCTTCTACATTGGGTATAATAGTGAATCTCCCATAATATCAAATATTAAAATTCAGGCAAAAACCATGAACTAGAATTGTAAAATTAGGAGGTCAAAGTATATCAAATACATACGATCTAGGAGTTACAATATCATTTTCCATAATTAATAAGAAAAATTAATATTACAGCTGGGTGGTGTTGTGTGAGAGTGGGCAAAGACCAAAAGGCAGACAAAAGAGAAAACCGTGTGGGTCCCCTATCCATGACAAAATCCTTCTCCCTTGGACTTTTTGGCTCGCACGGCCATGGTCCTAGTAGTCTACTACTCTTGTGGGCCCTCCGCATCCCATAATAAATAAATAAAAATTGAAAATAAAAATCCAAAAAGTAAAAGTAGAAAAAATCTCCTGTGATTGCCTTTGCCAGTCCACTCTCCTTCCAATGTCTATACGACCTACGTGCCTTTTGTTCCGCGACAACGCATGTTTAGACCTCGCCACGTGGATTTACTGGTATAGCGAGTTCCTGCTCACGGGTGTTGTGGGCCGACCGGACACCCTGAAATGCAGACACTGTTCTAATAGCGATCACCCGCCGAAAAAGACAAAATATTTTCAAAATATTTAAATATACCTAAAAATAAAGGAAAATAGAAAAGTACAAATTGTACCAAAAGCATTATAGTTTGTGTTAAGATTTCAGAGGGACATAGCCTTGGTCCACTATTAGCAATATCAATATTGTCTCTAACTTAGCCACTTGTTTAGTAGGTGTGGGGTTTTATACAAAAAATCTCGATGTTAATAGGAGTGGAATAATTTATTATATGAGACTTTCTATTTTGTTAAGTTTTTGATGTGGGACTCGTGTATTCTTCAACAGTTTGCTGTTGTAGTTTTGTGAGCTTTTATGTTGGAATTTCTTTGGTCATTTATGGCTATGTGTAGAGGTACACTTGCGCTCTTAATGTTGTCGGTGGAATCCTCCGTATTTAGATTAATCCTTTGTGTTTACTGCGCTTTCATATTTGTAATAACCTTGTGTGGTTATCTGTATTTGTACTGGCTCTTGTGGTTGACGATCTTTGTGCTTGAATTATAAATGCAATATATCGTCTTTATCTCAAAAAACAATTGGTAGTCGTATAAGTTGGATAAGAAATTCCGATTTCAGCTAATGTCAATTTGGAAATTTCAATTTTCGCACTCTAAAATTAAATATGACATATGAAATTCTAAAATTCTAAAATAATAATAATAATAATAATAATAATAATTGGAAAGTATCTCAAAATTATGAATTTCAAGATATGGATTTCAAACTAGCCACAATGTCTAACTTCATATTGAAATAAATATGACCTAATGACCAAAGAGACATATATGAGTTGTTACATAAATAATAACAATAGTTTCTTTGAGCTTTTGGTATGAGTTTTCTATTTTGACCAATTTTAATCTTTCAAATTGTTGACCATATTCAAAAGGGAAAATTTTAGAAATGTTACTTGAACTTATACACCAACTTCATCTGAAAGGGTGATTTGTTGTCATAGGATATAGGCTGTTAAGCTCATAATTTCATACATATACATGCCCAATTTACTTACTTCTTTTGCTTAGTTCCTATAATTCTAAGTTATTTCCCTCCCTTTGTGTGTTTTGTAGGCCAATAGAGCAAGAGAGCATAATTCATGCAATTCAAGCATGTTAAGGCCTAATTTGGATGAATGGAAGAAGAGCTTAAAAGACAAACTCATTTTGGCTACAGCCCCCTGCCAGTCCAGTTCCGTAGGTCATATTGCAAGCTTTGTTTCAGCAACCTACACAGCTCGGATGAGGCAGCATTCTTCATGAAAGTTGTTCCAATGGGTGTGTACTATAACATATCCAAAAGTCAGCCCCATTGGATAAATATGGAGTCTGTTACCTAGCAAACACAGAGCCATGCTCAGGATGGATTTTATCAGCGCGCAAAATGAGTTAGCAATTTGTTTTGGCCTTAACTTCCTCCTCCGACCTTGGATTGGCCCAAATGACATATGGCTGGAAAGAAGACATTCTGAACTTCAATTTCGAGTGCTTAAAGTCCTAATTTGATTAAGAGAAGCCCAAGTTGTAAGCCCTTGAAGTTGCTGGTTATGCTGACCTCAGCATGTGCTGGTTGGATGCTTGGTCATGGTGAGCTAGGTATGAGCTATCATTTCTGGTTGGAAGCTTGGTCATGGTGACATGAAGATGAGCTAGGGCTGCTGGTGGGATCTATTGGTGAAGTGCATCAACCAATTCAGATTTTATAATGCAAGTGTTGTATGCATTAGTGAAGTGCATCAACCAATTCATCTTTTATAATGCAAGTGTTGTATGCATTAGCCATATTGAATTCAGATTTGTCACTCCCCTCTCCCTATAAATACCACATCCATTCCACATTCAAGACACAACAAATCCTGAGATTCACAACCCCCACAATTCACTCCAACCATCCTCAAACACTCTCAAAATCCCAAACACTCCAACAATCACCAAAACAACTCCAGCAAACCTCTCTTCCATTTCCCTACGAATTTCATCTTCCTTAGCCATCACCACTCACTCAAACTCATCCCAAATCACCTCCATATCCTTCATACATCTTTCTAGAAGTGGGGAAGCTCTTGGAGAAGCATTAGAAGTGGAGAAGCACTTGGAGAAGCCTTGGACACCACAAGAACTTCAGAAAAAGGGTTTTTCTACTCTTATTGTATTCATTATGTTTTCTCATTTCTGTTCAAGTCTCTTTTCCATTATGAGTAGCTAAATCCATAACTAGGGCTTCGATGTAACCTAACATGAATATTCTGGGTTTATAAGTTTGGAGTTTCAAGTTTGATTCATGATTCATGTTCTTATTCATTATGCTTATAAGTTAACATGCTTGTTTGAATGATTGATCACCATTAGAACTTGTTTGTTAACTATCTTGGTTTGAATTAAGAGTATACACCATGCTTTAATTCGAATTGAACTATGAATAGGAAGAGTATGTATGGACATTCGACAACAGGGATTAGATACATACTTGGTTGTTTAAAATGTTCTTCTATGCTTAATGGGTTCCTAATGCTTAATTTTAGGTTAGACAACAAATGATCAAATTAGGGAATTAGGAACACAAGGTTAGGACCAAACACCATGGCCTAATCATACTTTAGCTAGAATCAATCTTTGAATCTGAATTAGACTTGTTACTTGAATCTTTATAACCCAGAATTGAATTGTTATGGTGATTCGAATGCCCTAGTCTCAAAATCTGTTTTCCAACTCTTAAAACCACTCTTTGTTACATTTGTTTACTTGTTTTTGTTTGCAATTTCATTTTGCTTCTTTTGTTCAACAATCACAACCACTCTTGTTTTAAATTCTGTTTTAGACATAACCTCCTACTTTCTTGAATTTGGTAATCTAAGTACATAACTAGTTTTAACTTCTCAGTCTTCGTGGGTACGACCTCGTACTTGTCTTGCTATACTACTAATTGCCCCGTACAATTGCGAGTTAACATAATATTAACAACAAATTTTGGCGCCGTTGCCGGGGACTGAACGAAAGTTCTTCCCTGGTTATGTGCCCAAGGTTACCCTATTCTTTTTAGTGTTTCTAATTAATCTAATTTTCTGTTTCAGGTAGTTTATGTCTAAAAATCCATTACTTGAACAAGTGAGGTCTTCGTTCCAACGTTCTAGATCTTTGAACGCAGGACCATCATTGCAACCCAGACGAGTGACCTCTGAAATTCAGAATCGTCTAGAAAGGGAGTTGTCAACTGCAAAAGAGCAAGCTCTTGCTACATTTACAAGTCTTGCTCTCCACACTGAACTTCCCGGTTCTTCACTTTCAAATTCGGAAGCAAGTTCAGACCAAGAAGAAGAAGAAATGATGGCTGCCATTGAGTTCATGGGAGAACTTGATATCCCAACAATTCCAGCATCTCCTTCAAGCATTTTGCTGCCCACTGTAGCTCGAAATTATGAGCTTAAATCTTCTCATCTTAATATGCTGCCTTCCTTTTATGGTTTACCTAATGAAGATCCATTGACTCATATAAAGGATATTTTTAATGTTGTGAGTTCTTTTCCCTTGACAGGTGTGACAGAAGATCAACTTCGAATGAGAGTGTTTCCATACACTTTAAAGGATAAGGCGAAGTATTGGTTGAATTCTTTGAAGCCTGGTTCACTCACTACATGGTCTGCCATTCAAAAGAAGTTCCTGGAAAAATACTTCTCCACGCAAAAGACCGACATGCTTAGGGACAAGATCTTGTTATTTGCACAGCAAGATGATGAATCGTTTTGTGAAGCATGGGAGAAATTCAATGGGTTGCTCAACCAATGTCCTCATCATGGGATTCCATTGAAGCTTCAAATGCGTATGTTTTATAAAGGACTAACCCCTTCTAGTCATAATATAGTCACCAATTTTGCAGGTGGTTCTTTTAAAACCAAAACTCCAGAAGAAACGTACGAACTCTTTGAGGAGATAGCAATGGAGACCCAACATACGGATACAAGAGGTAAACGTGTTATTAGTGGTTCTAATGATGCTTCTAGTGTGCAGATTTCAAAACTGGAACAAAAGCTAGATGCTCTTCTTGCATTAAACTCAAGAAGCCCTCCGAAGGAAGTGTGTAGCATTTGTGAATCTCATGACCATGCTACCACAGCTTGTCCACTTGGGGCTGGATATCCAGAATTTGTGCAAGAGCAAGCTAAGTTGGTAAATTCCTACAACCAAGGTCCAAGAAATGATCCATACTCTCAAAGTTATAATCCAGGTTGGAGGAATCATCCAAACTTTTCATGGAGAAATACCCAGAATCAAGCAAATCCCCCTTCATTCCAAAGGCCACAACAATCATCATCATCATTGGAAGATATAGTGAAGCAGATGGCAATCAACCAATCCAATTTTCAGCAAACTACACAAGCTGCCATCTCCAAATTGGAAGTCCAATTAGGCCAAATAGCTGCTGAAATAACTCAAAGAGTGCCTGGGAAATGGCCAAGCCAAACTGAGATCAATCCAAAGAACCCAGAAGCCAAGGCCATTCATGTGCTCAGATCAGGTAAGATCATTGATAATAAAGATGATTCTAATCTTTCAAATGATGTTGTGATTGTAGAAAATGAAGAGGAGGAGACCATGGCCACGGAAGGAGAACAACTCAAAACTTCTCAATCTGCTCCTAAGGCCAAATCAGATTCTCAGAAATCCGATCAATTCCAATTGCATAAAAGGGATGACAAATTTGTGCCACCACATCTTCAAGAAGATAGATACGTGCCACCCGCTCCATATGTTCCACAGATTCCATTTCCAGGCCGTCTTAAGAAAGCAAAGCAAGATAAGGCTTTTAAAGAGATTTATGATATTTTGAGTAAAGTTAATATCAATTTGCCTTTGCTTGATCTTATTGAACAGATTCCTGCATATGGAAAATTCATCAAGGACTTGAAAACTCACAAGCTCAATTTCGCTCCAAATGAAGGAGTAAAGCTCGACCAGAATGTAAGTGCTGTATTGCAAAGGAAGCTTCCACCAAAACTAGATGATCCTGGCAGCTTTGACATTCCCATTAACATTGGAGGCAAGAAGGTTGGAAGAGCCATGTTGGACTTGGGAGCAAGCATCAATGTTTTGCCATATTCAGTTTATCAAGAGCTTGGCTTAGAAGGGATGAAGAAGACTTCAATGCGACTTGAACTAGCTGATCATTCTATAAAATATCCAAAAGGTATTGTAGAAGATATTCTAGTTCAAGTTAATACACTAATTCTCCCTGCTGATTTTTTAGTGATGGACATGGAAGACAATCCAAATGGAGATCGTGTTGATCCCATTCTCCTAGGCAGGCCATTCATGGCCACTGCAGACACAATCATCAAAGTGAAAGATAGCACTCTCTCCATGACTGTTTTGGGTGAAACTGTTGAATTTAAAATGCTTAATGCTCTATCTCAACCTTCTATCTCTCTTGATTCTTGCTTTTCAATTGATGTTGTGGATCATGAGGTTTCTTCCAAAATTTTGCAGAGAAAGTCTAATGATGCTCTAGAAGCTGTCTTAACACAAGAAGAGGAAGATCTTTGTGAACCGGAGTTCCAAGAAGTGGTGGCTGCCTTAGAAGTGTTTCCGCCATACCCACCATCCTTTAGGCCACCAATCGAGCCTCTTGGACCATCATCCACGAAATTGGAGCCATCCATTGTCATCCCACCAAAGCTAGAACTTAAACCTCTTCCCAATAATCTTAAATATACATATTTGGGTGCTAACGAAACTCTCCCTGTTATAATTGCTGCAGGTCTCTCCTCACATGAAGAAGAGAGCTTAATTAAAGTTCTAAAAGAGCATAAAACAGCCATTGGGTGGACCATAGCAGACATCAAAGGAATTAGTCCAAGCATGTGCATGCACCGGATTTTAATGGAAGAAGACAGCAAACCATCTCGTGATGCCCAAAGGAGGCTAAATCCCAACATGAAAGAGGTGGTTAGAGCTGAAGTTTTAAAGCTACTCGATGTAGGAATCATCTACCCAATTTCAGATTCTAAGTGGGTGAGCCCTGTGCAAGTTGTTCCAAAGAAGTCCGGAATCACCGTTGTGAAGAATGAGAAGAATGAGCTAGTTCCTACACGAACTGTCACTGGTTGGAGAGTTTGCATTGATTACAGGAAGTTGAACACATCCACTAGAAAAGATCATTTCCCCTTACCTTTTATTGATCAAATGCTTGAACGTTTATCTGGCCATGCTTACTATTGTTTTCTTGATGGTTTTTCAGGTTATAATCAAATTCCCATTGCTCCGGAAGACCAAGAGAAAACCACATTCACATGCCCATTTGGTACGTTTGCTTATAGAAGGATGCCATTCGGTTTATGCAATGCCCCAGCAACTTTCCAAAGATGCATGATGTCAATCTTTTCAGATATGGTGGAACGATTCATTGAGGTATTTATGGATGATTTTTCAGTTTTTGATTCCTCTTTTGATAATTGTCTTCACCACTTGTCTCTAGTGCTTAAAAGATGCCAGGAAACAAATCTGATTTTGAATTGGGAGAAGTGTCACTTCATGGTGAGACAAGGCATTGTACTAGGCCATGTGATTTCAAGCAAGGGAATCGAAGTGGATAAAGCCAAGATCGACCTCATCTCAAATCTTCCACCCCCTACCTCTGTTAAAGGAATTAGAAGCTTTCTAGGTCATGCTGGATTCTATAGAAGGTTCATCAAAAATTTCTCAAGCATTACAAGGCCATTGTGTAATCTCCTTGCTAAGGATGCTATTTTTGAGTTTAATGAAGCTTGCATGGAAGCTTTTTCTACCTTGAAGAGGGAGCTAACTTCAGCCCCTATTATCATAGCTCCGGATTGGTCTTTACCATTTGAAATAATGTGTGATGCCTCTGACTTTGCTATTGGTGCAGTTTTAGGTCAAAAGAAGAACAAGCTGCCCCATGTGATTCATTATGCTAGCCGGACCTTGAATGATGCTCAAATCAACTACTCCACAACAGAGAAGGAGTTGCTTGCTGTGGTTTTTGCTTTAGAAAAATTTCGTTCTTACCTTGTTGGTTCTAAAGTAATTGTTTATTCTGACCATGCAGCCCTTAGATACTTGCTCACTAAGAAGGATGCCAAACCACGCTTGATTAGATGGATTCTCTTGCTGCAAGAATTCGATTTGGAGATTCGAGATAAGAAGGGATGTGAGAATGTGGTAGCTGATCATTTGAGCAGAATTGTGGTTGAAGAAAAAGGAGGAGCTGTGCTACCCTTGAATGAGACTTTCCCTGATGAACAACTATATGCTGCCCAAATCAAAGAGCCATGGTATGCTGATTTTGTTAATTATCTTGCTTGTGGTGTTCTTAGAAATGATCTAACTTCTCAGGATAAGAAGAAGTTCTTTTCCATGGTGAAACATTATGTATGGGATGAACCTTTCTTATTCAAGCATTGCCCGGATCAACTCATCAGAAGATGTGTTCCAGAAGAAGAGCAAGAAAGCATACTTAGGCATAGCCACGAATTGGCCTGTGGAGGTCACTTTGGAGCTAAGAAAACAGCACTTAAAATTCTGCAATCTGGTTTCTTTTGGCCCACTCTATTTAAAGATGCATTTAATTTTTGTGTTAAGTGTGATAGGTGCCAAAGGATGGGGAACATAAGTCGCAGGAATGAAATGCCATTGAATAACATACTTGTTGTGGAGCTCTTCGATGTGTGGGGTATTGATTTCATGGGACCATTCCCATCTTCCTTTGGTTATACTTACATACTTGTTGCTGTTGATTATGTGTCTAAATGGGTGGAAGCCATAGCCACCAAAACCAATGATTATAAGGTGGTGCTGAAGTTCTTGAAGGATAATATTTTCACAAGGTTTGGTACTCCAAGGGCTGTCATTAGTGATGGAGGCAGCCACTTCTGTAACAAGCCATTCGAAGCACTCATGAAGAAGTACAACATCACCCATCGAGTCTCTACACCATATCATCCGCAAACTTCTGGTCAAGTGGAAATAAGCAATAGAGAAATTAAGCACATCCTGGAGAAGGTGGTGAACAATACAAGGAAAGATTGGGCAGCCAAGCTCAATGATGCATTATGGGCTTATAGGACAGCATATAAGACTCCCATTGGAATGAGCCCTTATCGTCTTGTGTTTGGGAAAGCTTGTCACCTGCCAATGGAGCTTGAACACAATGCTTTTTGGGCCATCAAGAAGTTAAATTTTGATCTAGACAAGGCAGGCCATGCAAGAAAGTTTCAGCTGAATGAATTGGAAGAAATTAGACATGAGTCTTATGAGAATGCAAAGCTTTACAAAGAACGAACCAAGAGTTACCATGACAGAAACATTCAACGGAAAGAGTTCTCCAAAGGTATGTCAGTTCTTTTGTTTAACTCACGTTTGCGTCTCTTTCCAGGAAAATTGAAGTCTAGATGGCAAGGCCCATTCACCGTGGTCAATGTTTCTCCCTATGGAGCTGTGGAGATTCAAAACCCTAAAGATGGCTCGACTTTCAAAGTAAATGGACAACGTTTAAAGCCATTCTATGAGGGAGTTTCAGCTGGCATCCAAACTGGCCATGTGGTAGATCAACTTCCCTTCGTACCATCAACTTAGCTGATTGCACAATGTCTTGCCAAGACAGTAACTAAGGCGCTTCTTGGGAGGCAACCCATGTGTTCAAGAAGAAGGTGCTTGGTAGCAATCGACCTAATCGCATCAAGGGGGAGCATTTCAAATCCTTTCTCTTTACTTGTTATTATTTTAAATTTCTGTTTTTTTTATATAAAAATTTAAAAAAAATAAAAAAATTTAAAAATTTTAAAAGATTTTTCATATGAGCTAACTTATGGTAACTCCAGTGAGCACTTCCGTCAATACAGTGTCTAGGAGTTCTTTAGGCGACACCTTCGGTGTCTAAGAAGTTTGGGTTTTAAGCGGGACCATTGTGACCCCTCCAACCTTCCCGGATCCCCTGGCTGTGTTTTCTGAGGCCCTTAACTGGTCATCCATGAGTTGCTTATATATTCATTTTTTTTATTTTTTATTTTTCCTAAACCTTCTTCTAAACTTTTCCCTTTATCATTTGTTTGTTCTCAATCATCTTTTGTATGCTTTCACATTGAGGACAATGTTCAATTTAGGTCTGGGGGGAAGGTTTTCAATTTCAATTTTCTTATCCATTTGTGTTTTCAATTTTCGTTCTCTTGTCACAATTTTTTTTTTATTTTTTTTATTTTTTTTTATTTTTTTTTATTTTTTAAAGAATGTCATACAATCAATGCTATGGAGCTGCTATTTGAGGTTTTCATATCAGAATTTTGCACTTCACAAAGCTTTTGCTCTTAGAATTCTGGTGGCTAAAGTACCACGCTCAAATTCTTGAAGGAAAATAGTGGAGACTACCCTAGTGAGCTATATCGAGCCTAATTGCTTTCTTGAGAGGATATCATGTGCTTGCTCTCATTCATGAATGAACTCATTGAAGTGATGCTAGGCTATGTGTGCATAACCATTCTATGTGCTTTCTTTTCACCCTACCTATATGTGTGTTCCATCAACCCTCTTGAAGCCAAACACTTAAAGCCTTTTCTTCTATCACCCTCATCATTTCCCTACCTTTGTATCTCAATCTGAGATACTTGACCTATTGTAGCCATACCCTATAGCTTAGAAATATACCAAGGTGTGCCAAGATAAAGTTTGAAGCAAGGAAGTTGCAGCCATGTACCTAAATAAAGATGATGTGAATCTGTGCAATGAAGTTAATGAAGATGCAGATCAAATCAACGAAGATGAAAGTGTTTCGATTTGATCTAAGTGTGAAAAATAAAGTCTATGCCAGGAGATACCATGAAGTTTGCTGCCATGCCAATCTAAATCAATGATGCCTTGCAGATTAATGAAGCATGCAACCTTGGTATGTTCTTAAGTTATTTGTTTTTCCTTCCAATTCTTCCATTTCCCCTAAACCTTAGCCTTTCATTACAACATTGTGAAAGACCTAGCTGATCTTTGAGGATGTATTCATGGGTGCTGGTAAGTATGTGTGTATCTCTATTCTTAGTATTTAATTCCTTTCATGAGATCTAACCAAATTTGTGCTTCTATTTCATACACTCACTTATGCTTTCTTGAGAGAATTAAAACATAGGTTCTGAGTGATTGAGTGTTATCTGTGAGAATTAGAGTCGAAGCATGTTCTCTATTCAAGGTTTGAGTGTGCTTGCTTTGAAACTGTGTGCCTTTGAGCTATAGCTTCCACTTGTACACACTGATTGATGACCTATCTTGGCAACTCTATGGTGTTGGAGGTATGACTAAAACTTTCTTTCATTTTCATTAGTTGATTTCAAAGTTGTTTTTCTAACCATTTTGTTTTGTAGAGTTAGAAAAACGTTTGTGGGTATCGTATCTGTTAAACCCTCAGGAGACACAACTCCTCCTACTAGGGATGCCTAGAGGTTTAAAGGCTTGTTGCATACGCTCAATGCAATCGAGTTACCTACGAAAGTGGTCTAGTTAACTTCTTGTTTTGTTTTTATCTTTGTTTCTCTTTTGTTTTGCTCGAGGACTAGCAAAATCTAAGTTTGGGGGTGTGTTAAGCTCATAATTTCATACATATACATGCCCAATTTACTTACTTCTTTTGCTTAGTTCCTATAATTCTAAGTTATTTCCCTCCCTTTGTGTGTTTTGTAGGCCAATAGAGCAAGAGAGCATAATTCATGCAATTCAAGCATGTTAAGGCCTAATTTGGATGAATGGAAGAAGAGCTTAAAAGACAAACTCATTTTGGCTACAGCCCCCTGCCAGTCCAGTTCCGTAGGTCATATTGCAAGCTTTGTTTCAGCAACCTACACAGCTCGGATGAGGCAGCATTCTTCATGAAAGTTGTTCCAATGGGTGTGTACTATAACATATCCAAACGTCAGCCCCATTGGATAAATATGGAGTCTGTTACCTAGCAAACACAGAGCCATGCTCAGGATGGATTTTATCAGCGCGCAAAATGAGTTAGCCATTTGTTTTGGCCTTAACTTCCTCCTCCGACCTTGGATTGGCCCAAATGACATATGGCTGGAAAGAAGACATTCTGAACTTCAATTTCGAGTGCTTAAAGTTCTAATTTGATTAATAGAAGCCCAAGTTGTAAGCCCTTGAAGTTGCTGGTTATGCTGACCTCAGCATGTGCTGGTTGGATGCTTGGTCATGGTGAGCTAGGTATGAGCTATCATTTCTGGTTGGAAGCTTGGTCATGGTGACATGAAGATGAGCTAGGGCTGCTGGTGGGATCTATTGGTGAAGTGCATCAACCAATTCAGATTTTATAATGCAAGTGTTGTATGCATTAGTGAAGTGCATCAACCAATTCATCTTTTATAATGCAAGTGTTGTATGCATTAGCCATATTGAATTCAGATTTGTCACTCCCCTCTCCCTATAAATACCACATCCATTCCACATTCAAGACACAACAAATCCTGAGATTCACAACCCCCACAATTCACTCCAACCATCCTCAAACACTCTCAAAATCCCAAACACTCCAACAATCACCAAAACAACTCCAGCAAACCTCTCTTCCATTTCCCTACGAATTTCATCTTCCTTAGCCATCACCACTCACTCAAACTCATCCCAAATCACCTCCATATCCTTCATACATCTTTCTAGAAGTGGGGAAGCTCTTGGAGAAGCATTAGAAGTGGAGAAGCACTTGGAGAAGCCTTGGACACCACAAGAACTTCAGAAAAAGGGTTTTTCTACTCTTATTGTATTCATTATGTTTTCTCATTTCTGTTCAAGTCTCTTTTCCATTATGAGTAGCTAAATCCATAACTAGGGCTTCGATGTAACCTAACATGAATATTCTGGGTTTATAAGTTTGGAGTTTCAAGTTTGATTCATGATTCATGTTCTTATTCATTATGCTTATAAGTTAACATGCTTGTTTGAATGATTGATCACCATTAGAACTTGTTTGTTAACTATCTTGGTTTGAATTAAGAGTATACACCATGCTTTAATTCGAATTGAACTATGAATAGGAAGAGTATGTATGGACATTCGACAACAGGGATTAGATACATACTTGGTTGTTTAAAATGTTCTTCTATGCTTAATGGGTTCCTAATGCTTAATTTTAGGTTAGACAACAAATGATCAAATTAGGGAATTAGGAACACAAGGTTAGGACCAAACACCATGGCCTAATCATACTTTAGCTAGAATCAATCTTTGAATCTGAATTAGACTTGTTACTTGAATCTTTATAACCCAGAATTGAATTGTTATGGTGATTCGAATGCCCTAGTCTCAAAATCTGTTTTCCAACTCTTAAAACCACTCTTTGTTACATTTGTTTACTTGTTTTTGTTTGCAATTTCATTTTGCTTCTTTTGTTCAACAATCACAACCACTCTTGTTTTAAATTCTGTTTTAGACATAACCTCCTACTTTCTTGAATTTGGTAATCTAAGTACATAACTAGTTTTAACTTCTCAGTCTTCGTGGGTACGACCTCGTACTTGTCTTGCTATACTACTAATTGCCCCGTACAATTGCGAGTTAACATAATATTAACAACATAGGCCCTATGTTTTCTTATTTACTTGATGAGGAGCTGCATACTTTGCAAATTTACTATATAAGCAAAACTTAACTTGACTATGTTCTTTATACTTATTTATCATCTTACTTATTTCATATCAAGCTTCCTCCGATAACCTATTGTGTGATACTTGGTTTGCACCTTGATGCTTGATTATCATACTTGTTTGGATTGCTTACAATTTGGTGTGTCCCCTTTTGTTTCTTATTCCCCCTTTTTTTTTTCATGGTCTTGAATGAAGTTCATATATCTAATTCGTTGGCACATCTTCTTTTTCTTTGTCACGTGAATTTCCATCAATAAGAATGGATCTAGCAATGTTCCTTCCATCTTAATTACATTTTGCATTGTCCCTTTGCCTCAACCAATTTGATTTCTGTTTATCGTTTCACTTCTAACATCAACTATTATATCCTAATTTTTCTTGATTCTTTTATTGTCAAGGACCTCAAGACACATAAGACATTTTTTTTTTTAAGTGAGGTGTGAGAATTGATTATATCCATTTCATCTTGGTGTTGGATTATCCAATCAACCATTTTTAGCTTTTGTAGGAACACGTGTAATAGTTCAAAAATGGCATTCTCGTCTTGGGCATCCAGCTAGTGCAATAATCAAGCATCCTATTTTCAATAAACAAGTGTCAATTAGTGGCTCCTATAATGTATGTTTTTGTCCTTCATGTCCTCTGGGAAAAAGCACAGTTACCATTTTAAAAATCAGATTCTATTTTTCATCCTTATTAGAGTTTGTACACTTCAATGTTTGGAGTCCACTAATTGTTTCAGTTCATGGTTATCGATATTATTTGATTTTCGTAGATGAATTCTCTCGTTAATTATACTTGGATTTTTCCCATGAAACAAAAATTTGAACTCTTTGACATCTTTGTTTGTTTTAAGAAACAAGTTGAAAATAAGCTTAACACTTCCATTAAAGCTTTGCAATGTGATGAAGGGGGTGAATATACCAAGCTTGTCTTTCAAAAATTGTTTGGCTAATTATAAGATTGCTCAATGGTTTTCATGTCAATAACACCCTCAACAAAATGGCTTAGTGGAACGAAACATTGTTATATAGTTGAAACTACTATAGTTATGCTTTCTCATGTACATGTTCCTTCTTTGTATTTGTTCGATGCTTGTCAAACAATCACTTACCTACATGAGTCCTCTTAAATCTGTCTCATTTTGAAAATTATTTCAAATGACTCCTAGATATGATATTTGTCACGCCCCAATCCACGGATTTACGTAATCTTGGATTAAGACGTGATTTACACCTTAATTATAGAATTTAATAAAAACTATAACTAAAATGTGAAGAACAGTCAAATAAATAAATAAATAAATATTTGACATAGAATTTTCAACGGAAATAACAAAATTCGAAATCTTACATCATTACGTTATTTTACAAGTTAGAACCACTCAAGAGTTCACTAAAAGAATAGCTCATTATTCAACCACAAGCTATGTACATAACACACTCTATAGACATGCCAAATTATCTCAAGTCCTAGATTTCAGGTTTAGTACCTGAAAAATCCGTTAAGGGGTGAGCGAAACAACAACTTAGTAGGGACATAAACCTTTTCATGGTAAATTGATAAAACTAAATTAAGTGACATGCCATCACTCAATCAAATATCATATCGATAATATTAATGCATATATGCTCTTCATCTATTCCCATTAATTCATATAACTGGACAAGCAGACCTACACGTCCCATACCATGTTTATAACACTTGGTCCCAAATGCCCATTTATATGAACTAACCCCCATCTCAATCATCCCATAAATCCCCTTTTGTTAGTCATCTTGTCTAACTCCCTGTCTCCAGTCCCGCATCATCCAATAAAAACCATGTGCACTGTGGGATCCTTTAGATCTTGTACCTACCAAGAGTTTGACTCAACTACACAAAACATCATTTCTGTTACCCTCTTTTCCATCATTATTTTCTCAAACCAAGAACTCCAATAAATTTCCATGACAAGATATAGTTCTTCTTTTCACATATCTCACAAAAACAATATTGTGGGGGAATATATTTCGGCGACCAATGAATGGGTGACACATGAAAAGGGAAATTGCCTAGGTCAGAAGGGAAATTATATTTGATTTAAGATGAGAATATCTCCCTAAATTAAGGATGAGATTTCCACCAAATCTCCTTGATTAATTCCAATATCTTATTTATGGGTAAGAATAATCCTAATTAAATAAGGATTATTTTTCAAACCCTAGAAGGCAAGAGCACTATAAATACATGGCTACATCACACATATGAGGTGATCCAATTTTTATGCTAGAAACTCCTCTCTCTCACGCCACTCTCTTCTGTCTTCCTCATGACTCTGGCTACATCACACATTTGCTAGTCACTAACAACGGATCGAAATACATCAGCAAATAGATGACTAAGTCCACTCCACTTCAGTTCAAAGAAAGTTCAAGTTTTCATTCAATGAAGTGTTCGAGACAAATGAAGCATCTTAAGGGAAACACATGCCAAGAAGGTCATTGTCCAAAAGCGTCCTAAGGGAGACACAAGACAGCTACAATGAAGCGTCCTAAGAGAGACGCAGGCCAAGAAGCCAACTGTCCAAAAACGTCCTAAGGGAGACGTAGGATAACTTCAATGAAGCGTCCTAAGGGAGACACAGGCTAAGGCAGGTCACTGTCCAAAAGTGTCCTAAGGGAGATGCAAGACAACTACAATGAAGTGTCCTAAAGGAGACGTATGCCAAACAATCCACTGTCCAAAAGCATCTTAAGGGAGATGCAAGACAACTACAATGAAGCGTCTTATGAGAGACGCATGCCAAGCAGGCCACTGTCCAAAAGCGTCCTAAGGGAGAAGCAAGACAACTACAATGAAGTGTCCTAAGGGAGATGCAACCCAAGCATGCCACTGTCCAAAAGCGTCCTAAGGCGTAGGATAACTACAATGAAACGTCCTAAGGGAGACGCATGCCAAACAGGCCACTGTCCAAAAAGTGTCCTAAGGGAGACGCAAGACAACTACAATGAATCGTTCTAAGAGAGATGCAAGCAAAGTAGGCCAATGTCCAAAAGCGTCCTAAGGGAGAGGCAGGCCAAGCATGCTACTGTCCAAAAGCGTCCTAAGGGATATGCAAGACAACTACAATGACATGTCCTAAATGAGACGCATGCCAAACATGCCACTACCCAAAAGCGTTCTAAAAGAGACGCATGACAATTACAAGAAGCATCTCAAGAGAGACACAGACCAAGTAAGCCACCGTCCAAAAGCATCGTAAGGAAGATGCAGGTCATTCAAGCAATTGTCTAACTAAGACGCCATCATGCCACTCAAGGACTTTACAAGACTCAACACAAATTTTGGTTAAAGAAGTAACTAAAATTTTCATAGCAAAGTAACCAACTAGCCGAAGTTCAACAAAAGAACAGGTGATCAACAGATTGAGAAGTTCAAATATATCAATGAGCAGCCGACATGCCTAAGTGTAACAGATCAGATGAAATGGTCAACCAAAACCAATACTTAAAGCTACAAAACCACAAAGAAGAAAAAGTCTTCATCTACTTTGAGACATCAGCAGGAGACTCCCCCTTGTTGACGTCCTCCTCAGCTTCAGTCTCATAAGCCGCATTTCTCTTCGGCTCTTGTCTCATCGACTACCTGTGCGTCGATTGATGACTCATTCCTTTTATTTAGTTGGTCATCCAAGTCGAGACCATGATGTTTTCATTTTTCAACATCTATGGCTAGGGGCAAACCATCTTCCTGCTTTCATGGCTTGGCAAACTTTGGCCATGTCCAGCTCAAGATCAAGCCTTTTACTAATCTTGTCAACTATAAGTAGGAGACAAAAGTTAATTGGTCACAAGAACTCAGATATAGCAAAACTTTGGATATGCGAGTAAATCATATTAGCAGTTTGAGACATACCATAGCAAGACATTGCACTAGTTGCCTAACTCAAGAGCTACCTAGTCCAAGCTGATCTCAACACAACATAGTTGCTCGGCCAATCTCGTAATTGGCCCCAACTCACAAAAGGAGCTCAACCTACTAAGGAAGGCCAAGCATAGTTGGAAATTCCAATGACTATTTCACATCTCCTCCCTCCCACATACGCGCCATGTAGAAGCTCTGGGGTATTTGTGGGAGCATATATTTCGGCGACCAATGAATGGGTGACACCTGGAAAATGGAAATTCCCTAGGTCAAATAATTATCCTAATTAAATCCTATTTAGTTAGGGAAATTATATTTGATTTAAGATGGGAATAAGGATGAGATTTCAACCAAATCTCCTATTTATGGGTGAGAATAATCCTAATTAAATAAGGATTATTCTTCAAACCCTAGAAGGAAATAGCACTATAAACACATGGCTACATCACACATATGAGGTGATTCGATTTTTACGCTAGAAACTCCCCTCTCTCACGGCACTCTCTCCTCTCTCCCTCACTGCTCCGGCCACTCGAATATCTTGTACGTTAGAGAAAACTCCGACCTTCTCTGTTATTTTCGTATATTTCTTAAGATCATCTAATTGATTTAGGCATCAGAGGGTCTTTGCCAACACCCCCTAGGTGTGGACTATTGACTCCAACATTTTTCGCAGGGATCGAGGGAGAAGAAAGAGAAGGAAGTTCGAAGGTCAAAGAATTTACGAGTGAATATTCCCCGTGCGGAATTTTGTTCAAACAAATGTAATCTTTTAAATATCATCAATATACATATAATCATGCCAACACATAAACACCTAATATCAAGAACATCCATCAAATTATATTACCACGCATAATATAGTGCTTACGAAATTTAATTGAATCAATCCCCATAAAGGCCCCCAAGAAACCCCCTACCTCGACACTAATACTTTTGCAAGAAATGTAACTACCCAATTTCCATCTCTCTCTCTCTCTCTCTCTCTCTCTCTGTTTTCTTTCTTTGTTCTATTGCCTCTATGCTTTATTGAAGAGGGAAATGTGATTTAAGGAACCAAATGTTGTATTTATATGATACTGAGGGCGTAGCTATATTTAGAAGATAACTTCAATCTTTAATGATCAACACTTTTTATCTTAATGCCCAAGTAATTTTTCTTTTCACTCCAAGTCAGTGAAAGATAAGAAGAGATACTATGAGGACACGTACTGATGGGTTAAATAACTCAACTATTACTTTCATTGATATCTCAACAGCTTGCAAGTAAATAAAACTAGTAAACAGATATGGTTACCATGCAACTAATTGGCATAGTTGATTGACACACACAGCTGTACTTATGCTAACCACGGGGAGCCTATAAGGAAACTCCCCAATTAGATAGCCATGCATAAAACATTCCAACTAGATAGCCATGCACAAAACAATCTTACACCATTAACTAAATTTAATATTAAAAGAAAATATTTAGGAAATCACCAAAACCATTTGATTAAAAAGAACGAGCATGAACTAGGTGAATCAACGAACCAATTAAATATTATTATAATCATAAATTCTATACAGTTATTATAATACTATAAGTTATTATAAAAGTATAACAACTATAGGGCACCTATTTAGGGAAAAAAAAGAAGGAATATATATAATTTAAAACAAAACCTCTTATTCAAATGAATATATATATATATATATATATATATATATATTAATAGAGTAAAATACAAATAATTATTAGAATAGTACTATAAAAGTAAAAAATATATATATATAGTTCTAATTAGTGTTGGTTTTATGGGGTTCTTAGATATAGGTCCAATTTAGTTGTGATGTAATGGATGCATGACACTAATTTTCCCTTTTCAATTGCAAGGCTCCAAGCTAAACGTGTGGTTGTTAAAACTAGTATGTTTATTTTAAAATAAAATTATTCAATAATTACATTGATTATCTTTAATAGCGGAAGATAAATTTATTTAATAGGAGCTGTTTTTTCTCAATGGCTTGTCTACTAGTTTAAAAGTCCCCAACTATTTTATTGAATACTATGTGTGTGTGTATATATATATATATATATATATAGTCCCCATGTATTGAGGGATCCCTCAAATAATTTTACTTAAGGGACACCCTTTAAGGCCCCCTAAAAATATTTTTGCAACGATCCAAACCATCTATTTTTTAAGTCTACACTCATAGATCATCCTTGGAAAAAATTAGACAAATCGAAAACCGTTTCGATATCCAATTGTGTCCTACAAAATCAATGAACACGGTGCTTCAAGAAAGTATTAAAATTTCAATAATTCAATTGAGTGGTCAAATGATATTAGATTCAAGTGATTTTTTTGTAGAGATGATCTTTGAATGAGCATCTATAAAATAGACAATTTGGATTAGTGAAATACAATACAGAGTGGGCCCTACAAGGGTGTCCCTCAAATATGCTTATTTGAGGGATCCCTCAAGTGAAGCTCCCTATATACATATATATATGAAATTGTTTTCCCTACAAGAGTGGGCCCTACACCCTTCTTCCTCTTCCTTCCTATGGAATTCTTTCTTCCTTTTATTAGTTTACTGAGATTCTGAGCAACATAGTTAGAAAAAGTGTTTGTATTTGGGTCCTTCCTCAGTGCAAGGAAGAACCTAGACAAATGAGATTTTGGGGCTGTTTTATCCTGAGGACATAGTGGCCTTTTCCGAAATGCTTTCAGAGCCGCAATACGTTTTAAAAAGAGCAACTTAGTACGCTACTCATCCCAAGAATCGTTCATAGCTTCACATCGATTTTTTTGGGTAATATTGTTCTTTTAATTTTCTCTGCTTCAACAATTTTAAGATCTCCTATCTGCCAAGGAAGCCGTAAACAATTCATTCACCCTTACCTAAACAAACCTTCCAAGTTTCAGGGTCTTCATTTTAAACAATGGAGGCAAAAGATGTTGTTTTACCTTACAACGAAAAAATTAGCTTATGTCTGCACATCTGTTAAACCATATGCCTCTGACAATCCCACTCCTAAACAAACTTGGGTCTTGCAGACATGGATTGAAAATGAGTTCTTGTGCAAGAACTATAGTTTGAATGGTTTATTTGATGATCTTTATGATTATTATTCTTCTTATGATACTTCTAAAGAATTGTGGGATGCACTTCAGAAAAAATATGATACAGTAGGGGCTGGTGCAAAGAAATTTGTTATTAGTCGCTATTTGAAGTTTCAAATGATGGATGAAAAATCAGTAGAAGCACAATCTCATGAACTACAGAAAATTGCACATGAAATTATTATTGAAGGCATGAATTTAGATGAACAATTGGTGGCTGTTATCATTGATAAGCTGCCTCCCAACTGGAAAGATTTCAAGAATGCTCTGCATCACAAGACCAAAGAATTTTCCTCGGAAAGCTTGATCACTCATTTGCGTATTGAGGAGGAGGCCAGGAAACATGACATGAAATAAGAAGTTTTGCTCGTCTTCAACAACAAGAAAAATCACAACTCCAATAGGAATCAAACCCCAGCTACTCTGAAGACAAATGGCAAGAATATGAAAAATCAAAATAGGAACCGCAACAACAATAACTAGAATTGAAATGGTCAACACAACAAGAATCAGAATCCTCAACACTATCAGAATCAGAACCTTCATCAAAATTAGAATAGGAGTCAGCCCTCCTCACGTGATGATGATTCGAGACAATTTTTATGTTATAATTGTCACAAGCCGGGGCACCTTGCCCGGAACTGCAGGAATAGGTCTCGCCCTGCTCCTCAAGTGAATATAACTGAAGAGCAACTTATTGTTATGATTTCAGAAATCAATATTTTTGATGGATCCGAGGGGTGATGGGTAGACACTGGCGCTTCTCGCCATGTTTGCTATAATCGTGCTTTTTTCAAGACCTAATCTGTGACTTATGATAGGAAAGTGTTGTTAGGTGATTCTCGCACAACAATTGTTGCTAGAACTGGGCAAGTAGAGTTAAAGTTTACTTCAGGAAAAACTGTCATCCTCAAAGATGTTCTGCACACTCCAGAAATAAGGAAGAATATGGTCTCAGACTATCTTCTCAACAAGGCTGGGTTTACTCAAACAATTGGAGCAGACTTGTATACATTTACAAAAAATGGTATGTTTGTTGGTAAGGGCTATGCTACTGATGGGATGTTCAAATTGTATATTGATGCTAATAAAAGTTCTTCTTCTACTTATATGTTGTGTTTTTTTAATACTTGGCATGCTAGACTTTGTCATGTTAACAAAAGGCTTGTTAAAAATATGAGTAAATTAGGATTTATTCTTGAAATATCATTAAATGATTTTGAGATGTGTGAATTTTGTAGCCAAGCTAAAACTACCAAAACCCCACATAAATATGTCACTAGAGTATCTGAACCACTTGATCTTATTCATTCTGACATTTGCGAATTTGATGGAGTGTTAACTAGAAATGGGAAATGATACTGTATCACTTTTATTGATGATTGCTCTAATTATTCTTTTGTTTATCTCATGAAAAATAAAAGTGAAGCAATTGATATGTTTAAGATTTTCATAACTGAAATTGAAAATCAATTTAATAGGAAAATTAAGAGATTTCACAATGATAGAGGTCAATAATATGAATTTGGTGTTTTTGTTGATTTGTATAAATCTCTTGGTATTATTCATGAAACAACTGCCCCTTATTCTCCTGAAATGAATGGTAAAGCTAAAAGAAAAAATAGAACACTGGTTGAATTAACTATTGCTATTTAACTTAGTTCAAAAGTTGCTTCTTTTTGGTGGGGAGAGATTCTACTCACTGTTTGTTATGTGCTAAATAGAATTCCCAACTCTGAAACTAAAATTTCCCCTTACGAAATTTTGAAAAATAAGAAACCTAATGTATTGTATTTTAGAACTTGGGGTTGTTTGGCTTACGTGCGTATCCCTTATCCAAAAAGATCAAAATTGGCTAGTAGATCATATGAATGTGTTTTTCTTGGGTATGTTGTTAATAGTAAGGCCTATAGATTTTATGATTTAAAGAACCATATTGTAATTGAATCTAATGACGTTGATTTTTTTGAAGATAAATTTCCTTTTAAATTGAGAAATAGTGGGGGTTCAACATCTAGTAGTCTATCTCTATCCATAAATAATGAACCTAGAGGTATATAGCTTTCTGAACCTAATGTAGAACCAAGGAAGAGTAAGAGAGCATGAACTGCGAAGGACTTTGGATCTGATTTTCATATATATACCTTAGAGCAGGATCCCACCACTCTCCAAGAAGCTTTGTCTTCTTTGGATGCAGATTTATGGCAGGAAGCTATAAATGATGAAATGGACTCCTTGGAGTCCAATAAAACTTGGCACCTAGTAGATCTTCCACCTGGTTGTAAGACAATTGGTTGTAAGTGGATTCTTAAAAAGAAATTAAAACCTGATGGTTCAATTGAAAAATATAAGGCTCGTCTTTTGTAGCCAAGGGTTATGGGCAAGGGGAAAATGTGGACTTCTTTGATACTCGTTCACCTGTCACTAGGATAACTTCTATTCGTGTGTTGTTTGCTTTAGCTGCTATTCATGATCTTGTTGTGCACCAAATGGATGTTAAAACAGAGTTCTTGAATGGTGATTTAGAGGAAGAAATTTACATGGACCAACCTGAGGGTTTTATTGTTCCTAGAAAAGAAAATAAAGTTTGTAAATTAGAAAAATCTCTTTATGGTTTGAAACAGGCACCTAAGCAATGACATGCAAAATTTGATAGTTTAGTAATCTCAAATGGATTTCAAATAAATGAAAGTGACAAATATATTTATTTTAAGCATGAGAATAATGTTTGCACTGTTATATGTCTCTATGTGGATGACTTACTTATTTTTGGCTCTAATATTCATGCTGTGAATAGTATCAAATCTTTGTTATGTGTGAACTTTGATATGAAAGATTTAGGTGATGCTGATGTGATACTTGGAATTAAGATAACTAGGTCTGAAAAAGGATTCTCTTTGGATCAATCTCATTACATTGAAAAAATCATTAACCACAAGGTGTGGTGCGGTTGGCAAATTGCCACCTTCAGTTGGCGAGCTACTTAGTGTCTCAATGGCAGGGGTTCAAAATTCGTTGGAAGCACTTTGTGGCTAGGGGCAAGTCAAACCCCGAGTGGGGATTAATCCCACCCTTTAGGTGTGGAGGCACCTCGTGGTATTTACCCAAAAAAAAAAAAAAAAAATCCTTAAGAAGTATAATTACTTTGACTGTGAACCAGCATGTACTCCTTATGATCCTAGTGTAAAATTTTTCAAGAACATTAGTGATAGTGTTAGACAAACTGAGTATGAGAGCATCATTGGTAGCCTTCGATATGCTACTGATTGCACTGGGCCTAATATAGTTTATGCCGTAGGAGTACTATGCATGTTTACAAGTGGACCTAGTTTGGAGCATTGGTATGCTATTGAGAGGGTCATGTGGTACCTTAAAAGGACGATGAACCTTGGATTACACTATGAGAAGTTTATTGTTGTCCTAGAAGGATAAAGCAATGCTGATTGAAATACCCTGTCAGATGATTCAAAGGCTACTAGTGAATATATATTTAATATTGCTGGTGGTGCATTTTCATGGAAGTCCAAAAAACAGACTATTCTGGCTCAGTCCACAATGGAGTAAAAGATGATAGCCCCAGAAATGGCTAGTGAGGAAGCAGGTTGGTTGAGAAACTACTCTCAGATAGCCCCTTGTGGGAGAGATCGATACCAACTGTTCTTATCCACTGTGATAGTACTGCAGTTATTGCAAAAGTTTAGAACCATTATTATAATGGTAAGAGGCGACAAATACGTCGCAAACACATTACTATTAGAGAGTTTCTTTCTAATGGGGCTGTAAGAGTGGATTATGTACGATCTAATGAGAATTTAGTTGATCCTTTGACGAAAGGACTAGCACGAGAAAAGGTTTGGAAAATCTCATAAGGAATGGGACTAAAACCCCTAGATGGTTAAGTCACTTGTGATGGTAACCCAACCTATAGATTGGAAATCCCAGGAAATAGGTTCAATGGGTAATAACAAGTCATCTAGTGATATGAGTGGAGTCATGCTATTGTTCCATATCCATCCTCAGAAGCATGAAGCGATTTAAGGTTGAGTTGTTTATAACTCTTAATAAGATCTATACTCTATATTGAGTGGGATATCTAGTTATAGGAATATCCCTGATAGTGTCACCTATGTGAATGTGAAAGTGAGGCCGCTTTCTATGAAAAATTTGAGGGAAATTTTCTAGAGCATTCACTATACAAGGATACAAGCACATGGCCGTAAAGTGCTGGCTTTTGAACTTCACCTTAGTAGGGCTGTGTGTGTGTGGTGTTGTCAGATATAGAGTTCAAAACTATATGTTACTCTTGTATATTCTGAAGCTTCGTCACTATGTAGAGGTTCAAGTTGAAAAACACCTTTACTTATGCATAGTCTTATGATATGTTGCTCAATGAACTTATTTTGAAAATAAACAAGTGGGGGATTGTTAAAACTGGTATGTTTATTTTAAAATAAAATTATTCAATAATTACATTGATTATCTTTATTAGTGGGAGATAAATTTCTTTAATAGGGGATGTTTTTCTTCAACGGCTTGTTTGCCGGTTTTAAAGTCTCCAACATAGTCAAAAAGGTGATTGTATTCTGGTCCTTTCTCAGTGCAAGGAAAAACCTAGACAGAAGAGATTCTGGGGCTGTTTTATCCTTGGGACGTAGTGGCCTTTTCTAAGCTGCATGCACAAATTGGACAAAGTTGTGAAACGTCTTAACGAGAGCGACTTAGTACGCGACTCATCCCAAGAATCGTTTACAGCTTCACATCGAATTTTTTTGGGTAATATTGTTCTTTTAATTTTCTCTGCTGCAATAGTGGCTATGTAAGCTATTCTAATGTCCACTATAGTGTATGAAATTACATGATATTTCGTTGGTTAGAAATGGAAAGTTTCAAGAAACACATTCCTAAATTTATGTTATCTCCTCTATTCAAGTTTGTGCTTCATGAATTCAAAGATTTTACATTTAATTATGGGATGTGCAATAGATATAGAAGCCATATTTTTTAAAACCCTAAAATGCTAGAAGGACTCATACATTTTTTTTTCTTTCTAATTGGTTGCATACTTGTTTTCCCGATAAGAGTTCTTCATGGTTATTTTGTTATAGAGTCTTTTATCATTTATTTTGTTATGGAGCTATGGAGTTGGATACATCCCTTACCTGTATTAGAGGTTTATTGTTTTCAATTTTACCTATTGGTTGGTTGGGTATTGGGTGCAAAGAGGTAATTCACCTTTTTGTTGGGTATGGAGTTGTCTTTGACAAATTCTAAGGTACGAAGTTGAAATAGTATTTAATTACCAAGATAATAGGTAATTTACGAACATAAAAAAAATAGTGAAAAAAAAAAAACTTAATGAACTACCTATTGTCCAAGATGGCAAAAAGTATTAGACCGACAAGCTTAACAACAACAAAACCATGAAAAATGATTGAGATCAAACATGAAAAATGACGGAGCAAGCGTTGTAGGTGCCGGAAAGTTGCTCCTTTGCTTAATCTGCTTTCCACTATGCATGTTCGACAAAACCTCCAAGAGTTCCTTTCCTTTGATGTGCTGCGATGTGTGTCGTGTGCAGCTCGCGTGTGTATTTTTTATTTTTTTAAAGTTCCTAACCAAAATGACGTCGTTTTGGATTAGTGAAAAAAAAAACAAGATCCATATTGTAGACGGAAAAGAAGGAGGAAACTCCTTTAGCAATAATGAGATTTTCCTTTAAAAAAACCAAGTCCATTTTTGTGAGATTCTTTTTATCCCCACCTCACCAATCCAAGTCCTTTTAAAAAATCATCAAATTCATAACTTTTTTTTGCATCTCCATTCTGATTTTTTCCCCTCTTTTTTATTTTATATTTTATTTTATTCTTGTTTTGAGAGAACTTCAAGTCATTTATAAAAAATGATTAATTGATCAAGTCTTGTGCCATGAAAGAAAATATTGTATCGATCAAGCTTTATTTTATTTTATTAGGATCGATCATGCTTTATTTTATTTTATTAGGATCGATCAAGCTGTTAGCCTTTTAGAATTGCACCTCCGCCGAAAAATTCTTGGGTTCTTCAATAATAATGGGTAAAAAAGATGAATTCCTAATGAGTTAGTTCTCTAGGAATTAGAATACCACCTCCCACTCAAAAGTCCAATTCCTCCAAAATTAGGTGTTAAATTCCTATTTTGTGTGGGTCCCATTTGCATTTTGATTTCTCCATGTGAAGTAAACACACGAGTATCCGCAATAGGAATTCAACTCCTTATTTTAATTTCGATTACAGATTAGTAAATATGCCATTAATTAATTTGAAACACAATATTTCAATGTTGTTGATAAACACATGTAAATAGGGAGTTGCTCTTTGTAATTGATTTTCGAATCTACAAAATGGTTAGCATTTCTGAAGAAGCATTACAAAAGCGGTTAGCCATAATAACTTATTACTAATCATTTTCGGTCAAATTTAACTAAATTTTGACTAACATTGCTTTGCTGGATATGTTATTAGAGATCAAAGTAAAATTTCACCAAAGCATAGAAAAGTAAAAAGGTAAAATTTAACTAAATGATTATATTATTTTGACAGAACCTTCATGGTAAGAGCTTCAAGCCAAAGGCACAAATACTCGTTGAATTCAACCTTTGCAAGAAAAAATGTGAAAAGAAAAGTCATTCGACCATGGTTAGAAAAATGACGTCGTCTTGGGTTAAATTAACCACTTTTCTCTCCCTCTCTGTCCGGTTGGATATTAGCTGTCAAATAAAACTCAATATTAAAAATAAAACAAGAAAACAAAAAAACAAAAAAACTTTTTAAAAACAAAATTTTTAACTTTATAAAACACTTTCGAAGGCCTTCTCTTCTCCCTTCTCTCCCCCAGTTTTCACACTCTCAGCTTCTCTGCTTTCTCTCTCTCTCTTTTTTCTGTGTGCCTCTGGCCAAGCTCTCTTTCTCTCTCTCTCACTCTCTCTTTCTCTCCCACCTTTTCAGCTTCTGTTACTTGGTCAGAGTAATTGATCTCTCTCGGTCCTCAATTTCAGTAATTTCACTGAAATCCCATGTTGGTGGATTGAAGTTATTCACTGATTCTTTTGACTTCCGGAAAAATTTCTGGTGAATTCCAGTACTAATAGTTTGATTATTGTGTAAAGTTTCATACTTGACAAAGTAAAATCCAAAAAGGTTGAGAAAGGCAACTGACAGAGAGAGGGATAGAGAGGCTCTTTTGAGTAACTGGGTCACTTTTCTCTATCGCTTTAAACGCTGGTTTGGTGATTTTGGAGGTGGGTTTTGGTGGTTTTTGTGATTTTGGAGGTGGGTTTTCAAGACTTTGGCTTAAGCTTTAAAATATGATTGTTAGCTCTCTCTGCAATGCAGGCGCTAGGTTCTCGGTGAGTTAATAAAAACTTCATATAATTTTCTTTTCAACTTTTGCTCATATTCTTCCTTGTTGAGAAACATATACCATTGATCATGGCAATTTTTGGTGAACATATACATGTTACAAATTGTGTTCTCTACTCATAAAATTATGAACATCTTGTGAGTTTTTTGGAGTGTCAATTCGTATTATGTAAATGTGTATTTGGTATTAATAATTATGAGATACTCTATGATATTATTAAATGAGGTGGGAAGATTGTGTACGCCAATTAGATATGCTTCATGTTTCAATTCATGCATAGTATATAAATTTGTTGTCTGGGCCCACCAAAAGTCACTCAATAATTTCAGCTGGTTCCGATTACACTCGTAGAAGCTAATCTATGATTCTGATCTTTTGCTTTTTATTTTATTTTTATCATTTACTAACACCCCATTCAATTTTAAGCGTGGTTGATTTATGCCTTTGGATTAATGAAATCACGGACCTTTGGTCCATTCTAAAGGACTTTGAGTTTTGATTTGTATAATATAATGCATTATTTGCATATATTATATATTTATTAGTTTAATATGAGTAGGTGATTGTGTTTTTTTCCTTGTACGATGGAGCTGTTGTCTCTTTGTGAGTTTACAAGTTTTAATAATTGGTTATATACGCTAGCACCAATGGACTGTATATATTATATTTTGTTTTGTGTGTCGAATTGAGGGTAAACCACTGACCGAAACAGTGCATGTTTTGTTTATAATATAAACATTAATAATGCTGTGATATATTTGCATGCTGTCGTGTATTGCTTATATAAAACTTGATTATTTTAAGGTATACATTGAATGGCATTAAGCTTGTTCATGGAAAAAATTCGCCATGTTCCTAGATGCTTCGGTTATCAAAATCAAACTTGTCGGACGGTCAACTGTAATCTTCTATTTTTGGTTTTCTAACATTACCGCACGGGTGCCTTCCTGCAGCTTCTACCCATGTGCATGATTTCCTGTGTTCTGTAAGACTTGTGTGAAACCTTGTGCATTCATGTGCTTCGTAGGAGGTAAAGGATAAACCAGCATCCAAGAAAGCTTCACGCGTATTGCTTTGAGACAAAAAGAAATAAGAGTTTTTCAGTAGTTAGGATGTCACTAAGTATTAGCTCATTTTGCATATAGTATATTCGTTTTGTTTCCTAGTGTCGTGGGAATAGTAGAGCATCTGTGTTCATAAATCCTGTCAGAAGAGGCCTACTGTTTGGAGAATATGTTTTGTCTGGAATAGATCTGTAGTGAGTACTAAACAACTGACACATAAGTTCCTGTTCCTGTTAGGTAATTTATTTAATGTGTTAGCAACTTAACATCAATTGTTTTTTTGTGACCCTCCTTTTTAGTTAAGATTCCTTCAAGAATAGAACATTATGACGAACATGTACAATGATTATAACCACAATAAGGATGATTCACTTTTCTGGACTGCTTGCTACACATTGTACCATCAAGGGAAATACTTGAAGTTCTGGGTGTATAACATCAATTGTGTTTTTGTGACCCTCCTTTTTAGTTAAGATTCCTTCAAGAATAGAACATTATGACGAACATGTACAATGATTATAACCAAACAATAAGGATGATTCACTTTTCTGGACTGCTTACTACACATTGTACCATCAAGGGAAATACTTGAAGTTCTGGGTGTATTCATCTTATATTGGGACTTGTGAAAGTGTTAGGTTAACATTGATTATTGGGTGTGTGTTTCTGCTAATGCTTGTCTAATCTTACAAATAGTGATTCTTCTTTCTATGTTAACCTAGGGGGAAGAAGGGATAGATGTAAGAAACATGACAGAACACAAAAGAAGCCCCTGCTCTGTTGATCAAAGCAGTTTTACTTCTCTTGCATCCAAACGACATAAGACTGATTTATCCATCTCCACAAAGGTTTCTTTTCCTTCTTTTCCTCCTTTTAATTTTTCAGTTTGTATCCTCATTTATTTGATGTGTGTGTGTGTGTGTGTGTGTGTGTGTGTGTATGTGGGTTTTGACTTCTCTTGCATCCAGCTGACATAAGATTGATTTATCCATCTCCACAAAGGTTTCTTTTCATGCTTCTCAAATTTTTTGTTTTTAGGGTATGGACCTTAATTGTATCTTAGATTCAATGGAGGCTCTAGGATGTTTCTTCTAACCATTGACAAGAGCTGTCTTTTGATATCTGTCTCGCAAGAAATTTATGATTTGTAAAACTTAGGTTTGCACTGGTGTGACTCGATCTTGTTCCTCTTTCTATGTGCGTGTGTTAATTGGTATTTGGGAGGCAATCTGGCTTCAATCAAACACTTGTTTAAATTTTGGAACTTGAAGCTCTTACCTTAAGAGGTATTAGAATTGTTTTCTGATCTCTATAAAATATGCTTTCAAGTGCTCCATTACCTTTATTAATATCCATGGAAAAGAAAAATGCAACTATCTCATAACAATAGTTTATTCAAAGCTGATATAGTTAGAAATTGCTTGACTTTTTTTTCTATTTAAAAAAAAATATATATATATAATCATAAGATGCTTGAAAATGGCATGTTCTGTAAGTTTCAGTAGCCGCTCTTAATTTCACACTCGTGTAGTTACTATTGTGTGGTAGCAATTCAATTCCTAAAGAAACTAGGGTTTTTACCTCGAGGGCATAGTTTGCTGGGGATATCTATTGCGAGCTACTTATGTTTTAAATTCTTTTGTTCTGCTTGTAGGAGAGGAAAGAGAAGCTCGGTGAACGGATTGTTGCTTTGCAACAGCTTGTTTCGCCATATGGAAAGGTACACAGAACAAATTAATACTTTTCCTTAATTGCGTAACTGTTGAAGCATGATTTACAATGGTGGCATTACGACATTAATGGTTTCCTATTAACTTATCTCATGGAATTTGTGGTGTTTAGAATTCTTGGGTCCATCCATCATGCACTTCAGGCATCACTACAAAGTGAATATCATCTGATAGAGAGTGCTGATGCTATATTTACTGTAGATAGGTTTCCAATGCCAACAGTTTATTCCTATAAAAAAAATAAGTTGTTTATATATTCTGTGTGTCTAAAGTCCTATTATTGTACTGCAGACAGACACAGCTTCTGTCCTCCTGGAGGCAATGGATTACATACGCTTCCTTCATGAACAAGTTAAGGTTAGCCTTTTCATTCTTCTTATAAGCGAACACCTTTCCTAGTACCCAACTTCATAACTGGTAACTCGTATTACATAGACTGGATTTTGTTATATGGTATTGCCAACTTCAGATGCAATCTGCTATAAGAAATAATTCTGTATGGTTGATGTTGTGATATGAATGAGACACTTCCTTTTTAAAGATTGCCTCAAAGTGAAAATAAGAACAGTCAAGATACGTTTTTTGTTTTTTGTTTTTTTTTGTTTCTTTGGCCTGTAAGATACTTTTTCTTTTTGTTCTGCAAAAACAATCAAGATGAGTAACTTCAATCTTGCCTTGTTTGTATTATTTGAGTAATGTGAAGTGATAGGGCTTGCCGTTCAAAACTAATGATGCCAATATTTGAAATGTTTTACTTTTGAGAGATGTGTCTTCTGTATGAACTGCTTGATAGGGTAACAGATTTGACTTTCTTGTTGGTGGATTTAGGTGTTGAGCGCTCCATACCTTGAAAGCACTCCAACAGCTAAGATGCAGGTGAGCTTGAGCTGGATGTAGACATATAGCAAGAGCAAAATGTCAATGATATTTCAAAGTTTGTTTGGGGAACCGATGAATTACATTAATTGAATGTAACCATATGTCATAATGAAGACATCACTAAGCTGCTATGTCCTAAATGTGTTATTGGATAAAAAGCAAAGTGATGTGACCTAGTGTGCATGGGTCAAAGATGCCCCTCTCTTCACACATTAGTACCATTTAATTTGGCATAATTGGTTTATATTTATGATGAAAATGTAATGTGGTTCATCATTAATTTTCTTTCATCAGGAATTAGAGCCATACAGCTTGAGAAGCAGAGGTCTTTGCCTTGTTCCTGTCTCTTGTACTGCCGGAGTTGCTCAAAGTAATGGTGCAGATATCTGGGCCCCCATTAAGAATACTTCCCCCAAGTTTGAGAACGCTATCTCACAATTCCATTGATACAGATCAATGCTCAGCAACCAAAATGGTCTTGAAGATGCATGCCCGATTGAGGCGGTGTAAAGGGTAACCAATTTCGTTTCTAAAGCAGAACCCATTTTTTGTGAGGCAGATTCGGATTCGTAACTGAAATTTTTAGCATGACGCCCTTCAATGTAATTCTGTGATTGAATGTAGTCATGCTTGGACTCCATCTAATGCAGTCCCCAACCATTCTGGTTTTTAACTGGTGGTGGGATAAGCTTCTAGTACGGTACCTCGATTGTATACTTAAATGAATCTACAAAATGTATATTTATAAACTTGTGTTGTAAGATGATTCTGACCATGAATTAATGAATATATGGTGGGGAATATAATGGTATGATTTATAGCGTATGCCTTCTCAATTGCGTTTTAATGGGTCTCAAGACCTTATTGCAACTTACCTTGAACTTGGCTCTGCTCTCAGAGAGGGAGAGAAGTCCTTCCTCACACATTGGCCCAATCTTTCATGTTAGCATTAAGTAAACGGGATCAGGCTGTGTGTTTGATGGTGCTTTTGGCAACTCGGCAAGAAGCCTTGAAAGTTTTGGCCTATCTACGATAGGGTTTGGAAGTTATAGATCATGTCTATGCATTCCTGACATACTACCAAGGCTAAGCTTATATTAGAAGTCTTAAATTCCCCAATTATCGTTGCATTATCGAATTAACACATTAGTTAAATATATACAAATTTCTACAAATTTATATTGGTTGGGTATGGGTTAAAATAATTTTTGTGTTAGATAATCTTCTATTATGTTATATAAAACTGACTAAATGACTCCTCCCACCATATTATGATGTTGACTAAGTTTTGGGCTTAATCCGAAATTAATTGGTCAAAGATGTTTGTCACTTCAAGTACGTACCAAGTTTGTACGGTAAAGGTAGTGGTTGGAAGATTGCATAATTTTAGCGATTGGATTTCCCTAAAACAATGTAATCTTCCAACCACTCTATTTATGGTACAAACTTCATACGAACTTAAAGTGACCAACTTCTGTTACCAATTGATTTCTGATGCAACATGATAATTTATCATGACTATCCAAGTGAAATAGAATTGTTTTGGATAACCTATTGAGTTGGAATTGCAATGTAATTCCGTTATTTTATAGAACAATACCTTGTGTCCTATTATTAGGAAATGCGGAGCTCATGTCAAATCCCTAATGTGACTAATGATCCTATAATTCTTATGAATGAGATTAGAAAGTTCTTTTCGTAATCCTATTTAATACTTTGGCTAAAGATTTCTCGAATAATTTCTTTAGAGTATTGTCGCTTTTTATTAAGAGTAGAGATCCCTTTTTGTACATTCATGTCTCTCAATGAACTAATTGATAATCCCGATAATACCTTCGAGTCATATATCTTGATATAAGCGTATAACATTCTCAAAGACAAGCTATGTGTTTGTATGACAATAATGATGTCTCGGGTTTGAGTACTAACTTGCATTAATTGCAACTTACAATTTTTATTTGACATGTGACTAAAATTTCCATACAAGAATTATTGGTCGATCGTGTTCAGTGGACTAAATCCCTTTGAACACCTATACACTTGTCTTAGTGTCTCTATGCGAATGAATTGAGACTAATCACCCTCTCGATTGAGCAGACATAGTGTGTACCAATCTTTATGGATCAAGACCGAACTGATGTAGAACATATGGCTGAACATATCGAGGAGCAACTGTACAAGCGAATGCGTCGTCAGAGTAGGACAATCTAGTCCATGCAGATTCGGGCTTTGAGCTCAGAATTAGGCTCATGACCTGTCATTTCGAAGAGAACGATGAGCACTTCTTTGCGGTTACATATTTTTGGCCAAATTCCAACATTTTCTTTGTCTTTACAGCATTTTAAGTTTCAAGGATATTTTGAGAATTTTGTTAATTTCCATTTTCACTTCCAATTAGGGTTTCCAATTAGGATATTATTATTCATATTTTGATTCAATAAAATTTGAGGTATTACTCAAACTCCTAATGGAATCCAAATTACTGGTGAATTCCAACGTTATCGTTAAGAGTTGTCGTTTGATTTTCCTTTTCTCTTTATTACATTACGTCATTAGATGTATTCTTTGTAAAGCATTGACAGAGACTGTATATCGTGTTAGCTTTAGTTTAATGCTTATAACGAAGTTTTTCTTTTTCTTTTTATTTTTTATATTCTTATAACAAGAACACAACTATAAAACTATTTCAACTATATTTGACTGACTGGGCGGCTCCATACAAGGGTGCCACTCGCGTATGATTAAGTGAACATGAGATTGGCCAATGTGGTCTAGTTCAGTGGAAAAGGAACTTGCCTTGCAAATCAAAGATCTTAAGTTCAAATCCCCACGACATCATAGTTGTGTGTATGTGAGAAATCTCCCCTATAATTTAGATTGTCGCTTGTACTTTTTTTAAAAAAAAATTGAACATGGGATGTATGATTAAAGCATTTATAGAACTTTAAATTCCATATGTTCAGGTTGTATCTTTTTAAATTCCATGCTTAGTTAGCCAAACAAGAAATTTTTACCAACTTTAACTTCCATTTTGAAATTCTTTTGTACTTTCATTGTTAATTGCCTTGAAAGCTTAAACTACCCCATGTCTTCGAACCAAAAAAAAAAAAAAAAAAAAACTACCCCATGTCCCACACACAATAATCCAAGCATGATTTTTCTTTCGCAAGCCCTGATGGGAAAACCATAATATTGAAATCCACCAAAAATTAAAGCCTTAATCGTCAAAATAAAACACCATGTAACACACACAATAATCCAAGCATGATTTTAAAATTAATCGTCAAATTGAAATTTAAAAAAAAAGAAAAAGAAAAAAGAGAGAGACCCATGAGGTTAAGGAGATGATTGACTTGATTTAAAACCCCATAAGAAAGAACTTGATTTAAAAACCAAGAAGAATAATATTGGAAATTTTAAAAGAACTAGATTCAAATCCCAGAAGAAGAGAAACTTGATTTGTGGGAAGGACCTCAGCAAAAGAAGACGTATGAGGAGTCAAGTTTTGAACGAAAGTCAAGAAAATCCAAGCACAGAAGAACCAAGCAGAGAATCAGGATATCTAAGTTTTAGTTTCATACAAGAGAGGTTATTTATCCATCTCTACAACCTGTATTAGGAGAGAGAAATTTGATATCCAATAACCGCCATAATACAAGAAACTCACCATAAGACCAAGACTTAGCTACCATTTCTAAAGGGCATGTCTTTTAATACAGAACTAATATCATGCAATTGCCTGACATCCCTGGGTAAGAATTATCGGTGCGACTGTAAGAAATCTTCTGAGTCTATATACATGCATTTGCAAAATAACTTAACACTCATCTCTGGAATAAATACACAAGGTTAAAATTTTCAAATGTTTGTATTTTCTCTCGTCAAAAGGGGTTGCTACTACCATATTGCCAATTAATTCAAACTATGTTTAAGTGATGCGAGCATTCCAATTAAGTTTGAGCAAAGTTGCCCCCGACCCCTCAAAGCAATAAGCCACAGTCAGGTCATGCCAAGTTTATTGTATCAAGATTCAAGAAAGCCCACACAGCAAGCAAAAAAGGAGGAAGATTCATTTGTCCAGTACCACAGTTCTTTTAGAAATACATGACAGTTAAGATACAGATTAAGGCAGTGACAGAGGATTACAAGCATTCAGATTGCTGAAGCACGCTTTACCTTCCCTTGCAGAAACTGCAGTATATGTTCACGCTTCCAATTGTCAATCCTGTGAAAGAGATAAAAAAGGATATTTGTAATAAGTTGGAAACTCAATTTTCCCCATAGAGGGTACAAATGGAGATTAAAATTCTAACCAAACTAGGTGTCATATCATTATTCCTTACTAAAACCTAAGCAATGGCTATAGATTCTTATTGTTACCAGATTCCAGATTTACACACAGGTTTAGGCAGCTTTCAGTGTTGGATAAAGGTATCATCATGCAAAAACAATAAAAAACACAAAAGCATGTAACTCAAATGGGGCTGTCCAAACTATGAGAAACCACGAGAAAGAAAATGGGAGGGCATATGTCCACGGCTCCTATGTAAATGGCAAATAGACGCTCACCTTATTGTTTCCTTATGTTCATCTGCATCATCTAGCAAGATCAACTTTGGTGGAGAATTGAAAATGTATTGAACTTTGACCGAAGGAAACCGATCCTTCTCTTCTTCAATGAAGCCAACAATTTCAGGATAGAATACCAGTTTCCTCATGCAGACCTCCAGAATGGCACCAGAATAGGTAACCTGTATTTGCAGTCACATTAAGCATTTCCTTTTCTGTTCAATAAAGGGTCAGTAGATTGAAGTCCTGGATGGTAATTACAATTTGCAGAATTATGTTATGTGAAGATATAAATACAGTTTTTATAATATACTATAAGTCAGGATTAAAATTCTCAAAACATCCAAAGTGGCCCCAACTTTCCAATAGCGCTTGTAGACCAAATCTTGACACATTTTAAAAAAATTATCTTGCAAAAAGAAAACTTTATCACTTTTTCTTTGATCTAAAATAGTTCCGACTGAAAATAGCAATTCTCATGGAACCATAAATTGTGGAATTAAAGAATTCCAACACTTTTATTATTATTATCTTTTATTTCAAAGGAACCCTAAAATTTGTTTAATTGTACTAGTATATGAAGTTCTTTACTAAGGGAATTTATTAAAATGGTTATAGAGGAATGGTGCAGATCAGCAAAGATTGATTTACAATCTATAATTATTAAAGTTCCCATACGTACAAAGGCATATTTTAGAGCGAGTCAGCAGTACAAGAGACATGTTAAAGTTCCCATACTGGTACAAAGGCATATTAAAGTTCCCAGAAGTTTCAAACAGGCATGAACCACCCTAAAGGCGCACGTTAAGCACCAATTTCCCAGCATAATGAAAACAAGATTAAACTGAGGGCAAAAGAACAAACTGCTGGTCATCCAAGAATGTACATGACCAGAACTCAAGTGAATACACATTAAAAAGTTTCCAAATGCTAATTTAAGCATCACACTCTTTGGCTGACACCACACAGTATCCCACTTATCTTTAGTTTTTTCATTCTGGATGCAGGTTAGTCAAGTCATTTAATAAACTTCGTGGAAATTTGTTCTGACATATTTTATGGAACACATTAACTTATACGTCACCCCCTACCCATGTGCCCATGTCTATCTAATAAAAACTATGCACATTTTACAGGTTAGAGTTACTTTGAACCAAAAAAATAAAAATGGAAGGAAATTTCTAATTACACCTTTCAGACTCGAAAGTATATGGGTAGATTAAAACATAATTTCAACTTCCACAAATCATCATGTGTATACCTTGCTGATGGAATCATCGGAATCCTCAGTGCAACACTTCCTACAGTCCGATACCAACTCTGCAATCAAAACTAGGACTTCAGTATATGATAAAATTATAATCATGCTGAAAGTAATATTCAAGGTTCTCATATTCCATCCCCTAACCCGTTAAGTTACAGTTAAAAGACCACTTGCATTCACCTTATATTTAGTCCATAGATTTGTCATATAACGCACACAGCCTTCACAATGACCTCAAGTTTCTCATCAAAATTACATTGTCTCCTCACAAGTTTTCTTCATTTCGTTTCCTTAGTGTTTTGAATAATGTTATTTCCTTGCCAGCTTTGTAGTTCTAGTTCTATTTATATTACTTGGTACTGAACATATTTCAAGTTCAAGGCTCATAATGTTCTTGATCCTCTTAATATGCATGTGCTAATTTCTACAATTGAAAATTGTCTATGCCAAAGTTGCCAACTCTTAAGAAATGGACACCTCTAAAGATCTCAAATTCCCATGAAAGTCAATGATGCATCCTAAATTTCTATGAAATACCCTTAATATGAGAACAAACAGACTCTTGTAGTATCAGTAAATGAGTGTCTCTGAAACCCCAAAAAGCTCCAATTTTAAATAAAGCAAAACACTTTTACGCCATAATCCTCAAAGCCCGTCAATAACCCACAAATAACGCAGCGACCAACCAAAAAAAAAAAATGCAGGAAATTGGGATTACAAAGATAGCTAGCAAGTAATAGTTAAAACAAACAAATGCAGAAAAGACATGGAACCAGGATTTAGTTGTTGAAGAAGAAGGAGAGAGGAAATTTTGATGGGTTACCTTGGTCTTTAACGTACTCAGCCAAACTGTTACAATCCGAGCACAAAGCAAGCCCTGTGAAGCCAAGATTCTCACATTCCCTAGTGCTCAGCTGCTCTTTCGATGCGCCTAAAGGTACTACCACCCCCAACACCACCAACATAGCGATCAAGGCTCCCATCTCTACAAGTCTTTCTTTCTTCAGAGGTCAGGAGACTCAGGACTCAGAGGCTCAGAGCACAAAACAGTGGTGTGCGAAGTAAGAGGAGACCGTTTGGGCCTTTGTTGTTTTTTTTTTGGGCTTTCAGCATCGCAGCACAGTACCGTTGAAATATGGAAATTTTTGCTCAACATTTAACCCAATTTGTATCATCATCACCCTTCTGAATACTTGACAAGTGTTCATGGGCATAACCATGGTTCCACAAATTCAATGTAAATAGTTAATTATGATTATGCCTATAAACATGTGTCAAGTGTTGAAAAGTATAGTAAAAATACACATTTGATTAAAGTGGTGAGCAAAAATATTTGCTATAAAATTTGTCGGAAGTTTTCGTTGCCAACCCAACAATTTTATCATGACAGTCGACATTTTATTTTGAATGTGAATTTTCTTTTGAGGAGATGATAAAAAAGTCCCTAAAATACAAGCCACTCTTAAATCCGTTTTGCATACTTCCAAAAAGACAAAAAGGAGCACACGTACGAAATAAAAGGACTTGCATGTCGTGCTCCTTTCACTCCATTGAAGATAAGGCATCTTTGTAGTGTGTTATTTTACTCTTTTTGAATGTTTTTGTTTGCAGTGCATGTGAAATCTTGCTTTTTTAGTTTGCATGTGATGTGTAAATGGAAGTGATGTGGTGTGAAAGTTGTAAACCGTGTATCCTTCTTGTATAGTTAACTTGTACCTAGGCAGGGGCCCGAGCTTGTATATGATCCCATGATAGAGCTATCTCCGAGAGAGGACCTGCACACTTGTAACAGTATCAGAACAAGGGCGAATTGGGGTTGATCCCAATTGAGCCCTCTCCGATGGTTAAGTCAGTCACTGGTTTAAACTAAGGAGGGTGAATGTAGGGTTTTTATTATGAGAGTATTTATTACCTTTGTCCAAAGATTGGTGAGGGGTATTTATAGGGGAGAGAGAATGGCCAAGATATTTTGATGAGGAAGATCTTTATTCTCTACCTCTTGGATGGAATTACATTTAATGTTCTGCCTCTTATCCACCCACTTCCTTGACAGGAATCAGGTGGTGAAGTGATAGGTGAACATAGATGGGACGTGTATTAAATGATCCATTTCCATCACCAACCTGTCCGCCTGAAGATCGAAGAGTAGGACGACATCTGGCTAAAGATGGGATGTGCATCAACTGACCTTTCCTTCCCATCAGGCTGCCTTCTTAATGTTCCTCTGATTTGGGGACATGGAGCCACAGTGGTCGGATCGGTGACCAGACACCCGATCACTGGTTCAATTCTTCGCCATATTCTAGACGAGGAGCATACTGTTGAAGCCGAGCGTCATCTGTGCTTGGGTCGGTATCTGTGCGACTTGGTCCGTCAAGGCCACGTGGTGTCCTTTGGTGGGCTCGACTTACCGTGATGGTATGATCTACTAACACAAGTAATGTGAAGTAGAAGTGTTGGGAGTGTTTTTGGTATCTGTACAACAATGTTGTATATGTAAGGGAGAAACCCCCGAAGTGAGAGGTGTATTTGAGAATAATAACTCCCGGTGCTCTCTCTCTTTGGCCTTCAATAAAAACTATCATTCGCTTTCAATACACTCTATCTCTCAAATTCACACTAACAATTCTAAGTTCCAAGCAATATCAGCACCAACATCACGTAAGTAAGTCTTTTTTATCTTTTTTGGTTTTCTCAAGCAAACTTCTAGTCCAAAACAGATAAACACTATTTTAGTTGTATTATTATCTTGCTAAACTAATGATCATCCTCTCTTTGAGCACTCAATTATAGTTAAACGCTTGTTATATAAATAATTGGATGTCAATCACAAAACCTCTGAGTTCTACACCAAACCAATGGCCGTGTAAGTGAAGAAAACCTTAGACTGAACTTAAAGATTCATTGAAGATCTACATGATAAAACTTTTAGATATGGTAACAGAAGAAAAAAATTGAAATCATGACTTCAGAAAGAAAATCATTACCCAAGAAAATCATTACCCAAGTATCTTAAGCCAAGTGATAGATGTGCCACTTTAAAATCCTACAATCCTTATACTTATATAATCCTACACACTTGAGTGAACGTCAAAGCCCTCACTTTCTCTCTCTATGGGCGCCCCTATGTATTATTGGGCTTGTTGGGTCTTTTATTTTATGTTGTCATGTACAACATAACTTAAAGGCTCAACGGATCCAAGCCTAATGGGTCTTAGGAATCTGAAACTCTTTAATGCCCAAGTTGAACATCCGACGTTCGAGTGATTAATTAATTCTTCCCACAGGCCTCAGGGGACCATTAGTGAACCTGAGCCGCATTCCTCACATAACTCGGGGGACATGTAGTCTGCCCGAGAACGCATATCCTCGCACCATACAGTTCAAGCGTCCCCGAAACTCATGAGGCATTATCATAAATGACAAAACTGTTTCAAGGCAACTGGGGGTTACTCCTGTGGAGGGGTTTGAAATTCATTTTCCCAAAACTTATCACAAAAATTCCATTTTTCCACAATTTCCCTTACACCAAAATCCAAAATCCCAATCTATCAACTTATTAAATGAAAATAATAATAATAATAATAATAATAACAATAAATAAATAATTCAACAAATAACCCTTAGGAATCTGAAACTCATCTCTTCCATTAAACCAATTATAACTTCTAGCAGCTATACTCAAATCCGTTTCAACAATGCATATAACACCATTAAGAACTGATACTCAAAAATAGCAACGCTAAGTCATTGGGCATAAATTAAAGATAAACAATATACTCAAACTTTTGAAATAAGTCTTTACTGAAACCAAACCCGGCTATCCAACCCTTCTCAACCCCCATACCTTTCTAAGTCATCGTAACCATTTCAGTATCCCCAAGAGACGAGACTGTCTCAAAAGACCCTTAGTCAATCGTCCGGTCAAACTAGTCTTTTGGTCAACTGGGCCCACGGCCTCACATTTCGATCCAAACATTCCTAAAAGTCCAAAAAAGTCAACTTGTCACACCCCAAAGGTTTGGTCTTGATTGAATGATCGGATTTCTCACGATCGCACAATATGACGGTTTTCGTTAACCTAATCTTTAAATCGATGATCCGGAGCATCCTGGGCTCCGATCCTTGATCCGCGAATTCCTATACGATCCTAGGAATACCTAGATTAACATATGTTAAATTGGAGACGATCCAACGGTTGAGATGTATCAAACCCAAATAACGCATAATGGGAGTAATTCGTTCGAGGCTCAAACGATATCCAAAATGTAATTCACACACACCTACATGCTCGGGGTGACACGGGGGTCACATCAGAACAAAATGTGGCCCCACCACACTACCCACGCGCCGCCACAAGCTCCGGCAGCGTGTGGATGTGTAGAGTAATTCTGCCACTCACCCTTCCTACCACAGCTACTACTTGAGGCGGGGATCATTTTATTCAACTGTGAGGAGGTCCAATTTGGACGGCAACCGGCTGGAATTTCAATTTGAAATCCAGCCAAAACCTAGGTTTCAAAATTGGAATCCTAGACACAAAATTGATCCAATCCTACCCAACAGGCAGCTAGAGCTTGAAGAATAGGTAAGAAACCATACCTGATCCGCCTTGATTGGGCGGCTGCCGGAGCGGTGCAACGGCGTGAAGGTTCCTGGCTGAACCAATCGAAATCGTGGCCGGAATTCGAAGTTTCCGGCCGGGATCTAGGGTGTGGCGTGACCGGGACGTCGAGCCGATTCGAACGTGACCGGTCTCAAGTCCTGGCGCGCACGCGAGGATGGAGAAAGGAGGTTCTGGGTTTTTTTTTATATAAAAAATATCCAACTTTGAAATATTTACAAGTTTGCTGCTGGACCCTTTTTGATCGTATCTTTCTCGTTACAACTCGGATTCGAGCCCGCTACATGTCTACGGACTCGTCTCAACGTGCCCTATACAACGATACAATCGAAATTTCTAAATTCCTTCCCGAACTTAAAATGACCTTTTTGCCCCTTTTAATATTAAATAATATTTTAATTTTCAAAAACCTTAATTAATTCAAATCATTTTAAATATTCCTGGGGTAAAATTGTATTCTTCTTGAACAATTTAATATTTAACTTATTAATTTAGGACTGGGTTGTTACAAGATCCCTCCTCTTTCCCTCATTCTCCCTCTTCTCTTTCTCTCACTCTCTTCTCTCTTCTCTCAAACTCTTTCTGCTCTTTCTCTCTTATTGGAAATTAATATTATTTAATAATATTTAATTTCTATACTGAATGAAAAATAAGTGTCGTTTGTCTTAGTATTTGTTTTGCACTTAGTTATCCTTTAAAGTGCAGTTATTAATAATTACACGGTGGGATTCAAATGATCAAGTGATCTTGTTTCCATAGAGTTGTGTCTATAAATTTTCAAATGAAAAGCTACTTATGTTTCAACAAGAGGTGTAATGAGTTTTATATAAACCAAACACCCTCACCTACTTGAGATATAGAATGAAGAGAGTTCTTACTTGTGAAAAACAAAGAGTATCCCCAGTACTCTATTGTTAAATTCTTCCTAGTTTTGCCTTGAGAGTACAAATATATAATTGGTTTGCCAGAGTCTTAAATTGAAGTGTTTTAATTTAGGATTATCGATTGTTGAATCCTTGGAGATGGACGCCTATAGAACTGCGAGCACAAGGGCAGGGGAGAAATCTGTCTTTAGGACATTGCAATTCTTGCAAGCCTCAATCGCTAAAGTTGTCAGTATTTCTACACATTTGGGTTGGTTGATTTACATTAATTCCATATGAATTTGTTGTATATTTGATGATTACAATTTTGTTGAGAATTATTATAATTTAAACTCATATTTCCTATTGTTCTGCCAACATCTCTCTCTTACAAGGGGAGAGTGGGGGAGAAAAAAATCATAGGGGGAAGGTTGGGAGTGGGAAGTTGCTTGGAAAAGTTTCAAATTTTTTATTATTTCTAATATGCCCGTCGGTTGCGGTAGCCAACGGTGTTGGTTTCTGGATACCGAATCTGGTACCGGAACTTATTAGTCTGATTGTTCCACCGCAACAACATTGACCTTCCAGTCAACGACAGTTTGTCGACCATAAAACTCGATCAGAAATCGGGGTTTTCCGGTTATTACTGTTCAACCGCACAGCCCTATAAATTACCATTGGAATTTTCCTAGTGTGTATCTTTAATAAAGTGCATTTCATTTTATTGTATGTTAGGATTGATGATAAGTAGAATATAACATGTAAAATAATGGAGTATAGAAATTAAAATAGAGATTTTGCTTAAAGTAATAAATTTGATTGATTGTCACCCTAAAGAAAAAGTATACTTCAATACATGAGAGGAGCCCCCTCTGTGAAAATTTTCTAGCTCCACCACTGGTAGGGACCAAGTTCAAGCGAGCCCGTGTGCACAGTAGAATAGGATATCGGCGGTATAATTGTCAATTGGATGATTTACGCTTGGAGATCAATGGCTTAGATAAGATGACTAACAAAAGGGGAATTATGGGATGGTTGAGATGGGTGTTAGTTCATATAAACGGGCATTGGGAACCAAGTGGTATAAGCATGGTATGGGACGTGCAATATTGCTTGTCCAGTTATATGAATTAACGGGAATAGACGAAGACCATACATGCATTATTATCATTGATACATTATTTAACTATGTGATTGCATGTCATTTAATTTAGTTATATCAATTTACTTTCATAAGGTTTATGTCCCTACTGAGCTGTGGTTTCGCTCACCCCTTTATAGACCTGGCATGCTTAAGACCCAAAAGACAGATGATAGGTGAGCTGAGCTAAGATTGAATTAGATGAGAGTGGTACAATGTTACTTATTTTTGGTACATTTGTAAGATTTTAGAGCTATTTTTATAAGAGAAGTTTATTTTAACCATGTATTGGCCTTTATATTTTATTTTATTTTCTCACACACCAGGCACGGGATTTCCATTGTGCCCGAGTCCAAGGCGTAACAAATATCTCTTCTAAACTCTTAATTTATGCTTGATATGCAACTTTTTGTTTTCTAAGTGGTTGTAACATTTGTCTTTTCTAATAAGTATCCACCAAGCTCTAAAGCTACAAAGAAACTCTTAACATATGATTCATTATGCATAACTGATGATTAACAAATAATTAACAAGTGATTAACAAATATTGATGATGTGGTTTTTATCAGATGTATTAGTGACTTCTATCCTCATGGTAGTCAAATGGTTATTATAATGACCAAATACCAAGCCTAGAACATGGACCTTGCATATGGAACTGCAAAAAAGACCAACTTACTGTTGGAATATGCTCTAAAGTCAAACATATGAAGTAACTTTGTGGATATTTCATTACCTCTTATGGTTAATCATAATGGCAAGTTTATTCTTTAATAACAAATATCTCCTTAATCATTATCTACTTAGGCCTAGTTTGGGATTGCTGTCACTTTTAAAAAAAGTTGCTTCTGCTGTGCTTTGAAAATAATTAGCTGTAAAGTAAAGCAGCTCCATGTTTGGTAAACAATATTTTTAAAGTGCTGTTAGTACAAAAAGCAGTGTAAAAGCGTTTGGTAAATTTTAATATAAAATTGTTGTAACTGTGAATAATGACTAAAATAGACATGATGTTAAAAGTGTTATGTATTAATCATGTGGTGGTAGTTGTAGTGATGGAATGGAGGTGGTGGTGGTGATGAAGGTGGAGTTGGTGGTGGTGGGGATGGTGGTTGTGGAGGTGGTGGTGGTGGTGGTGGTGGTGGTGGTGGCAGTGGCAGCATGGTGGTAGTTGTAGTGATGGAGTGGAGGTGGTGGTGGTAATGAAGGTGGAGTTGGTGGTGGAGGGGATGGTGGTTGTGGAGGAGGAGGTGGTGGTGGTGGAGGTGATGGATGAGGTGGTGGTGGCGGAGGATGTGGTGGTGGTGGTGATGTTGGTTGTGGAGGTGGTGGTGGATTTGGAGGTTTTGGAGGAGGTGGTGGTTGTGGAGGTGGAGGTGGAGGTGAAGGAGGAGGTGGTGGTGGAGGTGGTGGTTGTGGTGGTGGTGGTGGAGGATGAGGAGGAAGAGGATGTGGTGGTGGTGGTTGTGGAGGTAGTGAATGTGGTGGTGCAAGTGGTGGAGTTGGATGTGAAAGTGGGGGTGGTGTCATTTTTTAAAATGAATGATGGTATTTTGGGAATTAAAAAAATTTATTAAATGTTCATATATGCTTCTTTTGAAAGCAGCTTTGAAAAGCAACCCAGAGTCTGCTTTTAAAAGCTGCTGTCAAAAGGCCATTGCTTTTAAAATAATCGGGATATTTTCTTTTTACCAAACATCTTAAACTGCTTAACTTTAAAGTGAAGCAGGTTTTTGGCCAAAAAAAGCAATCCCAAACGGGGCCTTAAACAATAAGTCCAAAATATATGAGATAAAGATAAAGCAATCTAAAGGAATATGAGATTAACAATCTCTTGCCATAGTAGTGAGCCTGCATAAGAAAGGTGTTTCTATTCATGCTCAAGCGAATCATATAAGTAGTGAATAATCACATTAGGGATTTGACATGAATTATGTATCCTATTAATTTGATTAATGATTATTTGGAAAAGAGAACGATCATATTGCATTGTAATTCCAATTGAATAGGTTGTCTGCATTTTCTATTTTGGCTTGGGTAGTCATGATATACTGTTAGGTGTCACTCATAGCTTGTGAAAGCTCTGATGATATACCGTAACTGGGTCCTTATAAAAGAAAGAATTAAAAAAAGGGTTTTAATTCACAACTGAAAATAAGAGTTTTAATCGCTCACTGCCTAACTTATTAGAACCTAATGGATCACACACCAATTGAGATAGAAAGTTTGTAAAACCAAAGAAGAGGATTAAGTCAATAAAAATGGTAACGGATTATGGCAAACAGTAATTGGAATGTGGCTCGGGTCGACTTGGTGTTACCGAGGCTTGCGAGGATGAATCATAATATGTAACACAAGGAATTGACGGTATATTGTGGAAATTAAATAGAAAATTATGGAATTTACGAAATCTTATCGGAATTGACGGTATATTTAAGGAATTGACAGAATGTAAATGGGGGTACGTCCAGGTGGATATATGTGTGTGTGTGTGTGTGTTTATAATTGAGTTGTATGTGAATTACGTCCAGGTGGATATATGTTTGTGTTTGTGTGTGTGTGTGTGTGTGTGTGTGTGTGTGTGTGTGTTTATAATTGAGTTGTATGTGAATTTCGAATGTGTGTGTGTGTGTGTGTGTTTATAATTGAGTTGTATGTGAATTTCGAATGTGTGTGTGTGTGTGTGTTTATAATTGAGTTGTATGTGAATTTCGAAGGAAAGGTTAAAAATGTTTCAACGGTGTTTGTTTTATTTTCATCTTTATTCTTATTATATATAATAATCTAAGTCAGTAATATACTAATCGATTTATGAATTAGAGGAAGTTCAGTGAGTGGCTTACTTATGTTTTGAATATGAACTGTTTTGAGAATTGGGAAAGTTGGAAAGTTATACTTCAGAGTTGTGGATGTTATTGAGCATATCATTAACATGAGAACCTTGATGGATTTGCAATCACAATGAAAAATAACATTTGACAAGATACACAAGTGCATTATAAAAAGAGAAAGAACTACGTGTGGCTTGATCCCTGGTTAAGGGTACGTAGGCAACCTAGAGTTACTAGGTGCAGCCGCGAGACCAAATGATTGAAAAGTTGTTCAATTTAATTACTTTGAGATCAGAGATGTATTCATTTTGTTCCAAAGTATGGATCAGTTTCTGTTGGTAAAATGTTTTATTTGATTTTAAGAGGCATGAGGATTTGGTAAACAAAAAATGGCTGAGAAGAGGGAGGAGAGAGAGATATTGATGTATCGATGTTAAAAAAAAAAAAAACAAAGAGACCCGTAAGTTTTGGTTTCTGAAGTGGTGTGGCCTGAATGGTTCTTTGAATATAAAAAATTTAATCTTTGGATAAAAAAAAGGGGTTATTTTTGACAAACAAAAAAAAGAAAAAGGTTATTGGGGTTTAAAAAATAATAAAATAAAAAGGGAGAAATGAAATGTGGGAGGGAGGAGGCAGCTGCACGTGAAACCCCAGTATATATATATATTTAATACAATATGTAAAGGAAAAAAAAAAAAGTAATGTCAAAAAAATGGGTAAGTGAGAGGGAGTAGGCAACGACCCGTGAAAATAAAAAAAATGAACCTAAGAGCATCTGTAATGGTTGTTCAATAGTTCAATGCAATAGTTCAATTTTTTGAACTATTTTGGTATCTATTGAATTGAAATGCAGTTTTATTTGCAATGGTATAGTTGAATAGATTCGGATCCTCTGTTTTGATTTTCTCTGCCATGATCTGCTTTACTTTTGTTCTTCGTATGCTACCTCATTAAAATTTAATCTAAGGGATATAAATTGGACACATCAACTGTGAAAAAAACCTCTAACTTGACTAACACCTAAACTTAACGTCTCTGGAAGTTTTTTTTTTCCTTCTTCCTCCTCTGCACGTCTGCATCGCTCATCAATCTTTTCTTTCTCCAATCTTAGAACTCAATAACATTCTTACCAAGAAGAGTATGAACATAACAAGAATCCTATGACACATCGAATAAGAAACTAGCTCCAAGGGCATAAGAAATTAAATCATTAAGTTTACCCAAATAATAGAAAAACTGGAGTGAGAAAGAACATAAGTCATGTAAAGAAAATATAGAAGTAGCAAACTCTACGTTTTCAAAGAAAAAAAACAGGGAATTTATGCCCACAAATGATGAAGAGAGACAATTCCACTTTTTGTTTGCGAGGTTTTGTTATCGAATTTTGTTCCTCATTCAAATGCCATGTTTGGCTGTTGAGAAATTCTGGAAGAGAAACTAAAGTTTGGAATTTGAATCTCATATGGTTTGGGGGTTATGATTTCTCAACAACGAAATGGAGCATGTGCTACCGATAATTGTACATTTGAGAGAAGTTAATTGCATTGGGTACAATCGTCATATCCACATCACCTAAATGCAACGAAATGGAGCATTTGCTAGTTGTGTAATTTGGAATGAATTGATGCGAGTTATGCAAGTTAAAGTTAAAAAGGTATTAATTTGCTCTTGTTGTTTCTGAGTTGCAAGACGGCCCAAGCTATTTTTTTCCTTTCAATAATATGTATATGTGTTTAACTTCCACCGATTTCACTTTCTGTAGAAGAATAGAGATGAGCGATAAGATTTTGGGAGTGGGGGCAGATGTGCAGAGGAGGAAGAAGGAAAAAAAACTTCCACAAACGTTAAGTTTAGGTGTTAGTCAAGTTAGGGTTTTTTAATCATTTTTAAGTAAGAGTAAATTGGATTTTTATTTTACAGTCGATATGTGCAATTTATATCCCTTAGATTAAATTTTAATGAGGTGGCATACAGAGAAACAAAGTAAAGCAGATCACGGTAGAGAAAATCAAAACAGAGGATCCGGGTTCATAGTGGATTAGCTTCAGATCAATAGTTATATCTTCTTACATGGTTTTTTTACATACTCATATAAAATAAAATAGATAAATTTAATAACACTAAAAATTGTACCATTGAAATATTCTCAAAGAGATCTTTAAAAAGAGACCAATTTTGAATATATTTGAAAAAACAATTAATTTCATGCCAAATTTGTATATTTGAATTTTTTTTTCCCCAAAAATATAGACAAAGAAAGATTCAAGTATGCAAGCTACACATGAGGGATATGCCATAAACCCATGCTTGGTTTTTGTGATTTTCATGAAGAAAACAAAAACTTGATCACATAGAAATAAAACAAGAGGACTTGACCACATAGACCCATGCTTGGTTTTTTGATTTTCATTCGAGAAATGTTGCTCTTTTATATTTGTTTGAAAAATAAGGGATATTTGTAGAAATGTCACCTATACATCAGTTTCAATTTGTCACCTTAAAAAAAAATTCAAGCAAAATGTCACCTTAAGTTTTCAAAATTCATGATTTGTCACCTGACTTTAACATCATCTAATTTTCCATCCATTTTTAAGGGTATTTTAGTCTTTCCAAGCAAGAGGGTTTACATAGCTTTATATTTAAATTATATAAAAAAGAGGGTTTACATATTGGAAAGACTAAAACAACCTTTAAAATGGATAGAAAATTGGATGATGTTAAAGTTAGGTGTCAAATCATGGATTTTGAAAATTTAAGGTGACATTTTGCTTAAATTTTTCTTTAAGGTGACAAATTGAAACTGATGTATAAGTTCATGTGACATTTCTACAAAAATCCCGAAAAATAATGACAAGTTCAAAACAAACAAAAAAGAGTTTGTAGTGAATCGAGTAAAGTATACAAATTCTAGTCATATATATAGGAAAAGAATGAGATGAAAAATGGTTAACGGTCAAATTGGTTAATGCTAGTCTTCAATGCTGTTAACATTTGAAGAAATTTGGCTAATGGTGACCTTGTTATTTGTTAATATTTGAAAATTTTGTATTAAAAAATATTTGAAAATTAATGGCATAATGCATTAATTGCTATATTTATATTTTTTTTATTGGCATGTGGATCTCATGGTTTGCTTATTGCAATTCCAATAGAGGGTTCATCACATAGCGCCCTCTATTGCATTGCATCTATTGCAATGAACTAAATCACACCATTGCAAGTGAGATTTTACTGTTTTAGTTCAATTTCATGCAATAAAATTGCATTGATCCTAACCATTGCAGATATAGACATATATATAGACATATATATATATATATATATATATAATTATTGCTTTTTTTTTTCTTCTCTCTCCCTTGTTCCTTCGAATTCGACTTCTTCTCTTTTCTCACCTTTTGTGGCTTCTTCTCTCCACTGTTCTCCTTGCTTCTATCTCTCTCTATTTTTCTTCCCTCTCTCTCTGTATTTCTTCTCTTCTTCTTCACTATTTCCCTTTCTCTCTGTATTTCTTCTTCTTCCCTCTTCCTCTCTGTATTTCTTCTTCTTTCCTCTTTCTCTATGTTTTTCTTCTTCTTTCCTCTTTCTCTATGTTTTTCTTCTTCTTTCCTCTTTCTCTATGTTTTTCTTCTTCTTCATATGGATTAGGGTTTTGTTTATGGACATTTTATAAGTCATGGTAAGCCGACTATAGAACCGGGTCGACTGGAACTTGCGGTAAACTGCAACCTGGGGTGATAGTAATGGTCACCATTTGGTGCTTGCAGATCAGTCTCGAACGGTAACCGGTTAGCAACCATCGGTGAGGTTACCTCACCAAAAACAACGCTAGTAATTTATCGCTACAAAATTTAGACTTAAAGTATGACAATAAGAGATTTGAAAAGGTACCAATGATAATGACAAAAGAAAAGAAAAAAAATACAAAGAAAGAAAGGGGACTTTAAAATTTAGTTAAGAAAAGTAAGATTGTATTAATAAGAAAATTTGAGAGGGGGCACATGCCCATCGTGGGCCTTAGCTCCCTCCGCCATTAGTCCCTACAATGGTTAGACTCAACTACACAAATGATCATTCTCATTACCCTCTTCGTTATAATTTCTTTATCAACCCAAGAATTCCAACCATCATCGATAATATATGTACATGCCAACGTTAATCAAATAATATAATGATAATTAACAACATGTAAACACTCAATATCAATGTTTGAGAAAAATTTCGCAAGGGGAATATTCACACGCAAATTCTTTGACCCTCGAACTTCCTTCTCTTTGTTCTCCCTCGATCCCTGCGAAAAGGTTGGAGTAAATAGATCACACCCGATAGGGTGTTGGCCAAAGTCCCTCCGATACCTAAGTCAGTTAGATGATCTTTAGGAAGATATGAAAATAACAGAGAATGTCAGAGTTTTCTCTATAGTACGAGAGAACCGGGTGGTCGGAGCCATGTGTGGTGGTGGCTGGAGCAGTGAGAGAGAGATATGAGAGAGTGGCGTGAGAGAGGGGGAATTCGCGAGTAAAATCAGATTACCTCATATGTGTGATGTAGCCATGTATTTATAGTGCTCCTTATCAGATAGGGTTTGAAGAATAATCCTTATTTAATTAGGATTATTCTTACCCAAACATAGGAGATTGGAATTAATCAAGGAGATTCGGTGGAAATATCATCCCTAATTTAGGGAGATATTCCCATCTCAAATCAATTATAATTTCACTAATTAAATAATTGACCTAGAGAATTTCCCTTTTCCACGAGTCACCCGCTCATTGGTCGCAGAAATATATGCTCCCACAAATACCCCTAGCTTATGCATGGCGCGTATGTGGCAGGGAGGAGATGTGAAATACTCTTCGGGCTTTCCAACTGCGTTTGGGCTTCTAATTGTGAGCTCGGCTCCCAATTGGAGTAGGCCTTTGACTTTGTTTTGGAATTGGGCTCCTAATTGGAATAGGCTTGTGTCTCCTTGTTGTTTAAGGATACCCAATTATTATAAATACAAGGCTTCTCTTCACTCCTCTTCATATTGAAAACTTGTTTCCTCTACTTTCTAGCTTGTGAGAAAGATTTTGGAGGATTATTATGATTGTTGAGGAGAGGAGTTGTCGTGCACACCTAGGCAGGTCATGCTTGGGTTTTTGAATATATATATATATATATTTTTTTCAGTGAGGACCGGCTAGTCATGATTGGCCGGTTGTCATCGTGACATGGCGATTGGAGCGACGTGCCTAGTAGCAATGGTGCGTGTGGTGGTAGCTGCAGGTAGTGCTGGCGGCTGCCGTCGCGTTTTCTTTTTTCTGCTGCACCGAGGTCCGGCTGTGCTAAAGCAGGTACCACGCCCGACTGCTGGATTATGGCTTCTTCGTGACTTAGCGTTGGGGCCGCATTTGGAAGAAACTGCTGGTGGATATCAATAATATTGAAAACTATCGAGGATATTATCGTTTTTTCGAGTCATGGATATTTCATAACTTTTCCATACACATATCGTATAAATATCGATAATATCGAAAAATATCGATGTCGATAATTTCGCTCACACTTCAGCAATATTTTGTCAAAATATCGCTATAATATTGCTGTAATACTGAAAATATCGAAAATATCGAAAATATCGATGTAATGGAAAAAATGAAAAAAAAAAAAAAAAACACAAAGCACACATGCAAAGGGGATTTGAACCCCTGCCATTTCACTCCTCCAACACCTTAACCACCATGTTGCTTATGTTTTTGTGATAATATGCAAAAGAGAACTCTATGTGGTACTAAGTCACTTATGTATTATGCAATGTATAAAGTGTAAAAAATTATAGTAAATCGTTATATATAAATGATTATGGTGTGTTTAATCTTCTTTCATTAATTACTACATATTTTCTACATGCACAGTGTTTTTGAGCTCGGTATATAATCAACTTAAATCAGTTAAACTCATCATGCAATGCATTTCCTTCCAATTTTTTGTGATAAACTAATAGATAATTGACTAAATAAATATCCTCCAAAGTTTCAATAAAAATTTCCAAGTTTTTCTTATAATTTCCTTGGTTTTTATTCAATTTTTATCGATATCGATAATATCCTGATATTTCCATCGAAATTTCCGTGTTTTTGGACTACCGATATTTCAGAAGTTAGTGCCAAGGGGAGTCAAACTTCTGACCACCAACTTAAAAGTAATTCATCATACCATTGCAGTAATCATTGATCTTGTGTTAAACATGTACAAGAAATATATTGAAGGGCTTACATAAGGAATTAAAAAAAGTATTATAAAACTGTTAGGGCTCATTTGGTTCGCGGATTGAACTTCTTGGGAATGAACTTTCCATGTCTAATCTCATGACATGAGAATGGAGGATGTTCATTCTCATGTTTAGAAACGTTGGGAAATGATTATCAAGAAAGGACATTTTATCTTACTCCCATGTTTGGTTTATGCAATATTAGGAATGAAAAGTTATTCAATTTTCCAATAATACCTTTAACTTTTGTTATGAGAAAGAAAGAAATATGAAGAGTAATCTAAGGGTAAAACATGGTATTTTAAAAATAGAATATTGGTAAGTTAGTCATAAAAATTTGCATTAATTGCTTTCCCAAGTAGAGGGAAAAATTTTCCAAGCTCAGTCAAGGGTATGAAATTCCCCCTACATGGGAAGTCTATACCCATGAGTGCATAATTGCATTCACAAGAGTGCACTTACCAAACATGGGAATGCAATTTCAAACTCATTCCCAAACTCCTAAACCTAAAGCCAAACGGTCCCTTAGGGTTAAATCCCTAAAACATATTCTCTCAATCCCCACCCACCATCATCTTCTTTCTCCCTTCCACTATGTACCTCACCTTCTCTCTCTCCCTTCTCTCCCGCAGATTAGGTCTTCTCTCTCTCTCGTGGTAGCCGCTCGCAACCACTACTCTTCTCTCTCCCATGTCTCTCTCAAACGGTGAACCAAATTGGTCAGTGGCCGTTTAGGATTCTAGACAACCAACTTGGTTGGTTCGGTTGGTGGTGTTGGGCTCTTCTTGTTGTTTCCGAACTAATTCCACCCCTACATCAACCCCAAATATTTAGGGCTGCCTAAATACATACACTATAACAATGAGAATCAAAGTACTTTCAACTAGATTGTTATTTCAGTTCAAGTCGTTTAAGCTATTATTCTTTATATTTTGTTTTTTAGGAAAAGATGCTTTATTAAAAAATAATAAGCACCATAAGAGTGCTACATGCTTGGGTTTTGGATAGTATTGGTTGGTTTAGTGCTATCTTTTGTACACTCTTTATGGTGCTTATTATTCTTCCTATTGGTTATTCATTCTAAGTTTACTTTAGTTTATTTAAAAGAGTTAATGATTGAAATGGTCCCCCAACTATTGCTCCAGTATCATTTTGGTTCACCAACTAAAATTTTCATTTGAACCATACTTCAACTCTTTTTTTATTTTTTATCAAGATAGTCCTACCATTAAAGTCTGTAAATTTTATTGTTAAATTGAGGGGTAAAAATGTCTCTATGAATTAAAATAGTAATATATAATTAAAAATTAAAGGAAACTATTATAAAACTTAGAAAATTTTAAAAAATTGAATCTCACCAGCCACATGGCTTTTTTTTTTTCGTGAGACTGACCTAACAATTAATTAAAAAAATTCTCAATTGTTCAAATTAATTAAAAAAAATTAAAATAACATAAATATAAAAATAAAATAACAAATTTTTTAAAAGAGTAAATAATAATTAAAAATTGAAGAAAACTATTATAGGAACTTGTACCTAATTTTAAAATTGAAAAAATTGAATCTCACCACCAACATGGCTTTTTTTTGCTGACATGGACTTAAAAAGTAATAATTTTTTTCTCTATTGTTTAAATTAATTAAAAAAATTAAAATCAGATAAATACAAAAATAAATAACAATAAAATTGATAGACTTTGACGGTAGGACCATCTTGATACAAAAAAAAAGAGTTGAAGGATGGTTCAAATGAAAATTTTAGTTGGTGGGCCAAAATGATACTGGAGCAATAGTTAGGGGACCAAAGTAAATAATATTTTACTTTTTTGCCCCTCAATTTAACGGAATATTTGACAGACTTTGACGGTAGGAACATTTTGATACCAAATGAAGAGTTGAAGGACTATTGAAATGAAAAATTTAGTTGGTGAACCAAAATGATACTGGAGCAATAGTTGGGGGACCATTGGGATCAATAACCCTATATGTTTTATTCAATTAAGTATATCTAAATTCTTGTTATTTAGTTTATTGCACTTGCATTTATCATAACATATACCCATAAAAATACAAATCTAAAGCCTAATCCTTGACTTGAGGAAGTGTAGGCCAAGGGGTTCTTTGCTCGATCGAGCGATCTAGGGGTGGGCACAATTTTGGGTTAACCTGATTGAATTGCCCAACTCAATCATAGTGGGTTGGGTTGAATTGGGATGACCTTAAAATGAGCGAGCTTATGTTCAAAAATTCATAAATTGCTATGTACGGGTTAGGTTACGAGTTGAAATCAAAACTTAAAAATAGGTTTAATTTTAAATTAACATGACTAAACTGCTTAATCCGATCACAAAAAGTTCGAGTTGAATTGGGTTAGCCTAATAATGAGTGGGTCTTAAGTCTAATAAATCATAAACCGCTATATATCGAGTTCGGTTATAGGTTGGGACTAAAACCGACCCAACCCAACCCATGCCCCACCCTTAGAACAATCTCTTGGTTAGGGTTAGGTCATACTCCAAAAGCATGAAAATAAGGCACCAAATTTCCATTATAGGGTAGCCATGTCAATATAAATAGACGACAAAATGAACACAAAACTGAGGATCTTTCACTAATGTGTATACTCAAGACAAACAAAAAACAAAAGAAAATAAGCTGACTTATTTCACAATGAACTAGAACACACACCACTCGCTTTCTCGGAAGGAGACAGGGTGAAGTTATACTGGAACATAGAAGACAAACCTCTCCGTATACAATTAATTGTCGCTCAACATACATACAAATAGTAGGAAAATATGGTACAATCATATTGCACAGATAAGCCAAACAATCTGCCCTTATCGGAAAAATTAGCTGCTATCTTGAGTTACAGAGGGTGATGTGGCTTCGTCATTCTCACCGCTCAAATTACTCGTCGTCTTGATGATGTTTGAACGGGCAACTTCCAACATCAGCTCGATCTCTTTCTTGTACTACATTGAGCGACAACAATTATTATTGAACATTCAATTGTTGAGGCATTGTGCGGAATTATGTACCAAAAATAACAATTGAAACCACAACAAAGCATAGCACAAACCTCGTTAATAGCCCCTGCCCTTATTTTGGATTGCATCACACACCATTTCTTAAAATGTACACCTGTAACAAATTGCAAAACATGACCAATTTGTTCAAAACATTCAAAAATGAAACAAACAAATGTTTCATATAGCCGCGTAGCTGTCACATGTCACACAGCTTCCACAGCATTGCATGACAAGTTCATACACCACCCCCACTACATCAAGAGCAATGAAAACACAATCTCACTTCACAAGTTTGGTTCACGATTATACGCATTAGAACTGCTGACTAATGGGGGTCAAAACCAGAAGGCAAATTTAAAAACTTACCAACTTTTATGTCTATAGTACATGAGTTTTCATCGTTACTATCCAACCTCCACCTGACATGGACCTGATGCAGCGAATCGTTAACAAAAGTTCAGATATTAATGACAACACAATATCAATCAGAAAATTTTGGCTCACAAGTTAATACTGGATCAAGCTGACACAAAGAATTGCCATGAAATTGCACCAGATGAAATCTGATAAGACTACTTATTTCATGATTTTCATCCACTTTACTTATAGCCAAACGTAAATTTTTAGATGGCTGACAGTCAAAAAAATAATTCCAATTCAATGAACTGAATTTGTACTGAAACAAGGAAATGAAATACAATTTAGTTAGGATCCACATGCTCCATATAATTGAGAAGCCCCCCAAAAGTGAAAGTTTTGCTTGGATTGTGAGCCATGGGAAGGTTAACACATGTGACATGATTCAGAGGAGGCCTAGGTCCTGCCTTTGCCCTCAGTGGTGCTCTCTCTGCAAAAGCAGCACAGAGTCGGTTGGCCATCTTTTCCTACATTGCCTGGTGACCTTTAATCTGTGGTTGCGTTTGTTTAGGGAGTTTGATATCAGCTGGGTGCTATCCAAAGACTGCTTATCCTTTTTATCGGAGAGACATTAACTTCCAGGAAAAGGACAGAAAGCTAAGGTGCTTTGGGGCTGCTCTGTTTTGGCTGTCTTACGGGTGGTTTTGTTGGAACGTAATAGATTTAATTTTGATAACCATGCTTGTCGTGAAGGTGAGGAGTTATGGGAGAAAGTCAGAGTATGGTCTTCACTTTGGGCTTCGACTTCGTCAGAATTTTGAGATCTTTCTTTTAGGTTTATTTGGCTTGATTGGAAAGCTGCCCTTCTTTTGCTTTCCAGGCTAAGTCTGTCCCTTCAGGCTTACTGTGTTGGTGCCTTAGGGATTGTTTTGCTCCCTATGTTGTTTCTTCTTTTTCTGTGCTGTTTGTAGTGGTCTCCTTGACCACTCTTGTTTTTATTGTTCTCTGCAATAAAATTTCCTTTCTTCTAAAAAAAAAAAAAGTGCAGGTTTCTAGAATATAGGTTGAGCTCCTTCATTAAGGAACATGGACAACAAACTGAAGGAAGTTCACAAAATTATCATTTGTACCAAACTGTTCACTTCCCAAGTGCTAGTAATGTAACTCATTAGGTTTTTCTTCCTTGGTTTAACAATAAACTGAAGACATCGTTATTTTGTCAAATCAGAAGGATAAAATCATATCACGAATTCTAACACATACCAATCTCAAATCAGGATCCAGAAAATATTACATCCGAAAAGCCAAAAAGCATCATCAATGTATTGCATACCTCGAAGTAAGACCCGAATGGAACATCATGAGCCTGCTGCACTGTCTCAAACACCTAAAACAATAAGCAAAATCTGATGAAATAAGAAATATAAAACATAAAAAACAAAAAAGATAGCAAAGAACTTCAGAACAAAAACTAAAAGGAAATTTAAAATAGCTAATGAAAGAACAAATAATGTTACGACAAAGAATATTACTAAATTTCGAAAATCTAACACTAGAAACAACACAATGAAAGAAGGCAAAAGTCACTGCACCAGTGTTTTCTTGTCTGGTGATAAAACAGCATGCTGCCATTCTGTCATGGCTGTATCTGGAGGGCACATGGGACTGTTACAAATGCACCTGAATGTTATTTCTCTGAGTTGACCATCATATTCATCTGCGGGATGCCACTGTCCAATCTGAAAATATAACAAACAAGAAATTTTATTTTGTTTCAATAGGGAAACAAGATTTTAATAGTAAAAAGTACACAGGACAGACAAGATGCCCATCTTAGATTCTTAGGAAATAGAACAACAGTATTTTATTAGGATTTTATCAACAAATGAAATTTCAGATTAGAAGTCAAAAAACACTATTCTCCTAGGTTGAAAAAACTACACGGTACCACTAATTATCCTACATGATTACTGGCCAGGAAACCATCAGAATCAAATATTGGGATTAGGAAAGAAAAGCTTGCAACCAAGACCCCGCACATAAATTCACAAAATTCCGATATGTAATCAACAAGCACTATTTAAAAATAAAAGGTACTTACAACAAGATTAGTGTCTTTTCGTGCTGAACGATACTCATGTAAATAATTTGAACCATCACTCAACAACAAATTGAAGAACTTCTCAGCTGTGCATGGGAAAACATCCTGGAAGAAACACTGTTTATTAATAACTGATTAACATACCTAATATCATGGTGGAAAACAAATTAAAATGATGCATACATTATATATACTAGTTATCACTTCTTCCTTGATAAAACCTGGAAGCTTTCCAGTTTTGGGGATGATATCTTCAGGAATCTTAGCCTGACTTCCTTTTACAGAACTGCTATGTGCACGCAGTGCTGACGCTGCCTTTTCCTATATACCAGAGAGAACATATCATAAGAAAATAAAAAATAAAAAAATTCTCCATCCAACCATTTCAGGCAACTTAGAGGGAAAGGATCAGCAAGTTAAAGCATGATGGATAAATAAAAGGGGGAGATTCACATTTTAAAAATCAACAACAGATGTAAAACAGGCAAAGCCAGGATTCAATGAGTGGAATTGCTTCTAAGATTTAAATACACATGTTGAAAGAATGCATGTGCAAACTTGATATTGTAAATGCTAAAGCCACTGAAATTGATCTTGTGAACACTAAAGCCACAGAATTTCAGTGGCCCCATCAGGATGCTTCTGTCACACTATATCAAAAGAACACAAGAAAGATCCTTGTTTTTGACTACATCAACATTATCATGATTATAATCATTGGTGATATAAAATTAACATGATTGAGTTATAAAGTTCAGTTCTGTCAAAGCTAGATCGGGCTCCAGCTCTCTCTAGTAGATAAAACATGAGTGAACTTCAAAAACATTAACCCAGGTAGACAACAAAACTCATGAAATACACAGTATCAACCTTCTTCTCAGCTTCTAACATTGCATGGTAATTCTTTTCTGTGCGATGGAGACCTCTAAATGCATGATTCCTGTTCCAAAATGATGCAAATTTATATCTCACTCTACCTGAAAATGGCAAGGCGATAAAACCACAAAACACACATTAACAGGTAAATTCATCTTAATGATTTTTCCCAAGAGTACTCTAAATAAATATGCTCATAAAGTAAAAAAATAAAACGAAAGACTAAAGAGCATAAACACCATAACTCATATGGAAAAACAAGTCAATATAAAAGCCCGTACGTAACACATCAACCATAGAATGTGCATTTACTTTGTACTAGAGACACCAAATGAAACACTTGTGAATAAGTCTGATTCAATGCAAGTCATACAAACAAAAAGTTATCCAGGACAGACACCAATGGGGAAAAACAAGAAAAAAGATGAACAAAATTTGAATACACTGCAAAGCTTACATGCAATCAAGAAACTGGAAGAGGCACTTTTACAGAAGCTTCATGCAACTCAGGTCTAATGAGAGGATCTTATGATATGATTCAATATTTATAAGAAGCTGAAATGAGAAATATTGAAGATTAGAAACAAAATTCACAATTTAGACACGACCAATAAATCAAAGCACTGTCCTCACATCTGCACTCTGAACAAGTACATTACCTAAACTCATTTTAAATGATCAATGGTCAGAATAAAAAAGAATCCACAATAGATTCAAAAAACAACATTAAAACTTGAAAACTAGCACTTGAATGAAAATGCACAAGAAAACTAACAAGAATTCACCATCAAAAAGCCAACTTACTGTCAGGACATACAGAATGAAACAAAAATTTAGCATTTGTATGAGAAATAAAAAACACTCTTGAGTAATTCAAATTAATGCAACACCCATATACCAACTTATGCAGACAACTAAAAGTTTGTTTTAAAAAACAAAAAGCTAGCTTAAAGATCATCTTGTTCACAGGCCACTTCAGTCACTATTGAGTCCTCATTTTGGTTTATCTATATTAGTAAGTGGTCAGTTTTATATTTTATAAGCTACATTCACTATAACTCGAAAAGGGAATTTTTATACTATCCAGATTTGTTAATTGGCTATAGTTGTGGCCTTTGGTTTTGTTCGATTACCATGTCTATATTATGGCCTTTTAGGTTATCTTCCTCTTTTCCTCTCTAAATATCAAGAAGCCTTCCCAAAGCCCCTAAATACCTCTGTGAGTGGTCCTATGCCACCAGCATTATGCCTAATTAGAATGCAAGCACATAATGCTTGGCAATATTCAACTCTGTAATGAACCCACCCACCGTTGTGCAACTGGTAATTAGCACAAGTTGTTTTTGTTTTTTTGTTAAACGATAAGATGAAATTTTATTTCATAAGAGGTTTAAGAGGTGCTGTACAGCAAAGTGGACAAGTAATCTACCAGGAATAGAAGAGGAAAGTGGTCCAGTCATCGACATGTTACCTGTAGGTTTTAGTGGTCCAGTGCCTATGGCTAATAAGTTAAGAGTCAAAAGAAAACAAATTGTTGGAGAAACTTAAGATAACCTTTCCACCTTAGGTTGGCCCAAACTCAGCCCATAGACAATCATAAAAGACATTGTGAGCTTGGGCTAAAAGATCTGATACGATACCCAGATTAAGTTGGAAATAGAGCTATACAAAGCAGGCTGAGCTCCAATAGGCTCTAAACTCAACCTAGCTAGCCGGCCCAATTCAACCTTATGGATCCCGAAAATAGACAAACAAGAAGAAATAAAATGAAATGCAGCACTGAAAGCTCCATATCCTAATTGTTTGTTTGCGAAGAGCTCTATATTCTATTTTGGTAAAACAGTACAGATACAGCACATAGTCTATAGAATAACAGAAACAAAGTTTGAAAATGCTGTTAATCGTAAGCTTGCATTTTGAAGCTCATCTAAAACAAAAGACTAAAAGTAAAAAAAATCCCTATTAAAAGTGTTTAGAACTAATCACTGACCGTCAGGACTCCCCAAAGGAGGTACACCATGCCCACCAGCACCCATGCGAAGTATAATTGTTATAGCAGGATTAATGAATGCATGCTGACTCCTCCGAATCTTTAACAATAAATTCCACAGGATTAAGCATTGCAAATTAATCAACTCTGTCACCTTAGGGAGAGAGAGAGAGAGAGAGAGAGAGAGCACCTCATCAATATCACCAAATGGTATGATGACCTGTCAAAAGTGAAAAAAAGGACATGATATTAGAAATCATTCTAACTGACATTTAAAGGTTACCATCATACATCTACAAAAAAAATAAACAATAAATCAATCCAATGACATGCAATAAAACAATATGCCACTGATTTTTTTAAGGGGTATACCTTTTTGAGATTGTGAGTCAAGAAATCCAAAGAACATAGTCTATTACAAAAACAATCAAATAGTAATATTAAAGTTATGATATTTAAAAACGAAAATTACAAATATGCCACTGATTTTTTTTAAGCAACTTTAAAATATCATAACTTTCTTTCTAAACTTCTAACTTTCCATAAATTATGAAGTTGTAAAGCACTTGTTGAACTTGAGATAAGTAAAACAATATCCATGATGAATTTAAAAGGGTCAATGATACTTTGCACCCCTGTGCTTTGGGGTAAGTGACAGTTTGGTCTTTGTCTTTTAAAATTGACAATAACCCTACAAATCCGTACACCATAGGCCCTTTTACAGTCAAACTGTCAAGCTAACCTTTGTTTTTTGACTTAGCACTCAACCCATTTTTTTTTTACTTATTTGAAAGCCAGATCAATGAAACAAGGATTAAGGGATGCCATTGGACAACAAATACAAACGTTTCTCAAAGAAAACTTAACCTTCTAGACATAGAAAGGGATGAAAAATGGCTCATGTGGTGGCATCAATCTAACATCCATATAACCAAAAAATTATGCCACTGATTGCCCCACAAAAATAGGAGCTAACCTGATAGTTTGACAGACGAACTGACTAATGGCGTAACAATTCGTAAATTTAAGGTTATTTTCCCAGTTTTTAAAAGATATGGACCAAACTGTTGCAGTCCCAAATCCTAATTCCTTATTATATTTTCCCAAATTTAAAGACTAATAAGACCCTGTGAAATCTAAAGCATTTATGTAAGATGGTTGTTAAGAGTCAAAATTACTTTATCATGCAATATGTTGAACTGCTAATGAATGTTAAAGACAAGGATGGTAATATGAAGATATGAGTATGACAAAACAGTGAAAACTATAATCAATTAGGAGCACTGTCAAACTTTGTAAATTAGTCTCTCATGATTCAAAAAGAAACAAAGTCTTATGATATTGGCTTAAACTTGACAGAAAGAATGATAGCCTGACCTTCATTTGCTTAGAAAACACATTAGAGTGGAAGCAAATGTGCCATGCAGAGACATACATACGGCCATGATACAAGAATGACCTCTCAAGTGCACATGAATAACTATGTTCCACAACCTGAAACAGATACTATATTAATCCCACGACTGGAACAACTAGACATAATTAAACGAACAATCATGTACATGTACAATAGATATATGTCATTAAGAGTTTCACATATAAACATTGCCAAACACGTTCCACTCAACTCACCTCATCTGGAAGTAGATTAAATATAGTTTGGAGAGGGCCTGGCTTTTGATGAACCACTGTGGGCCCTTGTTTATCTGAAGGTACCCATCTTCGAGCATTAGCTCCAGCATAGCCATTCATAGCCCTACCACTAATTGCATGGTAATTAGGACATATTAATAAGGGTGCTGATTTTCCCACTCCCTTTTTGAATACTTACACTCCCTTTTGATTTTCCCACTCCCCTTTTGTCCGCTTACACTCCCTTTTAATGGTAATTACAAAAGTATTAAAAAACAAAAGGCTAAGTGTAAGTGGACAAGAGGAGTGGGAAAATCAGCTCCCATTAATAATACCAATTAAGGAAATTATATTAACGATAGCAACCATAACATCAAAAGAAAATTAATATATTTTAATCCAGTGCCTGCTCTAGTGACTCAACCAGGCATGCATAGAAAAAAAGGAAAAAGAAAAGGAAAGAGAGCTGTCTTAGTGTAAGAAGGGTGTAGTCCCATCATGTGCAGCGAAGGGAAAAGTAAAACTGTGCATGATTGGAATCAAATATTTAATATCATCATATCATACAAACAGAAAATCACATGAAATGAAACACAGTGAAATATATTTATTTCTAGGACTGATATAAAAAGGCAAAATATATGATTATGAAATCCGCACAAGCATCGCTAGTGAGGACTTCAACTTATGACTTTGCAGGCATAGGATAATGGCTCCAAAGATAAACTGAAAGAAAATGTTAGAAAGATATAAACTAAAAAGACTACCTTGAAGAATTCACAGGGAGTTTTATTGTTTTTATATGGAGACACACCTGACAAGACAAAACAAGATTCTAATTGATTTGTACAAGGATAGTGATAATAGTAATAACCATATAAATGATAAAACTAAAACCAAAAAGGTAATATGCAGAAAGACCTACCTGCCCCGATGGGCTATCCAATGTATACCATACTGCACCTGTTTGACCCTCACTTTCAACTGGAACAGTCACTGAACCAAGAACAGTGCTTTTCCATATTATATCCCAGTCATATATTGTCACATTAATCTGTGAGGAGAAACGGAAAATACATCAGTTTAATAAACCAATCCTACATAAAAACTAGGTCATCAATCTGCAGACACAACATACAATGAAAGTATAAGGCCTCAAAAGGACAAGAAACATTGGTTCATTAGTTTTAACGGAAATGCAGGGAGCACAGAAATTACAGCACCAGGTAAGCCTTACAAACATTATATTACAACCAGGTTTCCTGTATAGCTTATTGGAAAAATAAAGATCCAAAGAAAAAAAGAAACCAACACAAGATGTAGAACTTTAAACTTCAGTTGATTCAGTAAAAAAAAATATTTGAAAAATGCATTTGTCATTATTGAACCTCACAATTACATTCTTGACAGTGCCAACGCATAAAAATTACAAAACATGATAGGTACCTTGACAGGAAGCTCATCAACAGAAAAATTAAACTCCTCTCCCCACATAGGATTTCTTGAACCAGGGACCATTGAACTGCACCAGCAACAAAAGTAAATAAAACCTTCTCATGAAATGTAAGAAATATATACACACATATATTTATCTGTCTATTTTTAAACATAATTAAGTAAAACGTGGCAAACAAAGAGAACCAGAATCAGGTAACCTGAATCGCTTTTCTGTTCCACAAGTGATCATAGCATAGGGATCCGACGTGCCATTTAAGTTTGCACCGATGAGATTCTTAGCAGCCAACAGTTCCAGCTGGAAAGTAATGCACCATCTCATAATAAATAAATAAATAACATTATGCAAACAACAAAATACATAAATAAGGAAACAACACCAATTATTATATCCAGGTCTTCATCTATTCAAGCAACAACCCCAGAATCAATCATGCTATACCTTGATTAAATATGCAGAACTGTTTTGAAGATCTCCTTTCAACTGGATCTACAAAATAAGTGCAGAACTGCATGTCAAACAAGTTAAAAATTATTCAAGGAAACAGGCTGCATATGAAAATGCATCTTGCGACATTAATGGATGCCCAACAACAATGTGTGAAGACAGCATGCAGCATGTATACAATTCAGATGGACAAAATATCATTTTGGTCGCTCACCACCTCATGATCGACACAAGTAACCCTCAAAAGATTTCTTTAGATTAATAATTAGCCCTTCCACACAACACAGAATCTAACGGTAACCGCAACAAGTGTAGGAAGGCAGACTTAGTTTCCAATTTTGTTGTTTGTCAAGAACAATTCTTTATCACCCACAATTTCAGGAGCTACTCTTGTGGGGTTAATGTTACTTCATATGGTAAACTTCCTTCTGTTTTGTTTTTTTTCAAAATAGAGTAACTATTAAAAAAAGGACTCCAAAAGCAGTTATTACATGAAGGGAATTACTAAATTCTTTATTCATGATTTATCCACAAACTCCATAACGTATTTCCCAGACTCTTACTGACTTTGCATCAAGGACAATGATAACCAGAAATGCAGAAATTATGATAATAATGCTAAACAACAGCAACAAAAAAAGTCCAAATTTCAACAAGAAGAAAAATCTGATATTGAGGTTGTGTCTGTTGCATGGAATTAAGGCTAAGAATGAGCTTTAGCATTTTCTAATAATGCATTGCATGTTTGGTAAGTGCAAATTACTCTGCATTTGACTTTTTACATAGGTATCCAAAACCCAAAAATGAAGGTTATGCGTTCCCAAGGGAAGGGGTTAATTTCCTAAACCCATCCCTGGTGTTAACCACAAATCAAAATAACAAATATGCCCTTCCATTTGTTTTTCCAAAAAGTAAAACACTGCTGTCTGAAAGGGGCTCTCTTGTTTTTCCTAAAATATTAATTTCTGAAACAAACGCACCCAATAGAAAGGAAAGATTAGAAATGACTTGAGCTGACCTCGTTTTATCACAAAGATGGCATTAATTACTATAAACCCCGACAAACACGCATTAAAAATATTAGAACAAAGTTAACCAAACTTCATTGTTTCTATATGCCAAAAGAAGAACTTTGGATAGAAAACCAAAGAAACAAAAATCAAGAACTGGTCTACTACCATAGACGATAATCATGGAAAGTAGAAACCAATTGACATAACTATAAGCAAGAAAGAACCAAACCTGACAATCTTTCAAAATATATCAACATGACTATTGCAAATAGGGGGGTAAATTTTTTTCATGCATAAAAATTTATAAGGACTGAATGACCTTGTCTTTATCATCAAAACCCAATAAAACTCACACAAAAAAGAACAAACAAAACAACAAGAAAGCTTGCGCTGGCCTTCAATGAAGAACGGTACTGGAAGTATTGAAGTAAGTATTCAGCTTTTTAACCAAAAAAAAAAAAGAAAAGAAAACAAAGTTCATTTACTGAGTTGACCTCGACTTTATCATCTAGTTCCCGAATATGAAGCGCAATCATATGAAGCTACACAATTCACAAGCACACTAACCACCCAAAAGAAAAAACTATAAACATACGCAGAAGGTTCGAAATTTGATAATCAAAATCAAAGTAAAGAGAAAATCAAATTAGCGAATTGACCTTGTCTTTTTCATCAATGGCATCTCCGAAAGCACCAGAATTGTCCACAACTGGGCGATCAGCATATTCAGCTCCGCCGCCCCTGTACGTGAAGAACCAGTAAGCGAAGATCACGAAGACGGAGGCAACCACTGTGACCTCGATCTCCCATAAGGACGGGACCAGGAAATCCAACGATACCGTTTCCATGATGGCGTTGGGGCTTTGGAAATTCGAGTGCAATTGAATCAGAAATTAAACGGTCTTCCTAGGGTTTCAAATAACAGGTGTTTAGGGTTTTCAGGGTTTGGGAAACCCATGCGCGAGGAGTTGAATTTGTAGATGACCAGCATTCCAGAGAGAATTTTTCTAGAGCGAGAGAGTCAAAGTTGGACCGTTGGGCGTTCTATGTGTGTAATTTAAAAGTCGCAATTTGTTTTCATCGCTGTCACTTTTCATGACTAAATTACCCTTGTAGACAACGCGGTAATTACGGTGTGTTTCATTGTTCTAGTGATGAAATTTTGAAGGGTGGTGAGGGTAGTTTGGTAAAGTGCGTTATTTGTACATGACGCCTAGAAGGGTTTACGCAGTCTCCAAATCTCCATGCTGAATCCTGTATGATATTGGAGAAGATAGAAATGTGATAATATAATATTGCATTTCATTTTGTTTTTCTAACTACTCGTGTCTGGTCAATGGTGAGGCAGTTGCACGCATTCTCCATCTTTTTTTGGTTGTTGAATTTTTTGCTAAGTTTTGATTGTATTATTGTAGGGATGTTTGGTCCTCATTTTTGTCGTGTGTCAAAATTTAGCTATTATTGAGTTTGAGTTATTCTTACAAATAGCCATTGAGATTAACGAAATTATAACTTCTGATAATTAAGGTTTTTATGCGACCTTGTTAGTCTTTAAGATGACCTTGTTAGTTTTTATTTAAATCTCTTTGGTCCTTACCGTGAACTTCGGTCAAATGTTTTTGTTAATTTTTTAATGTAGCACGCCACAAGAATTAAATAAACAAATATATTTTTTTAAAATGTTTTAAAAATTGAAAGTAAGAAAATAATTATTTTAAATTAAAAAAACATTTGTTGTAGGAAGGTGCAAGGGGTGGTATGGGTGGGGGGCTCTCACAGAGAGAGAGAGAGATCGTGGGCAAGGTCTAAAATACTGATGGTTTCGGAAATATCGGTAGTCCAAAAACACAGAAATTTCGATAGAAATATCGGGATATCATCGATATCGATAAAAATTGAATAAAATTCACGAAAATTGTAAGAAAAATTTGGAAATTTTCCTTGAAACTTTGGAGGATGTTTATTTAGTCAATTATCTATTACTTTATCACAAAAAATAGGAAGGAAATGCATTGCATGATGGGTTTAACTGATTTAAGTTAATTATATAGTAAGTTGACAAACACTGCGAGTGTAGAAAATATGTAGTAATTAATGAAAGAAGAATAATCACACCATAATCATTTATTTATAATGATTTACTACTATATTTTACACTTTATTCATTACATGGTAAGATACATGAGTGACTTAGTACCACATAGAGTTCTTATAAGGTTCAAATTTGAGTTATTTACACTAACACCTCCTGAGGTTTTTTTACAAAACTCCTTAAGGTTTTAGAAATTACAAAAACACCCCCTGAGGTTTTAAATTGTTTTAACAAAACTCTTTTTCATTGATTTTTCATCCAGAGATTGATGATTTTATACCAAATAAAAATTCTCTAAATGACAAGGTTGGCCTTTGAGATTAGATTGCATATACTTCATTGAGGTTAATTTTGTCATTTGCATAAGTTTTTTTTTTTCCAATGAAATCATCAATTTTTGGACAAACAATTAATGAAAAGAGGTTTTGTGAAAACAAATTGAAACCTCAGGGGGTGTTCGTGTAATTTTTGAGACCTAAGGGGGTTTTGTGAAAACACAAGAAATCTTAGGTGGTGTTAGTGTAAATAACTCTTCAAATTTTTCATTGTCTTCATCATCTTGATATTATCGATATTATCGCGATATTTTGGCCAAATATTGCTGAAGTGTGAGAGAAATTATCGACATCGCGATATGTGTATGGATAGGTTCTAAAATATCCTTGACCCGGAAAAATGATAATATCCTCAATACTTCGCCGATATTATCGATATTTTAGATTATGATCGCGGGTAAAGTTGGGGTAGGTTGCAAGTGGGATTGATACAACTTCATGGATACTTCATCTATTATTTTATAGCTAATTTAGTTGGGAAAATATGTTGGTTCAAGTAATTGTCTCATTACCAGTTATTTACTTAATCGACAAATTCATGGCCTATGAGATGAGGAAAGTTATCTAAAAATGTTATTGGATACACGGACGGATTTAGAATTTCAAGATGGACTCGGCTAAATTTACTTTACAAAAAAAAACCTTGACGGCACGAGTGAATGTTATTGATAACAAAAAATGATGCACCTAGTTGGGGGGGACGTAAGGAGCCTTACCCCACAAAATGCATCTAGTACAGACGACAGAAACTAGTAAAAAAAATCAACAATAAATAAACATGTAATGCAATACAAAATAAAACTATTTAATGCACCCTTCGAGGCTTCAAAGAGTTAAAATAACTAATTATTGATTCATTATCGATATTATCAGCTAATTCTTTTTCAATGTGAAGCATCATATAATCACCAAGAAACTCATCCTCTATATTGTTCCGAAGTCGATTTTTGATAAGTCTCATAGATGAAAATGCGTGTTTTGTTGTTGCTCTAGAAATCAGAAGAGTTAACACCAAACGAATCAATCTATCAATCAAGTGGTAGGTGTTTGCTAATCCTGTTTCAAGTAAGCACTTAAGGAATTCATGAATAGAATCAGGATTCTTGAAGGCTGGAAAGCGATCCATCCATATCAAACCTATAAAATCTAAAATGTTGATTTAAAGTGTGCAACTTAGTTGTGGTAAAATCTTGAGGATAAAACTTTCGAGCAAGACTGCATATATCACCAATGTTATTTCGCTTAAAAGAATTACAAGGATCCGGTGTTGTGAAGGAAACATGCATCTAATGGCTTTTAAAATGAATTGTAGCCACAACACATACAACAACATCATTTATAATGGCGGAATCATTTTGTTTAATGTAGTTGAGCTAATCCTATTTCATTTACCCCAAGTATCTTTGGATCTAGTCTCTTTGTGATCTAGTTCTTTTCTTGGATGGCCAAGAATGATCACCTTGTTGGAAGAGACTCAAAAGTACAAGCCCCTAGTTTAGCACACCAAAATGGATAAGAGATGGAGAGTCCCAAGAGGACTTAGATGCTAGACTTCCTCTTGTTTTTTTAATTTTTAGCAATACATGGAGGGAGAAAATCTCACCTACAACATCAAACACCCCTAAAGTTTGGAGGCCAAAAACCCTCACTTTATATGAGTCAAAGTGTGGCTTAAATAGAAAAGCACACAAGCAAGGAGAGAGAAAATCCCTCTCCTATGGCCGGCCATGTGGTCATTGGGCTTCTATTGGGTCTCTTGAATTTGTGTTGTCATACAAAACTTATTCTTGGGCTCAATTGGTATTTGGGTATTTTCCCTTTTACCTTTAAATCAAATTTAAAGCCCAACCCAATTCCAAATGTCAAAATTAATTTCTTAATTAACTTTTAATTATGAATTATAACTTAACCATTAAGTTACACTTATAGTCTTACTATTTACTTGGTCAAACTATTTGACTCGGTCAAACATGTTGGCTTTGACTTGACCATTGACTTTGACCTTTGATCGTTGACTTTTGACTTCAAGCTTCTTTTCTCTTCATTTGTTCCTCTAATCACATTTCTCGGTGTGCGATATGTAGGTTCCTTTTAGCAAGGTAGTGGGTTAACTAAACTTCTCTGAGTTGACTTGTGAATTAAATCTCACCATTTAATTCTTTCTATTGATGAAGGTTAACAAAGTTTGAACCTTTCAAGACTTCCACAAACCATAGTTGACGCCTAGCAGCATGTCATGGTTATGCTAAATATGATGTAGTAAAGAACCTATTCAAATTGGAATGACCGTGCAATTGAATCATTCTCTTTTACAATACTCTTTATTCACATTATTAGATAATGGAATCTAATGTCAAATATCCTAATATGAATTAGAGGGACTCCAATATAAGCCCATACAACTGATATCCCCTAGACACATATATTGGATTTATTTACATTAGTTGCCATTTTTGTTATATAACGCATCAAAACCATTTGAACGTTTACAAAAACTCAGAACAACCGTTTCAATCAGAAAACTTTTCAATTTACCACCATTTCAGCCTTGATTGATTCCCTCCATTGAAATCATAGATTCTCCAACATTAGATTCTCCCCCAAACCCTCTAATGTCGTTCAAACTCTGGGTTCGCAGGTACATTCATTTCATCAGACCAGTCGTAAAGAGAAGAGGAGATCGATCGAAGCATTCAATTCCGGAGCATTCGACACCGACTAGCAAGCGTGAGTGGTCTGCCGTCAAATAGCAGGTAAAAAAAAGTCTCTCTCTTGCACGTACATGGAGCCCCATCAATTGTTAGTCCTAACCAGAGCAAAACTAGAGCATAACTGGTTATGTACATACACAAAATTCTGGTGTTGATTTTTGGTTTTTTAAAACCTGGTTATGTACCTACAGCCTACAAGTTATTTAGTTACTTTTTGAAGTGGAATTGAAAATGGGATTAAAGTACAATGTAAAAGGGATTAAAGAACAATGTAAAACAGGTTATTTAGTGTACCTACTCGGGGTTTTTACTGATCACACTCGTTCCTAAACGTGGGTTGGTACTATTGTGAATCTGGTTATGTAGTTTTGCTTCTTTTGTGAAATTGTTTTGTGATTTGTGCCATACTTATCACACTCTTAGTCTATTAGGTTTTGGCACACACAACGTGTTTGATGAATTTTCTCATACATCAGTTCCTTCAATCTGGGCTGTAGATGTTAGTCCTAGACTGAACCTGACTCTAGTTTCTTTGATGGAGGGAGGGGCATTAGCCTAAACACTTTTTCTGAATGAGCCAACAAAACCTTATTACAGGTATCCTAGCTAGCTTGTTAGCCAGCTGATAACACTTGGAGATGTTATTAATTCTGGAGGTGCTCCATAAATATCTATGCAAGTAGAGTAGGCCCTTCATAAAAGGGTTTAGGATGAGCATTAGGTAATGAGTATGATTACTTTCAAATTTTAGATTTATCATTCTATATCTCATCATGCAATTTTTCCTTCCTTTCCTGTTGTGATGGTTATGTACCTACACGAAATTCTGGTGTTGATTTGTGGTTTTGTAAAAACTGGTTACGTACCTACAGCCTACAAGTTATTTAGTTTACCTACACCTGACAATAGGGTCATCAAAGAAAATTGTTGCTTTTGTTATCTTGTGCTTGTACAACAGGTTTTGCTATACATGATTACGTTTTCTTTTTTCTATATATTTTTTTGAGATACTCCTCTATACTGATAACAGTTGTATTCATTTCCTTTGAGTTGGATAAGTAAATTATTCCAATAATTTTTAGTCTACCTATCCAACAAACAATGTTTTTTTTTTTTTTTTTTCCAGTAATAATGTTGGATATTGGGATTACAGAACATTGTGAACACAGGTTAATGACGACCCTTGTTATGTACTGTTTTTTGTTTGTAGGTGATATGGAATTGAGCAGGAAAGAGTTTGGAAAAATGCAATACCGATCTGGTTTTGGGCCATTTTTTTAATGTTTTTAATGGTTTGAGAAAGAATATTCAGGATGAACATCGTGAAATTATAAGGAAAACACCATTTGGGGGTCTTTTCAAAGTTTTTGATGAATGGCTAGTTACTGAAAACATGTGTAAGAAGACATATATAGATATAATCAGAATAATAAAGTATTTCAACTCTAAAACTAGAGACTTCACAATTGGTGGTAGGCATGAAAAGTTCACTGGTTTTGATATTGAGGAATTTTTTGGATTGCCCTATGCTGGTTGTGAGATAAATATTAATAAGCGGAGTTCGAAAGATGATGCAGATTTTGTGAAAAGGAACCTTATAGTATTTGAAAGGATTAGCAGGCAAAATATTGAGTCTACAATGTCTAAAGTAGTTACATGGAAGACACAACAAGACCATGAAGATTTCGTATGCCTTATATGTTTGCATTTTTGTATTACTTTGTTGTTCAGTTATAGTGGTAATACAATCTCTTGGAACATAGCTTCGTGCTATCAAGATATAAGAACAATACCAAAATACAATTGGGCAAAAGCGACTTCTGACTTTTTGGAAAGGTAGCTTGTGAAAGATTGCGAAAAGCCATCATCCGTTTCTGGTTGTGTTGCTGCGTTGCCTGTATGTTTTATAATTATGATAATTATATTATATTTTTATTTTCATTTCAATTACACAACAGTTCACTAATCATTGAATGAAAACTAGTTTTGGTTTTGCGAGAAAATTGGGTTGATTGAACCCTTGAAAGACAGAATGGATGTACCTCCCAAATATGTTGGAAATAAAATTGGGTTGATTGTGGGACATACAAGACCTACAATCATCAATGTGCAACATAGATGTTCTAGTATGACACCAGTGATTGCGAGTATTGGAAATAAAAAAAATCAGGTAATTTAATATTGGGTAGTAAAACATGTTACTGAATACACTCATGTGTCACTAATATTATGTTTTTTAATGCAGGTTCTTGAAGATGTGTCTGGTGGACCGGCTACTGGTTGCTTGAGATACAAATCACCTAGTGTTGAACCCCAAGTTGGAAATGAATCCAATGTACCTTTGGGAAAAAATTTGAGGATGTCACCTGTGATCAATGGTGTTGCTGCTAAAGAGGTTTTGTACATATGTATAGTGATCTTTTTATTTTTTATTTTTTTGGATGTACCTGAATTTCTTTTTCTTTTTGCAATGAACCCGTGTGACTAATATTATGTTTTTTGAGCGTATGTTGTTGAAGAGGTGTGTGGTGAACCGGCTACTGGTTGCTTGACATACAAATCACCTAGTGGTGTCCCCCAAGTTGGAAATGAGTCTAACGTACCTTCACAAAAAAATTTGAGGTCGACACATGTGATCAATGGTGTTGCTGCTAAAAAGGTTTTGTACCTGTGTGACTATTTTTTTTTGGTTGTTTTGGTGTACCTGAATTTCATTTGTTTTTGCAGTGGACTTGTTTCTGTTTTAACTATTACATTTTTCTGTTTACCGTGCATGATTTCATTTTGTTGTAGATCAATTATACCAAAATTTTCTATTTGGTTTAATATACTTGCTGTTTTTTGGTTTAACATGTATGATCTTCAACTGCATTTTGCCATTTCCGTCTAGTAAGTAGTTAAATTTTTATTTACTTACCCATTTTTCTTGACTGGTAGGACGTTGTTGAAGATGGTTGTCATCAGGTGCCCACTAGTTTGGATTGCAAAACGGGTGTTACTGAATTTCGAAACAAAAATGTGCTTACTCCAAGTACCATCCCAGAGTTTGACCTGTGCAAAATGTTCCAACTCACTAACACACAAGACATTATTTTACATGGAGATAGCATTGGATGTGGGCATGAAGAGTACCCCATAACCCCTAAGAATCCCAAGCCTAATATAGAAGGAAGGCAAGAGTGTTCGATTAATGAAGAAAATAGGTTAATGAAGGAAGAAATCAAGAAGTTGAAATTGAGACTTGAGGAAGCACATGTGCAAGCTGTGTTGTACAATGAATTATGTGTTAATGCCGAAGTTGGTGTGGCAGATGTGCGCAAGCAGTGTAATGATTTATCAAATGACCTACAACAGCTTCTCGACCGTATTGAACAAGAGAAAGGGTTTAAAAATAACGAGTCCTCCCCTGAGCTAAAATCATGGGTAATAAGGCTGAAACATAAACACAGGAGACCAAACGGTTGCCAGGGCATGTGTACGAAGGGATCAAGACATTAAGGGAGCCTAAAAAGGCAAAGACAGACGTAGAAAAACGTGCAGTTGTGAAAACCGGACTAAACGAGATTGTCCAGGAACCAACTCTGTACAAAGGAAAACAACAAGAATCGTGGAGTGCTGATGAATTCAAAGGAAAAAAGCAAATAGGTACTTTATATGGTGATCATAATGGAGTGAACACGATGCAGCAAACATCTACAACTATTGATCCTTCTTGCATGTCGGTGTGGATTTACCTATCAAACGAAGATCAGGACAAACTTCATCGTTTCCTCCTTTGCACTGATTCTGGGTGAGTATGTTCACTATATATATTTTTTCCCCATATATGCATAATACAATTGAATGTTGTATGTGTATGTAAAGTAATGTAATGTAATTTTATTTTGCAAATTAGGGTACCACTTTGGCAAGGATCGTGCTCGGCTATCTATAAGGACGACCTGATGGATTTGCTAACAAAGGCTGCTATAACGTGTAATGTATGTTGTCAGATTTGAATTTTAAATTATTAAACTTTAGTTCATAAATACTTCTGATTGCAGGTCATTGATTCATTCGGGGAGACTTTGCAAACTGAGATAATCAATGATGCATTATTGAAACATAAATCACTCGTGATGACAACGTATTGCTGGGTATGATCATCCATCTGGCTCTCATTAAATTTTATCAAATCATATTAGCAAGAAGTTTGTAAGGGGAAAAAATTGATGGCATCTTTTACACGTTAGGGATCATGTACCTGCAGGTCGTTGGGTAATGTTTTTTGTAATGTGGTTTTTATTATAATGTTTCATGTTGCAGACAATTTGTTTTTATGCATTCTTTATAATGTGTCATATTACCAGCGATTAACATGTATATATAGTCATTTATAAACATATGTTAGGTAAATAAAGCATAACTAAATGATACTGTGCTTGTTAATGTGTTTAACAATTTGGTCAAATTGTTGAATCCATTAGGAATTCCTGCAAAAGGGTGATGATAACAATATCAGAGTATTCCTGCATGACCCTTTGTTAGAAGTTTTAGCAGGAGCGGATTATGTCTTTTTCCCAATGAGGCATGAAAACCAATTTCATTTCACCTTGTTAGTATTACACAAGGCAGATGAACAATGGTTTCACTACGACCCCAAACGTCCTTTGTCAAATTCATAAAATGACCCATGCTTTTTTAATGCGCAGAAGCTGGTTAGTCACATTTACAGAGCATGTAGATATAATGGTTGCCATTATGATATTATGGCATTTTGATTTTTTTAGGTTAATTGATGGATGGTCGTTTTTGCAGCGAGATGCAGTTACATCTTTCCTACAGTTTAATAGTTGCATTGCACCAATGGTATTAAGCAATGGTCATTGGATGAGACAGCCTGAAAAGGTTGGAGAAAAGGCAATCAAATCATCATTAACCAATGGTGAGAAACAAACGTTTGAATGGCTGAAAGCTACTGATCTTAACTATCCTTTATCGCGATCGACTAATTGCCCACAACAAATGGATGACTCGTAAGTAATGTGGTTAATTTCCTTTGAACTGCAGATTTCCATTGGGCACACTGTTTTTTTGAAGTAGGTACAGAACAGGTGTGATCAAAACTGGATGAGGAAAAAAAAAACTGATTCTTTTTGTATGCACCTGATCAAACTTTTTTCTTTTTTTTTTCCCAGCGCCGACTGTGGGGTCACTGTGATGTACTATATCTCAACTATCTCGAAGTGTCAGACCATGGCACCTTGTTTTACAGAGAACACAATGAAGGAATATCGTGCGAAAGTCATCAACAAATTTCTTCATGATGGAAAAAGTTGGAAAGATGAATGATATTTTGCAGATGGACAAGATTATTAATTATGATGTCATGACATTAAAACTCCCTAGGGGTTGTGACCTGCATGTGTGTTGGCATTTGTTACATTTTTGGAATGCGATATTATGTTGGACAAAAGTGTTTTTACGTTTTGTTTTGGTTTATGATTCAGAAGCTTTCTGACCAAGCATTGTAAGAATTAGAGGTTTTTTTTTGGATGTACGGTGTATCTACTAGCATGTCATTTTTCCAGATGCAAATCATGTTGAGGCACTAATGTTTCTTCAGACTAATTATTCCATCCAATTCTACTTTTTGCACCGGCTTGGAATTTTCTGATATTGTAGCTGTTGCAGAGGTCTTATCAAAGGGGTAGTAAAAAAAAAAAAAACGGTTTTTAACGATTTGGAATCCATTTTTGATGGTGTACCTGGTGCATAGCGTTTGTTTTGTCTGTAAACTTTTGCCAACCATAGGCGATAAAGGAGGAAGTTATCCTTCTTTTTGGAGTAGACGTTATAAGCAAAGCAGGGTACCTACCATACATTACCCTTCAGATAACCGATTAGTAAGTTAACGTGGCAAGACGTCAAATTTTTTATCAATGTCAATCAAACTTATTCGGACACAATTATATTTAATCACACGATTCTAATTAATAATCAAGCAACATAACATAATTTAACTGTAACACTATTGTTGTTTTTTAATGAATGAAAAACATATTCTTTCATAAATATATTTTCTCACTGTCATTTGTCTACATCGTGGTTTATCATAGAAGGTATTGGAATGATTATTTGATTGATATGGAGGTTTCTTTCCACTTAGATTGAAGGTTATTTCCATCATATATAATTAATTGTCTTTTTGCCACCGTCCGTTTCACCACAACCAAGTACACTATGAAGCATGTGAGAGACTAAAAATGGGCAAGGTACCTGCCATTCACTTTTTTTCTAAGTGTGGTGCACATGCTTTCTCACAATGGGCACGATGGCGTGAACTAGTTTGCCTACCAACAATTTAACCATCCAACTAACATCACTATACAAAAGTATAAAACTAAATATTTGATTCTAAACAAAACAGGATCATGTACAACAGAACCTGTTATCAAGATATCAAAAGCAACATATATCATATGACCAAACTGTTTTGTTGATCCACACCAAATTTGGAACACAATTTACCTATCCAATTAACACACATGGAGTCAACTGTTATTAGTATTCAAGATTTTCTCAAAATTATATAAGTAAAAAAAAAAACACAGAACACTACTACAAAAAGGGCAAAAGACGACCAGTAAACAACGACGGTAGATCAAAAAACCGTCGTTGTTTTTTAAAAGACGACGGTAATAGAAACCCGTCGTAGAAACATACTTTAAACACCTAAAAAACGGCACACGTATAGATATTTTGAAACCACGACGCACCAAATTAAAAAAGCGTCGTCTTATTACAAAGGTATTTTCAGAGTTAAAATCTGAACCTAAAAACAACGACTGCATCTATGAAATCACCGCCGTAGAAAGTAAAGACGACGATATAAAAATAAGACGCCGTGTTAATTAATTAATAAACACGACCCAATTTTCTTAGTCAGCGACGCATAAATTCAAAGGAATCTACGACGGTTAATTACAAAAAAAATCGCCGCTTTAAATTAAGTTACCACGACTGTAAATATAAATTTATCGACTTTTTAATTATAATATACTACGACGGTATCCATAACTCTACTGTCGCATAATTGTACTAACCACGACGGTTTGTTAAATTAACGACGTACAAATTTTATGCAATTATTCGTCTATCATTACCAGAATGAACTCTGTTCCTCATCATAATCGAACCAGAATGAACAAAGGCAATGTTTTAGAAGTGGATGATGTGCCAATTACTCTCACAAGGAGTTTGAGGGCAAGAAGCTTGTCTCAGCCGCCAAGGAAGGTCTCAAGCTTGATGAGAGTGAAGACGAGGCAAAGAAGAAGGAAGAGTTGAAGGAGAAGTTTGAGGGACTCTGCAAGGTTGTGAAGGATGTTTTGGGTGACAGAGTGGAGAAGGTTGTGGTGTCTGACCGTCTGACCGTGCTGGACTGCCAACATGGAAAGAATCATGAAGGCTCAGGCCTTGAGGGATAACAGAGCGGCTGGGTACATGTCGAGCAAGAAGACCATGGAGATCAACCCAGAGAACCCCATCATGGAGGAGCTGAGAAAGAGGGCTGATGCAGACCTTGTTCTCCTTCTGTGCAGAAAGACAATATTTAGATGATGTGTGCGTGTTTGTGTCTTTCAGATACACAAACGCGCCCACACATCAACATCCAAACTGAAAAATGAAAGCGAGATGAGACAGAGAGGTGATGTGCCTCCAGAGAATTGAGAAAAAGTTGAAACCCTAATTGAAAAATGAAGACGACAGAAAGACAGAAAACCCATTATTTATAAACAAATCTTATATACCACGTCGGTGTTTTAAAATATAGACGTTTATATATAACATACACGTCCTTTAAATTTAAAATAAGGTCGTATAAATTATTTAACAACGACGCTATATAAAAACGACGTTGTAATTTTTTGGAAAATTAATTTATTGTGTAATTAAAAAAATTACACGTCGGTATGAGTAATTAAAACGACGTGGTATTAATTTTTAACGTCGTTATTATTGAATATAAGGTCGTTTGGTAAATTGGAAAATGACGATTCATCTTTTTTTAAGAAACATGCGTCGTGTAATTCGATTTCAAAACGTCGTTTCATTAAAACATACCGTCGTTGAAAGTAATATTATAGGGCAGTGTTAACAATAGCGCCGTATAATGTATCATACTAGGGCGCATACTATTAATAGCGTCGTTGTTATGAAAAGGTTTTTTTTTTATTATTTTAAACTTTTCGCCTTCCTGACCCATACTTGCATTGGTTCCAAACCCGAGAAAAACTTTCAAGCTTTTCTCATTTTTCATTCTCCAAGAACTGTTTCAAACTTTCAAGCTTATCTCCTCTTCGTCTTCATCTCTGAACTGAAACACCAAACTCCAGAAGAAAGCTTTCATCGCAAGCAAAGGGTAAGCATTTCTGGAAGGATTTTTGTTCCTGTTTTGCATGCGCATATCATTTTCTTTTTTTTAAATCTTTTTACATTTTTTCTTTCCAGGTTTGATAAAATTTGCAGACAAAGACGAAAAGTTTCCAAGTTTGAACACTACTCTGGTTCTTTTACTTCAACTAAATAAGACGACGGTGGCTTATTATTTACGTGGTTAGATTTATAGACCACGACGGTTCGTCAGTCACCCTAGCGTCGTGTGAAAGTGTTCGTCGTTGTTTTTTTAAAATGATATCCTTTTTTTGTTTTTGATTTTTAAGGATATCATTTTAAGTTTCCAAGCTTTCATCGCATGTTTGATTTCTCTGAACAATGGTTTTTGTTTCGAAAATCTTTTTAATTATTTTTCTGCTGAAAATATTTTACGTTGTTCCTAATTTGTTTTTGTGGTATAGACGACGGTATATTAATATTTACGTCGTTTTATTTTCAATACCACGGCGAATGTTTATTATTAACGTCGTTGTAATATTTAATACTCTGTTTTTATTATATCATAAGACGTCGGTTGTTTATTATTGACGTCGTTGTAATATTTTATCACGTCGGTGATTAATTACCGTCGTGTAAAATTATTATTACGTCGTTTGTTTTGTTCTTACGTCGTTTGAAATATTATAATACGTCGTAGTTTATAAATAATCGTCGTGGTTTTTCTTAATTTCACTGATATATTTTCACTTGCAGGTTTAATTTGTCTGTAACCATGGTTTCTCAATCCCAAAGTAAGGAGTCTGGTTTGAAAAAAAATGAATCCTCGAAGAAGGAGCTTAGAGTTGTAAATCCTCAAACCAAGGCCTCGAAGAAGATGAAGCTTGTTTCATCTTCTGAGACAGAACCAGCCAGCACGGCAACTATTTCTGAGGAGGCAAAGTCAGGTCGGGGTATGAGCACAATGCCCCGTGTTGTGCAGAGAAAAATTCAGAAAATCAAGCCTGTTGTTGAGTACAATGAAGAAGGGAAACCTTATGGCCGTGCACATAATGAGATGCAGTCCTACATTGGTGTGTTGGCACGCTCCAGAGTCCCACTTGTGGACAAGAAATGGGTTCAAATATCCAAGGATATAAAAGAGCAGATTTGGGAAGCCGTTGACATGGCTTTTGTGGTTGGTAAAGGGGGCAAGCAAATGGTGCTATCTTCTGCCGCCAAGAAATGGAAAGATTTCAAGTCCACACTAACGAGGTTTCATATCCTTCCATTCATCAAGGAGCAGGATAGATTAAGGCAGCCCCCTGAAACATACAAATTCATAGAGAAAGCTCAATGGGATGCCTTTGTAGCTTCAAGGTTATCTAAAGAATTTGAGGCTGTGCATGAAGAACAATCACAGAGGAGGGAGAAACTCGAGTACAATCATCGATTGTCTCGAAAAGGATATGTTGGTTTTAAGGAGGACTTGAAGGAAATCATGCCTGGGGTAGATATTGATCGATCTACCTTATGGAAAAAAGCAAGAGAAGACAAACATGGTAACATCCCGGATCCAAAGACTGCAGAGAAAGCAAAATTAATTGTAAGCCTACTCACTCTGTTTTAAAAATTTTATTACGTCTGCTGTTATATTTTTCCGTCGTGTGAAAAGTTTTACTACGTCGAAATATTTTAAAAGGCGACGTTAAAGGTCTGAATCTGGAATCCATGCTCTGTTTTTTGTAATTATAACATAAGACGTCGGTGTATTATTATTGACGTCGTGTTAATATATTAATAACGTCGGTATTTAGTTAGCGTCGTCTTAAATATTATATTACGTCGATTGTTATGTGATTGAGTCGTGTGAAATATTATATTACGTCTATTTTTTATAAATAACCGTCGTTTGTTTCCTTATTCTGACTTTTTATTATGTCTTTTTGTTAGGATGATTTGCAAAAGCAAGTCTCTGAAGGCACAATTTCTCTGTCAGGATCCAATGATGTTTTGACAATGGCTTTGGGTCCCGAGCATCCAGGAAGAGTTAGAGGTGTAGGGGCTGGGGTTTCCCCTAAGCAATACTTCAACTTACCTAGACAACAGAAGGTTAGGTTTGCTGATCAATTGAAGGAAAGTGTAAGACTTGTCCTTCAAGAAGAGACTTTGAAAATGGAGGCTAGATCAAGGGAAGAGAGTTTAAAGATGGAGGCTAGGACGAAGCAATTGGTAGAAGCTGAGAGGGAAAATTTGCTGAGTCAGCTTTCAAAAATCATCCCCAATTTTGATCCAAGCCTGCTGAAACTGAATACATTGTCCCAAATCCAAGGGCAAAGTCCCAAAAATCCAATGTCTGACAAAGCAAGCTGTTCTGGGGCACTTGATGTTAGAGCCCTACAATATGAGGAGGATACTGCCAAGAATGGGGAACAGCAGGAGGAAATGGTAACGTCTTTGAACTTTGAATTTTCTGTTTCTCTGTTTATATTTACCGTCGTCTGTTAATGTTTACCACGACGGTTTATTTATTTGTTTTAATTTTTCTACAATGTCATTTATATATTTCTTTATTTCTTATAACAGAAATCAGGGGAAGTTGAAAAGAGAGTAGAAGGAAAGATACTTGAGATAGTTGAACAGGTAAATTCTCATAACTTTGCTTTTTTCAATTTTTTTTTTCAATAAAGGAATTACCACGACGTTTAATGAATGTTACACGTCTGGAATTATTTAATTGAATGTTTAAATTGTTGTACAAGCTTAGATACCGTCGTAGTATATGAAATACCACGACGTTTATTATTTACCGTCGTGTGATTAAATATACACGTCTGTAATTATTAAATACCGTCGTTTGTTATTATTACCACGACGGTTTAATTTAATTGTTTTACTTTTTTTTTTTTTGCCCTTTTTGTACTATGTCTTATATATATTGAGTTTATTTCTTATAACAGAAATCTGGGGATCGTGAAAAGATTGAAGAAAAGAAAGATGAAAAGGTAAATTCTCTTAACTTTGCCTTTTTCATTTCTTTTTCAAGTTTCAGACGTCTATATTTTCTTTCAACCGTCGTTTGTTTTAATTGAATGTTTAAATTATTGTACAATCTTTCTTGTATATATATCTCTTTATTTATTAAAACAGCAATCCAGTGTTGGAGAAAAGAAAATTGAAAAGGTAAATTCATTAATTATGAATTTTGCATTTGAATTAGACGTCGGTTTTATTTAAATGACGTAATAAAGTATTCATTACGACGGTATTTTGTTACCGTCGTGTAACTCATTTTAAGACGACGTTTTGTTATTTAAACCGTCGTTGTTATTTATTTACCACGTCACTTATGTTGCTTTATTTGTTCAAACAGAGTACTGAAGTACCAGATTATACAAAGCTGGAGTTGCCATCTTCTTTACAATCCCTTTGTAGTTATGTTGAATCGACACTAAAGCCTCAGGAGAAGGCTATGAGCTTTATGATTGAGAAGGAGGTGTTTGGCATAGATCGTAACACCTTCGTCTTGCATGAAGATATTACCCAATTTTCTGGCATGGAAGAAATTGGGGCTACTGTCGTTGCAATATATATGAGGTTTGTCCTTATCAAATATTCATTTGACACTCTCCTTTTGTTTAAAAAAAAAAAACACTCATGGTTTCAATTCATATATTTAGGTGCCTGTTTGATCATCTGAAAGCTGCAAATATGGTGAATATGGTTGGCTTTATAGACCCTGCTCTAGTTAGTGCTGACGCTGGTTCATTAACTGAAAGATCACGTCTCGTAGCCAATCGTCTTCAAAAAACAGATGGTGAATAGATTTTCCTGATGCCTTACAATCCAGGGTTAGTCTCCAAAACAAAAAACAGGATTTTGTTTGTATGATGCTCTGCATATAACACTATTTAACCTTTATATTTATTTTGTGCAGCCGTCATTGGGTCTTAATCATTGTAAGAGCAAAGAAGGAAACCGTATATTTTCTGGATCCACTGCCTGGAAATCGGTTTGTGGATGAGGATGGGAAAAACATTGTGAACTCTGCTCTAAAAATGTATAATACACACATAGGCAGAGTAGGCCGTAAAACACCTCTCTGGAAAACTCTGCCCGGCACTCCAAAGCAACCAAGCAGTGTAGAATGCGGGTATTATGTCATGCGCTTTATGAGAGACATCATAAAGGATACTTCCCTGGAATTTGAGAAGATGGTAAGAAGACAATTTTCAGATTTATTTTTATGTGGGTTTTTATATTATCAACGACGGTAAATTAAAAATACCGTCGTTGAATATATATACTATGTCGGTGAATGAATAATAGCGTCGTCTGTGAGATTAATCTTTGTTTATGGACTGCAATTTGCCAAAGGAAAGGATCAAGCGCCATACCCCCAAGCTGCCATTGAAGAAGTTAGGAAAGAATGGGCAGAGTTTGTGTGTGTTCATATGGAGTAGAGGAATTTTAGCATACTTAAACATTTTTATAAAATGTACAAATTTTGTTAGAATTAGACAAGTTTTTGTACAAAATTGGTTAGAATTCCCAAGTTTTTGTTGAAATCAACGTCCCTGTAAATTTGTTGAGGTTTTCATGTTGTGAAAAACCGTAGTTTGTTCAAAAAGACATTGTATACACATAACAACGTCACAGTTTTTAAAAAAGCGACGTAAGAGGTTTTTCAAACGACGCTCTTGGTTCTATAGACGACGTTGTTTTTTTGATATTAGACGGTGAGAAGTTAAGAGTTGTGGTCGTGGAAAATATTTTGTACGTCGTTTTATGTGCAAAAATGGTCATGGTTTAGAATTTAAACGACGTTTTGTTTTAAAATTAAGTCGTTTATAATAATTTAAAACGTCGTTAATTTATTAACGCCGACGTGGTTTGTGGGTTTTATTCATAATATTTTATTCCATTTCATTCAAATATTCATAATAAATTGAAAATAAATCCAAAAAATGCAACGTCAACTCCTATGAAGTCATTGAGATATTTTCTTCCCCCTTAAGCTTTAAAAAATTAAGTTTGAGTTATACAAATTTAAAATTACCACCAAAAAGAAAAATGTTTTCACGAGTCACAACATCACTTATACTTTAATGGTTTAGGGTTTAGGGTTTAGGGTCTAGGGTTTAGGGTTTAGGGGGATGAAGGTTTATTTTTGGGGTTTAGGGTTTATGGTTAATATATATTAGGCCCTAAAACCATAAATCCTTTTCTATAATTATTTAAAAATATATATATAATTTATGGTTTATATTTTATGGTTTAGGGTTTAGGGTTTAGGGTTTAGGGTTTAGGGTATAGATGTCATATTTAACGACGGTTTTATTGTTTTCCGTCGATGATTTACGAAGAGCGCATTTCTAAACCTTGGTTTCTTTAAAATGACGTTGTACACACATAACAACGTCATAGTTTTTACCAAGCGACGTAAAAGGGTTTACAAACCGTCGTATTATAAATTTATAACGACGGTAAATAATTCATAACTGACGTAGTTATCACAACTGCCGAACGACTGTATTTTAATAAACCGACGTGGTTACTTTGGGGTTCTGAAAACGACGTCGTTCTCTTTTTAATACTCGCCAAGTGACTTTTGGATTTCCGATGTAGTTATGACGGCGCTTGTTTATCTAAACGGACGTTGATTATTAAAATATGACGTCGCTATGTATATTAGAACCGACGTTGTACTTATATAATTTGTTTAAATATGATTTTTTCACGCGTTTTTTAACTCTCAGTTTTCAATTAGGGTTGCAGAATGATTCCTCACAAGAAATTTTCTTTCTGAAAGCAAATGGGTTTGCAGAATGATTCCTCACAAGACCAAGCATGGGTTTGCTACATCCTCCTGTGTAGCAAGGGTGGAACCAGCTTTAGAACCTGCATGGGTTTGCAGACGCACAACCCACAACAGGATCTAAGGCTGGTTCCCCCTTGCTACACAGGAGGATTGAAGTTGATCACTGTGGAAAAGGGGACTACAATGTAACCAGGAATCGAGGAGTGAGCTTTTCACACTTTGTTGATTTTGATTTTCTGAAATTATTAGATATTCATCTGTGGCTGTGCAGGAGCTTGAGAACAAGAGGAAGGAGAGGGCCCAGCTTGCATATGAGAGGAAGAAACAGTTGAACAAGCTGAGGGTGAAGGCAGAAAAGAAACCACGATGTATTTGCCAAATTTGTGTACATATATTGTGTAAATATTGATCAATATTTAACACGAAGAGATTTGCCTTTTAAGATGAAAATGTTGTTGAGGATTGAGAATTAAATTTTGTTTTGTGCTAAGAAAGATATTACCAAAATAAAAGAAAAATTAATTAATTTTAAAAAGCTATAAAAATAAGACGGCGGTTTACAGAGAAGGCAGACGTATAAATTGAAAAAATACGACGGTAATTTGAACTTAGGACGTGGTAAATAAACACGACAGTAGTGTTGTAGGTACCGTCGTAGTATGCTCCAAAATAATAAGTCGATAAATTAATCTCTCGCGTCATGGTATATTATTTAACACGTCGTTTTTTGTAATATACCGACGTGTATTAATTACATATACACGTTTAGGTTGTGGAAAATGGTTTGTACGTCGTTTTTTGTGTAAAAATGGCCATGGTTTTAACTTTAAACGACGTTTGTTTAAACATTACGTCGTTTATTATAATTTAAAACGTCGTTAATTTATTAACGCCGACGTGGTTTGTGGGTTTTATTAATAATATTTTATTCTATTTAATTCAAAATAATTATAATAAATTGAAAATAAATCCAAAAAATGCAACGTCAACTCCTATGAAGTCATTGAGATATTTTCTTCCCCCTTAAGCTTTAAAAAATTAAGTTTGAGTTATACAAATTTAAAATTAAAACCAAAAAGAGAAATGTTTTCATGAGTCACAACATCACTTATACTTTCATGGTTTAGGGTTTATATAAATTTAGAAAAGGGATTAGGGTTTAGGGTTTTATGGACGAGATATTTTAGGACATAAAACCCTAATCCCTTTGGAGAAATTATTTTTTTAAAAAAAAATATATATATATAATTGTTGTTTTATTTATTAGGGTTTAGGGTTTAGGTTATATTTGTCTATTAGGGTTTAACGACGGTATTTTGGTTTTGCGTCGTAAGGATATTTACAACGACGTCATTTTTAAAATAAGCGTCATGTTTAGGTTGAACTTTTAACGACGATTGTGTTTTTGTTTCCGTCGATGTTTTTAAAAAAGCGCGCTTTCTAAAAATTTCACCTCGACCTAAAATTTTCAGATTTCGCTCTAACTCTTATACAAGTTGCCAAAATTTCTGTGTCCTAAAACATTTCGCTCCGCTCTCTCACTTCAACTCTAATTCAAAGTTGGTCTCTCCGTCGAATCCAAGTTGGCCAAGTTTACAACTCCGTCGAATCCAAGTTGGTCATAAGCTGTGAGCTCTGCCTACCTGTAAGTGCAAACCCTAATCTCATGCTTGTAAATTCATTGAATGATATTCAGTTCTGTGGTAAAGGGTTTTGTGATGTTTTAATGTTGTCGACGGTATGGGTTAATGGATTTAATGTTTATTGTTTTCATGAATCGGGTTTAGGGTTTAATGTTGTCGGATCTTTTAATACTCTCTGTTATTATGAATCGGGAATGGATTTAATGTTTTCATGCTTAGTATATGTTGGTTTCGTGCTTAGTATTAATGTATATGTTGTGTTCTGAATATATTCTGGGTTCTTGAAAATAAACTGGGATTTCGAAATCTTTTTTATGCATACGACGACGCTTGTTTTAACAAACCGTCGTCTATAAAAATATACCACGACGCTTGTTTTAACTACCGTCGTGGTTTAAGTTCGCGGGCGTCTGTTTCTTGCTAGCATTAGACGACGTTTTTTTAAAACCCGTCGTCTATATATGTGTAAAACGTCTGTTGTTGTTAAAAAACCGTCGTCTGTTTACTATATTATTTGCTATTAAAACCTTATATAATCTGCTATAGTGATAGTCATTGCTTGTCTTTTCACCTTATATATGTTGTGTTTTGAATATATTTTGGGTTCTTGAAAATAAACTGGGATTTCGATATCTTTTTATGCATACGACGACGGTTTTTTTTAACAAACCGTCGTTTGTAAATATATACCACGACGCAGTTTTTAACTACCGTCGTGGTTCAAGTTCCCTGGCGTCGTTTCTTGCTAGCATTAGACGACGTTTCTTTTCAAAACCGTCGTCTATATATGTGTAATACATCTGTTGTTGTTTAAAAACCGTCGTCTGTTTACTCTATTATTTGCTATTAAAACCTTATATAATCTGCTATAAGTGATAGTCATTGCTTGTCTTTTCACCTTATTATAGATAATAGGATATAGTGTCGGAGATGGATAAGTCATGGATGCACTCGGATAGAAGATCGAAGGCATATGAGTTAGGGGTGGAAGCATTTTTGCAATTTTCTGTAGAAAATCTTCTAACTACAACGCATATCCGTTGTCCATGTGTTAAATGTGCGAATTTGAAATTGTTTGGGGTTGGAATTATAAGGGATCACTTATACTTTAATGGAGTTGACCAAAGCTATAAGAATTGGACATTTCATGGAGAACCTTGGGAACCAATTGCAACTAGTAATGCTAGTAGAAATGTTGAAGAAGATGATGACCATAGTAGGTACAGTTTTGTGTCTGAAGAAATAGAGATGGATGATAATGATTTTGGTGATTTTGGATCCGATCCTTATGAGTTTGCTAATGTGATTGGGGATGGAGATCAACCATTGTACCCTGGTTGTAGAAAGTACACCAAGTTATCGGCATTAGTGAAGTTGTATAATTTGAAGGCAAAACATGGGATGAGTGATGTATGTTTTACAGAATTATTGATACTTCAGGGCGAGTTGCTTCCAGAAGGAAATACAATACCGGCCTCTTTGTATGAGGCAAAAAAGACTTTGTGTGCATTGGGGCTGAGTTATGAGAAAATCCACGCATGCCCCAATGATTGCATCTTGTATAGGAAGGAGTATGAAGATTCAACTAATTGTCCTACTTGTGGTATCTCAAGGTGGAAGGAAACCAAAGATGGATTCTTGAAAGAGGGTGTGGCAGCGAAGGTGTTGTGGTATTTTCCTCCAATTCCAAGGTTTAAAAGGATGTTTCAATCACATGAGACAGCTAAGAATTTGACTTGGCATGCTGCTAGAAAATCAATTGACGGTCAGATGTCTCATCCGGCGGATTCCCCGTCTTGGAAACTTGTTGATGATAAATGGCCCGAGTTTGGTAATGAGCCGAGAAACTTGAGATTGGCTCTTTCATCTGATGGATTCAATCCCCACAGTTCTCTAAGTAGCAGATATAGTTGCTGGCCAGTTATCTTAGTTACATATAATCTCCCACCATGGCTGTGCATGAAACGAAAGTTCATGATGTTGACTTTATTGATTTCCGGTCCTAAACAACCCGGAAATGATATAGACGTCTACTTGGAGCCTTTGATTGATGATTTAAAATCTTTGTGGGATGGGATTAGAGGAGTGTATGATGCACACATAGGAGAATATTTTACACTCAGAGCTGCATTACTGTGGACCATTAATGATTTTCCCGCCTATGGAAACTTATCTGGTTGTGTTGTTAAAGGATATAAAGCTTGTCCAATATGCGGCGATGATACACCTAGTCATAGGTTGAAAAATGGCCACAAAATTTGTTACATTGGGCATAGAAAATGGTTACCAATTAATCATCCATATAGAAGGCAACGTGCAGCTTTTAATGGGAAACCTGAATATGGCACGCCTTTGGAGCCATTAAGGGGAGAAGAAGTGCTGCATATGGTTGAAGATATTAATTACATATGGGGATCGAAAAAAGGGGGAGGTGGAGGTGAAAATGATGGTGACAGAATTTGTTGGAAGAAGAAGTCAAAATTCTTTGATCTTGAGTATTGGAAATACCTTCCAGTGAGGCATGTCCTCGATGTTATGCACATTGAGAAGAATGTTTGTGATAGTATCATTGGTACATTGCTGGAGATCCCTGGAAAAAATAAAGATGGGATTGCTGCTCGGTTAGATTTATTGAACATGGGGGTCAAAACTGATTTGCAACCCGAGTATGGAGAAAGAAGTACTCGTTTGCCTCCAGGGCCTTGGAATTTTTTAAGAGCAGAGAAGAGAGCGGTTTGCAATTCTTTCTATGGTATGAAGGTCCCTGAAGGTTATTCTTCAAATATAAAAAATCTTGTATCTTTACAAGATTCAAGACTTCTTGGCCTTAAATCACATGATTGTCATACCTTAATGCAGCAATTGCTCCCTGTGGCAATTCGTTCTGTTTTGGAGAAGCTTGCAAGGTATGCAATAACTCGTTTGTGCTTCTTCTTCAATGCTATATGTGCAAAGATGGTTGATGTTTCCAAGCTAGATAAGTTGGAAGAAGATGTAGTAGTTACTTTGTGTTTGCTTGAAAAATACTTTCCACCTTCATTCTTCGATATCATGGTTCATCTAGTAGTACATCTTGTTAGAGAAGTTCGTCTATGTGGGCCAGTTTATTTTAGATGGATGTATCCGTTCGAAAGATATATGAAAGCTCTAAAGGGGTATGTTCAGAACCGTACTCATCCCGAAGGTTGCATTGCGGAGCGTTATATAGCTGAAGAAGCTGTAGAATATTGCACTGAACATTTATCTGATATTAGTACAATTGGAGTGCCATCAAGTCAGAAGATAGGAGTTTCAAAGCCATTATCAGGTTACACAGTGAGCTTAGTTGATCGGGACCTGTTGAACCAAGCACATCTATATGTCTTGGAGAATACGGAGGAAGTTCTACCTTATATCGAGTATGAGTTTTATTCCTTAAGTTTCCATTTTAAATTATTCCTTATGTTTATCTTATATGTTTGGGACCGTAATGCTTGAATTTTTCGTGTCATGTAGGGAACATATGATCCACATCAAGGCCGCTTATCCAAAATTTAGAAAGAGAACAAAGTGGCTGCAAGATAAGCACAATAGCACTTTCATTCAATGGCTACACTTCAAGGTATATGTTATTCAATAACATATTGGACTTTTAATTTTCTTCTTTCTATGTTAGATTGAATTAAGATATGATTAATTTGCAGGTTCAAAGTGAACTTGATGAGGGAGGCAATCATGGGGTATCAGAAAATTTAAGGTGGCTAGCAGCTGGTCCAAACATGGCAGTGCCATTATATAGGAGCTATCTTATTAAAGGTGTTAAATTTAACATCAAGGCACAAGATGATGTGCGGACAGTTCAAAATAGTGGAGTTTATTTACTTGCACATACCATGCAAGTTGCTAGTGCCAAGGATAAAAACCCAATTCTCTCAAATATGGGTTTTTATGGTGTCATTCAAGAAATTTGGGACCTTGACTACCAAAAGTTTACAATCCCAGTCTTTAGGTGCGATTGGATAGATAGTACTTCCGGCCTTGTAGTCGACGAACTTGGATTTACCCTTGTAGATTTGAGTAAAATTGGACATAGGAATGACCAATTTGTTTTGGCTTCTCAAGTCAAACAAGTATTTTTTGTTGACGACCCGATGCATCATGGTTGGTCGGTAGTGTTATCAGCGCCTAATAGAGAATATAATGATGATGTTATTGGTGATGATGTCTTAGGTGATGTGAGAATTGAGTGTGAGCCATTTACTAGAGGGATGCCAAATGTTGACACATTTGATGAACTAGTGGGTGAGTTTGGGAGTCAAAATATTCGAGATGGGTGTGAAGATATATGGATTGAATGATGCTCTTGTAATTTATGAAATTATTTATGCCCTAAACAGCACTACTGTATGACATTAATTTTGCAATAAATTGTAATGTGTTTTCTTCACTTTCATTATGCAGGTTTTGGACACAAAACAATCAGTACATAAAATACTGGTTCAGTATTATAAAACGACGGTCCTTATAAAACTGTGAAAAACAGACGTCTGTTGCCATAAAATTGTCAATCAAAAATGACGTTTTGGAGCATTCAACGACGGCATTGAATTAACCGACGTCTAAAAGCGAACTAAAAGTGAAAAAAGACGACGTTATTGTGAAACAGTTATTAACGATATCACGTCGGAGAAGGATAAAGAGCCGACATGTAATTACAAATAACATGACTTCAGTACAATAATACCGACGTCTTGGATGGATTAGACGACTATTATTTTACTAAAGACGACGTATAAATAGAGAAACACGGCTGTCTTTTACATGATCACGACGTTGTATATCACATACTACGTCGTTTATAGAAATAAATATGTCGTAAGTCATGAGCCTAACATATTTTCCACGTCGGTTATGTAAATATATAAGACGTAGTAAATATTAATAACGTCGTATTTTATTTATTTAAAGACGTAGTATATACATACACACGACTGCGTTTGTATAAAATAGGTCGTCTATTCTTCTAAATGAAAATTTTTTGGTTCATTTTTCAGTATACAGACGTCGGTTGTTTTTGTAAATGACGTTGTTTATTATAACAACGACGGTGATTTACCTTAACCGCTATTTCCACGTCAATATTAATGGAAAAAGTGAAGTAACAATACTATTTCACGACGGTTATATAAATATATTCGACGTCGTATGATTTAATAACGTCATATTTTATTTATTTAAAGACGTAGTGTTTTCTTTTACACGACGAATGTTGTATAAAATAAGTCGTCTATTCTTCTCCATGACAATTTTTTGGTTCATTTTTCAGTGTACAGACGTCGGTTTTTTTTTGTAAATGACGTTATTTGTTATAACAACGACGGTGATTTACCCTAACCGCTATTTCCACGTCAATATTAATGTAAAAAACGAAGTGGCATTACTATTGCACGACGGTTATATAAATACATTGGACGTCGTATGATTTAATAACGTCATATTTTATTTATTTAAAGACGTATTGTATTCTTTTACACGACGGAGGTTGTATAAAATAGGTCGTCTATTCTTCTCCAGGACAATTTTTTGGTTCATTTTTCAGTATACAGACGTCGGTTGTTTGGTTGTTAATGACGTTGTTTGTTATAACAACGACGGTGATTTCGCGTCGTGGTTTTACTTTGCAAAAGACGTCGATCGATTTTACGACGGTTTGAAAACCAAATTCACGACGGTGAATTCCCGTCGTCTTTTGCCTTTTTTGTAGTAGTGGAATCATGTATAGGAAAACCTGTTGTAAAAGTTAAAAATATCTTTGATGACCATAATAAAAAAGAAACATCACACAGTGGACCTACAAGATGTCATCATAATAACGGTGTGATAAAACAAAATGATGAATCATTGCTGATAGTTTTCTCAAATTGAAAACAATAACAAAACAAAAAGCTTGTTTTGGTAAAACAAGTTTTGGACCAAACAAATATCAAATTTGGGCGGGTTCACAAAAAATTCCCCCAAATCCTCTTGTGCATGCCTATCAATATTTGGTATGGGAAGAATAGGTATGTCGTAACTCTTTTTAAAATATTCCATCGTGAAAAACTCTTCCACATAATCAAATGGATTCCCATCATTTTTTATTACTGCCACAAATGCATGCACACAGGGAAACCCTTTGATATGCCACATGCGGCAACTACATGTATGACTCTGCAAGTATACCATTACAGAGTCCTCGCCATGAACCTCTCAAACAAGAACTCACTGGAACGACTTACGTCCCAATGACGTCCACTATCCAATAATTCCTCTAACCTTGTCTCCATTTCTGGACATAGGCAAGTGTTCCATTCTTCTGCTGTACGTCGCCTCTGAGCAATCATTTCCATAATTTTGATCCTTATACCATCTATCAACTGGTAAATGGGCAAATGACACTAGTCTACAATCCACGCATTAAAGGACTCTGCTACATTGGAACACATTTCACCATATTTTTTACCTGGTAATTAGGATTTCATGAGCCAAAGATAGTAGAAAGGCAAAAAAAAAAAAAAAAAAAAAAAACGAGTAGCTGCATAACACTATAAAATATAATTGTAAGGAACAAACCTCAAAATCTAAAACACTAGCAGTTAAATGCCTATAAAAATATGGCATTTTTTAAGGTACAGCAAGTGGCTTCAATGGTATTTAAACTTTTTACCTAGGAAGTTAGCAGCTGACCAATTTTCTTTCGGAAGGTTTTTCAAAAACTCTCTTATTATAGCACCACCCTCCTCCTGCAGCGTTCTCATATGCATTTCGAATGCGTCCTCAGTTGGAGCATATGCACACTTACCAAAAAGATGAACAATCCAATCACGATATGTCTTTCCCAATGATGATGGATACTTGGCAAGGACATTGTGTTTCAAATGGTGGAAGCAAAATGCATGTGGTGAATGTGGGAACACGGATGGTAGTGCTTCAAGCAAACCTTTGTTACGATCAAATATGAATGTAATAGTCCTTCCTTGGGGGTTGACAATTTCTGCAAGATTTTGCAAGATTTTGCAGGAACCAGGTCCAATTTTCTTCATTTTCGGAATCAACGACTGCAAACGCTAAAGGATACATACCTGTTTTTATCATAACAATATTAGATCATAACAATTTTTTGTACTAGCAGATAAGTCACAAACTGAAATTAGCCTTTCAAGATACGTAAATAGCAACAACAAAAAAGAACCAAAACTGACCGAGTGGGTGCTTCACATTGTAAATAGAATGCTTAGTAACAAACCACAAAATATAAAACACCAATACACAAAAAATTATCATAGTTTACCTACAGAGAGTGGCGTAAAATTTAATTTAATTTTTTTGGTCAAAGCCACTTGTTTCATTACCTTGGTTGCCATTTTTCCCAGTAGCAGCAAGCAAGTGCCCCTTACATTTGTTCTTGATAAATGTCCCATCAAGGAATTATAATGGCTGGCAAAATCTAAATCCTTCTATACACTCCAACATACAACGTGAACCAGGGTTTGAGCTCAACACCGCTCCCACATACCAAGCTAGGTGTTTATACGACAATGACTCATCACCATGGACCCTTTTCTTTGCTAATTCCTTCCCGTACCACGCATTGTGATAAGAAATGTCCAACCCATTGTTTTTCTTGAAATCCTTGACAATTTCGATCAGTTTAATCAATGGTTTAGATTGGATTTGGTCAACCAAAATAGAGGACACAATTTTCGAAGACATCATTCTGCTCGTACGTTCACGGATGCGTCCTTTGCAAGTGTGTTCGTTGTTCAGGCTCCGAATGTAAAAAAACCCATTTGCAGGATACAATGACGCATGCACACGCCAACTACAACCATCAGACACTTTTTTAGAACACTGGGCAGTCACTCTCTCTTTTTCATTTTTAAGGTACCTAACCTTAAAACCTTTCTCAATGGCATAATTGCACAATTTTTCTCTAAAATCAATAACCCCACCAGTAAACTTCTGACCCACATGATTGATGTAGTTCTTCCAAGAATGAGACAAGTATGTATGACCAGAAGGTGCTGCGTATTTCCCAATGAAATCGTCCTTAGCAGTATGCATATTACCATCACCACCAAACACATCATCAACACTGTTTTGCTTCTCAGGTTGTAGAAACTCATTAATAGCAATTGTAACTGTATATTTCTTCTCATTCATCAAGGATAGATACATTACACGCACATCTAAGTCGGTCTCTAGTACACATGGAGGATGATCCGACACGAGGTAAGTCATCTCAAATGCCCCAACCTCAAGCTCATTGAATCTTGAACATATATTAGAACACAACAACATTAAAGTTGTGTCACTTTGAAGTGGAATCGAAACAGTCTTGTCCTTAAACACACATCTTCCAAATACGACAGGTTCCATTTTTGTTGTAACAAAGAAAATAATGATTGTTAGTCTTAACTTGCAAACTAATGTACCTACCCAAGTATCCAACATTATTACAGGGAAAGAAAAATTATTGTTTGTTGGATGAGTAGACTATATATGATGAGAATAATTTACCTAACCAACTAAAAGAAAATGAACACAACTGTTATCAGTATACATGAGTATCTCAAAAAATTAATAGAAAAAAAAAAACGTAATCATATATAGCAAAGCTTGTTGTAAAAGCACAAGATAATAAAAGCAAAAAATTCATTTGATGACAATGATTATTAAAAAAAAAATCACACAGTCTGAGATGTCAAAATAATTTAATGATCATGTAGGTAAATTAATAATGATGGGAATAATTTACCTAACTGAAAGAAAATAAATACAATTGCCCATACAAGAGTATCTCAAAAAATGATACATAAACAAAACCACTTGGGAGTTTCATCAAACACGTAGTGTGCGACAGAACCTAACAAACTAAGAGTGTGATCAGTATGGCACAAATCACAAAATAATTTCACAAAAAGAGCAAAACTACATATCCAAAACCAGGTACACTACGAAGCATGGGAGACACTACGAAGCATGGGAGACACTACGAAGCATGGGAGAGACCTAAAAATGGGCAGGGTACCTGCCATTCACTTTTTTCTAAGTGTGGTGCACATGCTTTCTCACAATGGGCACGATGGGGTGAACTAGTTTGCATACCAACAATTTAACCATCCAACTAACAATCACTATACAAAAGTATAAAACTAAAAAATTGATTCTAAAAAAACAGGATCATGTACAACACTTACAAAAAAGTGTAATCCCTTTTTCGATTCCACTTCAAAATAAACTTAAAAACCCTGCCTATTGTAGGTACACAACTAGGTGTTAAAAAACCAAAAATCAAACCATCTGAGATACAAGAGTATCTCAAAAAATGATACATAAACAAAACCACTTGGGAGTTTCATCAAACACGTAGTGTGCGACAAAACCTAACATACTAAGAGTGTGATCAGTATGGCACAAATCACAAAATAATTTCACTAAAGGAGCAAAACTACTTATCCAAAACTAGGTACACTATGAAGCATGAGAGATGCTACGAAGCATGGTAGAGACCTAAAAATGGGCAGGGTACCTACCATTCACTTTTTCAAAGTGTGGTGCACATGCTTTCTCACAATGGGCATGATGGGGTGAACTAGTTTGCCTACCAACAATTTAACCATCCAACTAACAATCACTATACAAAAGTATAAAACTAAAAAATTGATTCTAAAAAAAATAGGACCATGTACAACAGTTACAAAAAAGTATAATCCCTTTTTCGATTCCACTTCAAAATTAACTTAAAAAATCCACCTGCTGTAGGTACATAACCAGGTGTTAAAAAACCAAAAATCAAACCCATCTATGTTCATGTAGGTAAACTAATGATGGGAATATATATGTTGTAGGTACATAACCAGATTACTTTTTTCTATGTATATATTTGCTGCAGGTACATAACCAGATTTAAAAAAAAAAAAAAAAAAAAAAATCAAACCCATCTATTTTCGTGTAGGTACATAACCATGTTTTAAAAAACTAAAAATCAAACCAATCTATTTCGTGTAGGTAAACTAATACCCAGATATCTAGTTTTGCTTTGGTTTTGCTATGGTTAGGACCAACAATGGACGAGGCTCCATGTACATGCAAGAGAGAGACTTTTTTACCTGCTATTTGGCGGCAGACCACTCACGCTTGCTAGTGGGTGTCGAATGCTCTGGAATTTTCAAATGAAATTTCAATACCTGGAATTTCTTCAATGGCAACAAAAGAAACCCCTCCCTCAACCAAAAATCCACCTTTAGGAACCCTAATCAAAACACCAATCTTCAAACTAAAACCATAATCAAAACGTCCGACTAAGCAAATCAACCCCATAATCAAAACGGATAATTAATTGCAGACACAAAACCTGGAAAGGATCACTACAATAAATTAGGGGACCAAAAATTCAAACACCAGCCTCTTACATGTTGAATTGTAAATAGGGGTATTTTGGGAACTTGAAAAGCATAATAACTCATATATGTAGCTTAATAAGGTAATTTGATGAGTTGGATCCTAGTCATGGGTTTTGGTTGATAAAAACAGGGTATTATTTGTAGAAGCAAAAAGTAAAGAGTTGTAGGTAAGTCAAATTGAATTTGAAGAGGGTAAGACAAATTTGCTATATGAATTATTCCTTTATATGATTGTCCTGGAAAGATTTAAAGACCTCTTCTTTCAAATATTATCCGCTACTTTGCGCAAAGATTTGATCAATCATATCCTTGGAGTATTCTTTCTCTTTATTGAGAGTCCTTATAAACACGTTTTGATTATGTCTTCTACAACACAACTATATAGTGTCCTCAAAGACAAACAACATAGTCACAAGACATCTATGATGTCTTAGGTCTAAGGATTTAGTTTGCACCATTGCAATCTATGAGTTCTAGTTTGACATGTGAGTAAAGACTTCCATTCTAAAACTTATGTATTTGATCATGTTCAATGCACTTGTTCTCTTGCAAGCACCTACGCACATATCTTGGGGTCACTGCACTCAATTACTTGAGGACCTCGTCATTCCCTACATTTAGAGAAGATATTGTGTGCATTGGTCTTGGCGGAAGATCAATGCCCAATTGATATTCCTACGACCAAGAACTTTTTAGGATATGACTAGGGACCATGATAAGTCTCAATGTATGCAATCTCATTACTACATAGTTCTCATGTCCACTTTCATATTCCTTGGACTATAGTTGTTTTATATTTCTTAATATAGAATAATCATGATTTTGAAAATAACTGCTCTTGCCCATGAATAACTTAATAAGTCATTACAAAAGATGTCATTAACATTAATTATCAAATAATTAGTTGGCTTTAAGGGCATACTACTAACATGTTGAACTAAGATTAAAAAAAAAGTTCAATTGTTTGCTCTGGGAATCTAGTATCTAATTCTACCAACTGAAAATCTATTACATGATTAAATACATCAATACGATAATAATGCTCAAATGTAACAGAATCCTTTTGTTGACCAGAACGACCTCTACCCATTTTATGATAGGCACTCATATCAGGTACATTAATGTCATGTTGTTCACAAAATAATAGCACAGTCTTGATAAAATCATTCCAACCATTAATTCTCAACTCGTCAAGCTTCTTTTTTTGTACTGGAAACAAGATTCAAAGCACTTACAATGTCTTGAGATTTGCTTTGAAGTGCTTGACACAGAAAATCTATGAATCCCATAGTTTTGTCCAACAAAAGTAAGGCAAAAGCAAATTCAAATGACATCATAGCAATATAAATACTCTCAACTTCCCCACGAAATTTTGAGGTAGGTCCATTATGACCTATTTGGTCTAGAAGTGTCTTAGTTGCACCAAATAAATCAATCAAACTCCTAATAGAACTAAAATGAGATCCCCAACGAGTAGTTCCAAGTCGTTGCAAACAACGAATTTGATTAGCCCATTTACCCGTTCTAAGTTTTCCAGCCTCTAACAACCCTTGAATTTTAGCTTTTCGAGTCAATTTCAACTCAGAATGACGTTTGGTAGAAGCACCAACAAAATTTCACAATATTATTCACCATTGAAAAAAATCTATAAAGGACTCCCACCACTTTAGCTGCATCATTTAAAGCTAGTTGAAGGCGATGAGCAAAGCAATGTATATAATATGCATATGGACAATCATTGAGAAATAATGCTTGTAAGCCACCCCATTGCCCACACATATTACTAGCACCATCATATCCTTAACCACACATATTTTTAACTAAAATGGTATGTTTACCAAGCACTTTACAAATCTCCGCTTTTAAGAGTTGAGGAATTAGTGTCATGAAAACTTATAATATCAAAAAACCGTTTTCAAATAAACCCATCACGACCAACAAAGCTTAGGATAATAGCCATTTGCTCCTTCTTAGATTCATCAAGTGCTTCATCAACGAGAATACAAAATTTTCCATCCTCCCCAATTTCCTCATGAATCTTCTTCCTCACTTTATTTGCAAAAATATTTAGGATCTCTTTTTGTATCATTGGCGCAATATATTTAGTATTTCCAGGAGCATTCTCTAAGACGACTTTTTCAACTTCTACATTCATTCTTGAAAAAGCTTTTATCAACTCAATGAAATTACCCCGATTTGACGAGTCACAAGATTTATCATTACCTCTAAAAGCCATTCCTTGATTTTCTAAATATCTAATGGCCTCTATTGTGGTTGTAAGTCTCAACCGATTTTTTGTAACATCTTGTGATGATTGCACCACTCTGTCAATATGTTCACTAGGGTTTCTTAAATCCATCCACTTTTGCATAGCAAGATGATGTGGGGAATTTATATTGCTTGCATGAGCAAATCACATTTTTCTCCACCAACTCGCTTCCAATTTTTAAACCCACCGATAGTGAATGCCTTGTGTAAGTGATCAATATCAAAAAGAAAGCAAGGAAAACATAACCCTTTATCTTCATGAATAGAATACTCAAGCCAAGGGAATTGTTTGAACTAACATTGTTGAAATCGACGATTTTGATTCCCATCTAAGTGGCGTGGATATTCCCCTAATATGGGTTGACATGGTCCTAAGAGAATATGATGTAGGACGAGATATAGGTCATTTATGGTGGAAAATATTAATTAAAATAAAGTGGCTCAAAGTTGGAAGGAAATCGTGCAAGAGATGAAAATTCTGGTTAAGTGTCAATTATGGCGCTAGGAAAAGAAGGAAGGTGTATCGTTGGGATTTTCGGGTTGCTTGATTTCTTGAGAAAATTTATATTATATTTATATTTATAGAATAAGTTATCAATCAGGATATTATTTTCATAATATGATTTTAATTATTTTTCTTATTAGTTAAGTTTTAGTAATATTCTGGAACCTAGGGTTTCCTACGGTTTTAGGGTTTCTTGGGTTTCTATTTAAGCCAACTCATGGAATTGTATTAATAAGTTTTATCATATTATTGATCAAAATTTAGAGACTTTCTCTATTTTCTCGCTGATGGATTTCAGTTTATCTTGTCGGGTTTCGACGTTTGTCGATCCGTAAACTCGTGCTTTCGTGCTGCATTAAGTGGTGTCAAAGCGGGTCATCATTCAGAGCAAGGATTTGCCTTCTCAATGATGAGCGGCAATGGGAGGTACGCAAACCTCATCGACGATGGTTGTGAGGAGATATCAAATATGGAAGGGGAACTCGCTGGTGGATTTGCTCGAAGCCAACCTCATCAATTCTACATTGCAAACGTTCCATGCTTTATGGGGAGTGACTGCATTAAAGGCTTTCTTGAATGGGTTGCAGATGTTGAGGAAGGAAATCGTGCAAGAGAGGAAAATTCTAGCTAAGCATCAATTATGTTGCTAGGAAAAGAAGGAAGGTGTAACGTTGGGATTTTTGGGTTGCTTAATTTCTTGAGAAAATTTATATTATATTTTTATTTATAGAAAAAGTTATCAATCAGGATATTATTTTCCTGATATGATTTTAATTATTTTTCTTATTAGTTAAGTTTTAGGAATATTATGGAACCTAGGGTTTCCTACGGTTTTAGGGTTTCTTGATTTTCCATTTAAGCCAACTCATGGCATTGTATTAATCAGTTTTATCATATTATTAATCAAAATTTAGAGACTTTCTATATTTTCTGGTGGATTTCAATCATTGATGGATTTCAGTTTATCTTTTCGGGTTTAGACGTTTGTTGATTCGTAAACCCGTGCTTCCGTGTTGCATCAAAATATATGCTCATCGAACATTATCACATTCTTAATTTGATATGTGCATATTTGGTGACGTAATCCCGGATCACGTTCAAGAGAATTTGTATAAACTTCTTGATCACAATAGACTCTTTGAGACTTGACTCTTACAGTTTGAGACTCCACTCTTTGAAACTCAGAAGGAGGTTGCTCCCCAGAACTTGGAGGAGATGAAAAAGGGCCACAAGGCATGCTACTTGATGATTCATCATTTTTTTTCTTTAAAAAATGCAAAATATTCTTTGGTCTCTTAGGATATCGATGATGATATGACACTATAAAGTATAACCTATGAATGATGTACAAAACCTGTAAGAAACTAGGGTAAAACAATCTCTCGTAAGGTAAAACAATAAGGGTTTCATATTTTTAATTTATATAGAATAGAAGATAGCCATTCAAACAACCTTCAAATAAGTGAAGAAAATTACCTCAACAATCAAAAAGAGAGGAGCTTAGCTTGCTAAATTGGTGTGGATGGTTGCTGGTTGCTCTCTTTCTCACGTTACTGACTTGTGTTTGAATATGTAGTTTAAGTATTTCTCACGTTATTGATAAAAGCATATAGGGTTGTGGGCTAGGCTATGATTATATCATTACAAATTATTTTTTTGGGAAGACTACATCATATTTAGGAATTTTAAAAAAATTTCATATGGGCTGCAGCCCATACAACCCACAATATCAATTCATCCCTGAGTGGATACACGGTGATTGGTTTTAAGTACAAGTTGGAGATGGTTAGAAATATTCTCTAAAAGCCAATCATTTGATGAATATTTTGTTTAATTAACTATCTAAGTTAAATCATAAGGGCAATTACGTTAATTTAGGTAAAAGTCTCATTAATAGCTAGTTATCTAAACAACATGCCAATGACCTTTGAGATGAGGAAAGTGATAAAAAAAATTTAGGTCCAAGAGACCTTTCCTACTTAAGTTTGTGCCTTAAAAGGTTTCTAGTCATATGATTGTCAATTAGCCGTTCACAATCCGTAAAGACTACCATAAGCGTATGAGTGTTTGCTAGAGAGTGAGTACATTGAACGCAATCAATCAAGAAATTTGGTGTGAAAAGTTTACTTACATGTTGAACAAGACTTCTAAGTTATAATAAAGCAAAATTGATCCTTAGACATGAAGCTCCATGGTTGCCTTATGAATACATCGTTGATCTTAGATTATGTTGTATCTTCGAACACGATCTGGGAATTGACTTAAGACATCTTCGGGGTCCTCGATTGATTCATAAGAGCATGTGAGTGTATAACAAGGGATCTTAAACTCAGTACAGAGAGAACACTCTAAGGATGCGTTTGGACGTTCATGGGAAATCAAATGATTTCCCACGTTTGATAAGTCCATGCATGTGAAATAGTTGCCTGGCACATGGGAAAATAAGGGGAAAATGAAACCTTACACCCTCCTTGGGTTTCATTTTTCCTTCGCATGGCAAACTAAGGCCAGCATTAAATGCACTTTTTTCATAACCATTAGTTCATATTTTTATATGGGTATAATTGGAAAATTAAGCCAACTTTGTCTTACATTCCTACACAAACCAAACATCAAAAAGGAAATAAAGTGGTATTTCCTAGTTACTTTCTTAACATCACCAAACATGGGAAATGAATCTTCTATTTCCCATCCCTTGGAAAAATACATGGGAAATAATTTCCAATCAAATCCTTTCCGCGAACCAAACAGGGCCTAAGATGTGATTCGAAAATCTGTGGGCAGAGTAGTGAGCTTGATTAAGGAAGATGTTTCTAATCACGCTCAGAATTTCTAATCAAGTCGTAAATCATCACAATATGGGTTTGACATGAATTTCATATCCTATTAATGTGAATAAAGAGTATTAGGAAAAAGAGAATGATCATATTACTTTATAATTCTAACTGAATAGTTTTCCTTACACATTCTATTTAGTTTAGGTAACCATGATATGATACTAGACGTCACTCATGTTTTATGGAAGCCATAATAAGAACCTGAAAGCTGTGGAAAGAGAAGTTGAAAGTAAAGCTAGATAATAAACCTAGAATGAAGGAATGAAAATAAAGGGTAAAACAAAGAAGTAGTTTGTCTAATGTGTTGAGAGGTCATCATTTTTATTGATCCTTGTTATTTATAGAGCTGTCACAACCTAAGAGTTTGGCCATTAATTCGCCAATAATCAATGACTTCAGAAAGAAACCTTCCTTATTGGTATATGTTCCTCCTAAGTCTCTAGGATTTGATTCTGGCCGAGCTCTTCGCCTTGAATTTCCATTCATTATATTCTTAATTGACTTTAATTTTCTAGCTTACTTATGTATCCCGAAAGTTTTTGGCCCCTCCATTCTAACTTGGGGCTCTAGTACATAACTTGAGCTGAAATGATAATCTGCTCTTGGGGTGGGCAAAATCCGATTTTCCCCTCGAATTGGAACCAAAATCGGAATATACATGAGGTCTGATTCGATTTGATTTTTATATAAAGTGTCTAGAATCGAACCAAACTGAATCTATGCGGTTCTAGTTCTATTCAGTCTGATTTTCAAGTTTTAGCCTAAGTTGACTTTTTTGGTCAACACGACTTTTTTTCCACTCGGTTCGATTTGGTTTATTAGTTCAGATTCCCATTTCCTATCTACCATTCGGATCAGGTGAGAACGCTTATGTGAGAACATTAAATAAGAATAAATCGCAGCCATTGAAATGCATTTGAACGGTTGAAGAGAAAAAGCGAGCTTACGGTGCATTAGGGTAGGCTGCAGTTTCCCCTTAGCAGAGGTGTCAGGTCGAGCCTGGTTCGAAAAAATCGCGCCTTTCTTATTCCTGACAGTGGTGCCTTTCTTGTCAATGGAATTATGAATGAACCCTAGTCATGACACCCAAATACCTACCAGACATCAAGTTCTCTATTCCTCATCTCTTCTCACAGAAACTCCTTGGTGTACTGTTTCTTGTTGACTTGCTCTTCTGTTGTGGCAGAACCTCCGTGATCGAGTAATTCTCATCTGAACGTCTGAATTGGTACGTTTCTGTCGAATTTCCTCCCTCTCTTTGATATTAAAGTGATCAGTTCATAATTGTATATCATTTTGTACCCCTCTAGCTTATGATTTGGTTATGTTATTGAGTTAAACTTGTGCTTTTAATCCCTTTTCTGTTTATCATTCAGTTCATTGGGCCTTAGATAGCAATGGTGGCTTTGGATAGGAAAAGATGCAAAATGGTGCAAAAACGAGCAGACTGAGTTAGCAATTTGTTTCGGCCTTAACTTCCTCCTCCCAACATGTATTGGCCCAATTAATATGTGGTTGGAAAGAAGAGATTCTGAACTGCAAGATGGACTGCTAAAACGTATCAATTGATGAAGCCAAGCCCAATCCATGGGCCCATCAAAATGCACACCATACATTCCAGTCTATTTTCGGAAGTCAACTTGCAAGGCCCAAAACGTATACTTATACTGCTCAGATGGGAATGCATTCTTCATCAAAGTTGAAATCTCAGGCCTTCATACACCAAGCCTGGTTCAGCAGCATCTTTTATTTCCAGCAACCAAACGAAAACCCACATGGGTTGGCAGCAAAAGGCAGCCACAATTGAACACCCATGTGAAGAAAGCTTGAGGTGCAGCAAAATAAGTATGGGATGGGATTGATTCCAACCACGCTAACATAGATAAGATGAAGTGGGAGTTATGGGTTGTATTAAATGAGGAATGGTGGTGTTGGATTTCATCATGATGTTCCTCCCTCTTAGCCCTATAAATAGAGGAGTCTTCAAGCTACAAACTTCACTTCAGCCATCCTCCACACTTCCATCATTCCATCAACACATCCAAAAATCATCCTCATACATTCCCACAACCCCAAACACGCAAGCAAACAACCCAATACTCTAAACTGCCCCAAAATCACCAAAACAGCTCCAGAAAACCTCCCTTCCATTTCCCTACGAATTTCCTCTTTCTCAGCCATCACCACTCACTCAAACTCATCCCAAATCACCTCCATATCCTTCATACATCCTTCTAGACGTGGAGAAGCTCTTGGAGAAGCATTGGACACCACAAGAACTTTAGAAAAGGGTTTTTCTACTCTTATGGCATTCATTATGTTTTCCCATTTCTGTTTTAGTTTCTTTTCCATTATGAGTAGCTAAATCCATAACTAGGGCTTCGATGTAACCTAACATGAATATTCTGGGTTTATAAGTTTGAAGTTTGGAGTTTCAAGTTTGATTCATGATTCATGTTCTTATTCATTATGCTTATAAGTTAACATGCTTGTTTGAATGATTGATCACCATTAGAACTTGTTTGTTAACTATCTTGGTTTGAATTAAGAGTAGACACCATGCTTTAATTCGAATTGAACTATGAATAGGAAGAGTATGTATGGACATTCGACAACAGGGATTAGATACATGCTTGGTTGTTTAAATTGTTCTTCTATGCTTAATGGGTTCCTAATGCTTAATTTTAGGTTAGACAACAAATGATCAAATTAGGGAATTAGGAACACAAGGTTAGGACCAAACACCATGGCCTAATCATACTTTAGCTAGAATCAATCTTTGAATCTGAATTAGACTTGTTACTTGACTCCTTATAACCCAGAATTGAATTGTTATGGTGATTCGAATGCCCTAGTCTCCAAATCTGTTTTCCATCTCTTAAAACCACTCATTGTTACATTTGTTTACTTGTTTTTGTTTGCAATTTCATTTTGCATATTTTGTTCAACAATCACAACCACTCTTGCTTTAAATTCTGTTTTAGACATAACCTCCTACTTTCTTGAATTTGGTAAGCTAAGTACATAACTAGTTTTAACTTCTCAGTCTTCGTGGGTACGACCTCGTACTTGTCTTGCTATACTACTAATTGCCCCGTACAATTGCGAGTTAACATAATAATTAACAACATAAAGTTTGCATGTTATACTGCATTCACTTAATTGAAATTGCTTTAGGACTTTAGGGAGGATTTGAGGGCTTTGATTTTCTGGGTAAGAGTAGTCTGTCTCTGTACGGAGTGTTTGCAAAAATATAAATTGGCCTGAGTAATTTTTGTTGTGTGTTGTACTTCGTATTTTTGTTTGCATTCTGGTTGTTTGTTGTGTTTTCATAAAATTCGAGGAATCTTCATCTGTTCCTCATTGTAATCCTGCTTTGGGCATGTAGTGGTGTGAGTGTTGGGCATAATTTTAGGGATTTAATGTGGCTTGGCAAACAAATAATAATAAGTACCAGTTGATCTACACATAAGAGAAAATTGAATCTTAACTCTGAATATATGAGATGATTTGGGATGCATAAGGAGCAATGCATCTTGTAGTAGGTATCAATTCTGTATCTGAATTTGTTGAAATTAGTATTTGTAGGTGAAATTATGTATCTTAATGTGTTGAAAATAGTGTATCAGTTTTGTAACTTGATATGTTGAAGATTCTGTTAGTAGGTATCAATTATGTAATGTGTTGAAAATAGTGTTTGTAGGTTTAAAAATGTGTAGATAATATTGTGAGTAGGTATCACTTCTGTATGTTAATGTGGTCATAATATTGTCAGCACGTATCAGTTCTGTTTCTTAAGCAAAAGGTGTCTTTTGCAGGTATAAAATGGATTGTGGGTTTGAGTTTAGTTTCCCGGAGTCAGAGGTCTATTCTACCCGGGTGAATAATCTGTGTGTTGCGCAAACAGTCCTGTGTAATTTTGGGGCGCATTTCAGTGAGTCGCTTATGGAAAGATTTAGAGAGAGCTGTTTTGGGCACCTGTTGGGACTCTATAAAATTGCATTTAGTGGTCAAATTGTGCATGGTCTGGCACTCCGGCGAGTCGGAGGACTTGGTGTGAAGGACATGATGAGCCTTAGTTATCCAATAGGGTCCAACGTTGCTCAATTCAGTGTAAAGGATTTTTGTTTGATAAGTGGTCTAAAATGTGGAAGCGAGCCTGACATAACGTCTGCCGGGGAAGATCATAAGCGATTTATGAAAGCGCATTTTACCAACAGGAGCCACATTACTGGCCAAGACTTAGAAAATGCATTCCTAAAGTCCGAAAGAGGAAGCGAGGACTCATTCAAATTGGGATTGCTGTATTTTGTGGAGTCTGTGATAATGGGTAGACCCCAAAATGTAAAGATAAATGAGGACTACTTACATTTGGTTCATAAAATGGATGAATTCAACAAATATCCGTGGGGATCTATATCGTTTGAGTGTCTGTAAGATTCTCTGTTGTTTGTTCCCGGGAAGAAAGAGAGAGATGAAGACAAGGATGGGCAGGGGAAAGGGGAGAAAAAGGGAAAAAAGGCGGTGCGGAGTTCAGTGAGAAAAGGGAAGAAAAACGTGGAGGATGAGAAGCCTAAAAGAATTAACAGACCTGCATGGAATATAAAGGGATTGAGCTATGCTTTCCAGGTATGATTTAGTTCAAAATTAGTGTTTGTAAAATTTAAATTTGTAACTAAGTACTGACTTTGATAATCTATTTGTTGTAGATTTGGGCGTATGAATTAATTGCTGAATTGGGAATTCCCCCCTTAGATATTGTAGGCGAATCAAGGAAACTGCATTAGTCCCTCGAATTTGCCGGTGGGAATCCACAGAGAAAGTGCCTGAGTTTAGAAAGCTGAACGCTTATATATTTCAAAGCAAACAGGTGTGTAGTTAATAATTGATTTCAATAGTATGTTGGTTTCATGAGGAAAGGTGTTTACTATTGTATATGACCTGTTAACTGTATATGTTTGACAGCCTGTTATACTGCGGCTCTTACGACCAAGTGAATTAGAGATGAGGCAACCATATTGGAGTTGGGGATCAGTTGTTCCTGAATGTGATGCACCTAGTGCAGGCCCGCGGGTATGTAAGGACCTTGATGAATTAAACTCTGTTGTGCAGCAGTTGAGGAATGAGGTTGCACTATTGCACCGTGAGAAGGGTGAGCTGGAGGAGAGAGTGTTACGCTTGGAAAAGTGTACCAGTCATGCAGACGCCAGGAAGAGTGAGGATGATGGAGAGGAGAGACTTAAGACTGAGGATGCTGGAGAGAGACATAAGACTGAGGATGCTGGAGAGGAGAGACATGAGACTGAGGATGCTGGAGAGGAGAGTGATAAAATCGAGGAAGGTGGAGTAGCCAAATCGAGGGAGGAGTGTGTTCAAAATGCGAAAGAAGAGGTGCAATATACAACCCCGGATATAAATTGGGATGATCCAGATGTGGTGTGTGTCACCCTTGTTAAATTCCTTACGAATCCTCCTCGAAAGATTGACATGTCCATTGCGGAGGGTGAATGTGGCGAAGATGTTATAGTTGGGGTGGGGCGAAAGAGAGGTCGGGGAAGGAGTCGGACGGTTGGTCCTGTGACGAAGAGGCCAAGGGCAGTGGTAAGGGAAACTCCATGGCAAGGTCGGGAGATTCCCAATATTTCGAAGGACCCAATTGCTGACCCCCTAAGGCCTGTTCCTCGTGATTCCCTTCTGGAGGTGGCAAAATTCTGCTGGGAATGGGGACAAGAAGTAAAGTAAGTTCCCTTTGCCCGTCCTTAGTGAAATGTAAATGGTTTATTATGATTACCTATTGAGTCACTGGTGAAACGGAATTGATAATAACAATGATTGACAAATATAGTTCACATGTGCGGTTATGTGGAGACGAAGCTATGGAAGGTTCGCATAACTTCTTTGTTCGGTTGCTGACCAAGGACGGTTGGTTGGATGACTCGGTAAGCATTGATTGATTTGGGATTTTGTCAATAAGCCCTTGCTATGTAGTAATTGATTGATTTAATAATGGAAACAACCCTTTTATGTAGAACATTGACATGGCCTTGCATTTGCTACGGGAGCGGCACAATAGGTCTGGCAAGTGGGCGGGTTCTGACTGGACGATACTGGACACCACTTTTCAGGTCTGTATTATTTCATAAGCATTGTTTGTTTTGAAATTTCGTATCCGTTATGATGCATAACTCGTGTGCCACTATGCAGAAATGTGCTGCCTTAGATTACACGCAAATGAAGTCGTATATTGGAAAGGAGGAGAGGAAGCACAGCAACGGTCTAGTGGGATTGGTGAAGGGCGAAGGGCATAAGTTGGCTAAATCATGGGGGTCTGTGAATCAAGTTTTTTTGCCCTTCAACCTACAAAGGCAGAAGCACTGGATCTTACTTGTTATCGATTTAAAAGAGTGTGAGATAAGGGTATATGATTCAAAAGTAGATCTGTGCAGAACTCAAGCCATCCAACGGGCTGTGCAGCCAGTGTCCAAAATACTGCCCCGGTTGTTACACGAAGCTGGATATATTGGCGACGGTCTACTTCTTAAAACTGAGTGGCCAGTTAGTCGCGTTTTGGATGCACCCCCCCAACAAGTAGGCGGGTGAGTCATATTCGACCTAAACACATTGTGTTATAAAAGTGCACTTTTGTTGTACAATGAATGACAGCTGCTTCGCTATGTTTCAGGGGCGACTGTGGGATGTACATTTTCAAATACTGCGAGTTTCTGACCTCCAATGTAGAACTAGTCAATATTTCCCATCATGCCATGCCCTTGTATCGGTTGAAGCTCGCTGTGCAGTTGTTGCAGGGATATTAACGCGTGTGCTTAATTAGGAGAGGCAATATGACATAACTGGGTGGGTGTAGTATACGAACTTGCAACCTTCATTTCACTGGGTGGGCGGTTTGTAATTATGTAGGTAATAGTAGTTGAACTGAAGAAATTCATATAGCTTGGTATTGGCTCAATTCGCGAGATAGAGAACTAACCTTTCTATCATATAAGGGAAGCTCGAAGAGCTTTCTTCGCATGCTTGAGGGCATCCTTCTCGTTTGTACGAAGGTTTTGACAAGGTAGTTTTGAGTCTTACTTATTAATGAACAAACTCTTCTTTATGATCCAACTACCCCTTTTGACTTAAAATTAAACAATAAGTTATTTTTATTGGGTCCAAATACAACCTGTACGAAACCGTCAACACATGTTGTTGATACTATGTTGAACCATAAACCGTAGGACCTGCCACACTGTGTTTTCAAATGTGGAATAAATAGGAATGTTTCTTGTTAACGGCAAACAAGATTGTGAAGGTCAAGATGCAGGCATATCAAACGTTTAATAATTCATTTCCTAATTATGCTCAATGACTAATTCATAATAGTAGATTTGCAAACACTTCTTCATATTTCATAGCTGTCTGGATTAGAAAATTACAAAATATACACTTGAAAAGCCAAAACAGAACACAATTTATAAAATATATACTTGAAATTGCTTGAACATTTCCAGACGCAAAAAGTTTCTTACTTCTTCATCACTTGAACTGCCAAATTTAGAAATGATAGAACTAACAATAGTAGGAGGATCTTTTTAATGCCCTTCACTATACGGATGACTTCAGCATATGCATTAAGTTCCTTCACATCCAGCTGGTTTTCAATTTGAGATTCAGTTGGCATGTTGCCTCCAGTCACCCATTCATAGCCACTACACCTTGTAGCTCCCTAAAAAAACATAAGAAAGTTACATTTTTCATTTTCGGATTACAATGTCAGACCCAATTCTTCTACTCTGTAGCAGTTTTCGTTGGCTTAGGCAATGGCCGATCTGAGTTAGTGTTATTGGCTTAGGGAAGATAATACTTACATATGTTGTGCAGCACTTCCAATACGGTCTGCCCATATTCCTTTCAGATTTGGAAATTAGCATAACCATCTCAGCATTGCAGTGCCGACACCTCTTTCCTTGAGTGTTTGTTGAAGAATTCGACATGGCTTTGCCCAGAAGGGAAAATGAAGATAACAGAAGATGACAACCCTGCCAAAAATTTGCTCAAAACCCCCAATTAATTTTCCTTAAAATCTGAAAAGGAATTGTAATTTATTTTTTGGGGAGAACTAATATGGAGTTTCAAGTTTGAATTGTCCTGTTTTGGTCGTAACAATCTGTGTCAGTGAGCGGCAAATTCAAAATTTGCAGGAATGTTTTTTTTTTTGTTAACCCTAACCCATGAGCGGGAAAGAAAAGCATTGCTTTAATATTTTTTAACCCTAAGCACTCGACAGTAAACCCTAAACTGTAGGCGGCAAAGCCCGACACCCTTGAAGTTGTTTAAAAATCGAATATTTCAGTGGAAATGATCACAAAATAGTAAAACTGGCGAGTGGCGGCATGGGAATGCGCCGCGTGGCGGTTAGGCTTGCAGCTCCCCACTCCAGCGCCTCCACTTGGCATTTCTTGTATATTTTATTCAGTTTTTTTCCCAAAAATCGTTAAAAATGCAGGAAAATGAAGGAAAAAAATTGGGAAATTTCCTAACTGTGTGTGGGGATGAATACTTCATACGAAAAGTACAAACCCTGGGTTAGGAGCGAGTGAAAAATAAAATTTGGGAACCGACCCTACATTCGGATGATGCAAATGAAAACCCTAATACACTTTGTAAACCCCACACTCTCATATGTTCGATCACATTAATCCCGTATCCAAATTTGTTTGTCCTGTCCTTTTTCCGGATATGTCATCGAAGGGAATCTCGTCCCGATCGCTGAGGAATTTTTTGGGATTTTTTCACCGTCAATTTCGATTTTTAATTGAATATTTAAGTGGAAACGATTAAAAAATATAAAAATTGGCGTGTGGCGGCATGGGGGCGCGCCGAGTGGCGGTCAGGCTTGCAGCTCCCCACTCCAGCGCCTCCACTTGGCATTTCTTGTATATTTTATTCAGTTTTTTTTTTCCCAAAAATCGTTAAAAATACAGGAAAATTAAGGAAAAATTTGGGAAATTTCCTAACTGTGTGTGAGGATAAATACTTTATACGGAAAGTACAAATCCTGATTTAGGAGCGAGTGAAAAATAAAATTTGGGAACCAACCCTACATTCGGATGATGCAAATGAAAACCCTAATACACTTTGTAAACCCCACACTCTCATATGTTCGATCACATTAATCCCGTATCCAAATTTGTTTGTCCTGACCTTTTTCCGGATATGTCATCGAAGGAAATCTCGTCCCGATCGTTGAGGAATTTTTTGGGATTTTTTCACCGTCAATTTCGATTTTTAATTGAATATTTAAGTGGAAACGATTAAAAAATATAAAAACTGGCGTGTGGCGGCATGGGAGCGCGCCGCGTGGTGGTCAGTGTGAGAATCTGTATTCTTAAAAAGTTTTTAAAGAAAATTAAACATTGTTTTAAATATATATATATATATATATATATATATATATATATATTTTCATTTACTATAAATTATATATTTATTATTGGTCTTTCTCTAGATATTTCTTGGGTATTTAATTGTATATAATATACTATTGTTAGAATTTAGTAGTAGCTTAAGAAACATCCACCTATCAACCAACTTGATTGTTGGCAATCATAGTTAGCTTAGGAAACGTCCACCTATCAACCAGCTTGGTTGTTGTCCTCTAGTGAAAACACATGATGCCATCTCACCATTTAGATGGCAAGATTTGCTTACTCAATGAACTCAAAAGTTATCTAAAAACTTTTACTTGGCTAGCAAGTAGTTGTCTTGCCGCCAATACATTGAGATTTTTGCAACCCAACCAATAGGGAGTCTTTTAGTTACCGCCTCCCTTGTAGTATAAATAGGACATTCCTGTGTTTTTGAAAGCACACTTGAAAATTCATACAAAGAGATTAAACGTAGAGGGAGAAAGAGAGTTTAGCGAGGAAATTCTTGGAAGAGACTTAAGGGCTTAGCTTGTATTTTCCTAAACTTGGAGCTAGCTTTGGAAACAAGGTAGGGGTTTCTTGGGGGCCTTTTGCAGAGATTGATTTAATTAAATTTTGTGAACAATATATTATGCGTAATATGATTATTTGATTAATATTCTTATTACAATTGAATGTTATTCTTGGAATGTTTATGTGTTCTTGATTGGTTGAACAATGTTGGTACATTGGTGATATTTTGAATAGCTACATTGTTGTGGGATATATGGATATGTGAAATGCATAATTATATCATGTCATGGAAATTAGTTGGAGATGTTGGTTGGAGATAATAATGATGGAAAAGAGGGTAATGGATATAGTCTTTTGTGTAGTTGAGTCTAACTCTTGGCAGGTACCAGGTCTCAGGGATCCCGTAGTGCACATGGTTTTTATTGGGTGATTCGGGACTGGCGAAAGGGAGTTAGACAAGATGACTAACAAAAGGGGAAATTATGGGACGGTTGAAATGGGTGTTAGTTCATATAAATGGGCATTCGGGACCAAGTGGTATAAGCATGGTATGGGACGTGCAGGTCTGCTTGTCCAGTTATATGAATTAATGGGATTAGTTGAAGTGCATTCATGCATTATTATTATTAATAATGTGCTATTTGGATGTGTGATTATTTGTCACCTAATTTAATTATATCAATTTCATGTAAAAAGGTTTATGTCCTTACTGAGCTGTGGTTTCGCTCACCCCCTAATAGATTTTGCAGGTACCGAACCTGAAGTCTAAAGCTTATGATGATTTTGGCATATTTATAAGAGTGTACTATGTACATAGCTTGTGGATAAATAATGAGTTACTCTTTTAGTAAACTCTTTAGTAGTTCTGGCTTGTAAAATAATATAACTATTTCAAGCTTTCATATGTTGTTGTTTCGAATATTCTATGTGAAATATTTACCTTATTTATTTAAATGTTTCTTCACATTTTACTTATAGTTTTTATTAAATTCTATAATTAAGGTGTGAATCACGTCTTAACCCAAAATTACTTAAATCCGTGGGTTGGGGCGTGACAAGTTGGTATCAGAGCTAGTTTTACGGTTTCATTAAGTTATTTTGTTATTTAACTAACCTGTTAAATTAATGTTTAGGATGCAACCTGATCACAGCGATGATACATGGGGAGGGTTCCAAATGGGACCCGATGGTCTTATCCCAGTAAACGAAGAAGAATTCCACAACCGTCTACACCACCAAGCTTATGTGGATGTAGTTAATGAAGTCATAGATACCGGAAATAGAAGGATGTTTTATACACCAGAAATGCAGAGACTGGTGGTTAGACGTCGGTTGCAAGCAAACAATATTAGGAGTCAGTATCAATTAAATATTGAAGCACACTCCTACAACCAAGTATTAGAAGATGCTGCAATTATAGCTGCTGATATGTGGCCACCACCAGGGGTAGACTTACCATATGTTCCAGAACCACAGGAGTTAAACTTACCCCATGTCCCAGATCCAGATGATGAATAGAAAGTTTGACTAATAATAGATAGTGTAAATCTAACAAGCTGATTTTGGTATGTATAGTTTTTGTGGGCAGCCTTATGGAGGTCTTGAAGTAGGAAGTTTTTTTGTAACATAGGTTTGTGACTGTTTTGCTAAATTTTGTAAAATAGGTTTGTAACAACTTATAAATGTTTAATATGCATGTTTGATTTTCTATAATGTTTCTTTTTCATATAATTTATAAATGTTTTATATTATATGTTTTTTCTGGTTTTTATTGGCATAATTAATTACGTATAAATAAATAATAATAAAAAATTGATATGGATTAATTAATTGTTAGTTTCATTTTTCATAATTATAGTGTACAACATTCTCATACTTCGTATTGTGAATGTGTTAAGATGCTTGTTATTATTTTAATTGATACAGTCTATTCATTTTATACTTGACTACTAACAAGTATAGCATTCAATCATTTTATTTTACTTTACTTGACTTATCGATTCATCAGTCTATTTGAATCCACATTAAGTTTTGTTAGCATCAATACTTTTTGGTGTATTTGTGTCTTACATTGTGCATGTGACAAGTATTTTTATTTTATTTAGCATATATATATATATATATATATATATTTTAATCTTGTGGAATTATCTGATAAAGGTCCAATTGTTAAGATGGCTGGAATAGAAGGACAAAACGAGAATGATGTGAGTGATAGTATGAGAATAATGTTAGCCATTCAGGATATGGCCTCTGCTATTCGTGAGACAAATAACCACGAACCCCATCATGAAACTCAAGATGATCAAATAATGAGGATCCAAGGAGAATTTCGTAAGACACGGCCACCTGTGTTCAAGGGTGATCCAAACCCTATGGTAGCAGAAGAGTGGTTAAGACAAATGAGGAGAAAGATGAATGAACAAAGAGTTCCCGGAAACCTGAAAGTAACCATTGCTTCTACTTATTTGGAAGGACAAGCCTATCATTGGTGGGAATCTGTCTTGGCTATGCCTGATGTTGAGATTGCAACTTGGGTTGCCTTTGAGACAATATTTCTGGAAAAATATTTTCCTGAAACTATGAAAACCATGAAGGTACGTGAGTTCACTAATCTTTATCAAGGTGATATGACTGTGGGACAATATCAAGCTAAGTTTGAAGAACTGATGCGTTTTGCCCCTTACATGATTCCTGATGAGTCTGCAAAAGCAAAGAAATTTGAAGAAGGATTGAGACTAGAAATCAAGGAGAAAGTGGAACTTTTCAAGTTAAAGAAATATGCTGAAGTTGTTGATCGTGCCTTAATGGCTGAACAAAGGATACTTGGTTCTAAGAGAGTTTTTGAACCTAAGAATCCTAACGGGGGACAAAGTAGTAAACGCCAAAGATTTTTCCCCTCTCGATCCCGGTATCAAAATCCAAGATCATTTGAGGCAACTCAAAACTCAGGATTTTGTTATCATTGTCGGCAGATAGGACATTACCAGAGGGATTGTCCCCAGCTACAATCATATCAGATACCTGTTGCTCCACAACCACAACCACAGTTCCGTGCACCACAACAACAATTTCAAGCTCCACAAACACAGTACCGTGCTTCGTACCAAGCCCCATACCAAGCTTCACAGAATCAGTTTAGAGGTCCTATTAATCAACAGGCACAACGTCCAAAAGGACAACCTGCACAACAAAGGCCTAAGGCGCCGGGAGCAGCAAGGAGACCAGAACAACTCACTCAAGGACGAGTATATGCTGTTGGACAAGTGGAGGAGCAGAATGAACCTACTGTGGTGGAAGGTACATTTCTAGTCTTCAACTCATGGGCTAGAATATTGTTTGACCCTGGTGCTACAAATTCATTCATATCTGTGTCCTTTGCATCTATTCTTGGATTAGAATATGAATTTATGAAATCCTCGTTGATGATTGGATCTCCATTGGGTAAATGTGTTGAAGTTAATAAGTTGTGTAGATCCTGCATAATAGAGATATCAGATCATAAACTTGTTGTTGACCTGATGATATTGGAATTCATGGTGTATGATGTAATATTGGGGATGGACTTGCTTGCCCAATTTAAAGCTATTCTTGATTGTGGTAGAAAAATGGTGACTATGACTCTCAGCGATGGGAAAACATTCAGTTTTTATGGAAATAAGAATAGTTGCAAGCCTGGATCAATCTTGGATAATAAAAATTGTAATTACTTGAGATTGATTTCTCATATGGCCAATAAGGATCTGGGTGATCCCAAACTTGGGCTAATTCCTATAGTGAAGAATTTCAGTGATGTTTTCCCAGAAGAGTTATCTGGATTACCCCCAGAACGTGAAGTGGAGTTTTCTATAGATATCTATCCTGGCACATCACCTATCTCTATACCTCCACATCGGATGGCACCAGCAGAGTTGAAAGAACTCAAAACACAACTTCAAGAGCTTGAGAAAAAAGGTTTCATTCGTCCTAGTGCCTCACCATGGGGTTTTCCTGCACTCTTTGTAAAGAAAAGTGATCAAAGTCTGAGGATGTGTATTGACTATCGTCAACTGAATAGAATCACCATCAAGAACAAGTACCCATTACCTAGGATTGATGACCTATTTGATCAACTGCAAGGTTCCCAATACTTCTCAAAGATTGATCTTCGCTCTGGTTATCATCAACTACGAGTAAAAGCAGAAGATGTATCAAAAACTGCATTTCGAACGCGATATGGGCATTATGAATTCCTAGTAATGCCTTTTGGATTAACAAATGCTCCGGCGGTTTTCATGGACTTGATGAATCGAGTTTTTCGACCTTATCTGGATCAATTTGTGATTGTGTTCATTGATGATATTCTCATTTATTCATCATCTCAAAAAGAACATGAACAACACCTGTCAATTGTTCTACAGACATTGAGAGAACACAAGTTATTTGCTAAGCTAAGTAAGTGTGAATTTTGGTTGACAGAAGTAAAGTTTTTAGGACATGTTATTTCAAAAGAAGGCATTGTTGTGGATCCTGCAAAAGTAGAAGCAGTGTTGAATTGGAAACAGCCGAAAAATGTTCATGAGATTCGAAGTTTTCTTGGGTTAGCTGGCTATTATAGGAAGTTTATCAAGGATTTTTCTCGAATAGCTAATCCAATGACCAAGTTGACACAAAAGGGAGTTAAGTTTATTTGGGATGATAAATGTGAGGAAGCATTTCACGAGTTAAAAACTCGATTGACATCATCTCCTGTGTTAATTATACCAGAAAAAGGTGTAAGTTATATAGTGTGTACTGATGCATCATTGCATGGTTTAGGATGTGTTTTGATGTAGTCTGACAGAGTTGTTGCTTATGCTTCTCGTCAATTGAAATCAAATGAGAAGAATTACCCGACACACGATCTAGAACTGGCAGCCATTGTTCACGCATTGAAAGTATGGAGACATTATTTATATGGGGAACATTTTGAGCTTTACTCAGATCATAAGAGTTTGAAGTACTTATTCACTCAGAAGGAGTTGAATTTAAGACAAAGGCGTTGGATGGAATATCTAGAAGATTATGACTTTGATTTACATTATCATCCAGGAAAAGCTAATGTGGTGGCAGATGCTTTAAGTCGAAATCCCCAAGAAGTCATAGCCAGTTTATGTGATCAAAGGTGGAAGATGGTAGAGTCTCTCTATGATTTTGACTTGTACATAGATGTGCATGAGGATTGTGCATATCTATGTAATTTAGTAACTCACCCCACTTTGATTGGAAAGATAATTGAAGCACAAGAATCTGATTCTGTGTCTAAAGACATTCGAACTAAGATTACAACTGGAGATACACCAGGTGGATGGAGTGTCCACGCAGACAGTGGATTAAGATATTTGAATAGATTGTATGTTCCAGAAATTTCAGATCTAAGAAAAGAAGTTCTAAAAGAAGGACATCATTCGTCCTATACAATTCATCCTGGAGGGACAAAGATGTATCATGACCTGAGACGTAACTTTTGGTGGAGTGGCATGAAGGGAGATATAGGAAAATTTGTAGCAAAGTGTCTTACATGTCAGCAGGTGAAAGCTGAACATCAGAAACCGTCAGGTCCATTACAACCATTACCAGTAGCAGAATGGAAATGGGATCATATAACCATGGATTTTGTTACAGGTTTACCAAAATCTCCAAAGGGACGAGATGCAGTATGGGTTCTAGTAGATCGGTTGACCAAATCTGCACATTTCTTACCAGTCAAAACAACAGATTCCACTGAAAGTCTTGGAAAGCTTTATGTTCGAGAGATAATAAGATTACATGGGATTCCAATTTCAATTGTTTCAGATAGAGATTCTAAGTTTACTTCTAAATTTTGGGGAAGTTTACAGAAAGCATTGGGTACGCAACTAAATTTCAGTACTGCTTTTCATCCCCAAACTGATGGACAGTCAGAGAGAACCATTCAAATTTTAGAGGACATGTTGAGAGCATGTATTCTAGATTTTGGGGGGAAGTTGGGAAGATCATTTGGTATTGGCGGAATTCGCTTACAACAACAGCTATCAATCCAGTATTCGAATGGCACCGTATGAAGCTTTATATGGAAGACATTGTCGGTCACCTGTATGTTGGACTGAAGTGGGAGAAACTGTGTTGCTAGGACCTGATTTGGTACAAGAGACAACTGAAAAGGTTAAACTTATCAAGCAACGTCTCTTAACAGCTCAAAGTCGACAAAAGAACTACGCTGACCAAAGAAGGAAACCATTAAGTTTTAATGTGGGGGATTATGTGTTTCTTAAAGTCTCACCGCGAAGAGGAGTAAAAAGATTTGGAAAAACTGGAAAATTAGCACCAAGGTTTATTGGACCATTTGAGATCTTGGAAAGGATTGGTGAAGTAGCTTATAAGCTAGCGTTACCACCCCAACTTTCGAATATACATAGTGTTTTCCATATTTCTATGCTTCGAAAGTATGAGCCTGATCCAACCCATGTTCTAGATTGGGGAGAGCTCAACTTAGATAAAGAACTGTCATTTGAGGAAAGACTAATACAGATTTTGGATCATAAGGAACAAGTGTTACGTACGAAAACAATACCATTGGTCAAAGTTCTTTGGTTACATGGGAATACTGAAGAAGCTACATGGGAATTAGAGACAGAAATACTTAAAAAGTACCCGGAATTGTTCTCTCATTCCAGTAAGTTTCAAAATTTCGAGGACGAAATTTCTTTAAGGAGGGTAGATTGTGAGAATCTGTATTCTTAAAAAGTTTTTAAAGAAAATTAAACATTGTTTTAAATATATATATATATATATATATATATATATATATATATATATTGTTTTTACAATACTATCCTAAATAAATATTTGTACTTAGTATATATATGTATATATATATATATATATATATATATATATTTTCATTTACTATAAATTATATATTTATTATTGGTCTTTCTCTAGATATTTCTTGGGTATTTAATTGTATATAATATACTATTGTTAGAATTTAGTAGTAGCTTAAGAAACATCCACCTATCAACCAACTTGATTGTTGGCAATCATAGTTAGCTTAGGAAACGTCCACCTATCAACCAGCTTGGTTGTTGTCAATCTCTAGTGAAAACACATGATGCCATCTCACCATTTAGATGGCAAGATTTGCTTACTCAATGAACTCAAAAGTTATCTAAAAACTTTTACTTGGCTAGCAAGTAGTTGTCTTGCCGCCAATACATTGAGATTTTTGCAACCCAACCAATAGGGAGTCTTTTAGTTACCGCCTCCCTTGTAGTATAAATAGGACATTCCTGTGTTTTTGAAAGCACACTTGAAAATTCATACAAAGAGATTAAACGTAGAGGGAGAAAGAGAGTTTAGCGAGGAAATTCTTGGAAGAGACTTAAGGGCTTAGCTTGTATTTTCCTAAACTTGGAGCTAGCTTTGGAAACAAGGTAGGGGTTTCTTGGGGGCCTTTTGCAGAGATTGATTTAATTAAATTTTGTGAACAATATATTATGCGTAATATGATTATTTGATTAATATTCTTGTTACAATTGAATGTTATTCTTGGAATGTTTATGTGTTCTTGATTGGTTGAACAATGTTGGTACATTGGTGATATTTTGAATAGCTACATTGTTGTGGGATATATGGATATGTGAAATGCATAATTATATCATGTCATGGAAATTAGTTGGAGATGTTGGTTGGAGATAATAATGATGGAAAAGAGGGTAATGGATATAGTCTTTTGTGTAGTTGAGTCTAACTCTTGGCAGGTACCAGGTCTCAGGGATCCCGCAGTGCACATGGTTTTTATTGGGTGATTCGGGACTGGCGAAAGGGAGTTAGACAAGATGACTAACAAAAGGGGAAATTATGGGACGGTTGAAATGGGTGTTAGTTCATATAAATGGGCATTCGGGACCAAGTGGTATAAGCATGGTATGGGACGTGCAGGTCTGCTTGTCCAGTTATATGAATTAATGGGATTAGTTGAAGTGCATTCATGCATTATTATTATTAATAATGTGCTATTTGGATATGTGATTATTTGTCACCTAATTTAATTATATCAATTTCATGTAAAAAGGTTTATGTCCTTACTGAGCTGTGGTTTCGCTCACCCCCTAATAGATTTTGCAGGTACCGAACCTGAAGTCTAAAGCTTATGATGATTTTGGCATATTTATAAGAGTGTACTATGTACATAGCTTGTGGATAAATAATGAGTTACTCTTTTAGTAAACTCTTTAGTAGTTCTGGCTTGTAAAATAATATAACTATTTCAAGCTTTCAGATGTTGTTGTTTCGAATATTCTATGTGAAATATTTACCTTATTTATTTAAATGTTTCTTCACATTTTACTTATAGTTTTTATTAAATTCTATAATTAAGGTGTGAATCACGTCTTAACCCAAAATTACTTAAATCCGTGGGTTGGGGCGTGACAGTCAGGCTTGCAGCTCCCTACTCCAGCGCCTCCACTTGGCATTTCTTGTATATTTTATTCAGTTTTTTTTTCCCAAAAATCGTTAAAAATGCAGGAAAATTAAGGAAAAAATTGGGAAATTTCCTAACTCTGTGTGGGGATGAATACTTCGTCAGGAGTTTTGGGTTAATATTTGGCAAAATATTTTTTGTGAAAATTGATATGTAATTCTTGATGTGAAACTTAAGGGATTTCCGTACTATGGGATTCAATATTTTTTTTGTTCGGTCCAGAAATCCTAAAAATTGCTGGACAAATCCGAAAATAATGGGGAAATGTCGTAGATGGTTATAATCAAATTGGGAAAAACCCTCCACTTAATTCGTAGATCCACATTGCGATATTTAAATAATTATGTTAGTGAAAAAGGATTACCGGATGACTTAATTACACTTCTGTTTTGTTGCAAATATAGTTTCAAATGCAGGACAAATCAGGAAATTAGGGGGATTTGTTTGGGGTATTTATGGGATCATCAGAGTATCTTAGAAGATCAAGGATGTGTCAGACATCCACTTGTCAACGAAGTGACTGAAAGGATAATCCCTTTTCGGGTTGACAACACGCAACCTCCCTGCCATATGCCTGTCTGTCATCTTTAACGAATGACTATTTGGGGGATATGAACCAGCAATTCCCCATTTGAGACAACTTACTGAAACGATATAGGACCCAAAACCATAAACAGACTTCATATAAAAACAATACAAAGACTGTTTGGGGGATATGAACCAGCAATTCCCCATTTGAGACTACTTACTGAAACGATATAGGACCCAAAACCATAAACAGCTAGAGAGAGCTGGGGAAGAACCAATCATCCATTGGGGTGAGATGAAAGAAAGGTTGAAGCAGAAATATCTACCATTATCCTATCAACAGAGTTTGTTGGACGAGTGGCAAACTCTTCGTCAAGATAACATGCCAGTTGCTGAATATATTGCAAAATTTGAGGAATTCATGTTGCGATGTGACATAAGGGAAGATCGAAGGATGACTATTTCTCGGTTTAGAACAGGACTTCGTCCAGAGCTTCAAAAAGAATTAATTCCGCATACTGTGAATACTTTAGAGAGGGTTTTTCAGATGGTACAAGAATTAGAGAAGTATTCCCATGTAGTCAAGCAAACTGATTCTCAAAGATCTGATTGTCATGTTGGCACATCTGTGACTCCAAGTTCTCCAACATCTATGACTAATTTAGTAAAAACTGCCAAAGGAAAAGGAGTGCTGGTTGATACACGTGGTGGTGGAATGCAAAGATGTTACAGATGCCAAGGTTTTGGACACTTTGCTGTCCAATGCCCAACGAAGGAGGCAACAAGAAATCTGTGTGCACACATCAACGAACAAGCTGACAATCAAGGCGAATTCGAGGAAGATATTTATGAACCCCAACAACCTGATGAAGATTGTGGAATCGACTTTGAAGTCCCTCATCCAACATTAGCAGTAGTAAGGTGTACTTTGGCTCAACCTAGGAAGGAAACTGAGAATTGGCGTAGGACTTCCATTTTCCACACTTACATCAAGTCTGGAGATAAAGATTGTAAGGTGGTCATAGATAATGGGAGTTGTATCAATGTTGTATCAACGCTGACTGTTTCGCGTCTTGGTTTGTCACCCGAGAAGCATCTTGTGCCATACAGAGTAGCATGGATTGACAATACATCTTCTATCCCTGTTACCCAACGATGTCACGTTCCTATACAGTTTTCATCTTACAAAGATCATGTTTGGTGTGATGTGGTGGATATGGATGTGAGTCATATTCTCTTGGGAACACCATGGATCTACGATTACAGTGTTACCATCTTGGGTCAAGAAAATATATGTTCGTTCATCCATAAAGGAAAGAAGATCACGATGAAGCCACTTCAACCCAAGCTCATGAATCAATCTATACCAAACAAAGAGGAGCAAGACAAAGTAGGTAAAACCAAAGCTCTACATATCATTACCTTTAAAGAATGTAAGGAAGATGCAGAAGTTCCTAGTCAAGTGGAAGTTAGATCAGATTCTCATAGTACTCGGATTACAAAGGAGAACCTGCCGCACATTGATCCCGACGTTTTGGAAGGTTATTACAGCTTTATCTCGCCGGAGTCGAGATCTTTTCAGCCAGGGGGAATTGATGCGGACATCATTAGTTAGTTTCTTGATTTATTAGTTTCCTAGATTTTCAAGTTTTCCAGATTTCACTAGGATTTTAGTTTCCAGATTTTTAGTTGGATTTGATTTAAGTTTCCTAGTTTATTTTTACTTAGTTCATTGGTGGATTAGGATTTCTGTTTTAGTGGGGATTTTTATCCTATTGTCTCTAGGTTTTAGTTTGCTTAAATACCCCCCCATGTAGTTCTTTAAAGTTCAGTTGTTGAGATATAAAGAAAAGCTTATTTTCCAGAGATTGGAGACTACTTGGTGTGAAGCCAAACCCCTGGAGTGATTCCAGACCTATCCCTTTTGTTCTATTTTATGTTTTCCATTGTTTTCGCTTCCGCTAAACTACCTAAATACTCAATTCACCCATATCCTACATCAAATTTGGTTACATATCAATTTCCACAAAAAACATTTTGCCAACTATTAACCCAAAATTCCTGACGAAGTATTCATCCCCACATAGAGTTAGGAAATTTCCCAATTTTTTCCATAATTTTCATGCATTTTTAACGATTTTTGGGAAAAAAAACTGAATAAAATATATAAGAAATGCCAAGTGGAGGCGCTGGAGTGGGGAGTTGCAAGCCTGACCGCCACACGGCGTGCTTCCATGCCGCCACACGCCAGTTAATATATTTTTTAATCGTTTCCACTTAAATATTCAATTAAAAATCGAAATTGACGGTGAAAAAATCCCGAAAAATTCCTCAGCGATCGGGACGAGATTTCCTTCGATGACATATCCGGAAAAAGGCCAGGACAAATAAATTTGGATACGTGATTAATGTGATCGAACATATGAGAGTGTGGGGTTTACAAAGTGTATTAGGGTTTTCATTTGCATCATCCGAATGTAGGGTTGGTTCCCAAATTTTATTTTTCACTCGCTCCTAAACCAGGGTTTGTACTTCTCGTATGAAGTATTCATCCCCACACATAGTTAGGAAATTTCCCAATTTTTTCCTTAACTTTCCTGCATTTTTAACGATTTTTCGGAAAAAAACTGAATAAAATATACAAGAAATGCCAAGTGGAGGCGCTGGAGTGGGGAGCTGCAAGCCTGACTGCCACGCGGCGCATTCCCATGCCGCCACTCGCCAGTTTTTCTATTTTCTAATTGTTTCCACTTAAATATTCAATTTTTAAACGACTTCAAGGGTGTAGGGGCTTGCCGCCTACGATTTAGGGTTTATTGTCGAATGCTTAGGGTTAAAAAATATTAAACCAATGCTTTTCTTTCCTGCTCATGGGTTAGGGTTAACAAAAAAAAAAACATTCCTGCAAATTTTGAATTTGCCGCTCACAGTCACTGATTGTTACGACCAAAACAGGACAATTCAAACTTGAAACTCCATATTAGTTCTCCCCAAAAAATAAAATACCATTCCTTTTTAGATTTTAAGGAAAATTAATTGGGGGTTTTGAGCAAATTTTTGGAAGGGTTGTCATCTTCTGTTATCTTCATTTTCCCTTCTGGGCAAAGCCATGTCGAATTCTTCAACAAACACTCAAGGAAAGAGGTGTCGGCACTGCAATGCTGAGATGGTTATGCTAATTTCCAAATCTGAAAGGAATATGGGCAGACCGTATTGGAAGTGCTTCACAACATATGTAAGTATTATCTTCCCTAAGCCAATAACACTAACTCAGATCGGCTATTGCCTAAGCCAACGAAAACTGCTACAGAGTAGAAGAATTGGGTCTGACATTGTAATCCGAAAATGAAAAATGTAACTTTCTTATTTTTTTTAGGGAGCTACAAGGTGTAGTGGCTATGAATGGGTGACTGGAGGCAACATGCCAACTGAATCTCAAATTGAAAATCAGCTGGATGTGAAGAAACTTAATGCATATGCTGAAGTCATCCGTATAGTGAAGGGCATTAAAAAGATCCTCCTACTGTTGTTAGTTCTATCATTTCTGAATTTGGCAGTTCAAGTGATGAAGAAGTAAGAAACTTTTTGCGTCTGGAAATCTTCCAGCTATTTCAAGTATATATTTATAAATTGTGTTCTGTTTTGGCTTTTCAAGTATTTATTTTGTAATTTTCTAATCCGGACAGCTGTGAAATATAATGAAGTGTTTGCAAATCTACTATAATGAATTAATCATTGAGCATAAACCCTGAACCCTAAACCCATAAACCGTAAATTGTGCTACACAAGAATAAGAACGCTGAAGATGTTCCTGTAGGACCTGCAAAATCCATCAACTTTTCATCTGAGGACCACGATGATGCAGGCCGTATCGGCCAGATGCGGTACGATGCGTTGAAGACTGAAATAAAACGTCAGAAGATACGTCTAAGATGGTATGAAGAAACATTGGGGAAGGAGAAAAGTCAAGCGAAATTACACCTTCGATCAGTCAAACTAATGAAACTGAGGGTTAGGCTTGCAAAAGGAAAAGGTTCTTGAAGGTTCAGGGGGTCGAATGAGGCAGTGCATATGAGGGAAGCAGAAGCACGTAAAGGATTTGACCTGTTCCGAGAGTATGCAAAATGTGTTGTCCTAAGCTACAACTAGGACGGAATCACCATCGAGTAAACCGTCGCTGGACAACGTTCATTTTCGTTATTTTCAGTAAGTTTGTTTGGAAAAAATGCGTAAACGTTCATTTTGACTGCTTTTGTTCCAAGTTTGTGTGCGCTCCTGAAGGTGTAACCATTTTGCTTTGGACACTTCAGATAGTATCTTGTATGTATCCAAGCTGTAAGACGTGAAGAAAGAGCGAGTGAAAAATATGGGAAACTGCTTTTGGTTTATTATGCGTACTTTTGTAAAGCTAAATGGGTATGCTTTAATTGAAGTATGTTTACATAATTTTCTGTCAACATATTTAATTTCTCTTTACAAAATGCCTAAAAGGAATGTGATAGTTTTTAGCATTGATTGGATCTCCCTCACAGGAGTTGTTGTTCCTAAAATGGTAATATGAGGTTTGCTTATTCGTGTGAAATATATAATATATGACCAATGAAATAACAATAATAATATTCTGTGTGTCATTTGAAAGGAGAAAATAAGACCAATTTTTCCCAATAATTAGATACGAAGCAAATGTAACCGATAGTTGTGTTATTTTAAATTAGATAATGAACATGAAGGAAATAGACGGAAAAGGTTTGCAAAACATAATGTTACGGTTGAAACGAAAGCGAGTTCAAACCATATTCCGAAGATGAAGTGTACACTCTGTATTATCACATCTTATGGAATTGAGTACGAAAGTGAGTTGAAAAAACACTTTCGACAATTTATAACTTCCCCCAGTTGTGTAATGCCACAAGGAGCTGGTATCAATTTTGGGGCATTTTTTCCGATTTTTCTCCTTGTTATTACCATGTCTTCAATAATTTTCCCCCAGTTGTGTAATGAAAATAACGAAATACAACACATGGCGGGACCTGACCGCATCAACCTTGGGTAGGTGCACACGTGCACGTCAGTGACCATTCTCTCACCCTTCCTTTGCAAACATCGGGATAATAATTCGACAAATGCTACCCACCTCATTGAAAGTTGAAAATTCAAAATTCATGTGTATGCTATCTATGATTAATACGAGGCTTTAATCCGAATTCAACCTAAATCAAATACTCTCATTACTGAACAAAAAAACAAAACTGATGTGACAGATGGGGAAAACAGATAAAACAAACTGCGGAATACTCCAGGACATCATATATAAACGGTGTCGTATGGCTATGGGATACTCATTGCCGTACATCAACATCTTGTTTTCTTCCTGACTCTTCTTTAGAGTTGTGTTTTGTGCATGCAACGAATCCCCCAATCTGAAGAAACTGAAGATTTGTCAACATGTCAACCAGTTCAGACGGCAATGCAAATCAGGGGGACTCCGATGGGTCATGGGAATATGCCCCCGATTATCCAAGGTCCCCTCTACCACCGTTGCCACTTCCAACCTCCTCGGCAAGCGAGGGCGACTCCGATGATCCTGCTATGGAAATAAATGATATGAAGAACAAACTGGAACACGACTCCTCCTTGGTCCATTATTGGACTCAAAAGTGTGTCGAAGCTGAGCAGAAGTTGGCGTATTTGACGCGCCAAGTGAACAAAGCGCGTTACAGAAAAGAGAAGCACAGAATTCGTGGCCAAAGAAGAAAGCACAAAGCAGAGGATTTGCAAATAACCCTGGACGATGCTACGTACGAATCTTTGAGCATCCACAAAGGAGGCAACAAGCATGGGCAGGCAATGTCTGTGGCTTTCAACGAAGGTTTTGAGCAATTTCGACGGTTCGCTGCAGATGTCCACAAACATATTGATTGGGACGCCATAACTCCGTATGCTGCACAACAAATCATCTCCGGCGGTGTACACCCACCAGAGCTAGGCCACCAACCAGCAAAAGCCAACGATAATGACGGCTGGTAGCCATATCAATCGCTAGGCAATCGTTATTCACTTGTTTGTTTTTTGTTAATGCCAGATCTAGGTTTGTGTTTACATGTTTATGCCCGATCTGACTTACGTGCAGCTTATTCGGGTTTAAATCTGCTATCACAGCCTTGGGTTCTATGTTCTTACCAGAGTTCAATCTTATTTCTTCCATCACTAACTACTGGATTAGTAGAGTTCAGTTACTAATAGTGCTCAAATTTTGGGTTTCAAAAATTATCGGTGGGTCGATAAATTTTTTCAAGATTATCTGACACAGATATTCGGTTCTTTGACACACTACTGGCACATAGTGATGGTTTCAAGATTCCCTTGTTGACACACCGTGATGGTTTCAAGATTCCCTTACCTACATATTTTATTTTCCTTGCAACCGTTGCAAAGGTGTATAAAACGTTACCCACATTGCATGAATCCCAAACGAATCCTTTCAAACACTGGCTCCATGTTCTGAAAACACCAAAGCCCCAGGATGGACATCCACCTTCAACCAAAGATGGATTCGAAAGTTCGAGTTGTGCATAATTATTGCAAGCAGGGTGACGTTCACGACCATCCTTGTGGGACGTGCAGGGATCTATTCGAGGTAGGTCCAGACAATGTTCAATACTATCGGTCCCCGACCCCTTCTCCCCCAAAGCCCCCATCTCCCATTGTTTGCATTACCCCCAGAGTGGTGCGAGGATTGCTACAATGACAAACGCATTCTAGATTGGGAGGAACGTGACCGCTTTGAGTCAAGTGATGACTCTGATGTTGATAACTAAGTGGCTCTTCAAATAACTTATTGTTGACTTTAATGTATTTTTTTTTATTTTATTTTTCCAGGGGGTCGAATGTAAGTCATGCGATACGTGTGTGACACTTAATAATTATCGAATACAAAAGTTACTTTGTTTTTGGGCGGTTTCACTGTTGCTTTTCACATACCTTAGTTCAGTATCAACATGAGGCACTTACATAAGATTCACTAACGGTTCCAGATGGTTTCCAAAACGACGCAAATTGGTATCAACAAATATTCAAACTCCGGGACCGTAAAGGAAATCAAACTCTTGCAGAAATGACTCTGTCATAGTAGGTTCCCTGTCCTGCGTGCTCTGACTGGGCTGCAAATTCTCATCAACTGCAGCACCAACTTCTGCGTCGGAAGATGAAGAGCTGCAACATCGAAACAAAGAAACAAGTCAACAGCATTTCTTGTATAAAATTCAAACCCAGACAATTACATATTCACTTACCCGCTCACAAGTTTTGGACAACTCCGTCTATCATGATCAGTCTTCCTACATTCACTGCACCGCCGTTTATGTCCTTCCGCTGCCTTCTCTTTTTGTCCTTTCACTCTTCTCGCACGCCCTTTTGCTTTTACTAGATGGGGATCCTTCATTCTGACTTGGGAAGAACTAGTTCCGACCTCTCCATTGGGCTCCTCTTCGACACGAGCTCTTGATGACAACAACCTTGTAAGCTTCCCACGAATGTCGTCAAATGAATTTTCCAGCAACTCAAAACCTTCATCACACAACAAAGCAGAATCTATCAACTCACCTGCAACTTTGCCAAGTTTCGATCTCTTAACCAAAACCAAACCGTCCACGCAATCTTTAACTTCTTTGTCATTCTTATCATATACTACACCACACTTTGCACTTTGAAGCCATCGTTTCACTATGTAATTGTTTGGCAAGTGCTCCACCTGCTTCATTCTTAAAAATGCTAGGATGTGTTGGCACGGAATACCCCAAAATTCAAATCCTTTGCAGCTGCAATAAGCTTTATCGGCATCTTTATCATGCACAAGCTCCTTCATCCGTGTCACCCCCGGAATTACCCGCTCACTTACTTTGTACCTGCACTGGGTCTCATCTTGCTCTACAAGTTCGAACAAGCATAAAAGGCTTCAGAAGTCTTCCCTCTCAAACATTTCAAGAATTTCCCGAGTGTAAATGCATGCCATTTAATGTTGCATTGGTGTTCGAAATGGCAGTGGAGGTTTTTCATTGGTATCAACATGATCAACCATTAACTCCTTGTGCCTCTGTGAATCAAGAGCTCTTTCAAAACGTACAATAAATTCCATCAATGTGTTTTTCCGGTTAATATATTGTTTGAAAAATGCATGACAGCTTTCAGCCCGTTGACTACTTGACATCACAGCCGAAAACACATGTTTTACATATGATGGAACCCAATTCTCCCGCAAAGCATGAATCGAGCTCAGCCACGGATGGTCTTTCAGCCCATTTCTTGTGACGATTTCATCCCATTTCGCATCAAATTCTTCTTTCGTGTCCATACCCCATATGCATTTGCACATTTTCGAAAAACATTCCCCAATGCCGGGTTTCTCCATAAACTTATTCAAGATATGCCATATGCAATATCTATGGAATGTTGTTGGGAGAGTTAAAGCAATTGCCTTTGACATGGCAGCATCTTGATCAGTGATGATCATTTTGGGTGGCTCACCTGGCATGGCTTTCTTGAATTCTTCGAACAACCCTACAAATGAATCCGTGGTTTCACTAGTTAGGAATGCACAACCAAACAACACTGTCTGCCTATGGTTATTAACGCCTAACAAAGGCGCAAAGACCATCCCATAGCAGTTCGTGGTTGAACGTCGTATCAAATACCACCACATCCCCAAAAAACCCATAAGCTCGTCTTGACCTTGCATCTGCCCCGAAAACATTTCTCATCCTTCCTTCCGAATCTACCTCCATATTGAAATAAAATGATTCATTTTTTCCTTGCTCAGCCAAAAAATGCTCCTTCAGCAGCTCTGCATCATGCCCAATCACCTCCCTTGCATAATTATAGACATCTCTCCTAACAAACCCAACATTTTCCAATCCCCCTATTGCACCTAAAGAAGGCTTACCTGTTTATGTACATGGATATTAACTTTGCTTATATGTGCACTATAGGCCTTTGTAGACTCTGTTAAGTTACGGTGAGATCTCAATAGATGGACTTTATCAACTGTGGTCATGTCATGGTTGTGTATCTCATTGAATCCTTCAACAATGTACTTATTCTTCTCGTTTACCTTCAAAATCGCAAGTTTAGCCTTGCACCCAGTTCGAGTACAACCTCGCTGTCTTCTCTTACGACTAACAGTGCTTGTCAACGCATACCCTTGTTTACAACATACATATTCTTTCCTTGTTACCTATCCTGTGAATGTGCACGTTCTCGTTGTAGAACACCGAATGCCGAATCCGGCTTTCGCGGCATACATATTATAGAAATTGAACACATCCTCACAGCAATCAAATTCAAGTCCCAATTTTGGTTTCAATTCCGAACTAACTTCCGGTGTCACCTGTCCTTCGCACTCTATTTCACAGTTCTTGCAATTTAACCCTGAATATCACATCACCACCATCATATATGACATTAAAATCACAATCTGTGAAACATTAAAGACCTACATACACACTAACGTAACTCGTGCTGATGCCCAATATTTGGCACAGGCTTTCAAACAGCTTTAAAATATATATCAACTAACATATGACATCCAAATGACTCTCTGGTGAAACATTAAAGACATACATACAACCTAATCTGACTCATGCTGATGCCCAATATTTGGCACATTCTTTCAAACAGCTTTACAATATATATTAACTAACATATGACATGCAAATGACTCTCTGCTGAAACATTAAAGTCATACATACAACCTAAAGTGACTCATGCTGATGCCCAATAATGAAATTGACAAATACAGTATATGGCTTACCTCGTAACTGATTTCCAACTTCAAATTTTCAACAATTATGACAACGTAACGTAGCCCTTTTAGATCTGGACGTCAACCCCAAAAACTTTTCTTCTTCCTCAACCCCTGTTTCGCCCCCGCTCAAGGATTTCAAAACCAACAAAGCAGAACCACAACGGTACGGTCAGTACTTTCCAACTCAACGCCAGTTTCGACGTTGCTCAAGGATTGACGTATGTCCCGACCCCAAAAACCCAACCACAAAGATGAAATTATAAAATCCAAGATTCCTTTGTTTCGCCTGAATGGGAAACCTAGAAAAATGAGGGTGCTCACTCTTCAATGTTACAGTTCTTCCTCAATCAAAGCTGATAAAAAAATGGCCTCCTCATTGAACTGAGCGAACAGCTGGTTTGGAGGGGATTTCTGTTTTGGAGGGGACGTTTTGGAGGGAGAAGAGAGAAGAAGGCCTCGTTCTAATACAACACTTACACTTACAATTGCTTTTCATACAGCCGTTAGATTGGATCCAACGGTGTTCTCATGTTATGTTCTCACATAAGCGTTCTCACTAGATCCTAACCCTTCCTATCTACTCTGTAGACCTTTGATTTGGGCCGACCAAATTGCAACCAGGGCCAAATTCTAGTATATGAGAAACTTTAAGATTCTATTAAACAAGAAATTACGGGTCTAGAAAAAAAAAAAAGATTCCTGAAAAATTAAACGCAACAAAAAGAAGACTTACGAATATGCCAGAACAAAGGGGGATTTGGCATAATGAGGGTGTACAAATGGAACAAACGGAATATAAAGAAATTATTATTTTTGTGCATATAATTTCTCATAGCAAATAGCGCCAATGAGAAACTGAGAATGAGCCGCATACGATGTCATCAGGTTATGTTTGTCATCAGGTTATGTTTGCAGCCTGCGAAGTAGCGTCACACGTGCTAACAAAAGCGGGAAGCGTACTTTAACTCGGGGAAGAGCCAATTGTTTTTATTTTTGTGTTTAGGTTTTTATAACGTTACACACTCTTCTTTCACTCTCTGCTTTTGCTCTCCCCGGCCGCCACAGCCCCTCACTCTCACTGGTACTCTTTCTTTCTTTCCCTACTTCTCTTTGCATCTCAATTGCCCTATGCATACTCACATAGATGTATGCATTGCATTAATATATAGATACATACATGCGGAATTGTATTCACATATCTGTATCTTCAATTGGAGAAGAAGCTGCATGTTTTCTGTGTCCACCATAAATTTTATTTTTTCTTTTCCTTCTAATTCATACTTTGTAATTTCTCAAAGAACAAAGAAAGGAAAAAATAAAAAATAAAAATCTGTAAGGCATGATAATGATCAAAGTTGTTGTTTCATGACTTGGAGCTATTCACTGTACAAAACTTAATAACCCCAATTCTTAATTTTTAATAATCTAACGCTCCACGTTGATTATGAGGGTAAACTTGATTTTTATTTTTATTTTTTATTTCTTGATTTAAGAACCCAGCAGGCTGCTAGCATGAATTTGTCTATTCTAGTTTCAGGAAAACTATAAAGGAATCTTTTTGAAGCATCAGTAATCAATAAAACAGAGCTGATAATTGAAACCTCCTGGTATGGCTCCTGCCCAACCATTCACGGAGATCGACCAAGACTGTAGACCATCTATCAATGCAAAAGTAGAACTTGATACAGAAAACAGGAGTTCCTTACCGAACTCGGCTGCGGAGGGTTTAGGGTGCATGAAAAACTGTGAGGACACAGCCATTAGGATGAATGGAGAAGATAAGGCTTCAATGTGCACTTCGGATGTGGACGTTGATATAGTTGAGTGCAGAAATAATCATAACAGCAGCCTGCAGGCTGAAACTGAGGACCCTGATGCAACTGAATATTCAAGCTCATTTGCTGACACTATGTCCGACACTGAGAATTTTTCCGGATTTAGTGAAGGTGAAGTACAGTCTCAGTTTTTTGCGGACAACGGTTTGGCATCTGCTTTTGATGCATTTAGTAGTTCTTTTCAAATGAGGTAAGTGCATTGTTTTTTGGCTGCATGTTTAATCATTTTAGTTTATTGATTTTTTCGTGTAAATGAAAATTCTAATGTTATGCCCTGGTTGTTCCCTATTTAGTTTATATTAAGCTGTGATTTCTTTTTATACCTTGCTATGTGTAATATGCATGAGAAACCTATTTCAGTGAAGCTTTGGCAGTCTTTGTATTCTGTGCAAGTGTATTAGATATACAGCATTACTTACTTTGTTTCAATTCTTTTAGAAGCAGGATAGGAGGATCTATTTGTATTAATTTGGTCTGAGAGTTAAGGGGGCATGAGTAACTGTACGTACACTCAAACAAACAGAAGCATATCTACTTTCATTAAGGATTGATATCTATGTTGATGCACATCATCGGCATAAAGATGGAGGCATTTCTAATTATTAAAGTTATTGTTTCTCTTCTACTTTTGTAGGATTGTTATCGCTATCTCCATGCCTAATTAAATTGATTGGTGTCCCATTGTTGTAGGGCATTGCTTTGTACAGCAGATGATTATTTTTTTACAATATAATGACAGAGTTCTTGTGTGCAAGATGGCTGAGCTAGAAGCTAATGCTTTTGGGAGGGGGTTTTATGTATAAGAGAGGGCGGAGCGTAGTGGCCTTAAACAGAAATCTCCTGGAGGAGAAAATGACATTTTCTGTTTCCAATTACTTGGGCTTAGTTTTATGGTTTGATTTTGTTGTCATCTAGATATTTGTGTTAAGTTTAGACTTAATCAGACAAATCTAAAACATACAACTTTTAGCAATAAATAAGGTTAATTATTTTGGATAATTTTTGGAAAGTAAATATAAATAGTCAGTGTGATGGAAAACCATCTTGATTTAGTATGTTTGTGTAATTTTGGAACAATCTAAGCTTGAAACTTTTACCAGTAAAAACTTGTTATTTCATCCCTTTTAAATAACGCTTGCCTCAGTATCAAACAAAAAATCTCGTTTGAGAATGCATGATTATTGTATCGATGGCCATACTGAGCAGAATTTATACTGTCAAACATACACTAGGTCCTTTGGCTTTCTTTTTAGTTTTATTTTTAGTTTTTATTTGTTAGTTTTTGCTCATGTATAGTTAACATTCAAATATTTGATTATTGTTTGTTTTTTTCTTGGTTGAAGATTATTGTTTGTAAATGTAAAGAAAGCCAACAAGGTACTGTTGGACAGTAGAAAATTTGTTAGTTTCAGATCAGAATATATATCTAATACTTATACTTTTTTGGGGTGCCACTTCAGACCAGGAAACTCTTCAGTTTATGTACACTGAAAATTGTTTTGTGTATCTCTATTGGCGTCTTTATCATGAATAGTTCTGTCTTTCTTGCGGCAAGTAAAATGATTCAGATCATGTCTGGTCTAAGGTTTCATTTACCATTTCATAAGAATGCAAGAACAGTGGGTGAAGGTTTTTTCAGTCACTCTTTTAGAAATATTCTTCCCAAGTGAGATTAGATATATATTCTGTATGCTACTGTGGAAAGAAAAATTTACCATAAAATGTGAAGAAAATATCTAAACGTACAAACATTATATATATATATATATCTATAATTCAAACAGAGTTTATGATTCTTGTTTGACATCTTTTTTTCTGGATGTGCTCAGAAATAGTATTTGAGTTCACTTATATATTCCAACTGCCTTTGTTTCTAATTCAGGAAGAAGAAGTTGACAGATCACTGGAGGAACTTTATACGTCCTATAATGTGGCGCTGCAAATGGATGGAATTGAGAATTAAAGAAATTGAATCACAAGCGTTAAAATATTCCAGAGAGCTTGCAGTAGCAGATCAAAGAAAACATTCAGGATTTGACCAATTTACTTTGGAAGAATTTGGCTCAAAGTCAGTGCCATTTTCTAGTCAATGCCGCAGAAAAAAGGCTATGAAGAGGAGGAAGCGCAAGAGAGTTGAAGAGACAACTGATATAGCATCATATATGTCACATCATAATGTCTTTTCCTATCTTGGTTGGAGCTCCTTCTTTATACTAATACACCATGATTTTGCTCATTTACTTTCCTTCATTAATTAAATTCCCACTGCCACAATGATGTTTGACCTAGCATTGTTATGTATTGCAGAAAATAAGAGATCCGATCCTGATAGTACTTCTGTGGCTGATGAATTTAGTAATGCAGGTATTATTCTTACCATTTGTTGTTTCTTCCTTATTGCCTGGCTTGCATGGTATGTTTTTATTTGCATGAGTGCTTGCATATGTACAATATCTGTAGGACCCTTCATTCTTGTCAATCTAAGTCAAAACAGCTTGCAGCATTTTATTTCCTCATTATGTTGTGATACTTGCGTCTAGTTTTTTATTTTATTTATTTATAGTCCAAACATCTTTTTTTCCCTTAAGATTGACTCTGAAAAACTCATTTTATTATTGTTGTGGGGGTAGTAATAATCACGGAGCAGAGTGCTGATTACAATGATAAACTCAGCACTGGTGATGACTGGTCGTTCTTTGAGTTCCGAGATGGTGATAAGTCCTTGGAGCATGTCCTCTGGAAAATTGAGACAGTGCACTCTCGGGTTCACAAGATGAAGAATCAAATCGATGTGGTAATGTCCAAGAATGCTTGTAGGTTTTCTTCCTCTGAAAATTTAAGCCTTCTTGTACCTTGTGACGCTCCAACAAGCTCTGCCCATAGTCCAGCATTTTCTGCTGGCAATGGAGACACAATCTCTGCTGGAGCTATGTATACTTCAACTCAACATATATCAGAGTACAATCTTGGAGATATGGCAATGCCTGAAAGTGCAGTGTCAAGTTTCGGGGAGGCAGTCGTTCCTGATATAATTGAAAGCACTGTAGGACTACTGTCTGCCATTGATGTCACCTTTCATCAGCCACAGTTTGGAGACTCAAGCGAAGATGTAAGTCTTCCCTACAGAACATAACCTTTTATTCCAGAACCTAGATTTTGACCTTTACACAACTGTTCCACTGAATTTCAAATAATTACATGAAATCTGTTGGAAAAACATCTTTCTAATATGCAACAAATATGGTAGGATTGACATACTAGATGTCATGTATTCCACAACTTCCACATAATCACTGTCTTAAGCTTGATTGAGATACTTTTACATTTGCATTGTTTTTTCCATATCCCCAGTGATCAGTTCCCTTGAGGCCTTTTCACAAAATTTCCTTGGGCAATACTGAAATTTGCAAATTTTTCTTTGCATATAGTTATTTTTCGAAGGCCAAATAACAAATTTTTCCCCCGTAGTTTGCTGGGGTTTCCACTATTTTCCTTGTAGTTCCAATATCCTCCACTTATCTGATATTGCAACTCAAGGATAACTTTAATTAACCGTCTCTTTTTCATTATCTTGACCAATTTTTTGTTACTCAAGAGTATTCACCTTTCATTGCTCCATTTATTTTTTGGTCATGTTCACCAATAATACCCATGTACTTACCAAAAGATAGGTGCAAAATTGGACAAGATAACCAAAAAAAGACGAAACCATAAAGCTGTCCTTGAATTGCAACATCTATTAAGTACAGGGGTATATTGCCGAGATTGGAACTAAAGGGACAAAAATGGAATACAAGGACGAAATATGTCATAACTAAAACAGCCTCTATAAGATAATAATTAATACCAGCCTTTTAGGGAAGTATCTTTAGTAAATATGGTAATACCAGCCTCTAGAAGATAATAATTAAAATGGTTAAATTAGAATATTCTACGTGCTGGCTCTTGTATTGCTAGGTTGATTTTGTAGGCAGGATTAGCACCTGGAAGGTGGTCTTTTTCCCCCTATTGGATATCAGCTCAATTTCCTTTGCTAATTTTTCGTATTCATCTTTAGTGCTGTTTACATATATGTGATGATTTGTTTATAAGTACACTTAGTAGTAATATATAGATTCCATTAATTACTTCTTGTTCTCTGCTTGACAAGAATCGAATGCAGGACTTGTGTCACGTCTTTTCCATCCTTAGCCCCTAATCTTTGGGCAAGGCTATTGATTTCCTTACTGTAGATGTAATGTTATAATTTACAGATTGTGGATAATGTCCTGATTCCTAATGAGGCAGCTGAAGGAGAAAAGCACACTTTCGAATTGATAAGTGACCAACATAAAGAGACTCATGAACAACCAGACAAAGGCATACAAGAAGAAGATCCTTTTCCAACGCCATCATCAGAACCTGATCCGTTGGTAGATGCATCCATTCAGGAGCAATCTACTCTAGAATCATGTTTAGCTTCAGATGTGAATTTTCGTAGAAACAAGAGAAAGAGAGGAGAGCGAAGAGCTGGTTCGGTTGTTTGGAGCAAGAAATGCTCGGGCGAGCCTGATAGCTTATGAGTTACATTTCCGTTGAGTTATGCTGGTTCGTGAAACTACAGAGACATTTCCTATTCTTTTCTCACATAAGTGGATACAAATGTTTGTCTACAGTCATGGTGAATCAACATTTGTTGTATATAAGGAAATGGTTCCAGTCCAAAAGTCATGTAGTCGTTTGCGGTGCTACCGCATACGCAATCCATAACACAGTCCACAATTCGTGTATTAGTTCTCTTGATTTTGTGGCGAAAAGACTAGCGTAGTCTGACAACTGATGTAGAACTGGCATTTTCAAAGTGAAGAGTTGGTCATCAATTTGCTGTTCCATTGAACAAAAATAGACCTCTGAAACCATAAAATTTTCTTTTTGTGCACTATTTTTTGTGAGAGGATATCGATATTGAGCAACATTTTTAGTTATTACAGTGCTTATAACATAAAGTCTTTCCTTTACCCAAAAAAAAGAGGGGAAAAAAAAAAACTAAAGCTTATTAGTTATGGAATCATTTTGTTGCGTTGGGATTTGATTATAGAAGGGCCCTGACCACCTCTACCACGATATTATGGTGAAGCCTCCACCACCAAATCTCAACCCCTCTCCACAATACACAAAAACTAGCTTTTCCTCATCACCAGGTCACTCTCGACCCAACCCAACCCGACCCGACCATACCTTACCGCCTTCGATCTGGGACCTGGTGTCATTTAACATAACCGAACATGGTCGGGTCCTACAAGGACTACTAGACCAAGAGACTTGGTGAAAACTGACGACTATCCCATAAAAAATAAAAAATCAAACCCCTTTGTTCTTCCCTATCCGACTAATTGAACCGAAGGCAACTGAAATTTAATAGAGGGCTCCTATGAAGTTAGCACTTCTAGCAATGCTTAGACACGGGCGGATACCTCCTCTCTGCATGATGACAACATGGACCAAGTTACTCATTAATACAAGTTACCTGTTTGGGGCTGTTGAAAATCACGGCCGGATTTGAAGCTATGCCAAGAGATTTCGGCCGGGCTGTGTGAAGAAGGTGCGGCTGGAGGTTTAAAGGTGGATGAGTTATGGAAACTTGGTGATCAATATTTAAGTTCTTTGCGGCTGGGTGAATGCGAATGGAGCTTTGGTCGGTCTCCAAAATTGGGGCTGAAGGACTTGCAAAGAAAAAAACTGATTATATATAAATAAATAAATGCAAGTGGAGCTTTGGATTGTTGCAAATGTGCAGCTGGAGGCTCCCAAGTTTAAGCCCTCCATATCATGTTTCATGATAATATAATATAATATATATATATGAAGGCACCTTCTACAGTGCACCAGGTGCACCCATGCACCATTTGTCCTTTATGATGCTCCCAGATTTTTAAAAAAATTGGTTACCGGCTATACAAGTTATCAAGTTTCCACTTTTTGAAAATGCAATTGCATAAGGGTCATGCAATTATGCTCTTCCTGTTTGGCAATTGACATATGATTGGATAGTGATTTACAGTAGTTTGGATATGAGAATACCATAACATTGTAAGAGGATCCTAAAACTTATAAGTTATAAGATTTGGGTAGCGGTTTACAAATTTTTGAACCATGATTACAACATTAGGGTTCACCTAATCCATAATGTTGTAAATACTCATTTACAAGGATATGGATCCACATTACAAGGAATTGGTAACTCCGGACCATGAGGATGTAAATTGGGTCCTTATTCTAGTAAAATAAGGGTTTACAAGATTAAGGGCTGATTTTACAATTTTGGGATACGAGGGTACCAAAACATTGTAAAAAGAATCCCTAAACTTGTAACTTATAAGTTTTTGGTAACAATTTACAAGGTTTTGCTCATGGATTACAACGTTAGGGTTCACCAAATTCATAATGTTGTAAATCATATATTTACAAAAATATAGATCCATATTACAAATGATTGGTAATAGTGGACATTAGGGATGTAAATTGGGTCCTTATTCTAGTAAACAATGGTTAAGGATGGATTTTACAATCTTATGGAACATAAATGTCCAAAATAGAGTAATACGAGACCTTAATATTGTAAATATTTGTGTTTACAAGTATAATGACCTAATTTACTTTCCTAAGGTCCCTAGTTACCTTAATATTGTACTAGATGTCTTTATCCTTGTAAATTACGATATTACAAGATTACGGATGAGTTTTACAATCTTCAGGAACATAACTATCCATAAAAGAGTAATACAAGACCTTAGTATTGTAAACATCCGAGTTTACAAGTATAAGGACCCAATTTACCTTCCGAATGTTCCCATTTACCCTAATATTGTACTACATGTCTTTATCTTTGTAAATTACGATATTACAATATTAAGGATGCATTTTACAATCAAATGGAACATAACTGTCCAAAACCGAGTAAAACAAGACCTTAATATAGTAAACGTTTGTGTTTACACATATAAGGACTCAATTTACTTTCCTAATGTCCATAGTTACCTTAATATTGTATTAAACGTCCTTCTCTTTGTAAATTACGATATTACAAGATTAAGGATGGGTTTTACAATCTCCTGGAATATAACTATCCAAAATAGAGTAATACGAGACCTTAATATTGTAAACATCCATGTTTACAATACTAAGGACCCAATTTACCTTCCGAATGTTCCCCTTGACCCTAATATTGTATTACATGTCTTTATCTTTGTAAATTACGATATTACAAGATTAAGGATGCATTTTACAATCATATGGAACATAACTGTCCAAAACCAAGTAAAACAAGACCTTAATATAGTAAACGTTTGTGTTTACACGTATAAGGACTCAATTTACTTTCCTAATGTCCCTAGTAACCTTAATATTGTACTAGACGTCCTTCTCTTTGTAAATTACGATATTACAAGATTAAGGATGAGTTTTACAATCTCATGGAACATAACTATCCAAAATAGAGTAATACGAGACCTTAATATTGTAAACATCCATGTTTACAATACTAAGGACCCAATTTACCTTCCGAATGTTCCCCTTGACCCTAATATTGTACTACATGTCTTTATCTTTGTAAATTACGATATTACAATATTAAGGATGCATTTTACAATCATATGGAACATAACTGTCCAAAACCAAGTAAAACAAGACCTTAATATAGTAAACGTTTGTGTTTACACGTATAAGGACTCAATTTACTTTCCTAATGTCCCTAGTTACCTTAATATTGTACTAGACGTCCTTCTCTTTGTAAATTACGATATTACAAGATTAAAGATGAGTTTTACAATCTCCTGGAACATAACTATCCAAAATAGAGTAATACGAGACCTTAATATTGTAAATATTCATGTTTACAATACTAAGGACCCAATTTACCTTTCGAATGTTCCCATTTACCCTAATATTGTACTACATGTCTTTATCTTTGTAAATTACGATATTACAAGATTAAGGATGCATTTTACAATCATATGGAACATAACTGTCCAAAACCAAGTAAAACAAGACCTTAATATAGTAAACGTTTGTGTTTACACGTATAAGGACTCAATTTACTTTCCTAATGTCCCTAGTTACCTTAATATTGTACTAGACGTCCTTCTCTTTGTAAATTACGATATTATTAGATTAAGGATGAGTTGTACTAGACATCCTTCTCTTTATATGTTTATTGTGTTATTTAATTATAAATTAAATAGATGTTTACAAACTATTAACACAGGACAAAAATTGCATGTTTTTCACCAAAAAAAAATTATTAAATTTGGGGTTACAAAACTATTTCGAATGGGAAGTGAAATCCTATGGAAAACGAAGCCAAACATTAAGAAAATAGGCATGCATGCATGTTTGCAATTTCAAACATACGGTTTGTCAATTGCATTATACTTGTCCAATTTCCTACACATTGTTTGTCAAATGCATTATGCTTGTTCAATTTCCAACTCACTGTTTGTCAATTGAGTTATTTCCTTTTCCTCCTAGGTGAGCCAATCTATCAGTGCCCTTTCCATCTTATGGTCACTTCCTTTCAAATTAACTCATTCAATCCATTCACATACAACAATAGACGATCATATTTGACATCATTATAGAATAAGTTTGTAGCATCAAACAAGTTACATAAGTTCAAATCTACCACAAAATATATAATCTCACTTATGAACGTATACCACAAAGACAAAATACTCATAATACAATTTATGTTTTCTTCCTTAGCCTTAGCCTCTTACTAATAGGGCGTGGTTCTGGTTCCGGCAAAGAGGTCTTGCGTTTTTGTGGTGATGCTTTGCCTTTCCCTTTAATTGCAGCTGCTTTTTCTTTGGAATGCACCGCCCCTCCTTTAAATTTTGTTTTCACCACAGCTCCTTTTCCCTTTGTGTTAGGGGGTGGTGACTTGGTTGTGGTCTCCTCCACTAATACCTCATCTTCCTCGTCCTCCTGGTCATTTTCCGGGTCATTTTCGTCCTCGTCCCCGTTTTCCTCGACCTCCTCATCCTCCTCACCATCCTCGCAAGTGCACATTGTAAACAATAGCGCACATATTGAAAAATAGTAAAGGGTGCAAGTAAAGGATCTTGCCCACAAAGATTGGTTGTTAACGTTGTAAAATGGATCCATAAACATGTAAGTTACACGATTTAGGTAGTGATTTACAAGTTTTTGTACCACGATTACAATGTTAGGGTTCTCATAATCCTTAGCGTTGTAAATCCTTATTTTACAAGAATATAGATCCAAATTACAAAGAATAAGTAAGTCCGGACCATGAGGATGTAAATTGGGGTCCTTATTCTAGTAAAATTGGGGTCCTTCTCCAAAGTCTACCTTTACCTTATCATTGTAAGAGGGATCATTTCAATTGTAAATCAGGATATTATAACGCTATGGATAAGGAAGAACCTCAAACCTATAATCATGGTGCAAAAAATCATAAATGAGAACCCAAATCTTGTAATGTACGAGATTAAGGATCTCCGTTACGAGTTTTTGGAAAGCTTACGTCCAAAGCACTGTAATACGAGTCCTTAATGTTATAAACCATTGTATTTACAAGAATAAGTACCAATTTTACATCTCCAAGGTCCACAATTACCTTAACCATGTAATAGAGATCCATTCTATTGTAATTTATGACATTACAAGTTTATGGATACACTTTACAAGTTTATGGAACATGGAGGTCCAAAACATTTACTTCTCTAAGGTCCCCCCTTACATTAACATTATAAGAGAGATCATTTCTAATGTAAATTATAGTATTTCAAGATTATGGATTATAAAGAACCTCAAAGTTGTAATTTATTTATTTATTCAGTATGCACTTACCATTACTTTTTTGACAACTGCTTTACGGTATGCAATTACCTTAGCCTGTTTGGCAATTGCATTACGGTATGCAATTACCGTCGCCTGTTTGGCAATTACATTACGGTATGCAATTACCATTGCCTGTTTGACAATTGTATATACAGTATGTGAAATATGTTCAAATTTCTCCAAAGCCTTTGTACTTGGTTGTATAAAATGGGTCATTCAGGGTTGTAATCTTGGTGCAAAAATGCGTAAATTGGAACTCAAATCTTGTAATCCATGAGATTAATGATCCATTTTACATGTTTATGGAACGCTTATATCCAAAAATTTGTAGTTTATGAATGCACTTTATAAGTTTATGGAACTTTGACGTCCAAGTAATTGTAAAAAGGGTCTTTGATATTGTAAACCGTTGTGTTTACAAGAATAAGGACCACATTTACTTCTCCAATGTCCATCCTTACCTCAAAGAAACAAAAGTGTTAGTTCATAGAACACTAACTAATGCTTTGGTTTGTTTAGAAACAAACAAGAGCTTTTGTTTGAATTTTTTTTTTTGAAGTGTCAAAATTATATTTTTCTATGCATACACAATGCTAATGGGACGATTGTTTCAATTGGCACATAAACTATGATATAACAGTCAAATTTACTTTAAAAGCTTATTCTCAATGGTACTATATCCTCATCAAAGCTAACATAAGCTTCATTCATGTAATTGAAAGTATTGTTCAATACATTCACTTTACATAACCAATAATTATAAATCTAAAATCTCAAGTCATTATGTATATAATAAAAAAAATACAATCTCCAGATACAATGAAAATATTACAAATTCAAGTAGCCAAATAAATAGACTCCAAAATAGTATATATTAGTCTTGTACTTGGCCTAATTCTTTACCCCAACTTGAAAAACAATCACAAAGCTATAAATAAAATGAATGGGAAACATAAAGCAATGTGTTAATATGAAAACAATTACAAAGTCATCATTGTAAACAAAAAAAGAACAAACCTGCAACATAATTAACTTGAATAACATAAAGTAATATGCCAATTTGGGGTAGAGATTTGTTCTTTTTTTTTACTTTTTTTTCTTTTTTGGATTGTATAACGATCATCAATCTTATAGGCTTTGAATATCCAACAAAAAGTGCAAAGAAAGCAACCAAAAGTTGAGACCAGCTTCAACCATTATCTCCAAGGCCATGTACAATTGCCACTCAGGCAGTCTGTTTTCGCAACTTGACATGGCTGTAGAATAACAACAATAGAAATAGAAAGAAAAGAAAAGAAAACTGAACTGCAATTCACTACAGAAAGAAAAAGACTAGGACTTTCCCTCGTCACTCTTGTCTTCAATTCTGCCCCATGCCTTAAGTCAAGCTCATACTTCCTTTATTTTGCGACAACATAGCCGACTTATGTTGCCAATTGACAAACATGCACTATGTAATTGTTAATCCTTTATTTATTTATTTATTTATTTATAAAGAAACAAATATGTTAAAACAATAAAATTTAGTGCTTTTAACCATTCTAATCACACAAAACCTAAGGAAAATATTATTAAAAATATATATAAATATTAACATATCAATTAACTTTTACTTTCATTGCAAGTGTTAATATCTTAGTCACAAGTAAATAACAAACATTGATGAACATGCGGTAATTGAAATGCAATTGAATTTACAAAATCCAATTGGCAGACAGAAAGCAGGTAATTGAATATATGAAATCTAATTTCTCTGGGCATATATGAAGCAAATCCTACAAAATTCTCACCCAATAACAAAGATTTTTCTTTTTCGATAACAAAAATATCAGATTAGCAGAAAGTCAACACCTTTTTTTCTTTTCAAAACCATGTATACAAACAGCAAGCTAAAAAAACCTTAGCAAAACATTAAGAAATAATTTTCTTTTCTTCTTTTGGTGTAAACCAAATATTTCATAATTGAAAAATACATAAGAAATCTTACTTTTTTGTCATTACATAAGCAATTTTACTAAGTTGTTAATTATTCTCGTAGTCCTTTGGGTTCAAGCACCAATAGAGGCTCTGCAACACCAGCACCCACCAACTTGTTAAATACAAAATCAATTATACTAATTCATATTAAGGGCTAATTAAAGAAAGTAATCTTGATGGAAGAGAAAGACATAAAATTGACCTCCCAAATGGTCCAATGGAACAAACTCTTTGGGGTTGCAATGGTGAGGGAGAGAGATACACGCTTATGATGTGGCATGAGGAATTGTGGCTGAATGTGCGGTCAAATATAGTTCATAAGAGCTTAAAACACAAAAAAAGGGGAAAAGAAAATACTCACAACCTACCTTTTCCAACAATAATCCATGATTAGAATAATGAGACAGGGTCAGATGACACTATTATGCGCAGCTCAGCTCAACTTTGCCTTTGCAATCAAATCAGCCCATGCTTTTGGGTAATTTCCTTTCCTTATAAACATACCAGGAATTGACAAAACATAACAAATTATGCTATAATTGTTATGAAAAATTCTAATTGTAACACATGCAGGTGTGATCTGAGGGTGTTAAGTGCTGCAAATGAATTTTTCAACACAATATTGAAGCATCATGGGCTAATGGATTGTTTCTCAGAAATCAACACCAACCCATGCATTATTGATGAACAAGGCAGGCTTAGAATCTTACCCTACCATGATTTCCACTCATCTTCTCATGGTTGTACCATTTGCCCTCCCAGCATGTGCAAGTTGATTAAACTAAACAAATTGCATATATTTAAGTACCCCAAAATCAAAATCACAAATTTAATTACACTGGTTTAGTATGTTTGTGGGGTTTCTTTTGTTACAGGGTCTAATAATGGAAAAGATTCAAGCTTCTGTTGCAACAGATGGGAAGAAACATAAACAGTTAATTTATGTTGGGGATGGAGCTCCTGATTTTTGTGCAGGTTTGAAGCTTGACGAAGGAGATTTTCTGATGCCAAGGAGGGATTTCCCTATCTAGGACTTAATTTATGCCAATCCATTGTTTACCAAGGCAAAAATTTACGAATGGAATGAGTGTGATGAGCTCTGGGCTGTCTTGCTCAACACAGTTAATACATTCTTCACTGAAATGGGGTTGTCTTGCTAAACTCAGATGGGGTTCTCTTGCTTTCATTCAAGTACTCAATCCTAATTTGAGGATTTTAAAGTGAGGTTGATCATAAGCTCACTAACCCTAACCCCAAATCAATTGATTAAAAGTTAGCTCCAAAACTGAAGAACCCTAAATTGACCCATAGAAGCATAACTAGAGAGAAAGAGGAAGGAAAAGACTCACCTGATGACAGATCGATTTCCAGAGCACAGAGAATGATGAAGCGAATAGATAGAGACGGAGAGTGAGAGCAAGAGGGAGCGAGAGCGAGAGAGTGACTTCAAGATCGACAAATTGATATCCAATAGTTGCCGTTGTTCGAACCAAGAAGCCCAACTGAAGAAGAGAGAGCAACAATGGAACAAAGACTGACAGCGCCAAGAAGAAGAAGAGAGAGGGGAGTCGCAGGAGTCTCTGAGCATTCTTGCTTTCGTTTTGTTATTGTTTCAGATTTCTTTATTTTCTATTGTTTTTGTTTTGGTTTTCTTTTACCTGGAGCAACCCATTTAACCGGTCACTTACTATCAACGGTGTAGATTACCCCACATCCCACAATAGCTTATCCAATGGTCTATAATAGTGGCGCATCCATGCGCAGGGCGCACCGTAGAATTTTCCATATATGAATGAATGGATGCATGCAAGTTACGGCCAAAGCTTGGAGTTTTTGGAATTGATTGGGCCAAGAGTTTTTTGTCCTATTATATATATATATATATATATATATATATATATATATATATATATATATATATATAAGAGTCTGGGCCAGTACCTGGTATCAGAGCCAAAAGTCCCTAGAAGAGTGGTTAAGTTTAAGGTTCAAACTAAGTTGTTGGTTTAATCTTCTGGTTTTTCTGTCAAGTTTCCTTTACTCATTAGTCATCGAGTTGTCTAGCTGTCAGATAGGCTCATTAGCCGTTGCCCGTTAAGCTAAGGCGTTGAGAGACCTAGGCAGGGACTAGCAACCTTGAATTAGGAGGAGAACATAAGGAAAGCATAAAATCCAGATTTTTAAAATGGCAAGCCTTAGGAGAATGTTGTCTATCCGTTCTTCTGGAGAAGCAAGCTCTAGTAACAGTCCTAGCCATAGAACCCTACGAGTTAAAAACTCTCAAGAAATAATCATGCGGGACGTAGAAAAGGAGTTGTGCAACTGGGATATACCCAGAGTACCCATCACTGATATATACTATAAAAGATCTTTCAAGTTCAGATCTGATTACGCAATAAAAACTGTTGAAAAAACGATATCTGTCATTGATAAAAAAGATAGTTTTCAGCTATTCACCCAGAGTCAAATCGACCAACATCTGGAGAGAAATTATAACTATTTGCACATAGGATTGGTGCAGGTAGCGGTGAAACCACTTACCAGAACAGGATTGCCCAGTTCAATCTTGCTTTGTGTAAGAGATGGAAGACATAGAAAGTTCACGGATTCCTTGTTAGGAATAGTTGAGTCAACCTTAGGGGAAGGTCCGATATACTTTAACTGTTTCCCAAACTTTTCTGTTGCACTTTCCGACGTAAATGTCTTAAAAGCTTTAACATTGAATATTCAAACTCAGGGTTATGATATGGACCCAGGATCCCAAAATCTAGCGATCATTTATAGGGTTTCATATAAGGTTATGAACACTGTCTGTCCCAAAGCTAAAGATTTAGACAGCAAAGGTAAAACTACCTTGTTCCAAACCAACCTTGAAAAATCAAACGTAGCAGTCCCAAAAATGATAAAGTGGAGTGATATAACCCTACCAGAAAAGTGGATTTTAGATGAAATAGTCCCAAAGAAGCCCCTTGAAAATCAAGAACCTACTCGGATCTCCCAATTCGCTGATGGAGAGGTAGAAATACAATTCTCCAACGCTAGAAAAACTAGGATTGATCTAGCGCCCTTTGGATCTAACCTAGAACCACATAGGTCGAGTACCTCTAGGATTGATCTAGCACCCTCTAGATCCAACCTAGAACCCCATAGGTCGAGCACCTCCTCTGATATAGCTTACGATCTAGACCATGACAGAATGATCTTGGCAGGTCTTAGGAGAACCCAGGAACAGACACAAAGGCCAGCCTACAGGTTTGAGCAAACCCTTCCAAACCCAGGAATTAGGATGAATCCACCTCAACCCGAGCCTTCCTTCTCGGATGTAGAATTTGAAATAAATATGTTAAAATCCTTCGAAATAGAACACGAAAAGATAAAAAGGAATTATCTGAGTATTGAAAATATTAATAAAAGAATCTGGTTTGAAACAGCCTTTCAGGAGCATAGGCAAAATCATCTCTGGAAAGCCCATACCGCCTTTATGAAAGAAAAGAAATTCAATTGTTTCTTTTTTACGTGGTTAGATTGGTGTGCTCAGAAATATGACATTCCTGAATATAGGAGCCATATAGAGATGATAGGAAGCCCATTCTCGACTTACACTTCCAAAGATGGGAAATCAATAAAAGCCGCACATCCACCCGAGATGGTAATTAAACAGAAAGATATGATAGCGGCTCCCTACAAAGAAACCACTTTCCTTGATGATAGCGCCAATAATTTTCGCACAGCGAGTAAAGAGGATATAGGCGCAGTTATTCAGCAGAATAATTACACCAACCTGTTTCTGCAGTCTCTAGGAAAGCAAGTCACTAGGATTGAAACGTCTGTTTCTGTAAAGGAGCAGAAATCCGACCCCGGTCCCTCAGAAACTAAAAGGATCAAGGAAATGAGTAGTCAGGTGTTCTTCAAACCACCTCCCCCTTTAGATAATAAAAACTTTAAGATGGGAAGAACATTGTCAGAAGATGAAAATTTTGTTGATATCCTGGCAAAGAAATTATCAGAAGTAAAATTGTCAGATAAAGGAAAAGGACCTCAAGTGTCGGTTCTCACTGAAGGAGAAATAGAAGACCTTGAAACGATGTTTAAGGAAGAACGACCTGAAATTAATAAGTTAACAAATGAAAAGAAATTCACTCAAACTGCTAAAACAAGAAATTACTACCCCAGACCCACTCCAGTAGATTTACAGTTTGAGGAAGATGGAATGTGGAATTCCGCTCAGTATGATGGAAGCTCCATAGTAGAATGGAATATTGATGGTCTAACGGAATATCAGATCATTAATGCAATGAAACATATGATGATGTACGCTACAGCCTCTAAGATAAAAGGAAATGGAGATAAGAGGGTGGCTGAAGCTATCATCGCAGGCTTTGTAGGTCAATTAAAAGGATGGTGGGATTTCCACCTAAGCGACTCAGCAAGAGCCCAAATCCTGAACGCCCAGGTGGCTATTGGTCAGCAGAATGTACAAGACCCAGTAACTGGATTAATCAAAAGTGAAAACATTTACCAGGAAGATGCAGTAAATTCACTAATTTACACAATTACTCTACATTTTGTAGGAACTACAGAATTACAGCACGACAGGTCTAGAGAACTCTTAATGAACCTTAAGTGTCCTACCTTGTCCCATTTTAGGTGGTATAAGGACGTGTTTTACTCCAAGGTGTTCACTAGGCAAGACTGTAATGCTGACTTTTGGAAAGAGAAATTTCTTTCAGGATTGCCACTTCTATTCGCTGAAAAGGTTAGGAATAGAATTAAAGAGAAAAATGGTGGTGTCATTCCTTATGGGTCTTACACCTATGGGGAATTGTCCTATGAAATCTGCGCAGAAGGATTAGCTCTTTGCACAGATATGAAATTAAGAAAACAGCTTGATAAGCAAAAGGCCCTAGGAAAAAAGGAATTAGGTGACTTTTGTGAACAATTTGGTTTTGAACCAATAAAATCATATTCACATAAAACAACAAGAAGGGAAAGAAATTTGGGGGGCGTAAGACTAAAAAATACGAGAAATATAAGTCTGAACCCAAGAAGCCATATAGAACTTTCAGAAAAAGGAAATACACAGGAGATACTAGCAAAAAGGCTAGTAAAGGAAAGAAAGGAGTTGTCCCTACATGCTATAAGTGTGGAAAAGTAGGACATTATAAATCTGAGTGCAAAATGAAGGATAAAATCAGTAACCTAAGCATTAGTGAAGACCTTAAACAACAGCTTTGCCAAATAATGCTTAATTCATCTAGTTTTGAACAAGATAGTGATGACGAACTAGCCCAACTAGAAAATGAAGAATTGTTTGAATCAGATACTGAGACTAGCTCAGGTAGCGAGGAAGAGTGCGCCTGTCAATTTAAAGATCTGAGAATATGTGTCTTAACAAAAGAAGAAAGTCTAATAGTAGACTTAATTGATAAAATAGAAGATCCAGAAAAGAAGAGAGAAGCTTTGGAAAGTTATATCTCGCTAGCTAGAACCGGACCAAATAATCCCCAACCGGCCATAGCTAATGTAAGACAACCAGTTGAAAACTATAGTTTTAAGACTATAGTAAACAGAATGAATGATAAAATTCATAAAAAGGAACCTACGCTCAACGACCTTCAATGCGAGGTCCATGATGTGAAAGAAGAACTTAGAGAGTTAAAAAATAGGGTTAGAGTTTTAGAACTCTATCGTCCTTTTTCAGAAAAAGATACAGAAGAAAAATCTGAGCAATTAGAATTCGAAAACCTAATGGAAGAATTTCAAGAGAAAATAGAACCTGTAACAAGAGAAACCCTACAGGAAGAACAAGTTAATACTATGAGATTCATTAATAGCATAGATAAGGTAATATCACAAAAATGGTATGCAATGATAACTATTGTTATTAATAAAACCTACAAGTTTACTGTTGAAGGGCTGATCGACACTGGAGCCGATCTTAATTGTATAAATGAAGGTGTTGTATCAACGAGGTATTTTCAGAAAACTACCCAAGTCCTACACACAGCAGTCAATAGTCAAAGGATGGGGATTCAGTTTAAATTATCTAACGCTGCTGTACTTAATCAAGGAATTTGCTTTGAAACCCCTTTTGTCTTGGTGAAAGGATTAAACCAGTCCCTGATATTAGGAACCCCTTTCATTAATATGCTTTATCCTTTCTCTGTTTCTGAAGAGGGAATAAGAACTGAGGTAGAGGGTCAACCTATAGTCTTTAGGTTCTCTCAACCACCCAAGCATAAGTATATTAATGAAATTCAAGAAAAGATAAAGAAGAAAGAAAGTTATCTATATCACCTGAAAGAAGAATTGCAGTACAAAAGAATAGAGGAACAACTGCAAGACAATAGGGTAAAAGAAAAGGTAGAAGAAGTCCAAAAGATGTTTGAAAATCAAGTTTGTGCCGAAATACCCAATGCTTTTTGGAATAGGAAAAGACACATAGTGGAATTGCCGTATGAGCCTGATTTTGATGAAAAGAAAATCCCAACCAAAGCTAGGCCAATTCAAATGAATGCTAGGCTAATGGAAATTTGTAAATCTGAAATTCAAGATTTATTAGGAAAAAAGTTAATTAGGAAAAGCTCATCTCCCTGGAGCTGTTCTGCCTTCTATGTAGAAAACGCAGCAAAATTCGAAAGAGGGGTACCTAGATTGGTGATAAACTACAAACCTCTTAATAAAGCCTTAAAATGGGTTAGATATCCAATTCCTAATAAAAAGGACCTTTTGGATAGATTGAATAAGGCAGTAATTTTTTCTAAATTTGATATGAAATCGGGATACTGGCAAATTCAAATTGCGGAAAAAGACAGGTACAAAACAGCCTTTAATGTCCCCTTCGGACATTACGAATGGAATGCTTTACCGTTTGGTCTATAAAATGCTCCCTCTGAGTTTCAAAATATTATGAATGATATATTTAATCCTTACACAGCTTTCACCATTGTTTATATTGATGATGTTTTGGTTTATTCTAATTCTTTAGAACAACACTTTAAACATCTGAATATCTTTTTGAGAGTTGTGAAGCATGCAGGATTAGTGGTTTCGGCAAAGAAAATGAAATTATTTTCTTCAAAGATTCGTTTTTTGGGACACAATATTAATAAGGGACTGATAGTTCCTATTGATCGAGCAATATCCTTTGCTGAAAAATTCCCTGATGAGATAAGGGACAAGCAACAGTTACAAAGGTTCTTAGGAAGTCTTAATTATATAAAAGATTTTTATAAAGATTTGGCTCAAGATTCAAAATTGTTATACCAAAGGTTGAAAAAGAACCCAACTCCCTGGTCAGAAGAACACACTAAAGCGGTAAGAAGGTTGAAAATTAAAGTCAAAGAACTTCCTTGCTTAGCCTTAGCCAACCCCGAAGCCTTTAAAATAGTAGAAACAGATGCTTCAGAAATCGGGTATGGAGGAATCCTAAAACAGAAGGTCAATAATTCAGAACAACTGGTTAGATTCACTTCTGGAGTTTGGAAACCGGCTCAAAAGAATTATTCTACTGTTAAGAAAGAAATGCTAGCCATAGTCCATGCTGTTTCTAAATTCGAGAGTGATCTTTTAAATAAAAAATTCCTGATAAGAGTGGATTGCAAGGCTGCAAAAGACATTCTGTTTAAAGATGTAAAAAATTTAGCATCAAAACAAATTTTCGCAAGATGGCAAGGAATACTATCTGCTTTCGATTTTGATATTGAATTTATTAAAGGTGAAACTAATGCGCTCCCTGATTTCTTAACTCGAGAATTTTTGCAGGGTGCGAACCAGGAGTTCCGGACAAATGACTCCAAGTAGGAGCTCTTGCTAGGTCTTCCCCGACTGATCCAAAGCCCCTGATGACTTCTTCTCCATATAATAAGGGTAAGGAGAAGCAGATTGCTGAAAATCCATTCCGTGAATATATGAATATGTCTGTAGCAATTATTGAAATGAATGATCTAGACAAACATCCGAATTTTCTAGCTGAAAAATATTTAAGGGATAACCTTCCTCCCTTAAATAAGCCCCGTCTATTCTATGAAACTCTCCTAATTGAAACTAAATCTGTTAATATAGTTCATCGTCATAGAGGTGAAAATACCAACACAATAGCCTTTTCCAAAATCCAAATTCTAAATGTTATTTCCTTGGAAGAATGGGGTCCTAGCCCTGAAAGGGCTAAAAGATTTATCCATCCTGAAATTAGGCCATATTCATATAATTTCTGGGATTATAAAAAAGCATGGGAATATGTCTTATGTTTTCAAAATCAAAACTATTCTCATACTTGGTTCATCCAATTTAAGCTTCGGGCTCTGAAAGAACTCCCAAATTGGTTCAAGAGCTTTTTCCTTATCTGGGGTCCTACTATGGAATACCTTCCTCCTGAAATTAAGGAGTCTTTTCAAATGAAATTTTGTAAATGGAATAAGAATCATCCTGATCAAAGGACTTTGTTCATGTGGTTCATGATAATGTATGAGCTACCTTGGATATTAAAATGGGAATATGTCATCTCGGAAGACATTGATGAAGAATGGACCTATATTCCTAACTTAGTCCGAAGCATCTTAATTCGTTGGTGGGACAAATTCACAAGAGACCACTTAGTTCCTGTCAAGATTACCCCAGCAATTATTCCCTCCTTTGATCCTGTTGCTGCTCAGCCTTTGGTCACTTCTCCTGCCAGTCTAAGTGTTTCGCAAAGGCTACAGATGCTGATAGATCAGCCAGGCTCTTCTTCATCAAAAGAAGATTTGAAAAAGAAAGTCCTCGAGATCCTGGATTTAGATGACGAGTCGATGGCATCAGCTTCCGTCACTCAACCTGAAGATGAGGTGGACCCTTTTGCTAATGAAGACATGCTTGACCACTTTCATCCAGATCTCCATTTGGATCTTTATGGTGGGCCCAAGTAATATTATGTCTGATAAGAAGACAATTTGTGTTTACTGTAATTTGTGATAAAGCTTTTTACTTTTACGTTTTTTCTGGTAAAAGCGAGACGTTCCTGCTTTTACTCTGTTTTTATTTGCCTTTTGTAAGAGTCTGCCTTTTTCCTTTTTTGGCCGTTTGCGTGAACGTTCGGACAGAATCATTAAAGTGAAGATGCCGCTCTACTGTAGGCTGCTTTGTGATCTTCTGCCTCTAATTGACACGTCAACAGCCAGGAGGCTTTAAATGAAGGGCTTCTCCTCCTTTGCGAAGCACCGAAAAAGAAAGCCTCTCAAGCAGAAAATAAACTTTGTGTTTTGAGTGTTTTGGAGTGTTTTTGAGTGTTTTCAAGTGCTGCTTCTGCGAAGCTTCTGTTAAGCACTACTGCTTTCCCTGCTTCTATGTAAGTTTGTTGAATATTAATGATACTACGTTTGATATCGTATTTAATTTCTCTATATTATTATCCTTGGTTTTGGCTTTGTATGTTTGAATTCCTCATAATAATTATGTTTATTCTCTACGTCTCTACACTACCTTCCGCTCGAAAGCTTAAAATTGATTGAGAAAAATTTTGCTCTTAAGAGTCTGGGCCAGTACCTGGTATATATATATATATATATATATATATATATATATATATATATATATATATATATATATATATATATATAATAGGTGGATGAATGAGAAAAGTATGGATGGAGCATTTGGATGGTCTGCCAAATGGGCTGGAAAGTTCTTTATCTTTATATATATAAGCTCCATCATAAGCCTTTGGTTGGTATGCAAAGTATAGCTGAAAAGTTATTTGCTTTGTATGTATATATATAATAGGTGGGTGAATGAACAAAGTATGGCTGGAACTTGATTATCTGCCTATTCGGTTGAAAAGTTGTGGCTGAAGAAAATTGGGCTGAAGGTTTTTTGAGTCCACTTGTCTTATTATATATATATATATATGCGACTGAAGGGTTTGCAAATATGCAGCAGGAGGCATTGGGGTCAGCAAAAAGAAGTGAATACGAGTGTGTGGCTGAAGTTTTGGTAATATGCAAAATATGGGCTGGAAAGTTCTTTGTCTTGTTTTATTATATAAATGTATATATATAATTAATTAATCAAAGTCTAATGCCATATGCTGCCAATGCCAGACCAACACACCAAGATGGCTTCATGCAATATCAAACAAAAGGCTAAGAGGTTTGGATGAGTGGGGAACCCATACGGTGGACACAATTGGAAATAAACAAATATATACATATGAAATTCAAAGGCAAAGCCAAGGCCTTTGTGGACTAGCGGCCAGCATATGGCTTAGATGAGGATCAGCCAACAATTATTGGAATATGCGACTATCAATCATGCGGCCGATGTCCAAATATGTGGAGTTCACATACCACTTAACATTGGTGGGAGTCTTAACCAAGTCAGAAGCTCCAAGTGCACAACATCTCACCAAATGTCAAATCAAGTCCAAAGCTTAGCCTACGAAGCTAAGTTCAGAAGTTCCAGCAAAAGCCTCCTTGCAAGCGGTGGAATTCAAAGATGGGAAGACTTGTAGCCAATACCAAGACTTATTGCACCTTATATCAAGGGGAGAGTTTTCACAATCCCAATGACATTTTGTGCAGTTCATGCCTAGAGCTCCGGAAGGCATTAATATTGGAAGGATTTTCAAGACAGAATTAGTTGTGGACATTTAATGGCCAAATCCTGTGAGATGTGGTGTGGTGGTAGCTCACCTCATTCCTTAACCATGAGGTTGGGGGTTCGATCCCCGCCCATGGGAATGGAGCGCATTTCGTGGCCAGCCGTTTACCTTCATTGGGAGAGCTCCCGCGGCAAAAGGGATTAGTCACTGCTGTCGGCGGTGGATACCCTTGGGTCTCACCTAAAAAAAAAAAGCTCTATAAATTTGTCGTCAGAAGAAGAGAAGAGGACCTCCGACTGAAAACACAAAATCTATCTTTTTATCCTGTACTCTTCAATTCATAGTCTAGGATTTTATCTTTCAAGTTCTTTAGATTATCCCAGTTCTTCGTTTTCCTAGTGTAAGCTTACTTTCTTGTAATTTAATTTCAATTGTCTTTACATTTGAGTTTAATTAAGTCTTTATCGCTTTAATCTATTTTATCGCATTTACATTTCTGTCATCTCGTTTACTGCATTTACATTTCTCGCACTTAGATTTTTGTCATTTTGTTTACTGCATTTACATTCATTGCACTTATCACAAAAATCCTAAAAATAGTCATACAAAGCTCAATCATCCTTGACCTCAAGGAAGAAAAAGAACCTAGGCCAAGAGGAGGTTCCTTGCTTGGCCGATCAATCGTTTGATTAAAAGTCAGAAGCGCAAACACACTCACACGATCTTTCCATCCAAGCCATCAAGTGGCTTGGTGGTGGCACGCCTACGCATCTCAAGAGAAGAAGGACCAAAAAACTCCTTCCATCGACCTACCCGGCCGAAAAGAGGGAAACATAATTTGGCACGCCCAGTGGGACTAGAAAAGAATTGTATGGTTGTAAACACTAGGAGGAATCCTAGAAGAGATCAAGAATTTGAAGAGACTAGACTTCATTCGGAATCAGAGTCGAGCATGGTTGGTGCACTTCCTACGAACTCTCAACCACAAGATGTTCCAAACAATCAACAAAGCCAAAATGGCCTCGGCCGAAATGCGGCTGTCAATCTTGACCACGTGGTGGTTGAAGATGTTATGGAAGTCTCTTTTTGAAGAAATATTACCCAACGGCTTGGGAAATGACAGAGGGGTATAATAAAACAATGATTTTTATTGGAAGAATGGGCCTCATTAAAGGACTCCTTCCAAAAGATATACATAGGTAGGCAAAAGTCTACTACGAAATGGGGCCAGGTAATGGCCTAAGCATCCACTAAAGGTTTAGAAACTAAGTTAGTTCTACCACATATGGTGACCAAATAAAAAGGAACTAGCTAAGTACAAAATGGGTCATCCAATGGCCGAGTATGAACCTAAGCATCAGGGAAAAGGGTGCGAAGGGCAGTCCTAAAGCTCTCCACCGCAACGTCTCCGATCGACAAGGTAGACTGGAGGGTTAGCTTCTTCTCTCAGTATGCTCCCACGGCTGCTGCATCTTGATGAAGTTGAGCCTCGAGAGGCCTATTGCTCCGGGCAATCTCGAAGACTTTGGCAACAATGGCGGCCCTCTTCTCTTGAAGCTGCCTCACCTGCTCATCAATATCTGCGACCTCCTATTGCATCTGGCGGGCAATCTCGATCTCCTTCCTCATGGTTGCATTATGTGAGGTAATCTGCTGCTCCAGATCTTGGCCCATCCTTTGCTCCTCCAGAAGAGAACGGCGACGAGAGGCAAACTTCTCCACTTGACCAAAAAGATATGTGATCATAGTGGCTGAGCATGGGTCTAAAAAAAAGCCGGAGCTCGCCAAAGCCTCAATAGCAGCCTTGCGCTTGTTGTTAAGCTCATAATTTCATACATATACATGCCCTATTTACTTACTTCTTTTGCTTAGTTTCCTAGATTTCTAAGTTATTTGCCTCGCTTTGTGTGTTTTGTAGGCAAAAGAGCAAGAGAGCATAATTCATGCAATTCAAGCATGTTAAGGCCTAATTTGGATGAAGGGAAGAAGAGCTTAAAGACAAACTCATTTTTACTACAGCCCCCTGCCAGTCCAGTTCCGTAGGTCATATTGCAAGCTTTGTTTCAGCAACCTACATAGCTCGGATGAGGCAACATTCTTCATGAAAGTTGTTCCAATGGGTGTATACTATAACATATCCAAAATTCAGCCCCATTGGATAAATATGGAGTCTGTTACCTAGCAAACACAGAACCATGCTCAGGATGGATCTTATCAGCGCGGAAAATGAGTTAGCAATTTGTTTCGGCCTTAACTTCTTCCTCCGACCTTGGATTGGCCCAAATAACATATGGCTGGAAAGAAGACATTCTGAACTTCAATTTCGAGTGCTTAAAGTCCTAATTTGATTAAGAGAAGCCCAAGTTGTAAGCCCTTGAAGTTGCTGATCATGCTGACCTCAGCATGTGCTGGTTGGATGCTTGGTCATGGTGAGCTAGGTATGAGCTATCATTTCTGGTTGGAAGCTTGGTCATGGTGACATGAAGATGAGCTAGGGCTGCTGGTGGGATCTATTGGTGAAGTGCATCAACCAATTCAAGATTTTCTAATACAAGTGCATCAACCATTTCAGATTTTATAAAACAAGTGTTGTATGCATTAGCCATATTGAATTCAGATTTTCACTTCCCCTAGGCCTATAAATAGGGAAGTTCTCTAAGCTTGTAAACACACCCCAAGGGGGGGAGCTCTCAAACACTTCTCTAGAGCTCCCTTCCCTTCTCTCCCTCAAATTCTCTTAGTTTTGCTTTCTAATTCTCAATTCTAGCTTTCTTTAATGTTTTCTTAGTTGTAATTTATTTTTCTTGTAATGTACATTCTTTCTTAAGTATTCAAGTTTAATTAGTTTCCAAGTTTCAATTATGGTTTTTGTTCTTATTCATTATGCTTATAAGTTAATATGCTAGTTTGAATGATTGATCACCATTTAGGCTTGCATGTTAGCTATCTTGGTTTGAATTAAGAGTATACACCATGCTTTAATTCGAATTGAACTATGAATAGGAAGAGTATGTATGGACATTCGACAACAGGGATTAGATACATACTTGGTTGTTTAAATTGTTCTTCTATGCTTAATGGGTTCCTAATGCTTAATTTTAGGTTAGACAACAAATGATCAAATTAGGGAATTAGGAACACAAGGTTATGACCACACACCATGGCTTAATCATACTTTAGCTAGAATCAATCCATTAATCTAAATTGAACTTGGGAACTTATTTGCTTGAGTTACTTTCTTATTTTCTTCCTTCTTTCATGTTCTTTGTTTTTGTTTCTGTTTTGTGTAGGAAAACTGAATTGGATCATTCAATCACCAATCCCTGTGGAATCGACCTCGCACTTACATACGCTAAACTACCAACGGTTCGTACACTTGCGAGTATCACAAGTTGAGGATGCAGCTGAATCCATTTTGGTGCAACTGTATCTACGCAACACTTGTCCCTCTCACCCTTGTCCTCTAAGGACATGAGGTCTCCATCTCTGTATGACCGAAGAAGGGCCTCTGCCCCAAAATCTGGTAAGGCCCTGGTCTTGGTGGAAGAAGTGGCAAGGCGAGTAGAAGCCTCCGCCGAAGATATAGATGCATCCCACTGATCGAGGAAGTCAAAAATGTCACCAGAGGGCTGCGAGAAAAATGGGCATTATATCTTCAGGTAGGGAAAATAAATTGCATATGTATATATGTATATATTTCTTGTTTTCATACCTGATCAGGGGATGGTTGAGGTGCTTCTTCGTGAGGGACCATGGCCAAGCTTCCACTATCCACTGCCAATGCATTCATGGTAATCTCGGCAGGAGTAAAGGATGAAGACTCTCCAACCTAGCAAAAGGGTATGAGGGTTAAAATGATGGCTCATATATTTGAAATAAGCATGAAAGTGTCGAGGTTTACCTCAAGTTGGAGTTCGGACGGATTAGTGTCGACCACCAAGGCAGGAGCTACCGAGGTCAGCATAAGGATGGGCTCAGGTGGTGCACTTCCGTCGGTGGGAGAAATGGGCTGAAATTCGGCCTCAGTGGCCGTGCTGTCGGCCGAAGAAAGTTTAGGGCTAGAAATGGCCCACTAACATGTTAAAACATTGAAAATAAGGAATTGGGGGCAAGTATAGAAGAAATTTTGAGGATATGAAATTTCAATGAACCTGAGAATTCGGAACGTGTGGGAAGTCTTCCTCAGTCAGCTCGGCCACGTGCTCAAGGGCGTGATCATCGAGCATGGGAATAGTCTCATGTGACCCTGCGGAAACCTCCTCCTACATTTTTTGGGTGTAAAAGTGAGGTTAAGCCCGTTAAAATAAATAAATAAAACTATGTAGAGATATAAGCTTACCAGAGCGACGGACGAAATAGTGGTCGATTGCACGGCCCCGATCGAATGAGAAGGAGAAGGATGCTCCGCCGGCCTTGGGGAACCTACAACAAGTTTCGTTAGCATTTCATCTACCCAAAAAAAAAAAAAGAAAAAAAAAAGGCCAAACCTTTCGGCGAGAGGGTTCGCGGAGCTTTTCTGTGCCGAAGGAATGATTGTGGGGGCACAATATTTCCGGCGGGGGTATCTGCTAAAAATTAGGAGGTTTAATTTTTTTTAGAGATGCCCATTAAAAAATTCAGAAAGATGGAAATGCAAATCTTCAAAAAAGGCAAAAATAATCATGGAGAGTAATTTACCTCGGACGAGGGCGTTGGGCCTTTTCTCGCCCCGCCCAGGATTAGCATTGGCAGGATTGATGGAACCCTCTCCCTCAATAATGTCGGCAGGAGGATTTTCCTTCCCAGCGGTGTCAGTTGTGAGATTTGGAGGGTTAGAAAGAAGGAAGATAGCCAAAATTAAAATAAGGAAAAGTGTAAATATTTTACCTTTTGTTGGGCCTTCTTCTTCTCTTTCTCTTGCTGGTAGGCTAATGAGCATGGGCAATGCATGAAGATTCTATCTTCAATCTCCGAGCATGGTTGAGAAAACCAACCGGCTGACATCTCTTTCCACCAATGGGTGAAAATATTAGAGTCATCAAATCAGGGATCTCTAATCGGAATGCTGAAGGAGTTCACCAAGTCTTGGTTTCGTCAAGGTAGTGACTTCTTTTGCATCCTTGAATTCTGCCCGCCAAGAAGAAAGCAGGTTGACGGAGTCCATGGGCGGAATCGGGATACTCTGAATGAAACCAAGTTGGTAGTCGGCGGCAGCGGGATAATAGAGTTCACCATCACAATGATAATTGCCACCTTTGTTTACCATTAGGCCGTATGGAAGATCTCGACTGATGAGGATGCTCGCCCACATATTATGCCTTTCCTTCTGTGTCTCTGCCGTAGGATATGAGGAAAGATCCATGGCTAGATAATCCGGGAAACGGTGATCTAAGCAAATGGAGAGATGCTCCCTAGTCCTCTCCTGGCACTCATAGAAAAATCGGAAGCAATCCTCAACATAATGCTTCCGGCGTGGGGCGTTGAGCAAGGGCGGACCTAGAATAGCTTTATCGTTGGGGAAAACGGTGGCGGGACTTAGTTCCAGAAAATAGAGCTGGAGCCACAATTGAAAAATCCATATAGGGCCAGAAGCATGATAATCCATGGGTTTAGTAATTACCTCACGGAGCCCTCTATAAAGATAGGCAAGAAAGATTGGGCCCATGGCCACTTGATGGCCATCCACAAGTACTTCCGCCAAGGCTTGGAATTCCTTAGTAATCCCGCCGGATTTTGGGCATGCCAAGAACTTGCACAACCACATCACAAGAAAAGCCACATGCTCAGTGTAGGATACGCCATTGATGGAGGGAGGGTCGGTGGGATCTCCGCTATGGCCACGATACTTTCTCACCCAACTCTCGGAGGTTTTGATTGACTTGTGAAAATCTAAGCCCACCTTGGCTTCCGGAAGGTTGGCGGCCGAGAAATCATCTCCATGAGGGCGAAAGCCGGCAATGGCGGCCAAGTCTAGCAAGTTGGGTGTCATCATCCCGAAATGGAGCCTCATGCAATTTGTGGATGAAGACAAAAGCATAGCGCTACAATAATAAGAGATCGGTCGCAAGGAAAGGTTCTTCCCGCACATAGGAGCAATGTATCATATATTCCAATTTTCTTCCAATGGCCCTTCAATTTTGGTTCTAAAATTTTGAACCAACGATAACAATCAAATTTACCTTCCGCCGAGCTCGAGTGGTCGGATTTCTTGGCGGCGGATGGTGCTTTCTTTGATGGGGCTTCTTTAGTTCCTATGGAATCCATTTTGATGGGGGTCCCCGTTGGCCAACCTTTGAATGGCTTGGAGCTCTCCCAAAAAGTTGCCCATGTAAAGTCTGAGAAGTAAATCGGGCCATTTCTTGGTTGTGTCACCCACACCTTCGCCACCTCTTCTGGATAGGCGAAGAAAAATGGGCCGATAATATATTGGGTGGAGTTGGGAAAGGCATTGAGGAAGTAGGCAAATACTTGCTTGCCCAAGTCTTTGTCCATGGCCACTTTCATATCTTCGAAAAATTGGGCACTATCATTTGGAATGGATTCCATCCTACAAACATGAAGTAAAATCGAATCAAAGGAAAATATAATGAAGAAAGTGAGATTCAAATCAAGAACGCGAAGAACATCATGGCACTATTCATACATTCAAAGTTTCAAGTCTACACTTTTCAAAGCTACAAATTCATCAAATCATACCAAAATCAACAAAGAATTAGTGCAACATACCTAGAAACTTACAAATTTCAAATTTGACGTTGATTCGGGTGGATTTGGTGTGTGAAATGATGAATGCAAAGATAAAGAGGAGATGGGTTTTGAGAGGAAACTTTCTAAAAACCTATGGCTATGGTGGGAATGTTTTGTGAGGAAATGAAAAAGAACATTTGGGTATTTGTAATACCTAGGATTTTTAACAAAAGTCCCTCCAATTTAATTTCAAAGCTTAATAACATGCAAGCCAATTAGAAAGTCTCAAACTTCAGAAATTGAAAGGTCTTGGGTTTCGATTTGCTTACCTCTACACCAATTTCGAGCTAACCAAATCGAGGGGCAATGTTTGGGGCTGTTGAAAATCACGGCCGGATTTGAAGCTACGCCAAGAGATTTCGGCCGGGCTATGTGAAGAAGGTGCGGTTGGAGGTTTAAAGGTGGATGAGTTATTGAACCTTGGTGATCAATATTTAAGTTCTTTGCGGCTGGGTGAATGCGAATGGAGCTTTGGTCGGTCTCCAAAATTGGGGCTGAAGGATTTGCAAAGAAAAAACTGATTATATATAAATAAATAAATGCAAGTGGAGCTTTGGATTGTTGCAAATGTGCAGCTGGAGGCTCCCAAGTTTAAGCCCTCCATATCATGTTTCATGATAATATAATATAATATAATATAATATATATATCTATATATGAATGAATGGATGCATGCAAGTTACGGCTAAAGCTTGGAGTTTTTGGAATTGATTGGGCCGAGAGTTTTTTGTCCTATTATATATATATATATAATAGGTGGATGAATGAGAAAAGTATGGCTGGAGCATTTGGATGGTCTGCCAAATGGGCTGGAAAGTTCTTTATCTTTATATATATACGCTCCATCATAAGCCTTTGGTTGGTATGCAAAGTATGGCTGAAAAGTTATTTGCTTTGTATGTATATATATAATAGGTGGGTGAATGAACAAAGTATGGCTGGAACTTGATTATCTGCCTATTCGGTTGAAAAGTTGTGGCTGAAGAAAATTGGGCTGAAGGTTTTTTGAGTCCACTTGTCTTATTATATATATATGCGACTGAAGGGTTTGCAAATACGCAGCAGGAGGCATTGGGGTCTGCAAAAAGAAGTGAATGCGAGTGTGCGGCCGAGGTTTTGGTGATATGCAAAATATGGGTTGGAAAGTTCTTTGTCTTGTTTTATTATGTAGATATATAATTAATTAATCAAAGTCTAATGCCATATGCTGCCAACGCCAGACCAACATACCAAGATGGCTTCATGCAATATCAAACAAAAGGCTAAGAGGTTTGGATGAGTGGGGAACCCATACGGTGGACACAATTGGAAATAAACAAATATATACATATAAAATTCAAAGGCAAAGCTAAGGCCTTTGTGGACTAGCGGCCAGCATATGGCTCAGATGAGGATTAGCCAACAATTATTGGAATATGCAGCTATCAATCATGCGGCCAATGTCCAAATATGTGGATTTCACATACCACTTAACATTGGTGGGAGTCTTAACCAAGTCAGAAGCTCCAAGCGCACAACATCTCACCAAATGTCAAATCAAGTCCAAAGGTCAGCCTACGAAGCTAAGTTCAGAAGTTCCAGCAAAAGCCTCCTTGCAAGCGGTGGAATTCAAAGATGGGAAGACTTGTAGCCAATACCAAGACTTATTGCACCTTATATCAAGGGGAGAGTTTTCACAATCCCAATGACATTTTGGGCAGTTCATGCCTAGAGCTCCGGAAGGCATTAATATTGGAAGGATTTTCAATGCAGAATTAGTTGTGGACATTTAATGGCCAAATCCTGTGAGTTGAAGGAAGCTCTATAAATTGGTCGTCAGAAGAAGAGAAGAGGACCTCCGACTGAACACACAAAATCTATCTTTTTATCCTGTACTCTTCAATTCATAGTCTAGGATTTTATCCTCAAGTTCTTTAGATTATCCAAGTTCTTCGTTTTCCTAGTGTAAGCTTACTTTCTTGCAATTTAATTTCAATTGTCTTTACATTTGAGTTTAATTAAGTCTTTATCGCTTTAATCTATTTTATCGCATTTACATTTCTGTCATCTCGTTTACTGCATTTACATTTCTCGCACTTAGATTTTTGTCATTTTGTTTACTGCATTTACATTCATTGGACTTATCACAAAAATCCTAAAAATAGTCATACAAAGCTCAATCATCCTTGACCTCAAGGAAGAAAAAGAACTTAGGCCAAGAGGAGGTTCCTTGCTTGGCCGATCAATCGTTTGATTAAAAGTCAGAAGAGCAAACACACTCACACGATCTTTCCATCCAAGCCATCAAGTGGCTTGGTGGTGGCACGCCTACGCATCTCAAGAGAAGAAGGACCAAAAAACTCCTTCCATCGGCCTACCCGGCCGAAAAGAGGGAAACATTACCCATGTTATCGGAAATTGTTTAAATAAATTTCATCCAGCTCCCAAGCGTAATAACAAAAGTGTTTTAGCAATTTTGAAGTATGAGAAATGCCATAAAATAATAGAGTGACCAATTTTGGGTAGAATTTTGTCACTAAAGACCAAAGAAAATTAGCTTAAAAGTGCAGCTCACATCATTTTAGATCGTGCCTGGCAACGTTTAGTGTCTAGGCTAGGACCGTATTGAATTGAGTACAAGCTATTTCTTATGAGTCTCACCCTCTCTTTTTGATGAGAAAAGATACTTCATTAAACCCATGCAGGGATGCCAAAAGGAAAAACAGAGACACAAACAAACTGGGAATGAAACACTAGCAAGACAACAGCTTAGTGCATGAATACAAACCTAGCCAAGTAAAAGGATTACAAAACAGGAGGGCAAGGGAGCCTATCAGAGGTTAAAACACACTGGAGCGACAGTGGTGGCTGATCTAGCTAGGTTACTCTATGCACCGCTCCTAAAACAATCGAAGCCGCAGTTTACTTTTTGCGAGAGATCCAAAGCCACTCAACTGAATCAAACATAGTTTCCATACTCCAAATTTCAACAAGGATGGGGAGAATAGTCCAGGCATGGTTACCATGATTACCATTAATACCAACCTTAAGGACAAGGAATCAGTCTCCATAATAACCTTTCGCTGATTCAAATGTAGCGCGAAGTTGAGACCATATAAGGCCATCTCCAATCCAAGGGGCTAAATCCCAAATTATTGCCCAAAACCTCTCCCAACCCAAGAAAACGAGGGGGCCAAAATTTGGGAAAACCCAAACTTGGACCCAAATACCAGTCCAAGTATTGCCTGAACCCAAAACTATTCAGTAGACCCCACCAACAGATGGCACATCCCATGTGCATCAGAAAAGACACTGGGGCCCGCACTGGTGGCTTTGTCCATTGTAATTCAAATTTCTTTTTTTTTTTTAGATTCTAAAAGTAACTTTAAAAAAGAGATTGGGGCCCACGTTGGTGGCTTTATTTGCTACGCTGCCGTGTGTCGGCTCAAGCTTAAGTTGCCGTTGCAATTCAAGTTTTGTTTGAAAAATAAAAAATAAAAAAAATCTAATAGTAACTTTAAATCAACGATCTAGATTAAATCTAAGCTATTTTAACGGTAAAAAAAAAGATCCAACAGCTGAAATTTAAATGCAACAGTCAAAATAATATTTTAAATCAATCCTCCTTTTGTGTTTTAATTATCTTGTGTTTTTTTTTTTTTATTGTTGTGTGTTTTCTTTTGGAATAAAATTACATTGATGGAATTTCAATTTTTTTAGGTCAAATTGTTCAAAAAATTAAATTATGACGTTATTTAAAAAGATTAAATGAAGAAAAGTTCTCCAATAAAAAAAAAATTAGGCTTAAACCATTCTTAAACAATTTAATAAAATTGCAGACTTAAAATTTGAGTCTGGAGGGTTGGGGGAAAAAACGATTTGAGTTTGAGCAAAACCCAAATAGTTACTTTTTGGAGGGGGGAAATTTGGGTTTAGCCCCTCATGGGTTGGAGAAGGCCTAACGTCGCTTTTGCCTCAACCACTAAAGCTGATTGACACAACTTACTCTCCGCAGAACCACCACAAAGATGACCGTCCGAGCTTCTAATTACTACCCCAGGCCTGCACAATTAGTTTCCTTTCTCCATGCAACATCAGAATTGACTTTTACCCAACCTCTCCCTAGAGGAGTACAACGGACAAAGAGAGTATCACCACTCGGATTAGCAGTTGAAGTAGGGGCAATTGATCTTTGCACCTCCAAGTATTCACTAACCGAAGATGAGGTAGCCCTCAGGACAAGAGTAGGCTCCAGCTTAACATCTTCAAAAACAAAATGACATATGCTTTTCCAAATAGACCACCATATAAAGCTAATGTTGGTCAAGCACAAATTCTTATCAACTTTAGAGGAGAATTCTAATTGGGTCAAATTAAGAAACCACTGGTCCAAAGTAAAGCTTTGGGGGTGTAGGGGCCTTTTTCTTCCGGCAGCAAATGGGCTGGGCTGATGAAATTGTCCCCTTTGTCTGAGTTCGAAAATTAAGCACCAAAATGCTTCGAAAGGGCAGCAAGGCCTTAGGAAGTATTTTGGTTACCTTCACCAACAAAAACAGCAGCAACTTACAGATAATTTCTTCATGTTTGCAGATAAACTTTTGGGCTTGGCATGAGAGGCATGTGGCATGGGAGCAAAATTATCAGGGGTTTAGCACTTTAGGAGAAAGAGAGAGAGAGAGTTGTGGGTTCCTATGAAGGTTAGAGGTTCTAATGGAAGGGAAGAGAGGTTCTAAGGAGGATTGGTGGAGAGTTTTGGGTGATTTTCGTAGCTTCCGGCAGCTTGACAGTGACTCTGTCAAAGCTTCTGTCAATCTGCCAAAACAGGGGAAATAAGGGAAAAATGGGCAAGGATAGCACGAAAATTGCTGGGTTTTGCATGCAAGAGAGGAAGCTTGCTCTCTGAAGGTTGTGGGTTGTGTTGTGTTGGGTAGAAGAGGCCCTATTTATAGTTGCTGGGATTTGTTCTTCTCCAAGAAATCCTAATGGTTTCTTCCCAACCTAGCTAAGCTCTCTTCTTCCTTTCTTCTCTTCCTTCTTGACTTACCTCATGGTGGCAAAGTCAGCTCTGGCCAATCCCACAAAATCAGAGATTTTAGGTGCTCCAGGCTTCTTCCAGCGGCTGCCTCAGAGGGGAACTTCCCTTTTTCACCCATCTTCTTTCTCCTCTTTTTTCCTCTTTCCATGGCCAAATCTGATGGAGGAAAGAAAGTGGGTGCGCCTATTGGTTTAAGGGATGGCATCCTCCCTTGCGTGCCAAAATCCCTTGGTTTCTTGAGTTCTTGCACTTGGAACTTGTTCCTTAGCCTCCCAGCAGCCACTCACGTGTAGATTTCCAAAGTTCCTTCGTGGTTTTATCTCCAAGCTGAGTGCCAAGGCTTATGCTGGTTTTTATCCTAATTATGTTGGCTTTTAAGACAACCACATGATCTATCCAATGGATGAGATGGCTTTGTCAAATGTTGGGCCTTTTGGTTAGTTTGTTCTAATTGGATCAATGGGCTATTTTGGCTAGTTTATTCTAATTGGGTCAATGGGCTATTTTGGTTAGCTTATTCTAATTGGATCAATGGGCTATTTTGGTTGAAGCAATGGTCCACCTCCTCTCTTGTGCTTACCCATGTTTGGGCCTAAGAAAATGGGCTTGAGTCCCGAGGCCCCCAAGAGACCTGAGACTTCCATTTCTCGACCCATCAATGGGCCCCATGACAACTTGTTGCCATCCATACCACAACCCACTCAAGCAAGCCCTGGGCATTTGAGTGGCTTGGGCCCACTTAAGCTTGTTGTGGGATAATAATTTTTCACTTGGCATGGCATGTCGCTTGGCATGCTTTTTTAAGTATGACGCTTGATAGGATGATTGGCACGAATTTGTAGTGCTAAATGCACCCTTATAATTTTAATCTCAGCTTCTGTCATGATAGATTTCTATTTTGACGCGGCATGTAGGATATGGCTCGTGCATGGCAGACTTCTGTGCACTTCAAATTGAGTCTTTTTCCAATAATATGTCGTCTTGGGCCGGGAATTTATTCGGGCCCAACCATGGATTTTTTGGGCCTCAACATTAGCCCCCTTGATTATTGGGGCCATGAGAAAAATATTGAGATGGGCCAAATAATCAAACCCTACTGTCGACGTGACCTTCTCGTTTCCCGCGTGTGTGCCGTCATGATTATCTTCCAGCAGCCTTTCATATTCCCCAGGTACGCTTCCATCAAATATGCCTTATTTTAATAATTTTTTTTTTCTTTCTTTTCTTTTCCTTTTTCTTTCTTTCTATTTCTGATCTCTCTTCCTCGCGTGCGCCAGACCAGAACCCTTCGCTTTCTCTCCTTCAACCCTGCATCACGCCCAGACCCAAAGGACTCTTGGCACCAGAGATCGCTGGAAGGTGCCATCCATAACTGCTAGTTAGTTAAGCATAGGAAACTGCAGAGCTTCGGGTTTAGAGTAGGATTTCATTTGTTAAATCCCATGTAATTTAAAATGCATTGCAAGCAAACATGGACCAGCAAAAGCACACGATTGCAAGCTGAAGCTGACACGCGCCTCACGCGCATGCTGAAAAGTTTTTTTCAGAAGTCCTCTTTTCGTGAACTCTCCTGGCTGAGAGCTGCCGCACTCGGTGGTTCCTCAGCCAAGCTGCACCCTTCTCTCTGATCCCATAAGGTATTTAGTGAATCGAACCATGGCTGAAGGTTCTCCTGGATTCCCGATGGAAAATTTTCGATTTACCAAGCGATCTCGCCCTTCTGAAGATCTGAACGTAGAGAATGCTGTTGAACCAGACCCGTTGTCGGCACCGGTGCCTGGGGTTGAGGCGGGTTTGAATACATCGCCGAATCTGAAATCTGGAAGCTTTCGTGATAAGCTTATGAATAAAGTGAAGATGGTTAAAAACGCAGGTATTGCTGTGGAGTCCCTAATATTGGATTATGAAGATCTCAATGATGTTGAGGATGTGGTGATCTCACGGGGTGATAGAGGACCAAGCATTCAATTCTCAGATCGAGCGATGAACAGGCTTTGTCAACCGTGGAAGAATTCGTTAATCATCAAATTATTAGGCCGCTCGCACACCTACAATTATATCCACGACCGTTTGCAACAGAAATGGAGTCTCAAGGGTAACTGGAAATTGGTCGACCTTGTGAACGACTTTTATGTTGTCAGATTTGATCTAGAAGAGGACCTGAACTACGTACTTACTGAGGGGCCTTGGATTATCGCTGGGCAATATTTAACGCTTCAAAAATGGAAACAAGGTTTCTGTCCTACAACAGCCCATATAACCCGAATGGCGGCATGGATTAGAGTCTCTGCTATCCAACTGGAATGTTTTGATGTCTGGGCACTAAAGAGAATTGGCTCCACCCTGGGTAAGCTTCTAAAGATTGATGCTCTCACTACTAGCCAGAACAGAGGTAAATTTGCTCGCCTCTGTGTTGAACTTGATTTATCCAAACCTTTGGATGCTTTTATCCAGATAAACCAAACTTGGTATAATATTGAATATGAAGGCCTACCAGATATTTGCTATCTATGCGGGCACTATGGGCACAAGCGTGAAAATTGTAGGCTTAAGGAGAAGCCAATTGCAGATGTGACTGGAGAACATGGCTCTGGACAAGGGAAAGTAAATTCAGATACTGCTATGGGGGCGTGATAAGTTCATAATTTCACACATTTGCATGCCTTCGTTACTTAGTAATTTTGTTTAGTTTCTCTTTATTTCAAGTCACTTACCTATGTTTGTGTGTTCTATAGGTTGAAGGCAGCAAGAGATTGCTTTTGAAGCAAAATGGTGCAAAACGTGCAAAAACTGGATATTGAGTTAGAAGTTCATTTCGGACTTATCTTCTTCATCCGAGCTTGGATTGGGCCAATACTTGTGTGGTTGGATCAGAGACATTCTGAACTTCAAAATGGATATCTTAAAGTCATATTTGGATTCAGCCAAACCCAATCCGTGAGCCCATCAAAATACACATCATGCTGACATGAGGATGAGCTGATGGATGCTTGGTCATGGTGAGCTAGGCATGAGCTATTGGTTTCTGGATGGATGCTTGATCATGCTGACATGAAGATGACCTATGGCTGCTGGTGGGATTTATTAGTGCAGCAACCAATTCTGATTATCTAAATACAAGTGTTGTATGCATTAGTCATATTCAATTCAGAATTCCCCTTTCCTTCTCCCTATAAATACCACTTCCATTCCACATCCCAGACACAATTCACTTCATCCATTACTTCCATACACACATTCAGATTCACCAAAAAGAGAGAGAGAGAGAGCTAGCTGCAAAGGAGGGAGAGCTGGGAGCTGTCCTGGAAACTACCTTGCTGCCACCAGCTAGTTCTTCTATTCTCTTTATTCTACCTATGTATTTCTTATCTTCTGTATTCATAATTATGTTTAACTAATCCATTTTGTTAGGGCTTAGGATGAAGCCCTAGTCATGAATATTCAATGTTATGGATGATTTCATAGTTAATTGATTTCCTTGCTTTCATTATCAAGTTGTTAATCTCCAGCTTATTATGTGCTTGATGTATGTTTTCTTGGAGTAGCTAACTAGGATTTTATGCATCTAGCACAGGTTGGGAAGGGGTTTAGATTCACCAATTCTACTCTCCTTTCACAAGCAACACATGAATGGCCTAAGAATCATTCAAGGGGTTAATAACCATAGGTTGACTAGGACAGATACCATGTTCTAGGACTTGTGTGATTATCATATTCTCAAGGAACTTAATGACTCTTATATGCTTTATTCTAAGTAGATACCATGCTTAGGTTGCATATTAGAGATCACGTGTTGTGTAGATACCATGCACAATTACATGCCTTAGGAGAATCATGCATCCTGCACCTAGATACCATAGGCTTGTATGCGATAATCTATTGTTAATGAAGCTTGAGTCAATTTCTATGCATTCATAACTTGGATAGGAAGACTAGTGGTAGATTCCAAGGCTCTAACACTTCTCAATCATTGTTTCACAACTTGTTCATTGCTGCCATTGTTTACTTCCAGCACTTCCATTTCATTCTCTTGTTTTCATTTAAACAACAAAAACCCCCCATTCGAGTGCGTGTGTGGTGCTAGGATTCTGTCCTAGACCTTGCCAATTGTTAGTTAGTTTGTTTCTTTGTTTTCAGTTTTTCCATCATTCTAAGTAGTTTAACTTGCAACCAAGTTACCATTCTCCGTGGGATCGACCTCGTATTTCATAAGCTATACTATAAATGGTTCGTGCACTTGCGAGAATTGAAGTTTCTATTTTTAATAACTCATTTTAGTTGTTAGGAATAGGCTCAACAAGTTTTTGGCGCCGTTGCCGGGGAACCGGTAACGATGGTGCTATAGTTAGATTACTTTGAGTGTTTTTGTTTTTGTTTTCGTTGGTTTTTATTTCTGTATTCTGTTTTTCTTTTTAGTTGTTATCTCCATTTGAAGGCACTAATTGGTTTCTTGTGTGTGCATATATGTCCGAATCTGATTCTGAGCCAATTTCACCAGGAACTTTTGCTGTACGTGTTGGTTTGAGGAGGAATTATAGTTCTTTAAGTGCTGAATCTGAGAGCTACGAATCTGAAGGTTCAAGCAAGATGGCAGAGATTCCAAACAACAACAATAATGATGAAGGAGGTGGTGCGCTTGTTGTCCAACCTAGGAAACCCCTGCGTGAATTTTCCATCCCCAAAGTCACTGATCAGTGCATCGTCTATCCTCAACTCACAATTGACAGGTTTGAGCTTAGAAGTGGTATGATTCATCTTCTTCCAACTTATTATGGTAATACCACTGAGGATCCTTACATGCATGTTAAGCAATTCTTTGAAATATGTGCTACAATCAAAATTCAAGGACTTGATGATGAGCAGATTAAGATGAGGCTATTCCCATTCAGTTTAAAAGATAAGGCTAAGTCATGGTTATACTCTTTGCCTAATGCTTCAATTCGTACTTGGGATGAGCTTTCTAATAAGTTTTTGCAGAAATTCTTTCCAGCTCAAAAGACTAACAAGATTAGAAAGGAAATTCTTGGTTTCACACAAAGAGAAGGAGAAGCTTTTCATGAATGCTGGGAGAGGTACAAGGAGATGATGAGTTCTTGCCCACACCACAATATAGAGAGTTGGATGCAAATGCAATCTTTCTATGAAGGTTTGCTTGATTTCGAAAGGATGATGGTAGATGCAACAAGTGGAGAAGGACTGATGAACAAAACAGCAGATGAGGCTTTTACTCTCTTTGAATCTTTGAGTACCAACTCTCAACAATGGAGCTACAATAAAGGAAGAGGAGCTCCTATGAAAGCTGTGGTCTCTGAGGTAAGTACTAATAATGAGATTAATGCAAAACTTGATGTTATGTGTTCTTTGCTTCAACAGGCAGTGACTGGCCCTCTAGGAAGCAAAGAGGAAGTTCAAGACCAATCTTTTGCAAAGCACATGCTAGAGCAAGCAAATGCCCTTCAAGGAAGGAATCCTCAGAATGATCCTTACTCAAACACATACAATCCGGGGTGGAGAAATCATCCTAATTTCAGGTGGAGCAATAATTCAAATGTGCAACAATCTCAAGGACCTCCCCCAGGATTTCAAATACAACAAAGGCAATTCCAGCAAGCTCCCCAACAAGTACAAGAGCAAAGGGGTGATCAAATGGGAGAATTGCAAGACATGTTCAAGAAGTTCATGGGGCAACAGATGCAAACCAATCAGAATCTTCAAAATGCAGTGAACAAACTAGAAGTGCAAGTTGGGCAGATTGCATCCTCCATGAGCAATAGAGCATCCGGAACTTTTCCAAGCCAAACGGAGGTGAATCCAAGGCATCATGAGCAAGTTAAAGCAGTGCACATCTTGAGAAGTGGGAAACAAGTTGATAATAAGGTTGGAGATGCCAATGAAGAGCAAGAAGATGGAGAAAACGTGGAGATCATTCAGCCACCACAAGGGCAGCCCACAGGTTCCACCAAACAGCCCCTCAATTCTCTTGGAAAGAGCACAGGCCCTAAGGTATCATCTAATGCTAATCAAGTTCCAATTTCATCTAATGCTTTTAGGCCTATTGCACCCTTTCCCAGCAGGTTATCAAAGTCAAAGAAAGATCAAGGCTTGGATGAGATAATGGAAATATTCAAGAAAGTGCAAATCAACATCCCATTGCTCAATGCCATTGCTCAGATTCCAAAATATGCAAATTTTTTGAAGGATCTATGCACTAACAAGAGGAGATTCAAAGAGCATGAACAGGTTGCATTAAGTGAAGAGGTTAGTGCAGTCTTACAAAGAAAGCTACCTCCAAAGCTAAAGGATCCAGGTTCATTTTCTATACCTTGTATAGTTGGTGATTTTAAGTTTCAAAAAGCTTTGCTTGATCTTGGTGCATCCATTAACCTTATGCCATATCATGTTTATGAGAAACTTAACCTTGGTGAGTTGCAAGCCACATCTGTGAGCATTCAATTGGCAGATAGAACTATCAGGTACCCTAGGGGCATTCTAGAAGATGTTTTGGTGAAAGTAGAAGAGCTGATTTTGCCAGCTGATTTCTTGGTGTTGGAAATGGAAGAAGCACCAATTCATGACAATCAGTTACCACTCATTCTTGGTCGTCCATTCATGGCAACTGCCGGTGCAATTATTGATGTGAAGAAGGGTACATTGACTATGAACGTGTTTGATGAGACAATAGCATTCAAAGTGTTTGAAGCCTCCAAGTTTCCAAGTGATGAGCATGAAGTTTTCCAGCTTGATGCAATTGATAATATGGTGAAAGAAGCACTGCCAATGAGTTATTTGGAGCCTATTGAAGCATGCATTACACAAAGCATAAGGAAAGAAGAAGTGGACAGATTAGAGGCTGTGATCTCTCCTTTACTTCTTGAGCTTGTTTGCAGCATGGATAGCTACATAGAAGTGGGAAAGAGGTATGCAAACCAATTTGAATCTTTACCCGCACCTACTAATAAGGTTTTACCTTCTATTGTGCAGGCACCGGAGTTGGAATTAAAGCAATTGCCAACACACCTTAAATATGCTTATTTAGGTGAGAGTGAGACTCTACCTGTTATCATTGCCTCACACCTCGAACCAAATGATGAGAAGAAGCTTTTGAGGGTTCTAAAAGAGCACAAAACTGCGATTGGATGGAGCATTGCAGATATCAAAGGCATAAGCCCAACATCGTGCATGCATAGGATACTATTGGAGGACAATGCAGTGCCTAAGAGGGATGCCCAAAGACGTCTCAATCCAAACATGAAGGAGGTGGTAAGGAAAGAGGTAATGAAGCTTTTAGATGTTGGTATTATTTACCCTATTTCTGACAGTAAATGGGTGAGCCCAATACAAGTTGTCCCCAAGAAATCAGGTATCACAGTGGTGAAGAATGAAGCAAACGAGCTTGTACCAACACGGATGACCACGGGCTGGAGAGTTTGCATTGATTATAGGAAGCTCAACACAGCAACAAGCAAGGATCACTTCCCTCTTCCATTTATTGATCAAATGCTTGAGAGATTGGCTGGCCATAGCCACTATTGCTTCCTTGATGGATATTCAGGTTACAACCAAATCGCCATAGCCCCAGAAGATCAAGAGAAGACAACCTTCACATGTCCCTTTGGTACTTTTGCTTATAGGAGGATGCCCTTTGGTCTTTGCAACGCCCCAGCCACTTTCCAAAGGTGCATGATGAGCATTTTCTCCGACATGGTAGAAAGGTTTATTGAGGTATTCATGGATGACTTCTCTGTCTTTGGTGATTCTTTTGATCAATGTTTGCATAACTTATCTAAGGTGTTGGCTAGATGTGAACAAAATAACCTTGTGCTTAATTGGGAAAAATGTCATTTTATGGTTAACCAAGGCATAGTTCTTGGTCATGTCATCTCTAGTAATGGAATTGAGGTAGATAAAGCTAAGATTGATTTGATTGCTTCTATGCCCTCACCTACTTCTGTCAAAGAAGTACGTTCTTTCCTTGGCCATGCAGGTTTCTATAGGCGTTTCATTAAAGATTTTTCTAAGATTGCAAGGCCTTTGTGCAATCTCCTTGCCAAGGACATGGATTTTGTGTTTGATCAAAACTGTGAGAATGCTTTCAATGCTTTGAAAATGATGCTCACAACTGCCCCAATCATTATGCCACCGGATTGGAGCTTGCCTTTTGAACTGATGTGTGACGCCTCAGATTATGCTGTTGGAGCTGTTTTGGGGCAGCGAGTTGATAAGAAGCCACATGCCATCTACTATGCTAGTAGAACCCTCAACGATGCCCAACTCAACTATTCCACTACAGAGAAGGAGTTATTAGCTGTCATATTTGCTTTAGAGAAGTTCAGATCTTATTTGATTACTAACAAGGTCATTGTTTACACTGATCATGCAGCATTGAAATACTTGTTAGCTAAAAAGGATGCCAAGCCACGCCTCATTAGATGGATCCTCTTGTTGCAAGAGTTTGACTTGGAGATAAAAGATAAGAAAGGAAGTGAGAATGTGGTGGCTGATCACTTGAGTAGATTGGTGCATGTATCTAATGAAGAGGAGGATTCACTGCCATTGCGTGAAAGCTTCCCTGATGAGCAACTCTTCTCTATTTGTGCTTTGAATTCTCTTAATCCATTGCCTTGGTTTGCTGATATTGTTAACTACTTATGCACTAACGAACTCCCTACAGGGTTATCTACATTCCAACGTGACAAGCTTAGGAAGCAAGCAAGATACTACTTTTGGGATGATCCATACCTATTCAAGCATTGTCCGGACCAAGTAATTCGAAGGTGTGTGCCTGAAGGTGATTTTAAGAGCATTCTAGAGTTTTGTCACTCCCATGCATGCGGAGGCCATTTTGGAGCAAAGAAGACTGCCAACAAAGTGCTACAATCAGGTTTCTTTTGGCCTACCCTTTTTAAGGATGCTTATACATTTTGTGCTTCATGTGATAGATGCCAACGGATGGGTAATTTGCATGCTAGAAATCAGATGCCTCTCACTAATATCTTAGTCATTGATATATTTGATGTTTGGGGAATTGATTTCATGGGCCCTTTTCCTACTTCTTATGGATTTGAATATATATTAGTTGCTGTCGATTATGTTTCCAAATGGGTGGAAGCCATTGCCACTAGAACTAATGATGCTAAGATTGTGATCAGTTTTCTCAGAGGAAATATTTTTACAAGGTTTGGCACACCAAGAGCAATCATTAGTGATGGTGGCTCCCATTTTGTTAACCAAGCTTTTGCAGCACTCTTGAAGAAGTATGGAATCAAGCATAAGGTGGCAACACCCTACCATCCTCAAACTAGTGGGCAGGTTGAGATAAGCAATAGGGAGATTAAGCACATACTTGAGAAGACAGTGAACACCACAAGGAAGGATTGGTACATGCGTTTGGAGGATGCATTGTGGGCTTATAGGACAGCTTATAAGACCCCCATAGGTATGTCTCCATATAGACTTGTTTTTGGTAAACCTTGTCACTTACCAGTGGAGCTTGAGCACAGGGCTTATTGGGCGATCAAGGCATTCAATTTTGACATGAAAGCTGCTGGTGAAAAGAGGAGGCTTCAACTCAATGAGTTGGAGGAGTTGCGACATGAGGCGTATGAGAACGCTAAGCTTTATAAGGAGAAAACAAAGCAGTATCATGACAAGAAGATTCTTAGGAAGACGTTTGAGGAAGGGCAGAAGGTTCTCTTATTCAATTCACGCCTTAAGCTCTTCCCAGGTAAGCTTCGTTCTCGGTGGATTGGCCCTTTTGTTATTACTAATGTGTTTGATCATGGCGCAGTGGAGATTCAAAATATTAAGGATGGCAGCACCTTCAAGGTGAACGGACATCGGTTGAAACCTTACTTTGATGCCAACTTTGATGCCAATATTGAGTCTCAAGCACTCAAGGAGCCTCCACCACTCTCTTGAAGCTCACCAAAGTTTGGACGTCCGGCTGAAGACATAAAACTTAGCGCTTCTTGGGAGGCAACCCAAGGTGATGAGGAGAAGATAGAACGTGCAAGGAGCTTGCTTGCGTCCTAATTGCTTCAAAGGGGAGTTGTTTTCTGAACTCTAACATTTGGTTATGTCTTTTCCTTATCTTCTTTCCTTTCATTTATGAGGCATTGCTTGTTCTTATACTCTAAACATTGAGGACAATGTTTCATTTAAGTTTGGGGGGAAGGATTCAGTTATGTTGTTTTATTGTCAAATTTTAAAATTTTTAAGTGTGTCTAGTGTCTAATAACGCAGGATTTTGTGTGTTGTTTCGTTATCCTTCCAAACACCTATGATAAGACTTGGATTTAATACTAATATGGTTTTTTCAGAAATTGATAGTCATTGTTTAAGGCCTATGTGTGATTCTGAGTGAACTTTGTCTTGCATGCCATCCTTGCACTTATTGAGCACTTTGCCAAGTTAGTCCAATTTCTTGCTACTTGGAGATGTTATGCAATTCTGCTTATTTCATGATCTTGGTTTCATGCTCTAGAACTTATTTGAATATCTCTTGAGACATTCTGTTGCCATACAATGCTTAGGAAGTGATTTAGGCCATGTTTAAATCGTTTGAGCCTTTCTAACCATCCCTCTACATGTATTCATCCCTAGTCAATCCATTTGAGCCAACGTTAAGCCTTTCTTTGTGTAAACCATTTCTACCATAATAAATCTCTGTTTCTTATCTTTACCTATTCTTTGAGCAATTAAAGCTATCTTTAAAGGAGAGTCATAAAGATTGCAAGGTTTTTGGAGCAAAAGTGAGTCATTAGTGCTGTAACCCAAGTGTTGAAAAGAAATAAGTTTTGGGGTATTGTTAACTAATCAAAAGAGGTAATGAAGTGTGACCAATGTAGTCACGGCCCTAGGGTGTTATAAGGAAAGATCATGGTGATCTAGGGTAAAGAGCCACAAAATTAGGCCAAATAACACATTTGAAGGTGCTGAAATTATGTTGAAAATCTGCTCATGTATGTGTTCCTTGCTTGTTACAAAGTTCAGTAATCTCTCATGCTTTTACCTATGCTTTAGTTGTGCTCAAAATGTTGTTATATCTCCATGTCTCCTCTTTCATTCAACCACTACCCTAAGCCTCATTACAACCCTTGTAAAGTCCTTTTGATCCTTGGTAATGTGTGGTATTACTGTGGAGAGCTGATTTCATAATGAGCTTATGGGGCTCGAAATTCTTGATTGTGCTTTAAGTGTGTGCGCATGTACTTATTTGAGTTGCAGGTGTTGTTATGATTTGGCATTCACACAATACACTTAAGGATGTCATTGTAAGCTTTGCACACTCTTGAATCATGTGTGGAACTTAGATTGTGATTGTTGTGTTTCTTTGGAACCATATACTTTGATGATTCTTTGAGGATATTGTTTGGAAGGCTAGCTGCTTATTTTCTGTTTTCTAAGTTGTAGTTTTATTTTGTTTGCTCGAGGACTAGCAAAGTCTAAGTTTGGGGGTATTTGATAAGTTCATAATTTCACACATTTGCATGCCTTCGTTACTTAGTAATTTTGTTTAGTTTCTCTTTATTTCAAGTCACTTACCTATGTTTGTGTGTTCTATAGGTTGAAGGCAGCAAGAGATTGCTTTTGAAGCAAAATGGTGCAAAACGTGCAAAAACTGGATATTGAGTTAGAAGTTCATTTCGGACTTATCTTCTTCATCCGAGCTTGGATTGGGCCAATACTTGTGTGGTTGGATCAGAGACATTCTGAACTTCAAAATGGATATCTTAAAGTCATATTTGGATTCAGCCAAACCCAATCCGTGAGCCCATCAAAATACACATCATGCTGACATGAGGATGAGCTGATGGATGCTTGGTCATGGTGAGCTAGGCATGAGCTATTGGTTTCTGGATGGATGCTTGATCATGCTGACATGAAGATGACCTATGGCTGCTGGTGGGATTTATTAGTGCAGCAACCAATTCTGATTATCTAAATACAAGTGTTGTATGCATTAGTCATATTCAATTCAGAATTCCCCTTTCCTTCTCCCTATAAATACCACTTCCATTCCACATCCCAGACACAATTCACTTCATCCATTACTTCCATACACACATTCAGATTCACCAAAAAGAGAGAGAGAGAGAGCTAGCTGCAAAGGAGGGAGAGCTGGGAGCTGTCCTGGAAACTACCTTGCTGCCACCAGCTAGTTCTTCTATTCTCTTTATTCTACCTATGTATTTCTTATCTTCTGTATTCATAATTATGTTTAACTAATCCATTTTGTTAGGGCTTAGGATGAAGCCCTAGTCATGAATATTCAATGTTATGGATGATTTCATAGTTAATTGATTTCCTTGCTTTCATTATCAAGTTGTTAATCTCCAGCTTATTATGTGCTTGATGTATGTTTTCTTGGAGTAGCTAACTAGGATTTTATGCATCTAGCACAGGTTGGGAAGGGGTTTAGATTCACCAATTCTACTCTCCTTTCACAAGCAACACATGAATGGCCTAAGAATCATTCAAGGGGTTAATAACCATAGGTTGACTAGGACAGATACCATGTTCTAGGACTTGTGTGATTATCATATTCTCAAGGAACTTAATGACTCTTATATGCTTTATTCTAAGTAGATACCATGCTTAGGTTGCATATTAGAGATCACGTGTTGTGTAGATACCATGCACAATTACATGCCTTAGGAGAATCATGCATCCTGCACCTAGATACCATAGGCTTGTATGCGATAATCTATTGTTAATGAAGCTTGAGTCAATTTCTATGCATTCATAACTTGGATAGGAAGACTAGTGGTAGATTCCAAGGCTCTAACACTTCTCAATCATTGTTTCACAACTTGTTCATTGCTGCCATTGTTTACTTCCAGCACTTCCATTTCATTCTCTTGTTTTCATTTAAACAACAAAAACCCCCCATTCGAGTGCGTGTGTGGTGCTAGGATTCTGTCCTAGACCTTGCCAATTGTTAGTTAGTTTGTTTCTTTGTTTTCAGTTTTTCCATCATTCTAAGTAGTTTAACTTGCAACCAAGTTACCATTCTCCGTGGGATCGACCTCGTATTTCATAAGCTATACTATAAATGGTTCGTGCACTTGCGAGAATTGAAGTTTCTATTTTTAATAACTCATTTTAGTTGTTAGGAATAGGCTCAACAGGGCGGAACATTCTGAGAAAGATGTGGAGAATTTGAGAGGCCCGTGGATGAACGTTCCACCTCGAAGGAAACCTAAGAATGGCCTAAAGAACTCGGATGGACAAACTTTCGCCCCTAAGAATCAAGGATCCCGTTTTGATGTGCTGGGAAATATGGGCGAAAACTCTGGGACTGATACTGCAAAGGATGATGGTCCTATTACAAGAACGCAGGGTGCTGCACGGTCTGTTTTTGAATACAATGAAAAGGTATGGACTAAATCTAAGACTCCTAAAGCTGGTGCAAGAACGGCCTTGAAAGAAATCTCAAATAATCACATGGCTTCTAGCTCCAAAGGGGCACACTTCAATCAACAAAATGTAAGTGTTATGGATGTTACACAGGCTGGAGTTTTGAATAAAGGGAAGATTGTGTCAAGTGGTAAAAGTTTGTCCAAACTGAGACCAGCTAGTGATCCGGTGACCATAGGTGGGAGTGACCAGAATGTCCCACAGGAAAATGATGGATTCATTTTTGGACACCAACCGCCAAATATTGACCTTGAGGATGATGCGCTGGCAGGGGCAATCAAGCCTAATATTAACAATGAAGTTTCCTTGACATCCTCTGATCCTAATGATTTCTATCAAGTGGAAGGTATGGACCTTTCTGAAGGCCAAGATCACTTTTTTGATGCGGCTGGGACAGTTATTACCTCCATTTTGGCTGGAGGTAAGACGTCAGACCTCTAATTCTGGGTTAACACCTTAGGTGACTTTGCTTGTCTCCTCTCGTTTTTAATGAATATTTTATGCTGGAATGTCAGAGGTGCAGCATGCACCAAATTTAGAATTACTATGCTGGAGCTAATTAAGTTGCACCATATAGATATTCTTTTTGTCTGTGAGCCAAGGATTGGTGGAAACAAGGCTCTCAAAGTGATTCACTCCTTGGGTTTTACTGATTATGAGGTGGTAGACCCCGTGGGTTTCTCTGGTGGTCTTTGGCTTTTGTGGAACAAAAACAACGTGAAAGTTGAGATTCTTGGCACGTCCAACCAGTCTATTTCTGCTGCTGTGTCTTGGCCGGGCCAACATACCTGGCTCTTCACTGCTATTTATGCTAGTCCTTGCATTACCAAAAGGGATAAGTTGTGGGATTATCTCAATTTTATTGCCAGCTGCCACCAAATGCCTTGGCTTGTTGCTGGTGATTTTAATGATATGCTTCACCTAGATGATAAAGCAGGGGGATCTCCTTTATGCAGACTCAAGGGTTTTAGAAAGTGGTTTGATGAAAATGATATGATCGACTTAGGTTTTTCTGGACCCAAATTTACTTGGAGCAACAAAAGGGTCTTTGAAAGAATTGATAGAGGTATTTGCAACATTCAATGGAGGCGGTATTTTGCTGAAGCTTTTGTGCACCACCTCCCGAAGACCAAGTCTGACCACTGTCCTATTAAAATCTGCCTCAAATCGCGAATTGCGTCCTGCCCCAGCTCTAGGCCTTTCAGATTTGAAGCTATGTGGCTAAAGCATGATCATTTTCGTGATTTTATTTCTCGACTGTGGAAAGAATATGCTGGGTCTGCTTTGGAGAAATCTTGTAGTCTGGTGGAGCCCCTCAAACTTTGGAACCATACTGTGTTTGGCCATTTGAAGCAAAGGAAAGCCGAGCTCCTTGCTAGACTCAATGGTATCCAAAAAGCTTTGTGTCACATGCCTAATCCTTACCTCAGCCTTTTGGAAAATTCTCTAATTGGGGACTATAATGCAGTCTTGGAACAAGAGGCTTTATTCTGGCAGCAGAAATCAAGAGTGAAATGGCTGCAAGAAGGGGACCGAAACACCAAGTTTTTCCACTTAACTACCATCATCAGAAGAAGAAAAAACAGAATTGAAAAATTAAAGATGGATAATGGTATTTGGGTGGAGGATGCTAATGGTATAAAAGACCTTGCTGTGAATTATTTCCTTGACCTTTTCTCTGAGAACCACCGGGATTACAACTTACCCACTATGCCTAATTTATTTCCCAGCATTATGGAGAATGATCTAGCTTCTTTGGGGGCTAATATTGATATCAGCGACGTCAAGGATAGCCTTTTCAACATTGGTGGCCTGAAAACCCCGGGTGTAGATGGGTTCCCTGCTTGTTTCTATCAAAATCAGTGGAAGTTGTGTGGTGAGGATATCTATAAGATGGTCGCCCAAGCCTTCAGTGACTGCAGAATTCCCACAGGTTTGAATGCTACCTTGATAACCCTTATTCCTAAACTAGAAAATCCTGTGCTTATGATGCATTTTAGACCCATTAGCCTTTGCTGCACTCTCTATAAGGTTATTTCTAAAGTGATTGTTGCTAGATTGAGGCCTATTCTGCCAAAGCTCATAAGCCCTCATCAAGTTAGCTTTGTTCCTGGAAGACATATTACTGACAACATTCTGATTGCTCAAGAACTCATGCATAAATTCAGGCATACTAAGGGCAAAAAAGGCTTAATAGCATGGAAGATCGACCTGTCTAAAGCCTATGACAGACTTAGTTGGAGTTTCATCGAAATGGTTCTTAATGAAATTGGGCTTCCACCTAATCTGATTCTTTTGATCCTTCAGTGTGTCTCTTCGGTCACTTATCAAGTGTGTGTAAATGGGGAACTCACTGAGACCTTCACTCCTAAAAATGGTATTCGACAAGGTGACCCCCTCTCACCTTATCTCTTTGTCCTTTGTATTGAAAAACTATCACATCTCATTGTAGATGCTGTAGAGAAGCGTACTTGGAAACCAGTAAATTCTGCTCGAACTGGGCCTGCTGTATCCCATTTGTTCTTCGCCGACGACTTGATTCTTTTTGCTGAAGCGAGCACGCAGCAGGCTAGAGTCATGAAACAATGCCTTGAGATTTTCTGCAAAGCCTCGGGCCAAATTGTCAATTTTGAGAAATCAGCTATCTACTGTTCCCCGAATACTAATAAGGAGTTAGCGGCTGAAATCAGTTTTATTTCTGGCTCACCTCTCACAAATAATTTAGGCAAGTACTTGGGGATGCCTCTGTTGCACACTAGGGTGAATAAGGCCACCTACTGCAAGCTTGTGGAGAAAATGCACGCTAAACTTGCATCCTGGAAAAGTAAAGTACTTTCTATTGCAGGTAGAGCAACTCTAATCCAAGCTGTCACCTCTGCTATTCCTATTTATGCTATGCAAACTGTCAAACTGCCTATGAGTATTTGTGGGGATCTTGATAGATTAAATCGGAATTTTTTTTGGGGAGGCAGTGACAAGAAACAGAAAATTCATCTATGTCAGTGGGACATTGCAAGTAGACCTAAGAGCCATGGTGGTCTTGGCTTCAAGAAAACTCATCATATGAACCAAGCCCTTCTAGCTAAAAGTGCCTGGAGATTATTGAAGAAGGAGGAGGGCTTGTGGTCTCAGATTTTTGAGAAAAAATACTTAAAGGGTCATCCCTTTTGTGAACCTCCTTTGACTCCTACGAATAACTGCTCTCCCACGTGGAAGGGGATTTTATTTGGTGCTCAAATTCTTGATAAAGGATTGACCTGGAGGCTTGGAAAAGGAGATCGTGTCAACTTTTGGAAAGACAAATGGTTATGCGATGAAGCTCTTATCTACCATGTGGATGCTACTCCTGATAGAGATTTGAATGTTGCTGTCTCAGATTTCTTTACTAATGGCTGGTGGGATGTAGAAAAGCTACAAAGTGTGCTTCCTGAGGATTGGGTCCAGAAAATTATAAATTGTCCTGCTGACTTTGGGGGGCGGTTAAAGGACTGCCAAATCTGGAAACCTACTCCTAATGGGTTGTTCTCTGTCAAGTCGGCGTACAACTTACTTTTCAAAGGGACAGCGTGGTTACATCCTTGGTGGAAAGTGCTATGGAAACTCAGAATCCCTCCCAAGATTCAAATTTTCTTCTGGTTGGTTTTCCAGGAAAAAATTTTGTCGAATGAACAGCGTACTCACAGGCATTTAACTGCAAATCCGGATTGTAACATCTGTGAGTGGCCTATTGAATCAACCATGCATATCCTGCGGGACTGCCCTAGAGCAAGAAGAGTGTGGAATTTATTTATTGTTAATATTCTTGACTCCTCCTTCTACCAAGCTGAGTTACACCCTTGGCTTTTAAACAACCTGTGCTCTAAGGTACATTCCTCTCAGATCCCCTGGAAAATTTTATTTGTGTTCATCTGCTGGCACATATGGAAATGGAGGAATGAGTTTATCTTTAAAAATGAAGCACCGCTACCTTATAATATGCGAAAAATAATTTTGTCTGATGCTAAGGAATGGATTAAAGCTACTGCTGCCATCTAGAATAATATTGATAGGGTGCATGTCATGCTGGCTTGGATTCCCCCTGTTTTGGGGGTGGTTAAACTAAATGTGGACGGATCCCGCAAAGAAAGTACTGGAGCTATTGGTGCTGGAGGAGTTCTCAGAGACCACCTAGGACAATGGCTTGGTGGGTTTGCTGTCAATTTGGGGAAAGGAAAAATTCTTGAAGCTGAGTTATGGGGCTTGTTTTTTGGCCTAAAGCTTGCTATGGAAAAACATGTTGATGATGTTGTTATTGAAATGGACTCAGCTATTGCTGTGAAACTCATACAGAATGCTGAGGTGGATAATTTTCATCCTACTGCTGGCCTGGTTAGTAATTGCAAGAGGATCATGAACCAGTTTAGAAGGGTTGACATTCAACATATTTATAGAGAGAGGAATTCTGTTGCAGATGGTTTAGCTACTTGGAGTCACAACCTTGACATGGGGTATTGGTACCTTGATGATAGCCCTGTTTGGATTGGCAACCTGTTGATTGATGATTCGCTGGGGGTTGCTAAGACCCGTTTGATAAATGTTGTGTAATCTGTGTGTTTTTTCCTTTGGGGTTCTTTAACCCCCTTTTCTCATCAAAAAAAAAAAATCCCATGTAATTTCTTTTGAGTTGTAATAGGTATTTTGTTTAGGACATGCCAAAGAGGGAGATTGTTAGTATGAAAATTGTATTAGCATTTCCTAGACTCTAGCATAGGTTGGGAATTAGTGTGTGAATATCTTTTACTGGAAGTTTTGGCGCAACACATTCAATTCCATATTTTCAAAGTATGACTAGATCGATATGAGGAACTTGATTTCAGGTAAATCATTACATAATCATGCATTCATTATAGGATTCCTAGTTGGAGTTATTTTCGCTCAAATGCTTTTATATTAGTCCTATTTTTAATAGGATTAGATTCTATCTCTTGAGATTATTTTTCTAGTTGGATCTTATTTTGGTTTAAGTTAAAATATCCTTTTTCATCTTTGACTTGGAGAGCACGTCTTCTTTGGTTTCGTTATTTTCATCTTGGTATATATGTTGTTTCCTTGTATAAATTGATGGGATTGGAAGTTATTTTAAAGCATGCATAAGCTAACTAAATTGTATAAAGAATCAAACCTGATTAGGCAAGATTTGATCTCTTGGCTTTATGCAATTCCCTTGGAAAAAGGAGAACAGGTCTGAAAAAAGATATGACGTGCTACCTTGGTTGATATACAACTTTCATATATTTTGGTTGACCATTTAATTTTCTCAAGAAAAGCTAATGTGCGAATAGTTGAGATAAGTCATCAAGTGTTCCATGTTGACCTAGTGATTTAGCAAATACTTTCATCATTCGTATTGTATTCATTGGCATGTTCGGTGACTCATACGATTGAGGGTACTGTGGGAGCAAATTTCCTCCCGCGAGAATATTCGCCTAAAGATTCCTTCGTCTTCTTCCCACCTCTCTCTCCCTGCAAAACAAATTGGAGTAAAAGGACCACACCCGGGGGGTGTTGGCCAAAGGCCCTCCAATGCCTAAGTTAGGTTGGGTATTTCAAGGAAAACTGGGTAGCCGGAGCCGTGTGTGGAGGCCAGAGCCTTGTGTGAGGGAGAGAAAGAATATGGTGGCTAGGGTTTGTGAAGGATAATTTCTGCCGAGTTTCAGTAGGAATTTAGACGTACCTGAACCCTTGTATGTAGCTAGGTATTTATAGGGGCCTCGGAGGCTAGGATTTCAGAGGAATAATTCCGTAGATGGAAGGGAATTATTCCTCCCCAATTTGGCGAGATTTGACTAATTAGGGATTTGATTTATTTGATTTAAATCAAATCCCTAATCAGGGTAGCAATCAAATCAATACCTAATTCAATTAGGTAACTCCTCCATTAATTAAGAATATTCATAGGAATCAAATCAATCATCAACCTAATTAGGTAACATTCTATTTAATTGGGTAATCCCCAATTAAATTGAATAATCCGCATGGTGGAACTGGATTGGAGCAAGTGGGCAGTCCAATCAACATTTGGGATCGTGAAGTATGGTGGTGTGACCCCAAAAATCCCGGTGAATCTCGGCCGCCGCTCTTGATCGTGGGTTCTGAGCTTCTGGCCGTGGAGACGCATTTATGGCCTGGATAGCTGGTGAACCAATATCTCAGGCTGTCAGAATTCTTGTGAGAATGTCCACGTCTAATCACTCTGATCCTCATCACCAAATCCTGACTTCAGTCACTTCCCACCTTCCCTCATGCATTAAATGCTTCTTTGTGGCCAGTGGGTTTGCTGCATTAAACAGGCACTACTTCATTAAATGAAGCCTGGGACCCTGCTGCCACGTGATGATTTGCCTTTAATGCCTTGGCCGTGATTTTGTTCGGCCTCGGCCTCGGCCTGCGCTTGAGGCCGAGATGATCATGCCTTAGCATTTCTTCTTTTGTCTTTAGGAATGCGAAGTACCCTGGCGAAACGCTGCGTTTCAGTTTTTACGAACAAGTGCCAGGGCCGAGAGAATGGGCTCCTTCGGCCAGCTTATGGCCGTGATTTATCAGGCACAAACATTGCCCCCACATCCCTGGATTCTTCGGCCTCGACATGGGTAGGGGCCGAATGGATTCCAAGGGATGGACCCTTTGCATTCCTTTCTGAAGTGATTGACAACTGGGGCATTAAATGCGCAGGCCAGTCAGGGCATTTAATGCCTCAAGCACGTCGTGTAGGCCATCATTGCCCAGGGCGTCGCTTCGCCTCGTCAAATGAAACGATGGTCTCTAGATTTTCGACTTGTCATCGCGCTCTTAATTCGCACGAGTCATCATTTTGCCCTGCCAATCGAAACGTCGGCCACCATGTCTCTGTCATAATTTCGCGTGCGCTGAGTGCGCTGTCAGGCCGTTTCATCTTTCGAGAAGGGGCTCCTTCGGCCAGCTTATGGCCGTGATTTATCAGGCACAAACACAGGCATGTCAGATGGCGACCATGCGAACATGTCTTTGTTCTTCTGGAGGAAGGTGGTCAGCTCCACCTTCTCGTCTAGGCTTAGGTGCGAGCAGATCCGCGCTTTTTTGTCTGGCTGGTCAGGATCGAGGGGTACTAACTCAACGTCTTCCTCAGGCTTCCAACCTTGTTCAAAGGAGCCTTCTGGGCGGATTCCATCGTCTCGATCCTTCTTGTCTGGATTCTGGTGCGAGTCGATCTGCGCTTCTTTGTCTGGCGGGCCAGGATCAGGGAGTACTAACTCAACGTCATCCTCAGGCTTCCAACCCTTTTCAGGGGAGTCTTCCGGGCGGATTCCCTCGCCTTGATCCTAGCTCCTTAATTGCTATTTTGAGGTAGCAACTCCCTTCCCGTTCGGGCTTGCTTGTCTGCTAAGAGTGTTTCTTGCCACGTCGGTAGCCTGCATTACTGGTGTGAACTGCAACTGCTTGCTCTTCTAGAGCCCTTGGGCTGTGCATCTCCTTGCCATGGCTTGGTCACTGTTGATCTGTCCGATCACGCCACCAGGAATGAGGTAGCAGATCTTCTGGTGTAGAGCATATGTGATGGCTTCGATTTTGCTGATCCATGGTCGGCCCAAAATCCCGTTCTAGGGAGAGACCTCGTCGATGACCATGAAGATTTGCGAGCAGACCACTGGGGGTGAGTGGACGTCTAGGTCATTTGTTCCAACAGTGATTGACGTGGCCCCATTGAAGCTGGTGAGTGATCTGGCTAGTTTGCTGATCTTAGGTTCCAATCCCATCTGTTGGATAACAAATAGTTGCAGGATATTGGTTGCGCTGCCCTCGTCCACGTGAACTCGCTCGATCACAGCTTGTTCAATTTGGATGCTGATAACTAGGGCGTCGTTGTGCGGCAGATCAAGCCCGATCAAGTCCTTCTTCTGAAAGCCAATGATGGGTGTATCTGCAATGACCGGTACTCCCGTTGTGACTTGGGAGATATAAGTCGTCTGCACGATCTTTCTCTTGCGCTCCTTGGTGGTCAGCCCGGACTCCTGGGAGTCAGCTAGAATGGTGTTGATCCTTATGACCTTTTGGGGAGGTTCCTTGGCAGCCGCATCACGATCCTCGATCTGCTAGATGGCCTTCTTTGCGACGAATTCTATGCAATGGCCGTCTCTGACCAGCTCCTCAAGGTGCCTTTTCCAGGCGTTGCAGTTGTTTGTGTAATGACCATGCTCCCCATAGAATGCGTGGTATTTATTGGTGTCCTTCCTAAAGGGGTCTCCCTTCATGGGTGGTGGTCTTCTCACCCACGGCTTGTCCTTCACTTGTGCCAGGATCTGGTGGATCGGGATAGTGAACTCAGTAAAGGTCCCTGTTTCCGAGCCTCCCTCTTGGGGTTGCGATCTGCGCTTGTCTCTGGCTTTGGGCTCGAACTTGTTGCTTTTTTGGCTTGCCTGCCTTGTCGGGTGATCAGGCCGGCTTTCTTCGAAGCAATACGATCGTCGTCCCAAAGTGCGTAGCGGTCTACTATCGCGAAGACCTCTGCCAAGGTTTGGCTTGAAGTTATGGCTAGCTCACGGTATAGCTCATGTTCGGTTGGCAAGCCTTTCTTAAAAGCTGAGGATGCCACTTGGTCATTGCATCCTATGATGTTCACCTTCTCAGCCTTGAACCGTCTGAGGTAGTCTCGAAGGGACTCATCTGGTTTCTTGTGCAGGTTGAACAAGTGGTCTGCATGCTTTCTGACCGTCCTGTAGGAGGTGTACTCCTTTGTGAAGATGAGGGCGAACTCCTTGAAGTTGCCTATTGACGCGGATGGTAGAGTGTGGAACCAGTCTTGAGTTGCTCCTCGCAGAGTCATTGCGAACACTTTGCACATCAGGGTGTCGTCTGCCTTGTACAGGATCATGGCACTCTTAAAGTGCCTCAAATGGCTCTCAGGGTCGGACTCTCCCTTGAACGGAGTGATGGATGGCGTTGTGAACCGCTTCGGCGGTGCAGCTCGTTCCACCTCGTCTGTAAAGGGTGAGCAGTCGACTCGAGCAATTTCCTTGTGCAGGGCCTCATCCGTGCTTCCTTTAAGTTGGAGACTTTGGAGTCGGTCATTCACTAACTTCTCGACATCTTCTGCCCGCAGGGGGAATGGTTCGGGTCGATGTCTTCGGTGTCTCGAGCGCCGCTGGTTAACTTCCTCCTCGGTTCCCAAGGGTCGATCCCTTTGGTTGTTCTGCCCGTGGGGCAGATTAGGAGATTGAGCTTGTGAGGAGTCCTCTACGGCTTGCTGCCGTGTGTTGGTCCTCAAGCGGGCTGGTGAGCATCGATCGTTGCCCTCGTCACACGATTGCTCACGCACCCGAGCTCCTTGTGAGCCCACCCTGGATTGGTTACTTCCTTGTGGGCCCAAGCGGGCGTGGACATTGGACTGTGGGCCCAGCCTCTCATGTACATTGGTCCTTGGACCTAACCTCGAACGGATCGTTGACCGGCTCAGAGTGCGACTTGCAGATGTCTGCGTCTCGTCAGCACGATCTCGTTCTCTCCCCTGCCCGTTCGCCCCTGTCTGACCAACTTGGGATCTCTCAAACTGCTCGTTGGCATGCTCGTGCGTTCTCCTCTCCTCGTCACGGGGTCCAAGGTTAGGGCCTTGGTTCAAGTTGATCTGCCTGAGTAGCTGGCCAATTAGGTTGTTTTGATCGTCGACTCTTTGTGTGAGCTGATCAACCCGTGAGTTAAGGTCCACCTAACCAGAGATGTGCATTGAGCCCAATGGCATATGGGCTAGGGCTCCATTAGACGCATACATAGGTGCATACGTCAAGCGTGGTGGCAGAGGAGGGAGAGGATGGATCTGCTCCAAGACAGGGGAGGCGTCAAAGTAGCCATGGGGCTGTGCAGCAAGTCCGGCAGCTGAGTGGTGTGGCTGCTGTTGTGCTACGACGGCAGGATGGCGCGGCAAAGCAGCTCCGGCAGTTAGCGCTTGAGGCTGCAAGGCTGTACAAGTCACAGGACCATGTGGCGGCTGTTCTGCAATTCCGGCAGTTGGCGGTGGCTGCAAAGCACTAGGAGGCGGCCGCAATGTGTTGGCAGCCATGATTCCGTGAGGTTGCAGAGAGGCTTCCACCACGAAACCATGAGACGGGCCCGTCGTGGTGGTGTTACTCTTCGAACGTCTTGTATCGACCATGGTTGATTGGAAAAAAGTGTGGAAAATGGATTTGGAGCACGCTTTGAGTATTATTTCGCGCTCTCAATGAAAGCACCAATTTGTGGGAGCAAATTTCCTCCCGCGAGAATATTCGCCTAAAGATTCCTTCGTCTTCTTCCCACCTCTCTCTCCCTACAAAACAGATCGGAGTAAAAGGACCACACCCGGGGGGTGTTGGCCAAAGGCCCTCCGATGCCTAAGTTAGGTTGGGTATTTCAAGGAAAACCGGGTGGCCGGAGCCGTGTGTGGAGGCCAGAGCCTTGTGTGAGGGAGAGAAAGAATATGATGGCTAGGGTTTGTGAAGGATAATTTTTGCAGAGTTTCAGTAGGAATTTAGACGTACCTGAACCCTTGTATGTAGCTAGGTATTTATAGGGGCCTCGGAGGCTAGGGTTTCAGAGGAATAATTCCGTAGATGGAAGGGAATTATTCCTCCCCAATTTGGCGAGATTTGACTAATTAGGGATTTGATTTATTTGATTTAAATCAAATCCCTAATCAGGGTAGCAATCAAATCAATACCTAATTTAATTAGGTAACTCCTCCATTAATTGAGAATATTCGTAGGAATCAAATCAATCCTCAACCTAATTAGGTAACATTCTATTTAATTGGGTAATGAATTAATTCGGTTCCCACAAGTACCAACACCGTAATGGCGATTTATCTCCAGCGAGCTTGAAGCAATCGTGACCAGTGTTGTGTTCAACATAAGGTGACAAGACCCGACCCAAATTCCACTTTTTTATCCGAGTCGAACCCTGTATATATATATATATATATCTAACTCAACTACCAGCATGTAATAGATTATATCCAAGAAAATCAAGCATCAAATCACTCTGGCATCAGGCCTCAATAGTTCAAATAAAATATTTTGCCAACCAAATCTAATTCAAATTCTTAGAACATCCTCAGAACAATATTAGATTTCAGAATAACTTAGCTGTACTACCTTTCAACACTTGACCTCGTGGCTGCACCTATTAACTCTAGGCTGCCTACGTACCCTTAACAAGGGATCAAGCCACACGTAGTTCTTCCATTTAATAATGTAATTGAATATCTTATTCATTCATCATATTGCCATGTGTTTTGCAAATCAAACTGAATTCTCATGTGCCTAATGTACTCAATCATATTCACAATTCTAAAACAATACTTTGCAACTTCCCAATGCACGTAACAGTCATATACTGATTATAAATAAGCCATATACTGATCTCCCTCTATTTTAGTTTAAGAACATCTCAAAACCGAGATTCTCTCCACCTAGGCGTGTCTATCATCATCTATCATTTCCTCCTGTCTCGGTTCGTGACACGCCCTCGCAGGTCTTGGTAACACAAGGTCGCTGAGCCGCAACCCTCGCAGGATTCAGGGAATGTTTAGTCGACCTGATCCGCATTCCTCGAAGTAGTTCATATTCAAACATATGAAAGTCACTTATTGACTTTCCTCTAGTTCATACACCAATATATATATATATATAATTTATATGTTCTTGGCTTAAATTATATATACGTAATAAATAAAGATGAAGATAAAGATAAATTAAGATAAAAATAAAGAAAAAAATAAAAATAAAATCAACAAGCTCCAAAGACCCTTTTTGTAACAACCCAAACCTTAATTAATATTTAATTAATAATTTAATGGAGGAAAAGACTCATTTACCCTTGGATTATTTTATTTGGGTTTAAGTTGACTTTTTTTGACTGGGAAAGAATTTGGGAAATTCGATTGTACCGTTGCGCAGAGCGCAACAAAACGAGTCCGTAGACACGTAGTGGACTCAAATCGAACTTGTAATGAAGAAGTTACGAGCAAAATACGTAAAACGGGCAAAAAGGTAATTTTCGAAATCAGATTTTAAAAAAAATCTGATTCTCCCTTTCTCTCTCCTCACTCTCTCTTCTTCCTTGCGCGACACCAAACCCTCTCCCCTGTTTTCTTCTTGCTCCAGTCGATCACCCAACCACCTCCAGCCGCCACCACACCGCACCGGACCGGCCAAGAAAGCACCGCCGCCACCTCCGCAAACCAGCCCCGCCTGCTTCGCCTTCCAGCCGCCATGAATCTGCCGGAAAAACCAGAAAATCAAGTCAGTTTAGGCAGAATTTCGTCGGCTACGTTCGTCGTCATCCGGCCACCAAATCGGACGAATTAGGTATGGTTTTTCGACTGATTTTCACGATCTAGCTGGTGGATGGGTAGCTTTTCAGAGGTTTTGAGGTTTGAAGGGTTAATTCTTGATTTGAAATTCTGCCGGTTTGAGAGCTCGGTTTCAGTCACTTCCGGCCACTTTTTGGCCATAGTCCAAGAACAAAAGTGGTTCCAAATAGGGTATATTACCTGTTTGTGCCTGATAAATCACGGCCATGAGCTGGCCGAAGGAGCCCTTTCTCTCGGCCCTGGCATTTGTTCGCAGAAGCTGAAACGCAGCGTTTCGCCAGGGTACTTCGCCTTCCCAAAGATAAAAGAAGAAATGCTAAGGCATTATCATCTCGGCCTCAAGCGCAGGCCGAGGCCGAGGCCGAACAAAATTGCGGCCAAGGCATTAAAGGCAAAATCATCACGTGACAGCAGAGTCCCAGGCTTCATTTAATGAAGTAGTGCCTGTTTAATGCAGCAAACCCATTGGCCACAAAGGGGCATTTAATGCATGAGGGAAGGTGGGAAGTGACTGAAGTCAGGATTTGGTGATTGAGATCAGAGTGATTAGACGTGGACATTCTCACAAGGATTCTGACAGCCTGAGATGTTGGTTCACCAGCTATCCAGGCCATAAATGCGTCTCCACAGCCAGAGGTTTAGAACCCACGATCGAGAGCGGCGGCCGAGATTCACCGGGATTTCTGGGGTCACACCACCATACTTCACGATCCCAAATGTCGATTGGACTGCCCACTTGAGCTAATTAGACTCCACTATGCGTAAATTCAGCCTCGATTGCTCATTCAGGGACTCCTCCTATAAATACAAGACTCGAGCTACATTCAAAGGGTTCAACACCAAAACAAAGCCTCCCACGGAGCAACTTATTTTTTCCTGTAATGCACTTTCAATATCTTTACTTGCTTTTCTAGGAGTAGCGTTAGATTGTAAGGAAAATCCATTCATCAATATATCATACGACCCTTGATTTTCAAGGCGCCGGAGCACCATCCTTGTTGTTCGTTCACTTACCCCATATATCACACGACCGTCGCTCCCTGAGCAGCGCGCCGGAGCACCGCCCAAAACCCGCCACCAACACCATCACTCAACGGCCTTGTAGTTCAGGCCGTGAACCTAACAGCCGAGACCAGTTCCTCTCTCGGCTACAATCGTTTGACTAGGAAGACAGATCAAACAGGCGCACCATTCATCCATCCAACACTCATCGAAACATCAACGCACGGTAGACCGTGCTGGCACGCCCGCGCACAACCGCACCGCACCCAAAAGCAGGAAACCCCGTGTTAACGCACATCCCCTCGGCCCGGAACTTCAGGCCGTGAGATTTGCGCGGCAGACATTACCTAGGATAGGAGTTTGGGGCGACGTTATGGAGAAAATCCGGTCACCGGAAATTGTTAGGCACACCCACACGCTGCCGACGCATGGGCCAGGTAACAGGAGCCACTTTTGGTCCTAGAATAATCCTCGTGTCCTCATGAGGGCGTAGGATTTTGCGGATCTCAATTCGGATAATGTTTGAACCCCGAACGGATCTCGCATAGTGTGCGATTTCCGGGTTCAATACGTTCGGACCGTTGGATCATAGCCAAATTGGAGTATGTTGATCTAGGTATTTTAAGGATCGTGTAAGATTCGATGGATCGTAAATCGGAGTCCTGGATGCTCCAAAAAAGCCAACCCGGGCTAGGTTTACGGGAAATCGTTCGTGAGTCCGATCGTGCGATCGTGAGCAATCCGATCGTCCGATTGAGACCAAACTTTCAGGACATGTGTCCTAGGCTTATTGGAACCTCAAGGAATGATCGGATCGGAATTCTGAGGTCGTGGACCTCACAGGGTCCCGAGTTGACTTTTTGGGACTTTATCGCTTTTGAGTCCCTAGGTACTTTTAAATCGTGCCCAATGAGAGAAAAGCTAATGTGGGCATAGGAATGATCTTTAAGTTGGGCCCATGGTTTTTAATTTAATATTATATTACTGAGCAGAGTTTTTAATAAAATATTATAATGGTTATACAGGCACCCGGGCACCAGGTGACCCGCAGGAGGGACCTTCAAAAGGTCCAGCTAGCTCAAAGTATCTGTGAGTGGACTTTTTGTTTTATGAATGATTATGCTAATTAATTTCATTAATTGATCTTGAATAAGTTTTATTCAAATATTAGAGTTGCATAATTATTATATACTTTTAAGTATTTCCATTTATATGCTGCTGGGGGGGATATCCTTAAGGGATATAGGAAAAAGGAAAATCTAATTAAATATCAGGTTTAATGGCAGCAAAGTTTTAAGTAAACATGAATTTGTTTATTCACTAATCTTTTCAGAATTTTATATATTTTTAGAAACCACCATAGGTACCCAAGATTAAATATGTTACCTTCGGATTTTAAAGATTGCCTTTGGTTATAATGATGTCTACAGACATCCAGTTGTCTTCAGATATGTCAACATGCTTGACTTACGCTCTGCGAGTCCTAAGAGGTACCAGGGACCGTGGGAGGGAGGTATGCGGATCAAGCCGACCGAGTGTCCCGAGGTCTGCTAGGACGTGTCTCTCCGGTGGCACGAGGATGGAATTGACGGAAACTAAAGGAATTGACGGAAATTAAAGGAATTGACAGATTATAAGGAATTGACGGAATAATAAATGGGTACACCTAGGTGGTAGATTTAAAGTTGATTTCAATGTTTTCGAAGACTTAATGTTTGATGAAGTATAAGATTGATATATATATATATATAAATATGATTGCATTGATTTCAGTACGATTATAAATAAGGAAATGTTATAGTTTTATAACAGTTTTTACAGTGGGGTTAGTATGTTCTTATGCTATTTTCTAAACTTTATTTTTTGGTCCACTCACCCTTTTAATGTTTTGCGCCCCCAGGCAGTAGTCGTGCGTCAGTGCGCCACCACCGGGCCGAGACCACCTTCCGCCATGTTGTTTACCAATGTAGGGTCTTGGAAGTTGTGTTTTATTTGTAACCTACTCTGTATAGATGCTCTGATATTGCCCTAGAACACTTGTCGAATTGTTAGCATGTATTTATTTGTATGCTGGAAGTTGGTGTATATTTTCATATGCATGTTTGACATGTGTAATTTTGGGGTTTGGTCTAATTTTAGGGAAGTCTCTGCTGAATTTTCGACAGAAGTCAAACCCTAGTTTAAAGTGAATTTTGACTAGAAGGGCAATTAGGTCATTTGTGCCCAGCACTTGCTAGGAGTCGGACACGCACAGGGTTTGGCTCGGATTCCAAAGTGGAATTGGGTCCTGTCACTTTTATCCTTGCTTCGATACTTACTTAAATATGATTCTAAAAATTACCATTTGCCCCTGACGTATTCTTGATCGTATTTTCTTCAATATGACTTGGAATTGAGCCCATTACGTGTCTACGAACTCATTTCGTCGTGCTCTACACAACGGTACAAGCGAAATTTCCAAATTCCTTCCCAGTCTAAAAGTCAACTTTAAACCGAATAAAATATTCTAGGGGTATAATTGTCTTTTACATAAGGAGTGTCGAAAGATCATCCCGTGACATAAGTTGAGTGACGAAGAAGTCAATAAACATTATCTAGAATATGTCTTGTAATCATCGTTCTATATTGGATTTGTATTGGACTGAGGAGTCCTGTGAATTTTACCCAGAAATGGGGTTTAACCACGTAAAATAATTCTCTGTGTGTTCCTTTATTTTATACTTAGCATGTTTCAAGATTGATAAGCCATATCAATCATACTACCGAAGTTTATTTTTATTTATTAATTATATTTTTTAATTGGCCTATTCACCCCCTTTACCCATTTTTAGTCATCCTACAAGTAATTTCATTGACTCTTTAATTTAACTAAGAGCCAAACCAAACTGTCTCCGATAAAGATTCATGCATATAGCAAGCAAACGCGAGAGCAGTCTCCAACAGAACAGTTTAATTTTTGGTTGCGTAACCAGCCTCCACAATTATTTCCACACCACAGGGCTAATGATATGAGAAGAGTGGGCACCCCACTCTAGACAAAGCAGGATTTAAAGCATGAGTTATGTAACACTCCAAGGCCACACAATACGATTAGGGTTATAAATATTTCCAATTGGGATACTCCTAATTGCTTTCATTGTTTCTCGATCAAGGATCAAACTTACATTTTGGAGATTCCATTGATGAAGTTTTTTGTCCATAATGTCAGACACCAATAATGGAAAGTTGGGAGGGACAGATAGAGTAGGATTTATGACCCCTCTATGAGGAAATGGAAGCCATTTATCCATCCAAATATTTGTATTTTCACCACTTAGGATCTGAACCCTAGTATGACTTAACACCTCATCTCCACCAGCAATGAGACTCGAACAAATCAACGAGGATCAATGCCCCACCTTTTCTTTCCAAAAGTCCACCTCCGAGAAATATAGCAACCTTAAAGAACTTGTGCCCAAAGGGAGTACGGATTCTGAATTAAGCACCATCATTGCTTGCCTAGCAAGGCTAGGTTGAAATCCGATAAGTCACGAAAACCCAAACCTCCTTCCATCTTACTTTTACTCAAAACATGCCAGGACTTCCAATGCATACCAGAATCCTTATCTTGATTAGCCCACCAAAATCTCGCAATGTCACCATTAATTTCTTTGCACAAACATGCAGGAAATTTGAAACACATCATCGAGTAAGTAGGAATTGCCATGGCCACAGCTTTGATAAGGACTTCTTTCCATGCCAAGGATAGAGAGCTAGATTTCCATCCTTGCACTTTGTTTTTCATTCTTTCCTTGATATATCCAAGAGCCAATTTTTTTGATCTTCTCCATATAGTAGGAAGGCCTAGATAGACCTTGGGTCGTCAACACCTTCAATATAAAAAACAGAACATATACAAGTTTGCCACAACTGAAATAAATGTAGGATTTGTCGAAATTAATCTCTTGCCCCGCAGCATGACAATAATCTTGAAGGAGCTTCTTTAGTTGTAGACAATTTGATTGCTCCACCCTGAAGAAAAGATAGGGCGTCATCTACAAAAAACAAGTGAGACAAAATTGGCCCACTTCGACACAACTTGATCTCTTTAATAACCCCATCATTAACGAGTTTTCTTAGGTTCTCGGTCAAGGCTTCACAAATGATTAAAAACAGATACGAAGATAAGGTGTATCCTTGTCTAAGACCACAAGAAGGAGAGAAAGAAGTACCTAGCTTGCCATTCAATAGGATAGAGAAAGAGACAGATGATATACATGCCATCACCAGCCGAATCCAGAAATTATTGAATCCTATGTTTGCCATTACAACTCTCAAAAAGTCCCATTCGACTCTGTCATAAGCCTTATTCATGTCCACCTTTAAGCACACTTCGTATTTCCTTCACTTCTGTTTCAGTCTCAGGTAATGAAGGGCTTCATGCGCAACCACAATATTATCTTGAATATGTTTTCCTTGAACAAAAGCATTTTGGGTACTAGAAATGACTGAAGGCCTGTTTCAGACGATTGGCCAGAATCTTAGATAATATCTTATAGGAATTAAAGCAGATGCTTATAAGTATGAACTGGTTGGAATACTCAAGACCTGCCACTTTGGGTATAAGAGCAACAAAAGTTTTAGGGTTTTGTGTAGTTTTGCCTCCAGAACTATTTGCATATTGTCAATTTAGCCCCTTAAAAAAAATTCGGTAAATTCAGGACTCCAATTGTTTAAAAATCATCAATTGAAGGCCCACCGTCAATTTTTTCAATTTCCATCCAAATTAAGGGTAAATTCGTAATTTTAAAAAAAAAGAGAAAATAAAAACCTTACCTACCTAAAATTAAAAAACCTTTAAAATTTAAGGAAAATAAATATTTAACATTTTAATTTTTAATTTTTTTTACATTAAAAAAAAAGATTAAAGAAACTCATGGGCTAATTTGCCGAAAAAATTGTTAAGGGGCTAAATTGACAATATGTAAATAGTTCAGGGGGCAAAACCGAAGAAAACCCAAAGTTTTATTAAACTCCTTGAGTTGAGTTCAACCATTAAACCAATCCGCAGTTGCCAAATTCACAATATCCTTCAATTCTTGCCAATATTTGTGATAAAATAGACTGGGAACCCATCTAGACCAGGAGATTTGAGGGAGCCTAATTGATGGGCAATAATAGATATTTCCTCCTCAGAGAAAGGAGCCCCCAGAAGAGCATTCATATCAGTATTGATTGTCTTAGGGATACAATCCAAAATATTCCCCCAACTCCGATTACCAACAGACATGAACAATCGAGAATAATAATTTCTAAATTCAGCTCCAATTAAACTTTCACTAGAAAGCCAAATACCTCTCTCGTTTTTTAGACTCACAACTCTGTTTTGCTGTCTTCGTTGAATAGTAGAGAGGTGAAAGAAGTGAGTGTTTTTGTCCCCTATACCGAGCCAATTAACATGTGATCTTTGACACTAGTATATCTCCTCTTCCTTCCATAAAGTATCAAGATCGGCTTTTAACAACTCTTGTTGTCGCATTGTGTTGTCGGAGGCCTCAAACATTTGATTCATCTCTAGCTCCTTCAGTCGGGCTTGGATCTTAAATTTATAATTTTCTCCCTTGTCGCGACTCCATTGAATCAACTTCTTTTTACAAATCGTAAGCTTATGGTGCCATTTCGTAACTCCCAATCCTTCAAAAGGTTCATTCCAGCACCTATTAATAATCTCCTTACAATTTGGATCACCCACCCAACTAGCCTCAAAGCACAAGACTTTTTTCCTTTTACTGGTGTTTCCCTCTTTTCGGCCGGGTAGGCCGACGGAAGGAGTTTTTGGTCCTTCTTCTCTTGAGATGCGTAGGCGTGCCACCACCAAGCCACTTGATGGCTTGGATGGAAAGATTGTGTGAGTGTGTTTGCGCTTCTGACTTCTTAATCAAACGATTGATCGACCAAGCAAGGAACCTCCTCTTGGCCTAGGTTCTTTTTCTTCCTTGAGGTCAAGGATGATTGAGCTTTGTATGACTATTTTAAGGATTTTTGTGATAAGTGCAATGAATGTAAATGCAGTAAACGAAATGACAGAAATGTAAGTGCGATAAACGAAATGACAAAAATGTAAATGCGATAAAATAGATTAAAGCGATAAAGACTTGAATTAAACTTGAATGTAAAGACAATTGAAATTAAATTGCAAGAAAGTAAGCTTATACTAGGAAAGCAAAGAACTTGGATAATCTGAAGAACTTGAAAGATAAAATCCTAGACTATGAATTGAAAAGTACAGGATAAAAAGATAGATTTTGTGTGTTGAGTCGGAGGTCCTTCTTTCTTCATCTGATGTCCTATTTATAGAGCTCCTCAGCTCATGGGTTTGGCCATACAATTAATCTGTCTCGAAAATCCTCCTGATGTTAATGCCTTCCGGAGCTCTAGGCATGAACTGCCCGATGTCTTGGAAATCTTCCCAATATTAATGCTTTTCGGAGCTCTAGGCACGAACTACCCGATGTCTTGGAAATCCTCCCGATGTTAATGCTTTCCTGTCTTTGAACTTCGCCACTTGTAGGAAAACATCTACGGAAAACATTTACTAAAAACATCTACAGAAAACATCTGCTGGAACATCTACTGAAAACATCTGCTGAAACATCTACTGAAAACATCTGCTAGAAAACATCTGAACTTAGTTTCGTAGGCTGAGCTTTGGACTTGATTTGACATTTGGTGAGAAGTTGTGCACTTGGAGCTTCTGACTTGGTTAAGGCTCCCACCAACGTTAAGTGACATGTGAACTCCAAATATTTGGATGTCGTCCGCGTGGGTTCCCCACTCAACCAGACCTCTTAGCCTTTTATTTGATATTGCATGAATGTTGGTCTGATGTTGGCAGCATATGGCATTAGGCTTTGATTAATTATATATATATAACAAGACAAAGAACTTTTCAGCCAACACCTTGGCCAACTCTCTAGCCAACACTTTGGCCAACTCTTTTTATACTTTGGCCAACTCTTTGGCCAACCTTCTCTAGACTTTGGCCAACTTCTTTGGCCTTCGCCCAACCTCTTTGGCCTTCGCCCAACTTCTTTGGCCTTCGCCAACCTCTTTGGCCTTCGCCCAACCTCTTTGGCCAACTTTGCAGCCGCTATTTTGCACCCAGCACATTGCAACCCACATTTTGCATCCAGCACATTTTGCAGCCAACATCCCAAGCTTTCCCACGTGACTTGCTGCTTCCTTTGTCCAAATGTTAGTCAACAAAACACCACTTTTGACTGCAACTTGCATTCATATATATAAATAACAAGACAATTGGATTCCAACCCAAACACTTGCAACCCAATTTGCAAAGAGACCAAATACTCCAGCCGACCAAGTTTGGGAATGCCAAAGTAAACCCACGTGGGTCCTCTCATGTCCAAGCCACCTCTTCAACCAAGTTCAAAACCTCCCTTCTTGGTTTACATGCTGGCTACATTTCTTTTCCTCATTTTCTTCTTCCTCCTTCTCCTTCGAGACCCAAAACCGAGGGTACTGTTCAGAAATCCAGAAGTCATAGTTCGGAAGCTCCAATCAGAAAACTTCCTTCATGAAAGTTGTTCGTCTACCTGAGGACTAAAATCTGTGAAATTTGTAGATTGTTCTCAATTTTCCTGATGCCTCAAAACGGGTTTCCATCTTTTGTGTTCAGCCATGGCTGCTGGGTTTCTGCAGACTCGGTTTCTGCATTTGATTTTAATATGTGATTCTCGGATGGTTGTGATTGCTTCACGAAACTTGCTCGAAATTGTGTTGGCTATAACATATCCAAAATTGAAGATCATCCAACCGTTGTAGTTCCCCTTGCCTTTATTTTTCTGAAGTATGGACTTGGAGACCACTTGACTTAGCTTGGATTTGGAGACCACATCCAAACAACTGGGGCCAGGGAGTTATTGATAATCAAAGGACAATGATCAGAACCCACTCTCAAACCATGTAAAATTTGAGTATTAGACGAACGAAGCACCCAATCAATATCACCTAGGGACCGGTCCATTCTTTCCCTTACTAACCAATTAGCAGTACAATTTTTCTCCCATGTGTAACATTGACAACTGAAACCCAAATCAATCAAAGAATTTGATTCCATAAACTCCAGAAGATATCAACGTCTTCTTGGATTCCAAGGAGCACCACCTTCTTTTTCATAACTCCAGATCACTTCATTCATGTAACCACATACAATCCATGGAATCTGGTCCATCTTATTCCCCTCGTGAATACTCTCCTAGAAAGCAACCTTCTTAGCACTATACGAAGTGCCATATAACCACGTGAATCTACCAAACACTTGATCTGTGTCCTACTTTACACGGGTATCAATCCAATTATTATTCCAATCGAGAACTTCTATTTCCACCCAAGGTTTCCACCACAAACAAAGGCCACCAGCAGTCCCTACTGGATCAACAACAAATTTTTTGCAAAAACCACATTGCCTCTTGACTCGATTCAGTCTGTGACTATTCATCTTAGTTTCCATGAGGAATAGAAGAGAGGGGTTTTTAGAGTGAATCAACTCTTTCAAGTACAGAAATGTCCTGGGATTCCCCAACCCCTGACAATTCCATACTATTTGTATCATTGATTCTATGGGCAAGACCAATTGTTTTAATTCATGATCATGTTATCTTATTAAATACGAAACAACTATAGTCCTACGAATATATAAGTGGACATGAGAACTATGTAATGAGATTACATACACCGAGACTTATCATGATCCCTAATCCTAAACGTGTTCCTGGTCATAGGAGTATCAATTGGGTGTCGATATTCCGCCAAGACCAGTACATGCAGTATCTTCTCTATATGTAGAGAATGACGAGGTCTCAAGTTATTGAGTGTGACGACACCAAGATATGTATGTAGGTGCTTGCAAGAGAATGAGTACACTAAACGCGATCAAATACATGAGTTCTAAAATGGAAGTTTTTAGTCACATGTCAAATTAGAACTCATAGATTGCAATGGTGCAAACTAATCCTCGGACCTGAGACATCATAGATGTCTTCTGGCTATGTTGTTTGTCTTTGAGATCACCATATAGTTATGTTGAAGAAGACAAGACTTAAAGGTGTTTTATCAAGACTCTCAGTGAAGTCATGGAGGCAAATGAATGTACAACAAGGGATCTCTACTCTCAGTAGAAGATAGAGAATACTCCAAAGATATGATTGATCAAATCTTTGCGCAAAGTAGTATATAAGATTTGAAAGAAGTGGCCTTCAAATCTTATTAGGATAATCATATAAAGGAATAATTCACATTAGGATATTTGACATTAGATTCCTTTATCTAATAATGTGAATAAGGAGTATTGTATAAGAGAAAGATTCAATTGCATGATCATTCCAATTTGAATACGTTCTTCCCCACACCCTATTTAGCTCAGATAACCATGACATGCTATTAGGCGCATGGATTGTGGAAGTCCTGAAAGGTTCAAACTTAATTGACCTTCACCAATAGGAAGAATTAAATGATGAGATTTAATTCACAAGTCAATTCAGAGGAGTTCAGCCTGCCCACTACCTTACTAAAAGGAACCTACAGATCACACACCAAGAAGTGAGATTAGATGAACAAATGAAGAGAAAAGAAACTAGGAGTCAAAAGTCAAAGGTCAAAGTCAACATGTTTGACCAGAGCAATTAACCAAGTCAAATTAGTAAGACTATAATAGTGATTTAAAAGTTAAATCATAAGTCATAATTAAGAGTTAATTGTGGAATTAACTTTGACATAATAAATTGGATTGGGCTTTAAATATGATTTAAAGGAAAATGTAAAATAGCCAAAAGCTTATTGGGCCCATGGACAAGTGTTGTATGACAACACAAAATCCACAAGACCCTAGTGAGCCCATGCTCCACCTTGGCCGGCCATGAGGGAGGGATTTCTCTCTCTCTCTCTCTCTCTCTCTCTCTCTCTCTCTCTCTCTCTCTCTCTCTCTCTCTCTCTCTCTCTCTCTCTCTCTCTCTCTCTCTGTGTGTGCTTATAAAAGCCAAAAGGTGACTCAAAACCTAGTTAGGGTTTTTGGCATTCCATTCTTGTGATTTTGATATGTATGTGAGATATCCTCCCTCTAATCTTCCTTAGCTAAAAATCTGTCCTACCTAGAGGAAGTCTAGCATCTAAGTCTTATAGATTGATTTCTCTTCATCTCTAGTCCATTTTGGTGTGGTGAGATAGAGGGCTTCATTTTTGGAGTCTTAGGTTGAGGAGCTTGTAAGAAGAGGAAGAACAGAAGACCTTTTTCCTACAAAGGTGTTCATTCTTGGCTTGTACAAGAAATAGTCTTCAAGGGTAAAATCTTATCCTTTCTCTATTTTCTATTATATACTTAGGTTAAAATGAAAAAGGCTTAGCTCAACTAGAATAAGCATAATCAATTTGTCATTATGAATGTATATATATTATATGTTGTGGATAAATTCGTTCCCAAGAAAAGATATATAATTTTCTTTCACTGCCACTACTACAAAAAATGAAATAAACGATGGGAATCCACTGTCGTCTAGACGGTTTTTAAACCATTGTGAAATCATCTGCCATCATTTAATGCATAAAACCACAACAGTAAATCGTTGACGTCGTTAAGACATACAACATCAACTCTAAAAACAAACCGACATCTAATTACTATAAAAATAGCAAAAAAGGAAAACTTTGACAACCTTAGACGACGCTTTTAGAAACATAGAGACATCTAAAGCAAATTACATGTCAAAAACTCCATAAGTACCGACATAACACAGATTAACCACGACTCCAAGTGAAAACTTACCATTGTTTATAACGTCATTACCAGCGTTGTTAAGACATACTACGTCAACTAAAAATAAAAACTGACGTCTAATTACTATCAAAACACAAAAAAGGAAAATTTCGACAACCTTAGACGACACTGCCAGAAAAGAAGAGACGTGTAAAGCTGATTACATGTCAAGAATTGCAAAGTAACCTCCGTAACATAGATTAACCGCAACCCAAAGTGTTAACTTACTGTCACTTATAATGTGTTCCACGACGGTCCGTAAAAGTAAACCACCTTGTTATCAATATAGTCCACGACACACATGTTTACAACCGACGTTCAAAAGAAGAATTAACGTCCGTATACGTTAAAAGAACATAGTTATTACCGCTATACGACGACGACGTTTTGTTAGAACACATATTAATATAAAAAAACAGAAAAAATGCCAAACTTGGATAAGCTTAGACGACATTTTTTTCGAAATCTGTGACGTCTGAAGTCGTTAACATGTCACAATTATTTTCTTTACCGTCGTAACATTCAGTAACCATGACCCAAATATTAAGCAACGGTCGTTCAAAAACTTTGTCACAGTGGTTAGTGGAAGTAAACCGCCGTGGTTAATAGATTGAACAATGGTTATTGAAAATAAACCATCGTGGTTAATCAGTCCACTATGGTCGTAGTGTTCAACTGCCCGTCATTGTTATTGCTCTTACCACATCGTAAAGAATATAAATATAGACATGGTTGCTTTGGTACACGACGCTTTTAACACCATTATCGACGTGTGTATTATCTGAGACGGCGATAGTTGTCATTTTACCAACGTTCATAAGAGCTCTCACGACAGATAATAAAATGAAGTGGCCTTTTTGTGGTTCTTTTAGACGATGGTAAATATTTGTGGGAAGTCGTAATGTTCTCCTAAAATTCATCGGTTGGTGCACTTTACCGTTGTTTCTTTGAACATCTCCAACGTGAATTTTTAAAAGTAATAGCTTAACGTGACCGTCATGGTTGATAATATCAATTAACAGACGTGTAGTAGGGGCAAGCAATACGCACTTAAATAATACAATTCGAGTGTACCATCTTCTTTCTCATTTCGAGAAAAAGGCTTAAGGCACTAGTTCGGATGGAAACCCTGCTCAGGCTGGTGGCCTAGCTAACAAAGCTATCCCTCAAAATTGTTTGCGCCTAATAAATCACGGCCAAGAACTGACCGAAGGAGCCCCTTTTCTCGGCCCTAACACTTGCTCGTGAGGCTAAAACGCGGCATTTCGCCAAGATGTCTGACCTTCCTAAAAAAGCAAAGGAAAAGTTGTGAAGGCATGATCATCTCGGCCTTGATTATAGGCCGAGGCCGAAGCCGAACAAAATCACGGCCAAAGGCACTAAGGTCAGATCATCAAGTGGCAGCAGGGTCCCACGCTTCATTTAATGAAGCAATGCCTCTGTTTATGGTAGCAAAACCCACTGACCACGAATAAGCATTTAATGCACGAGGGAAGGTGGGAAGTGATTGAAATCAGGATTTGGTGACAGGAATCAGAGTGATTAGACGCAAACATTCTCACAAGAATTCTTGCAGTATGAGAGATTGGGTCACCAACTATCAGAAACAATAAATGCGTCTCCACGGCTAGAAGTGCAGAACCCACGATCAGGGCGGCGGCCGAGATTTACCGGGATTTATGGGGTCACACCACCATACTTCACGATCCCAAATGTCGATTGGACTACCCACTTGCTCTAATCGGGCTCCACCATGCAGATTTTTAGCCTCGATTACTCCTCCAAGAACTCTTCTTATAAATACAAGGCTCAAGCTACATTCACAGGGTTCAAACACCAAACAAAAGCCTCCCACGGAGCAAATTATATTTTCCTGTAATGCACTTTCAATATCTTTACTTGCTTTCCTAGGAGTAGTGTTAGTTTGTAAGGAAAATCCATTTATCAATATATCATACGACCCTTGATTTTCAAGGCGCCAGAGCACCATCTCTGTTACTTATTCATTCACCCCATATATCATACGATCGCCTCTCACTGAGCAGCACGCCAAAGCACCGCCCAAAACCCACCATCAGCACCACCCCTAAACGGCCTTGTAGCTCAGGCCGTGAACCTTGCAGCCGAGATCAGTTCCTCTCTCGGCTACAATCGTTTGATTAGAAGACGAGTTCAAACAGGCGCACCACTTGACCATTTTATCCACATCAACATCTCGACGCTCGGTAGACCGTGCTGGCACGCCCACGCACAATCGCACCGCATCCAAAAGCAGGAAGCCACGTGTTAAGGCACATCCCCTTGGCCAGGAACCCCAGGCCGTGAGATCTGCGCAGCAGACACTTTTGGCACGCCCGGTGGGACACTTGTCAAAAACTCATGGTGGAAACTAGGGCACAGGCAAAGCTCAAAAATAAAGTAGTCGAAATGACTTCTGAGACTCCTGAGTCCACCTCACCAATCACTGTCACCGAGACCGAACATGCGATCAGAACCTCGGCCAGCGTCCCAGTGACGACGGATCGCACAGCCGAGTCCATACAGGAGCAAGCCGTGGTGGAAGATCTCATGTCTAGGCAGGCCCACAGGATAGAGACATCCTTTATGGCCGCAATGGACAGATTTTCCTCGGAGCTACGGACGCTTTTCCAGGAGAGGATGCCGGCGACCTCGCCCGCAAAACCTCCTAGGGCCGGACAAAGAAGCCAAGAGCGCGAAAGGATCGAGCCTTACGGCAAAAGCAGCAGCCTTGGCATCTCTGGCCGAACCCAAGCGTCAGGTTATGGTCAGCATTCGCTGCCGCCGACGAATAGCTGGGGGCAGTCCCAGCCCACATGGGCGAGCCCCGGACCAACCTACCCGGCAGAAACAGCGTACGGACCACTCCACGCTTTGGCAGTATCCTTGGGACAAACCAGTCCCACGCATTCCGCGGTTCAGCAGCTCGGCCCAGTTCACACTGCGGCCGTCCAGACCCACCCTGGCCCAAGCAGCGCGACCGCTGCTCCATCACAACAGTACGGTCAGAGCAATCCGACTATTTCACCCCCTTTGCAGGCGTCGTTATTCCCGTTGGGCTCCCACCTTCATTACGGTTCGGCCATTCCGACGGTAGCATACACGCACCCTGGCCAAACCCATGGCGCTCACCTGGCGCCAGCCAGCTCGGCCATACTAGCCGAGCCCCTTGTTCAAATGGCCCAGCAGATAAGGCCGCAGAACGATGTGCAGCAGGTCTCGCGGCCGTATGCGGCCCAGCAAGAAGCACCCCCTCAAGGGCTCCGATTCGAAGATGTCCGGCGAATGATCAAGGACGGCCTCACTCAGAGGCTACCGGAGGCGCCAACGTATACAAAGCCGTACCCGCCAGAAATTGACCGAACCCCTCTTCCCCGGAACTATCGATTGCCAGAATTCATGCTGTTCTCCGGGGATGGGCAGACCTCCTCCATTGAACACATAGGCCGCTTCACGGCCCAGTGTGGAGAGGCCAATTCAGACGCACAGAAGCTCCGTTTATTTGTTCACACCCTGACCGGCGCGGCGTTCTCATGGTTCATAAACCTTCCGCCGAATTCGGTAAAGGATTGGTCTAATATGGAAAGAATATTCCACGAACATTTCTATTAGACCGATCGAGAAATAACAGTCGCCAAGCTAGCAAGGATGAGCTAGGCGTCAGACGAATCACCTCGCGACTACTTGCAGCGGTTCAAAACATGCAGGAACTGGTGCCGCACGAACCTACCAGAGAGGGAATTTGTCAAGATGGCCGAAAGAGGGGTTGGAGTACGAGTACCGGAAAAAATTCCAGGGGATCGAATTCCGAGATATGCATGACTTGATCAACAAGGGGGACAGGTACGCATCCTTGTTGAAGGAAGAGATGTAGAAGAAGACGGCTTCAAAAGGGACTTACTACAGGAATCCCATTGTCAGCTACGCTGAACCAGACGGCTCCGCGAAGGCCGAGAGCGACGAGGTAGAGATGAGTTCAGCCGAAGTCAGCATAGACAAACCATTCGTCTGCAAAGGACTTATCAAGGCCGACAATAGCCGTACAAAAATTCCCGACGCCAAGTTTGCAACTCGGGAAACGAAGGCCTACTTTGACTTAACGAGAGCCGAAGCTATCTTTGACCTGCTATTGGCCGGAAAAAAAAAGGTCAAGTTGTCATTCGGCCATAAAATTCCGAAGCCCGACGAGTTCAAAGGGAAGACGTTTTGCAAATACCACAGTTCTTGGTCCCACAACACCAACAACTGCGTTGTCCTGCGAGACGTCATCCAGAAGTTGATAGACAAAAAGAAGCTCCAGTTCCAAGAGAAGGCGGCCATGCAGGTTGACTCCAAGCCATTCCCTCCGCCTGTCGTCAACATGGTCGACGCCCAACTCCGAGCTGAATATAGGGAAATTCGTCGGCCGGCGAAGGAAAAGGAACCGTCGGCCGAATCAGAGCCAGTGCTTTGTAAGCGATGCAGGTGTGAGGTCGGTCAGCCCAGGCTACAGGAGAACAAGAGGAAGGCCACCGAGCCATCTCAACCGATCGCGAAGAAATTCGGTGGTCAGAACGATCGTCGGCATGCCAGCAGGGCTGTTTTCGACCGACTGGGGGCACAGACCCCCAGTATCTCGGTGGGCCACGAAGACAAGGCCCCCCCTAGGCCAGTAAAGACTTTCAAACCGCCGGTCATGCGGGACGACCGTTGGTACCATGCGCGACCTGGGGGCAGGGCCGAACCATTGACAAAAACCCAGCTGAGAAGGATGCAGAGGCAGGTCCAGCAGGCTAGGATATAGACGACCCAGGCTGAGAGTTCCAAGAGCCAAAAAAAAATAGCGACTACAGACGGGCCATCATCACCGCCGATTGTCCCCTCTACGACAAGGACGGCCAGCATCAAGCCTCCAAGGACGTGGCGCCCTAAGCAGGGCGAGAACCCCCGTAGAACAACAGCCGTTTCGGTCCAGCCAAAGGCCATGCTCCTGGAGAAATCAGACGAGGGCATCATCGACGTCTACCACGGAAGGGATCCCCCTTTCTCGGCCAACGGTTTGTCCTTCCTCATGGAATTCCATAAAGACTATTCGGCCACTGACCTGTATGGCATGACCCCTGAGAACCATGAAATCGTGGAGTTGGCCCTCAAAAATGCGAAGGCCGTATACCAGGCGAACAGGGAAGCCAGAGCGAGAGGGATGCCAGGATACCAGCCCGACCTAGCAGGATTGGAGGCTAAGGCCCCCTTCAGCAAGGGCGACTTGGAGTATCTCCGCCAGTATTTAACCGTGACTCCGGCTGACACTATCTTTGGTCTGACGACCGAGGAAAGGGCCCGGGTTGGCCGTCGAACGACTACTTAATAGCTAGGGATACGTTGGCCAAGGCTAAACGAGCCCTCGAGGAGAAGGTCGAGAGCTCGGACCCCCCCAAGATCGAAGCATCCACAGAGGACATCCCCGGGACTGCGAGGCCTGTGATCGAGGGCCCCGGCGACCCTTTCTTCGGGCATGAGGCCGAAGACGACCCCACCTTGGGAATATCCGATGAAGAATACGACGGGATCCTCGAGATGGTTGAGGAGAAAACCCTCTCCGGGAACGGCTATGAGGCCGAGGAGGAAGCTGGTAAGGAAGACCAGCAGGAGCCGAGGGAGGCCAGCGTGAACATGGTCCTGGTACTACCGTCTGAGTTCTCAGCCCCAAGGGGGCAAACTAACGGCTTGGATAATGACATGGCCGAGGAGCAGCTAGATTTGAGGCCAAAGACAAAGGAAGAATTGTTGGCCGTAGCTTTTAACGAGGTAATACCCAGAGACGAGCCGAACAAATATCGACATCTCAAGCCGTTGTATATTTCGGCTCTACCCGTGTCCAAGGTATTCGTCGACTGTGGGGCCACGGTCAATATCCTTCCCTATTCCCTGATGAGGAAGCTGGACAAATCAAAGGAGGACCTCATCCCCAGCGACGTGGTCATGAGCAGTTTTGTCGGCGATAAATCTAAAACCATCGGGGTATTGCCGTTAAAAATCACCATGGCCGACCAGACAAGGGTCGCAGCCTTCTACGTAGTCGAATCCAGTGTGGACTACAATATATTGCTCGATCGTGACTGGATCCACCAATCCGGATGCATACCGTCCTCCCTCTTCCAACTACTTTTCTTTTGGGACGGCCAGAGGGTGTCCATACACCCGGCCGACGAAAAACCCTTCGAAATCAACGCCGTGCATGCGCGGATTTATGACGACGACGTTGGATGGGTTGTCCTCACCGGCCACGATGCAAGCGGCCGACCGACCAGGACAACAACCCAGAAAGTACTGGAGTTAGGCGCCGAGAATGTCCGACAAGATTCGGCGCGTGAATTATTGATCGACCTCACCAGCCTTTAGATGACAGACAAAGCCACTAAAGAAAAAGGAACGGCGGCCGTGACCGACCTGCTGGAAAGACTGCTGGAACATTGGGCGGAGGAATCCTTGCGGCCAAACTCACCAATCAACCTGATCGAATTCCTCCACGAATCAGACGAGACGGACGCTTTGACGTTTGACGACCTAGAAACGGCGCCCGCCGAGATGGAGGATGACTACCCTGAGGTCCAGGACCCTTTATTAGAAATCAATGTAGGGTCGGAGGCCGAGCCACGACCTCTTTTTGTAAGCCAGCTTTTGGACCCTGAGTTAGCAGCCGAGATTATCGGCCTGCTCCATGAATATAAGGATTGTTTTGCTTGGGATTACCATGAGATGCCCAGGTTGCCAAGAAGTTTGGTTGAGCACGAATTAAAAATCAAGGAGGGGTTTAGGCCTTTCCAACAATCGCCGAGGCGGTTCTCGACCGAAGTGCAACTTGAAGTCAAGGAAGAAATTGAACGGCTCCTTAAAGCCGGCTTCATCTGAACGGCCCGATACGTTGAGTGGTTGGCCAACATCGTACTAGTTTTGAAGAAGACTGGGGCCTTGATGGTTTGCACCGATTACAGAAATCTGAATCTTGCAACCCCAAAGGACGAGTACCCCATGCCTATGTCAGATCTCCTGGTAGACGGAGCCGCAAAGCACGAACTCTTGTCTTTCATGGACAGCCATGCTGGTTACAACCAAATTTTCATAGCCGAGGAAGATGTCCACAAAACGGCGTTCCGATGCCCGAGCGCAATCGGAACCTATGAGTGGGTTGTCATGTCGTTCGGCCTAAAGAATGCCGGCGCGACATACCAGCGAGCTATGAACCTTATTTTCCACGACCTTATAGGCCGGACCGTTGAAGTCTACATCGACGACGTGGTTGTAAAGTCCCCATCCAAAGCCAACCACGTAAAACATCTCCGACAGGCTTTCAACCGAATGCGAGCGCACGGCCTAAAGATGAACCCGAAGAAGTGTGCTTTCGGCGTCACTGCTGGGAATTTCCTCGGTTTCTTAGTTCACCAACGAGGAATCGAGGTAGATAAAAATAAAGCTACGGCCATCATGGCGGCCCCTCCGCCAAGGACCAAGAAGGAGCTCCAGTCCTTCCTCGGTAAGGTCAACTTTTTAAGGCGGTTCATATCCAATTTGGCAGGGAAAATCCGGCCATTGACCCCTCTGCTCAAACTGAAAGACACGGAACGGTTCGTATGGGGAGCAGAACATCAAGCAGCCCTCGACGATATCAAGAAATATTTATCTCAACCACCGGTCCTTATGCCGCCGAAAAGAGGGAAACCCTTGAGACTTTACATTTCGGCTTCGGAGAGCTCTATCGGCTGTCTGCTGGCTCAAAACAACGAGTCAGAACAAGAGCAAGCAGTGCACTACCTGAGCCGTACCCATAACATGGCCGAACTAAACTATTCGCCAATCGAAAAACTATGCTTAGCGCTCTATTTTGCGGCTACCAAGTTGCACCATTATATGCTCCCTTCGGTCGTTCAGATCATCTCCAAGACCGATCTCATCAAATATATGCTCACTCGGCCGATCATACACGGCCGAATCGGGAAATGGACGATGGCATTGTCCGAATTCACCTTCCAATATGTGGCTCAAAAATCGGTCAAGGGTCAGGCATTGGCCGACTTCTTGGCTCACCACCCGGCTCAGGGGCAAGAAGAGGAGTTGGAGGTCGAGATCGGCATGGCCCGCATGGAGAAGAACTACTGGACCATGTACTTCGACGGCTCCAGTACCAAGGCCAGGTCCGGAGCCAGAGTCGTGATGGAATCCCCTCAAGGACAAAGGTGGCAATTTGCGTTCCAGCTTGATTTCAAATGCACCAACAATCAGGCCGAATACGAAGCACTCATCATCGGCCTCGAAATTCTGAAAGAAATGAAGGTGACCCGTGTCTTGGTCTACGGTGATTCTCAGCTGGTAATTAACCAACTGTCCGGGGAATACCAGTGCACGAGCGAGAATTTAACTATGTATTACGTAGTGGCCCTCAATACGGCCGACGATTTCTCCAGGATTTCCTTTGTCCACGTACCGCACGCTGAAAACCATGAGGCCAATGAGATGGCCCAAGTGGCGTCTGGTGTGAATATTCCGGATAGTGACCACGATCGTGTGATAAGAATCGAGAGGCGCACCTTGCCAGCTTTGGCTGAACGGGGAATGACAACGCAAATGTCATCAGCCGAGATCACCGACGAAATCAACACGGCCGAGGCCGATTGGCGCTACCCTATAGTAAGGTATTTGCGTGACCCCTCCGGCAGCCATGAGAGGACTACACGTTTCCGAGCCCGGTGTTATTTAATTTACCAGAACGAGCAGGTGGTCAAATTCTTCGAGAAACACATCGTCCACGGGTTTGGTATACCTGAAACTATCACGGCCGACAACGGCCCAGTTTTCGCATCGGCCGAAACCGGGGAGTACACCGAAAAAATGGGGATCAAATTGGTTCACGCAACACCTTACTACCCCCAGTCTAACGGACAGGCCGAGGCGAGCAATAAGGTAATCAAGGGCATCCTTGAGAAGATGATTGAGGAAAAACCAAGGGCATGGCACGACTTACTCCCTGAAGCCCTTTGGGCTTACCGGGTCACAAAGCGATCGGCCACGGGCACATCTCCTTATGCCTTAACCTACAGTCATGACGCCATCGTTCCAATGGAGTTAAAGGTTCAGTCTCTCCGTGTGACCGAGCAGCCTGGTAAAGAAAGGAAGGACAATGCGCAAGCTATGGCTCAGGAGTCAGAAGACTTGGAGCAGTCCAAACTCGATGCTTATAACCTAATGCAGGCACAGAAGCAAATCGCAGCATGGGCCTATAACCGAAAGGTCAAGCAAAAGACTTTCGCCGAAGGCGACTTGGTATGGCGAGCCGTGCTTCCTATCGGAACTAAGGACCCTCGGTTCGGCAAATTCTCACCTAACTGGGAGGGGCCGTTTGTTATCGAACGAATCCTGGGCCGAGGCGCATTCCAATTAAAGGATAGGGAATGGAGAATGGCACAACCTACCAATAAACGGCCAGTATTTAAAGAAGTATACCCCGTCATTATGGGAGGTTCTTAAAACTGGAAGTAAACAACACAAACGAAGATAAAAGACAAGGCATGCTTTCAGACAGAAGGAAAGAGGAATCATACTTCATTTATTTTAAAAAGGGTCCACGTTTACAAAGGAACGACCAACTCATGGCCGATTACAACATATAGATATGCATAAGGAAAGATTGCATCCTAAATCTACGAACATCAGCTTCATGGTCCCCTCGCTGGACAGGTAGATGTTTCTTCCTGAGACTGGGGGCGGCACTCAGGACACGAGTACGACCAGGAGAACCCAGGGCCGTCATTCTGGCTGAGGGAAGGGGCGTCACTCTGGACATGGGTGCAACCCGAGTGCCCAGCCGAATAAACACGGCCACGGCCACGTTGGAATCATCATACCAGACCCTCCCATCTTCATCAATCGCATTGCAATTTCTCCTCGGCCTCATAGGGAGGAAGGTCATCTTCCTCCAGGGCTAGGAGAGAATCTCGGCCACACTTTGGTTCTGGCTCACGTCGACTTTCCGAGGCGAAGGGCAAATGGGGGGCAGCAGGGGAGGAAGAGCCATCTGACTATGGCCAAACAGCCAAGTCGCGAGGTTCAGCAGATATGGCTCCCCGGTTTTTGGAAGGGCTACAATGGGGGCCACTGGAGCAGGTTAAAATGAAGGGGAAAAGGTGTAGAGGAGGAAAGAGGCCCAGAAATCACTAAGCAAGTGGAGAGCTTCAGAGCAGGAGGCGTTTAAAGAAAAATGAACGAAGGCAGGGATTTTATACTAGCACTGGAATTCAGAACAGGCGGTGTGATTCTCGAAAGACGAAATGGCCTGACAACGCACTCGGGGCACGCGAGGGTGCGTCTGAGACCTGGGGGCCGACATTTCGGCTGGCGAGGTAAAATGATGGCTCGCACAAATTGAAAGCGCGATGACGTGTCAGAAGCCCAGAGGCCGTCGTTTCATTTGACGAGGCGAAGCGACACCTCACGTAAGTCTGGGCAATGATGGCCTGCACGATGTGCTTGGGCATTGAATGCGCTTGGGCATTAAATACGCCGACTAGCCTGCGCATTTAATGCAACAGTTGTCAATCACTTCTGAAGGAATGCAAAGGGTCCATCCCCTGGAATCCATTCGGCCCCTACCCATACCGACACCGAAGAATCCGGGGATGTGGGGGCAATGTTTGTGCCTAATAAATCACGGCCAAGAACTGACCGAAGGAGCCCCTTTTCTCGGCCCTAACACTTGCTCATGAGGCTAAAACGCGGCGTTTCGCCAAGATGTCTGGCCTTCCTAAAAAAGCAAAGGAAAAGTTGTGAAGGCATGATCATCTCGGCCTTGATTATAGGCCAAGGCCGAAGCCGAACAAAATCACGGCCAAATGCACTAAGGTCAGATCATCAAGTGGCAGCAGGGTCCCACGCTTCATTTAATGAAGCAATGCTTCTGTTTATGGTAGCAAACCCACTGACCACGAATAAGCATTTAATGCACGAGGGAAGGTGGGAAGTGATTGAAGTCAGGATTTGGTGACAGGAATCAGAGTGATTAGATGCAGACATTCTCACAAGAATTCTTGCAGTTTGAGAGATTGGGTCACCAACTATCAGAAACAATAAATGCGTCTCCACGGCCAGAAGCGCAGAACCCACGATCAGGGCGGCGGCCGAGATTCACCGGGATTTATGGGGTCACACCACCATACTTCACGATCCCAAATGTCGATTGGACTACCCACTTGCTCTAATCAGGCTCCACCATGCATAATTTTAGCCTCGATTACTCCTCCAAGAACTCTTCCTATATTTACAAGGCTCAAGCTACATTCACAGGGTTCAAACATCAAACAAAAGCCTCCCACGGAGCAAATTATATTTTCCTGTAATGCACTTTCAATATCTTTACTTGCTTTCCTAGGAGTAGTGTTAGTTTGTAAGGAAAATCCATTCATCAATATATCATACGACCCTTGATTTTCAAGGCACCGAAGCACCATCTCTGTTACTCATTCATTCACCCCATATATCATACAACCGCCGCTCACTGAGCAGCGCGCCGGAGCACCGCCCAAAACCCACCATCAGCACCACCCCTAAACGGCCTTGTAGCTCAGGCCGTGAACCTTGCAGCCAAGATCAGTTCCTCTCTCGGCTACAATCGTTTGATTAGAAGACGAGTTCAAACAGGCGCACCACTTGACCATTTTATCCACCTCAACATCTCGACGCACGGTAGACCGCGCTGGCACGCCCGCGCACAACCGCACCGCATCCAAAAGCAGGAAGCCACGTGTTAACGCACATCCCCTCGGCCCGGAACCCGAGGCCGTGAGATCTGCGCAGCCGACAATAATCATAAATAGTAGCATTCCTTTCTTTTCTTGCCTTTGAGATATCAATTTTAATTAACAAACGTGTTTTTGATTTCAAATGGTGGTTTTTATTTATGTACAGTCTTTTGCATCGTCCATTGCACGTCATTTGTTAAAATACGACATTGGGTATGATTTAGACTTTTGTTTTTGCAATTTGTTAACTGGATCGTCGTATTTTACATCTTGACCCTAGTATTTTTAATCTAGAATTGTGGTGCCCAAAGCCTACATAATGAAAAAGTGATAAAAATAATGTCAAACATTACAATTTATTACAAAATTAATGTCTTACAGAGCCATTAATTAATGTCATACAATTAATTGCATAACAAATGTCATACATTACAACAATCAATCAATCCATTTATCTTCGTACCCATCTCTACTATTTTCACTCCTAAACTCACCCACTAGGTCATCAAATGTGTCAACATTGGGTATCCCTCTAGTAAATAAACTCTATTATTTTGGACAGTTTGCACATCATCTCTTGTGCCTTGGTGTTAAATTTAACACCATTAATAAGATAGCTCATATATGATGGCACTGTCATGCTTGGACCAGCTGCTAGTCTCCTCAAATTTTCTGATACGCCATTATTGTCTTCCCCATTAAGTTCACTCTGCAAATTAATCATATCTTAATTCAATCTAACATAGAAAGAAGAAAATTAAAGTCCAATATGTTATTCAATAACATATACCTGAAAGCGTAGCCATTGAATGAAAGTGCTACTGTACTTATCTTGTAGCCACTTTGTTCTCTTTCTAAATTTTGGATAAGTGGTCATGATGTGGATCATATGTTCCCTACATGACACGAAAAATTCAAGCATTACGGTCCCTTGTATATAAGATAAACATAAGGAATAATTTAAAACGGCTACTTAAAGAATAAAACTCACACTCAATATAAGGTAGGACTTCCTCCGTATTCTCCAAGACATATAGATGTGCCTAGTTCAACAGGTCCCGATCAACTAAGCTCATTGTGTAACATGATAATGGCTTTGAAAGTCCCATGTTCTGTCTTGATGGCACTCCAACTGTAGTAACATCAGATAAATACTCGGTGCAAAACTCTACAGCTTCTACAGCTTTTTCAGCTATATACCGCTCAACAATGCAACCTTCGAGATGAGTACAATCTGAACATACCCTTTTAGCACTTTCATATATCTTTCGAACGGATACATCCATTTAAAATAAACTGGCCCACATAGACGAACTTCTCTAACAAAATGTATTACTAGATGAACCATGATATCAAAGAATGAAGGGGGAAAGTATTTCTCAAGCAAACACAAAGTAACTAGCTTGGAAACATCTACCGTCTTTGCACATATAACATTGAAAAAGAAGCACAATCGAGTTATTGCATCCCTTGTAGGCTTCTCCAAAACAAAACGAATTGCCATAGGGAGCAATTATTGCATCAAGGTATGACAATCATGTGATTTAAGGCATAGAAAGAATCTTGTGACAATCTTGTGACAATCATGTAACAATCATGTGATTTAAGCAATTATTGGAAGAAGAAGTCTTGAATCTTGTAAAGATACATGATTTTTTATATTTGAAGAATAACCTTCAGGGACCTTCATACCACAGAAAGAATTGCAAACCGCTCTCCTCTGCTCTTGAAAAATTCCAAGGCTCTGGAGGCAAGCCAGTATGTCTTTCTCCATACTCTGGTTGCAAATCAGTTTTGACCCCCATGTTCAATAAATCTAACCGAGCAGTAATCCCATCTTTATTTTTTCCAGAGATCTCCAACAATGTACCAATGATACTATCGCAAACATTCTTCTTAATGTACACAACATCTAAGGCATGTCTCACAGGAAGGTATTTCCAATACTCGAGATCAAAGAATTTTGACTTCTTCCAACAAACTTTGTCACCATCATTTTCACCCATACTTTCCCCTTTTTTTGAGCCCCATTTGTAATTAATACCTTCAACCATCTACAACACTTCTTCTCCGGTTAATGGATCGGGAGGCGTGCCATATTCAGGTTTCCCATTAAAAGCTGCACGCTGCCTCCGATATATGGATGATATGTTGGTAACCATTTTCTATGCCCGATGTAGCAAATTTTGTGGCCATTTTTCAACCTGTGACTAGGTGTATCATTGCCGCATATTGGACAAGCTTTATATCTTTTAACGACACAACCAGATAAGTTTTCATAGGCAAGAAAATCATTAATTGTCCACAGTAATACACCTCTAAGTGTAAAGCATTCTCCTATGTGTGCATCATACACTCCTTTAATCCCATCCCACAAAGATTTTAAATTATTATTTCTGGGTTGTTTAGGACCGGAAATTAATAAGGTCAACATCATGAATTTTCATTTCATGCAAAGCCATGGTGGGAGATTATATGTAACTAAGATAACTGGCCAACAACTGTATCTGCTACTTAAAGAACTGTGGGGATTGAATCCATCATATGAGAGAGCCAATCTCAAGTTTCTCGGCTCTTTACCAAACTTGGGCCATTTATCATCAATAAGTTTCCAAGATAGGAAATCTACTGGATGAGACATATGACCGTTAATTGATTTTCTATCAGCATGCTAGGTCAAACTCTTAGTTGTCTTATATTATTGAAACATCCTTTTAAACCTTGGAATTGAAGGAAAATACCACACCACCGTTGCTGGCACACCCTCTTTCAAGATTGAATCTTTGCCTTCCTTCCACCTTGAGATACCACAAGTAGGACAATTAGTTGAATCTTCATAATCCTTCCTACACAAGATGCAATCTTTGGGGCATGCGCGGATTTTCTCATAACTCATCCCCAAAGCAGACAAAGTCTTTTTTGCCTAGTACATAGAGGAAGGTATTGTATTTCCTTCTGGAAGCAAATCTCCTTGAAGTATCAATAATTCTGTAAAACATACATCACTCATCCCATGTTTTGCTTTCAAATTATATAACTTCACCAAAGCTTACAACTTCGGGTATTTACTGCAACCAGGGTACAAGGGTTGATCTTCATCCCCAATCACATTGGAAAACTCATAAGGATCATATCCAATATCACCTAAATCATTATCATCCATCTCTAATTCTTCATAAACAAAACTGTACCTACTTTGGTCATCTTCTTCCACATTTCTACTAGCATTAGTAGTCCATTCCCAAGGTTCTCCGTGCCATGTCCAAATCTTATAGCTTTGGTCAATTCCATTAAAATATAGGTGGTCCCTTATAATTCCAACCCCAAACAATCAAATATTCCCACATTTAACACATGGACAATGAATATGAGTTGTATTTCCAAGATTTTCTACAGCAAAATTCAAAAATCCTTCCACCCCTAACTCATATGCCTTCGATCTTCTATTTGCATGCATCCATGACTTATCCATCTCCCACACTACACAATCATATATATAATAAAGTGAAAAGACAAGTAATGACAAATGACGGTATTCACATAGCAGAGAATAATTTTAAGAAAAGCAAGAAAAGTTTCAGACGACGGTATTTACAAAAATGATCGTCGTGTTATAGTAATGCAGAAGATGGTATCTCCAATAACCATCGTCTTTAGGCTACCAAAACCCAGAAAATTGTTCTTCAAAATGCAGTACAAATTTCATACGACAGAAGTTACAAGACTACTGACGTACAACGACAATACAGATGACAGTTTGGTCCAACGACCGTTGTCGTAGGTTACAAAAAACCAGAAAATAAATCTCCAATTCTCAGTCATTTTCCAAGAACCCATAGTCAACCAAACATATATTAAGAACCCATAACATAGAGTTATTATGAAAGGCATGCAAACACTAAATGGGTTTTTCAGATTCCATTCCTGATTCATAGCTCCCAAAACATATATTAAGAACCCATAGCTACCATAACAAAATAAATCATTTATTGATTTAAGAAGCATGTCATATTAAGTTTGTACTTAAGAACCCATAACGCAATATCATGAAATCAAGTAGGACAAGCATGTGAGATTAGGGTTTGTACTTACAGGTAGACAGAGCTCAAAGAATATCACTAATGCTTTGAGAGGGAGAATGCAATCTGAAACGACGGAGGATGGAGAGTGAAAACTTTAGTCAATCATATACACATAAATCTCCTTAGTCATTGATTGTTCACTAATTACAAAAAAAAATATGTACATTGTAACATTGTTCACTAATTACTGTCAATCTGAAGGCTCACAAATTCTGCCCATTCCTTCCTAACTTCATTTATGTCTTCTTGGGCATACTCAATGGGTTCTTTTTTCTTCTCAACTCCAAAAAATAAACAATGATTATTCAAAGATACAACAACCGACGTGTTATAGCAATACAACGACGGTAATTAATAAACCAACCTAAAAAACCCGTTGTTCTATAAAAATACAAACGATGGTTTTTCCAATTACAGTCGTCGTAGTTCACAAAAAAAAAATAGAAATTAAATCTTAAATTTATTTTTTTACATTCTTCTCAAATTCTATGGTGGGATCCCTGATTATATCTCTCATAAAACGCATGACGTAGTAGCCACACTCTATATTGGTTGGTTGTTGAGGAGTGCCATGTAGATCCTTCCAGAACAAAAAGTCAACTTTTAAGCCATTAAAAATATTCCAGGGGTATAATCGTCTTTTACTTGAATAATTATACGACGCTATAAGTGAAGAAGCCGACATGGTTATGTACAAACAACCCGACGCTATATTCTAAATAACGAAGTGGTAAATTACATTTACCACAACCGTTTATTTATACAAACCATCACAATAATTAAAAAAAATCCACTGATGTCTTACAGAATAAAATTATTAGGTGGCCTTTTCTTTTCCTAGATGTAAAGATAAATTGGGGCTTTTCTTCACTTTTACTTTTCTATTAGGGTTCCAACTCTAACTCAAGTCGCATACGCCCTTGGCTCTCTCTACCTCTCTGAAGGTCTGGACTTGGGTGGGAGGCTATAATTTGGAAGTTGATATGTGTGTGTCTCTCTCACCTCTCTGAAGGTCCAAAATATTGATGACACACACATCATTAACTTTCAAAATATTGTCTTTCTCATGTTGGTGGTTCGATTGTGATAAGGAACATGGCTCCCACTGGTAAGATTTCATATCTCTTTGGATCTCATTTGCGTTTCTCTGACGATTTCATTTAGTAAAAAGGCCTAAAATTATATCGCATAAGATAGTATTCTATATAAACTGTCGTTTTTTTACTCCATACTTGTCATTTTGTTGATCTGTCATCGTAGGCTAAGTTTGGTGCGTCGTGTTTTAGAAATACCCAAAAGGATCTCGATTTTTTAGATGTTTAAGTTACTTATCCACAGCGGTTTTCTGTCACCATCGTCTTTCTAAACACAACGACGGTATTTATTTATATCGTCGTCATTTTCTAGTCCTCTTTTTCCCTTTTTGTAGTAGTGTGCCTTCACCCATGAGTTTCTTTTTCCCTTTCATCACAAGTGCCTCGTACACTTGGTCATCTTCAATTGGGCCAGTTTCCTCCAAATCGCACATCACCTCAATAATGGGCTTATTGAGTGGGGGAGAGGGGCCATAATGGGCCTGATGGCTTGAGTTCCCCGAATCCTCCAATATTGTTACACAAGTGGCCCTGTTCAAAGCCCACAGAGGAATAGTATCTGGGTTCTCCATTCTTAGGATTGCCATCAATGTTAGTCTTAGGAACCACAGAGATAGACTGAGACGAGGCATAGGTATGAGACATAGCAAGTGACACACGAAGCATAGATCCTGTCTTTTGGGAGAGGGCAGAGGGGTCAGTTGTCTCATTAGCTGGCAAGTTGACTGAGTCAGGACCATTGCTTTTCCGATTGCAATCCTCGTCGGAAAATCCATAGAGGCCGCTGTCCTCTTTCTCTAGCCTATGCCTCCAGTGGTTTTGTTCAAAAACTCCAGTAACTCCTCTACTCACTTTTGGTTTAAAGAGGAAGGTGGACCTTTTCGAAATCGGCAGAGCTCACATTCCATCATCATATTTCAAACCATCCATCTCCAATCTTGGATTGGGATTCAAAAGGCAGCCTCTGGAGCAGTGGCGAATCCAGGAAATTTCCTTCCAGGGGTCAACGTCTAAAGGTTAAAAAAAATTATACAAAATATACCCATACAAATGAAACGATAATATTATAATTCATAATTAATAGAAAAAACCACATTACAATTGTCCACGACGAATTTTCATATTCTGAAAGCGTAGCATTATAATTTCATTATCAAAGAATTTGTTCTATTTTTTCTATAGTGTAAACACGGTAATCATCGCGCCCAAGTATTTGTTAGGAAATCTGTTTCCTCTTAATGGTATAATCATGTCCAACCTGTTAATCAAACAGGAACTAAAGTCTAGCAATTGTCCCCGCACAAAACGTTTTTCTAGTAGTTAACTAACCAATTTAACAATTTTTAAAAGGTGAAAAAAAATAAAATAAAACTACCCATTTCCAAACCTGCAAAAATGAAAACACCTCATGTTTGTTACATTTGCGTTGTTGTCAGCAGCTAATTAACTTCCTCTTTCTCTCCCGCATATATATTTACCGTCACCAACTCCATTAATTACATGCAAAAACTCAAAGAACACGATTAATCAAAATCCAATATACTATCACAATGCAAATAATGAACCACAAAGCTTGTACTCAACATGTTGCCGTCTTAGTCTTTCCGTTCGCCTCCCATCTCGGCATTCTTCTCCACTTTATCCGTATAATCTCAGACATGGCTCCTGAGGTGAAGTTCTCATTCTTGAGCTTTGCTGTTGAACTGGGTGAAGGTTGGTTTAGTTGGGGGGTTGGGGATTTAGGGTTGAGAAGTTGAGAAGTGAAATGAGTTAAAACTCATTTGGGGGGTGGGAATTATCGGGCAACAACAGAGCAGCAAATGCTGCCTTTTTTTTTCTTCTTCTTTTTTAAAAATAAACCTGTGCCAAAACGACGTCGTTTTAGCAAGATTTAAAAAACAAAACTTAAGTGCAACGACGTCGTTTTGACGTCCAGCTTATAAAAAAAAAGACTCGCGCGCGCTGTGCGCAAGGCTGCGCTGCGCAAAAGCTCCAGCAGCACACAGGTTGCCCTTTTGGGGCATTTCGTCGAACACCTTGCGAGGGTCAAGTTTGGCTGCTTTAATGGAGGATTTCAGAGGTTGCAGGGGTCAATTGACCACCCTTGCTCCTCTGTGGATCCGCCCCTGCTCTGGAGTGTCCCAATCTACCACATCTCATGCAAAAGTCTTTTAAGCCTTCATAACTCAGCCGAATTTTCCTTCGCACCTTAACTTGACAAGGCATAGATAAACTCGGGGGAAGAGGTTTTGATGCATCAATGTCAATGCGCATTCTTAAAAATCCTCTAAAACCCACTTCTTCAATGACTTCAACTTCCAAACACACAGCCAATCCATTCGCCCAATTTTTTTGCATTTCCCAACGAGCACAAACTTCTTGGGAGACACAAAATAAAACTTGTAAGACATAATATTATTGTTCAATTTAAGTAACTGAGTTCTAGTAAACAATGGATAAGACATTTGTCCAATTTAATTTGGTGAATCCTAGTACATATCGAACAAGACCGTACAAGACCGTAGTCCAATTTAATTAAAATATTCCAATTCAATTCGAGCCACCATAGATTCAGATCTCACTACCTGGATAGTAGTTAATGTATGGTGTCTATGCAGCGTTAATATTGTTCGGTCGTTACACATATTTTGACCTTAAATTCAGCAAATTCCATCACCGTATGACCACTGTCCATTTCCCCTTTTATAGTAAGCTCTTCATTCCAGTCCAAACTCCAAAGCGGACAAAATGATTTCCGGGGTCTGCATCATGGATGTACAAAAGCAAAAGATGATTGAAACCACCCTGGACACTTTTGACCTCAGAAAAAAGCATTTCTCAAATTATTTACTCTTTTGCCTATGGAGTTGTTACTAAAAACCTCTAGGGCTCGTTTGGTATACAGGACTGTTTTGGCATGAACTATGCTTAGGGACTGTCTTAGCTTGGCTTGGCTTGGTCTAAGTTGGATAACACTTATCCTGCGTTTGGTGTACGCTTGGACTAGGACTATATATATATTTTTTTTCAAAACTATCTATGTATATGTATATATAATATATGTATAAATACATGTATATATGTATATCATGAATAATATAAACATATTTATATATATATATATATATGTACACATACATGTATATACATGTATATATATTATAAAATACATATATATATATATATATATATATATATATATATATAAAATACATATATATATATATATATATATATATAATATTTGTACATGTATATACATGTATATATATTATAAAATACATATATATATATATGTATGTATTATACCCATGTATATATTATAATATACATATATACACCTATATACACATATATATTATATATGTATATTACAATATATATAATACATATATAATGTATATGTGTATATATGTGTATATATGTATACTATAATACATACATGGGTATAATACATATACACATATATGTATATATACGTATATATATATATATGTGTATTATAATATATAATATATAATATATATTGTATTATAATATATAATATATAATATATATTACATATATACACGTATGCTATTATTATAATATTAATATGTATATGTGTATATGGGTATATTATAATAATAATATACATGTATATATGTATATGTATATTATATATATTATATATGTATATATGTGTATGTATATATATACATATATACATATATGATATATTTATGTGTATATACATGTATATATGTACATTATAGTATATGTGTAAGTGAGTTTAATAATAATAATAATATATGTTATTAATTTTACAATATAATATATGCATTTTATACATTGGTGAGCATTGGGACTAGCTAATCCTCCCTTTCCACATGGGATTAGTAGTCCCCTCCTAAGGAGGTGTTTTTGGTGGGCCCGGTATTAGCAATCTCATCTAAGACTAAGATTAGATAAAACAAACATGGTACTAAATTTAGTCCAATCCTGTGTACCAAACGAGCCCCTAGAGTGCTGATCTCGAGCTCTAAAAATCGACTACTCAAAGCATTGTCATGTGTACGAGTTAGGAATAGGATTGCAATTTACAAATACTGAACCCAATTTTGTAGTAAGGGTTTATAGCTCAAATAGTTAAAAGTATTTATTCATGCACCTGGGGTTTTTGATTCGATTCCTTCTCTTCAATATCATATGTATTAAAAAATAAAAAATAATAATAAAAAGAGAAGAAAAAAAAAAAACCCAGTTTTGTAAAGTAGGTTGGAGCTATCCGAGTGACACAGATGAACAATGCCAACAATTTAAAACTGAATTGGAGGACCAAAATAAAACTATAGTATAAGTTAAGAAATCATTAGAATTAAAAACCCCCAACCTTTAATTGTCCCCAACTGATAATTGGATATTGGGTTTAAAATGACTTTCCTCCTTACATATATATATTTTTCCTAAAATTCATTGAACATTGATATTAACAGAGGATTTAATAGTAATCAAATGGGGGCAAATCCCAAATCCAACATCTCCAATCATCATGTCTTTTTCTCTATGCAGCAGCTTTTAGGTTCTGGATATAACACCACCCACAAATGAATCATGATGCCATCCATTGGCAAATTATTTATCAACAGTCTGGATAATAAAAGTATGCCCTCTCTCTCTCTCTCTCTCTCTCTCTCTCTCTCTCTCTCTCTCTCTAAACAGACATACAAATTTTTTTTAGGGAAAAAAGAGAGAGATATATATATACAATTAAAATTAGGATTCAGTTGAGGACTTTCTTTGAAAAAATAAAATACCAATTGCATAGTAGTATTATGAGCTCCAACTATAGTAATTAATAATAGCTAAAGTAATTATGAGCTCCAACTATAGTAATTAATAACATGTAAAGTAATTAATAATTTATTAATATCAAAAGGTTTTTGGTAGGGTTGAGTGATAACATATATATTAACCTGCAAACATGAGGCATGCTAGAAGAGGTATGCTTTGATCCTCTATGATTCATGTGTCACAAAGGCAGGCCAGGCATGTTTAAACATATTAATGCTCTAACTATCCTCCATGCTAACAATCATAGATATTAGCAAGTAACCATGATGACTGACCAGCGTTTAGGTAGATAGATACTTTTCTATTCTATGCCCCAGAAAGCAAGGGTATTTAATTTTTTTAAAAAAAAAAATAAGCGATAGTTTAAATTAATCTAATCTATTGGGAAGGAAACTCGAACTTGGATAAAATACGGTGAGTTGACTGCCCTAACCAATTGCGCTAACCAGCGTCTGCTAAGAAATCAAGGAGAGTTTGATAAAAGTTGTTTGCTCAAAAGTTATCAAGGGTACTTTGGTAATTGCAACAAAAAGCAACAATGACTTTGCCTTTGAATTTTGAAACTCTCTCTCTCTCTCTCTCTCTTGCTCTGTTTTATTCTCTCTCTGAAAATGAAGAGGAATCGCGCATGCCAAGTGCCAAAGAAAAAGAGGGGGGGTTGGGTTGTAAATTGTAATAAATAAAGAATGGAGAAAAAGAAAAGAAGCACATTGCCAACCCCATCCCCATCTTTGAGTCAGAAGTTGCAGCAAAAGGCTCCTCATTCCTCTCAACCCAAATGAAACTTCCTCCTCTTTCTTCACCTCTCTTCTCATCCTACTCATACTTCACCTGGATTTGTTCATGCAAGATCCAAAGAAGTCACAAGCAAGGTATGCAAAACTAACACACACACACTCTCTCTCTCTTTCTCTCTCTCTCTCTCTCCCTCTCTCTGTTCAATTATATATATATATATATGGATATATCCCATCATTCTATATACTTGCATATATGGAGTTCAGAATATTGAGTTCAGAATATATATATATATATATTTGGTGGGTTAAATTGCTCCTTTTATTTATATCAACCGGCCGCTAAGTTTGAGATTATTACAGCCAGCTAAAATTATGTTGTGACAGGCTTTCCTGTAAGTTTGAGATCATTGTCAAGCTTAAGAACACCTTCTCTTATGAAATTCTAGGCCCAGTGGATGATTTGCCTTGGACTTAGGCCTTGTTGGGTTTGGGCTGTACTAATTCAAACCCAATAACTTGCCAGGAGCCCACAGTGGTGTGGTGTTCAAAACAAAACCCCTTAAATATAATATGCTATATCTAACACAATCATCCTTTTTCGTCAATAAAAATGTAAAATATCTATTTTGTCATTAGGAGGTGTTTGGTTCGTTGAAATGAATTCATGGAAAACCAATTTCCATGTCTTTCTCTGTGGGGTCGAAAATGGAAAATTTATTTCCCATTTTGATATGTATTTATTTTATTTCACATGTTCAGTTTGTGAAGGTATTGTTATATCTCTAAATTGGAAATATGCAAAAAGAAACCGTTAAGGAGTATAACCGTAAGTAATGCTTCGATAGACTTCATACTATTAATTGTTAATGGTGTCAAATTGGTTATATAACAATGTAACTGGAGACGTGAATTAGACTAGTTGGCGAGAGTAGTAGGCATCCCCCTTACACCCAAGTTCGAATCTTCCTTCCCATAATAGTTTGAGTATATTGGTAATGCTCGACCAAAGCCAGGTAAATTCATAATGCCTAGAGAGTCTAAGATTTGACCTTTGAAATTTTAAGACTTTTACTTAGCCGTTGTACTTATCTGTTACGACAAATAAGTGACTCCTCTGGTTCAATTCGTTAAATCTATAAACGTATTAATACAATTAATGCTCGCTGAATATGTCAAAGATAAGTAGGTTTCAACTTTCAATCCAAACTTAGGAATTTCATCTTTGAAAAAAAACCCCAAACTTAGCAAATGGGCAGTTGTCTTCGACAACATTAGAATTAAATTGGGTATAAATTAAATTGAGTAGTCTTCAAGAGGAAATTAGAATCCAAGTTCAACCAATCTTCTTCAAAATATGTACATCACATTGGCTCCATTTGTGCACAATTATTATCCTTGTGATTTCTTGATGCATGTAGAGAAGCAGAAGCAGAGCCATGACGTCATTAATGTTGACATGCACTTGTTTTTGCTTAGGAATAATAAGCCTTGGTATCAAAGAGCAAGAGAGATGGGCATGGGCAGTCTATGGAGAAGCATCAACAATAACAATTCAAAGTCCACACAAGTTCCAGCAGCAGCAGCTGCAGCAGCAAATTCCACGCTATGGAAAACCCTAGTCAATGCCAAAAGTAGTCCCGGCACAAACCCTAATAATTTTCCTGCACCAAATTCCAATTCCAATTCCAATTCCAATAATGTTAGGCATAAACTGAGAAAATGTACCTCTCTAAAGGTTGCCACGTCATTTACAAGGGTGTGTCTTTGTGCACCAATATCTTCCTACAATGAGGTCTTTAGGGCTGAGCTTCCCCCAAGAAGAAGCAACAGCTACCCAAGAATGGGGTCCTATTCCAAGCCATTGGGCACAACAACTACTTCTAGTGCCGGCATTGCGCAAGCACGGCTTAGCACTGATCATCCAGGAATTAGAAGAGTGTTTCGGGGAAAGTCGCTGACTGACGACGTTTTGATGAGAAGGTTTGTGGTGGAAGAAGAAGCAATGATGCAGGTTAGAAGGAGAAATCAAATGGAAGTCATAAGGAGAAGAAGTGTGATGAGGAGGAAGAGGCTTGGGCCTAGTCCTCTTTGTAGAATGGCTTTGGCTGAGGAGGATTAATTAATTTTCAGCTTTTCCCTAAAATAATTTTCAGCTTTCCTCTCTCTGGTATATCTTTCCCAGAAAATTAAATATTTTTTTGATGGTGTAGCATTATTGGTTGGTGTACAAGTTTTATGGGAAATATTATGGTCTCTAAATTCTAAATGCTAACGAATGATTCAATTTTTGTTGTTGTATATAATTATATACATGCAACTGATCGACAGAAGGGTGGACTATTGCAATTTTTTGTACGAGACACATTCCATTTCAGAGTGTCATTTTTGGGTATTTTTTTCAAAACTGTAACTGAATGAAATATATTATGTGGGAATTTTGTTTTTAGAAAAGTTGACATAGATCCAAATTCGCATTGAGGAGTTGGGTTTGTAAGAAGGTTTATTGCCTTAATCCTACTGAAGTGATCTCCTAATCAATAAAGGATTGCAAGAACTTATTATTCATCAAGGACTCAAATTCTATCTCGTTTGGCAGCCTGCTATCAGTATTTAAAGTGGTTTGCAAAGGCTTAAGGATTCCTAATTCTATCAGGATTGAAATACATTAATTCTATAGCATGAAGGATATCTCTAAGTGTTCCTTGATGGGCAAGGACACTTAGAGAGATGCACATATAAATAGAAGGCTCCCTCCTAGAACCGATATACCCAAGCTAATCAGAAATTCACCCCATCTAGAATTAAAGCTATAAGGATCGGTTTCTAAAGGAGAAGAGCTTCTAACCTCTCTGCACAATTGGATCTGCACCAGCATCATGTCGGATACAGGTTAGTGTTCAATTTGATATGACTTTCAGAACTTACATGTGGTATCAGAGCATAGTTATATCATGTTCTACCTAACAAATTCAGTGCAGGAAAATTAAAAGAAAATAAACTGACAGTTATTTAAGTTATAAAGCATGAACATGATAACAGTATAAAGTATGAACTTTATCATGTTCTTGACAGTTTTTCAGATCTATGCTTACAGTTCTTGTGTAGTAATTGAGCAAGCCAAAGCGGCTCAATTTTTGCATAATCACTGTATTCAAAGTTTATGATCTAAAAATTTGCATCATGATACAAAACATATTGAAAGGCTTTCTGTCCAAAGATGTAAGCAGTTTGATATGTTTTTATCATGGTGGAACGACATGGGATGTGGATAGATATGGATTAGTGAGAGATCTTCTTCTGTCTAAAGATGTGGAAGTTTTTTTTTGCTCAGGAAATTCACATCTATTTATATTTCAGTGTCGATAAACGTACTTAATTTACTGTCCAAAGATGTGAATTGAGTGTGTTTGATTAAAGTTTTTGGGGAAAGATGTTTATAAAGTGTTTTCTCGTTTTTCAATCTAGTTGGAAGCCTTATGTGTTTTGCAGATTCATATATGTGGTTGTATAAGTCTTGGATGTTATATATCCAGTGTACTTCGATAGTCCCTTATGAATTTTCAAAATGACAGTGGCTTGATAAAAGGAATAAGAGAGGATCTGAGTTCCACATGGCCATTAAGTGATGAATAATAAGTCTTAATTGATTATGTGATCAAGTGGGAGAATGTAAGAAGGTTTATTGCCTTAATCCTACTGAAGTGATCTCCTAATCAATAAAGGATTGCAAGAACTTATTATTCATCAAGGACTCAAATTCTATCTCGTTTGGCAGCCTGCTATCAGTATTTAAAGTGGTTTGCAAAGGCTTAAGGATTCCTAATTCTATCAGGATTGAAATACATTAATTCTATAGCATGAAGGATATCTCTAAGTGTTCCTTGATGGGCAAGGACACTTAGAGAGATGCACATATAAATAGAAGGCTCCCTCCTAGAACCGATATACCCAAGCTAATCAGAAATTCACCCCATCTAGAATTAAAGCTATAAGGATCGGTTTCTAAAGGAGAAGAGCTTCTAACCTCTCTGCACAATTGGATCTGCACCAGCATCATGTCGGATACAGGTTAGTGTTCAATTTGATATGACTTTCAGAACTTACAGGGTTTAATCCTAAAATTTGGTGACTTTGACTCAAGTCCATTACTTTTTTGCCACATATGATTACATTCTTTTTTTTAATACTATCTAATGTAATCTTTTTATTTTTTAATTTATAAAATCATTTTTTGTTCCAATGATGCCCCTTATGACTTGAACTGGGTAATAATTATTTATGTCATAATAATTAGCCATTTACAATGTTTCGCATTGAATAGAGATGGCAAATACAATAGACATATCCCAAAAATGACATTTTTACCTACAATCTACTTCTTCCATCCCAATCTACTGATTTCTTGCTTCTCTCAGCTACCTATTCGACAAGTATCTCATCCTATCTTTACCTTGACTAATATCTCATATTGATACATATGAATTATCTGTTGTATAGTTATAATATGAGCTACCTAATCAAGATGTATCTCATTCTACATAGGTACAATATATAACTCATCCATGGTATAGGTACGATATGAATCAACTACCTATTCAGCAGGTATAATGAGATACACCTGTGCTATTGGTATAATATGACTCATCCCTAACCTTAGGTATATATTTCATATAGGTATTTCTAAGGGTAGATAACACTTGTTATAGGTATAATATGAAAAATGACATAAATGTGTTTATGATGACCCTTTTCTCATGAGAGGCTTCTGAGCCTTGTGGTTGGAAAAATCGTAACTTTTTTTATCATGGCATATGTGTATAGGCAGTAGAGCTATAGATTAATCTGGTGCAAGTCTTTCTGTGTGTTTCATTTGTTTTTGACTTTTTGGGTACTTTTTTCCAAGTTCAAGTCTTTCTTCTGAGAGCAATTCTTGCAAGGACATTTTTTGACGTTTTAAGCTTACTATGGTAATGCTACCTAGGCAACAGGTAGGTGTTTTCCACCAGTTCCTATAATTTATATACTTTAAAAAAAAAATCTCCATTGCTAATGCAAGAAATCTGTAGAGCTCGGGAATGAGCATGATTGTAGAAGTTGCCATGATTGCTGGGATGTATTGCTTTGTTTTCCTTTTCTATTTAATGGTACTGGAAGTAAATATGTTAAAAAGGAATGACAAATCAATTGCTTATCTGTCCACACGCTAGCTTGAAGGACTTCTATTGAGGACTTAATATTGATGTCCTGCATCCATTATATCTTAGCAAAATTGGACCTACATCTAAGAAGTCCTTTTGTTTTTCACATTAATTAAGTATAATTATTTATGCACTTGTAGATTAGATAATCCATAATTGATTAACTGCTTTCTATGACGAGTCTCTTCACTGTAGAAAACAGTTAATAAAACACACATATTTATGCCGCAAAATATCTTAATTGGTTAAGAGTTTTTACCTCTATATCAAATCATTCATTCTCTTCAAATATCGTTTAAAAATAGTAACATAAATTTACTCTCTATTATTAACTTCCACCTACTTGACAGTTGGAACATAGACAAAGGTTATAGAAACCCCAGCTGATAGCTAACTTACGGCCACATCAAAGAAAATCATTGGTTTGCTTATAAGCCACTCTAAAACAAATATATATATATAAAAACTTACAAAGCAAGGATAGTGGTTATCTAATCTGTATCTCACTTATGCCTTTTTCAGGCGAGTTAGGTTGTTCTAGGACACTACTAATGTCAACTCCATACAAACGTAATATGATCCATCACTTATTTTTTCCTCATCTTCGCCAACCACCATATACTTTTAATTATCCACTTCAATTTTCTCTTCTGTAATCATGTCATTAAAAGACTTTTTATTACACTCTATTTACATTCTGACGACGGTCACAATTTAATCTTGACCGTCAGATTTTATTTTTCTTGAAAAAGTAGAGATTGACTCAGGTATACATGTGTAGCACCTCTTTTTGTAATTGTTTTTAACTATAACTCAAGCTTGACTGTATCACCACCATGTTAAAAAGGAAACCAGCTTATGAAAAATTGACTTAAAATATATATGCACTATCCTCCATATCTTTATTTACATTCTTATTAGGCTTCAACAAATTTTTCAGTTGACTTGTGCCCAATTTGATATAATTCTCTTATTTATATATTAAGACATAAGTACTTTCATTGATTAGTCTGTCGACACACGCGTCAATAGGTTTTTCTTAATTTTATTTTTATGTGTATAAATATTTTTTAATTATGTTATTCTTACATATATATATATAAATTTTTTAGACACGAAGTCTTATTATTATTATCTTTTCAATTATTATATTTTAATTTTTCTTTTAACGTATTTGTCTCTTTAAAACGAAGTAGATGTGTTTTAACATGATTTGTTAAATAAGAGCAGTTTTGAGTTATTTGATGAATAAGCAATTGTGGTTCGATTGCAGCTTAACTATTTCACCCTTTTACTGATGAAAAGTCAGCGCACCAAACATTAGCTGAAGTGGCTGGCCTCGCCTCATTCATTCATGGCATCTTGACACTTTATGCTTCACCATCTCAGGTTTGTTGAACAATATAGTTGTCCTAGGTAACCAAATTAATTTATACAGTTAGAATATTTCTTTCGGCTGTTTATTATTTAATTCAGTGGAACAAACTCTCTTGATCTTTTCGTTTTGTAGCCACTGTTAAGAAGGGGATGTGGGAAACTTACACACACGGGTGCTATGGAGACTTGAACTTAGAATCACACTTACGAGCACATCAAAGACCTGTGTCAACCCAACTAACAACATATTGACTTGTGTTTTCATGTTTCATGTATTTTGAGAAGAATTAAAAATACTACGGAATAATTATTGCTTTCTCTAACTTATTATACACAAGAAAACAGAACAAAGCTTTAATCTAATAAAATGTTTGTGACTTGTATTTAACTACAAAGTTTTGAAACACAATCATGTCCGCCCAACTGGAAGGCTGAGATCACATGGCCTATAAAGTGTTGTTGGGACCACATCCACCAATGTCCTATTATTGTTCTTTATCTTTTACCTCATTCACAATGCTAGCAAGTGGCCACCGTGCTTCTCTGCTAACGCTATTGCTTTGTACACTTCAAATTTAAAAATTTTGTTTTCTTTTAATTAAGGAAGGCGTGGCATAAGAAGGGGTGCCACAAGTTCACAGCCGTCAAACTTGAAATTGCTTAAAACATTTGCTTTCTATAATTTTCTACTTTGCGTTTTGAGTTTAATTAAGACCAGGCCAAATAATGGAATTTAGGGAATAAATAAAAATAAAGAAATGAATTATGCTGCAGATGCACTTGCTAAATTGGAGTTATAACTTAGCTTTGGGAAGTTGCATCCTCGATGAGACCTCTACCTAGGAATCGCTAGATCTCGTTCAATTTCTGTTGTTTAACTTTGTTTGTTGTTTGGGGCGTTTAACCCCATCTATCACCAAAAAGAAAAAAAAAATTACGTTTAGAAAATTTATTTGGTGTAATTCGTTCACGTGTTATAAAATATGAAATATTTTTACTCACCACTCTTCCTAACACTTGACATGTGTTCGTAGGAATAACTGTAGTTAACTTTTTATTTTGTATTTATTATACCATGGTTATGCATATGAACACGTGTCAAGTGTCGAGAAGGATGATAAGAATACACTTTGAGTTAAAGTGGTGAGCAAAAATACTCTCTATAAAATAAAGTATATATTTATCAAATACTAGTATATCTTAAATTATATCAAGTGGCTATATTCTAGTACCACACCGTAATTTTTTTTTTTAAAAAAAACAATGATTAGTTGGATAAACATTGTCTTGCAATCCAAAATTGCAGCGCGGTTTGAACAGTGTAGAGCTCCTTAACATGGGTTTCCAAATCGCACCTCTAGAGCTACTTCTAACTTACTAACTTCTTCAGATTCAACCAACCCAATTCCTTCTAATATTAGACATTGCATGATATGCGGGCAGGTTACTAGTCTTTCTAATTTCGACTTGGTAAATAATTGGCAGATGCACATATGAGCAACTGGGTTCTGTCTCCACCAAACAAAATATTCCCCATTAATTTGGCTTAACAGCTCAGTTTATTCATTAATGCTTTCTTTAAGGCGAGGCTAAGGTTCTCGATTTGATGTTTCAAGGAGTTTCAGATAGGCAGATTTACCATGGTAGAAAAAAACATGTGTAATGATGGATAACTCAAAGCCACATTCTAGCAAAATACATGCATATTGTACACCAAAGTAAAAAAAAGAAAAGAAAGTATATATACATATTGGGAACTGTAATTTTTTTTAAGTGATTCTTAAATATGATACAAATAACATTAATTTTAAATTAAAAAAATAAGTGGGGGGATTTCTACAAATGCTATGAAGTGGAAGATGATAAATATATAATTAATTAAGGCCAAAAACTAAAATAAGAAGATAAAAACAGAGTACCAAACTCAAGTACCCAAACGTGTAATAAGTGGGGAGATAGCAGCTGCACAAATAGTCTTCCCATTCAAGTAAAGTTGGTTGAAGTTGGCCACATTGAGTGAGAAAGTAGCTAACCTCTCTCTGTCTCTCTGTCTGTCTCTCTCTCTCTTCATCATCATGACCAAGAAACATAGCAAAAGAAAATTATAAATCCCACAAAAGGAGAAAGGTGGGAAAGAAGGAAAAGTAAATTCTTACAAGCAAGAACCGGATTCAAAGTTGTAGAGTGAGAAACAAAGGAAACAGAGAAAGAAGGTCATAAACAACAATTTTATGTAAAAAGCTATGTGGAAAAGAAGCATGTGGTATAACAAAGGAGAGGGAGGCTAGAGCCAAATAGAAAGAGAAGCCCTTCTCTCATCCTGATTGCTCTTTCCTTTTGCTGTAGCAGCTTTTTCTAGGGTCTTTGGAAGCTGGGTTGGTCTTATAAGGTACAAATTAAATTATCTCAGTTTATTATCAGTTTAATTATCTTTATTTATTCAACTTTTTGGGTTTCTGTTAAATGTCTCGGAGATATAAATGATTCTGAATTTTGAGGAATTTAATTTTAAGAACGAAAATAAATGGAAGCTTCTTCCTCTCGTGGAGCTAAAAAAAGCCTTACTGTCAGAGCAGTTGTCCTGTTCTTCTGAGGTAATTTTCCTATGAATTCTTTGTTCTTGGGATCCCTCTTGAGTTCTTGTTTGTCAGATGATGTTTCTTTGAGAATTATTGTCTTGTCTCGATACTGTTATCTTGTAGCTCCTCTCTCTCCGGTCTCTGTGTGTGTGCCTGAAAAAAATAAAAAATAAAAAATATATATTCTAGGTCTTCTTTGGTTTGTGTTTTGGTCATCTTGTTTTTTTTTGGGGTGAATTTTGGTATCTTTTTTTCTTTCTTCAGTATTATATCCCTACAAATGTGGCGATGAACTGATTAAATACACAATAATGATCTTTCGTGCGTGTTTAACCATACAACTCTACTTTGTTCTCATATTTTTATTTGGAGATTAAATACGCTCGTATATTATTTTAAACCGGGAAACTGAGAGGCCTTTTGGAAGCACCAAACTCAGGCCTGCCTTCTTATTCTAATGTCTACACAAGGATGTAATCTTCTTTTGCTTTGGGAGTTAGCAATCTGAGATAGAGAGTGTTGCCGATCGATCTAGCAAGGTTCATCTTTTAATATTTTTTCATTTTAAGTTGATGAATGTTATGGAGACGAACTGATGGTTGATTTCGATTATTATTGATGTCTTAATTATTAATTTGCGGGGACATTAAGCATAAACAAAACAACCACAGAGAAAGAAATGTATATGAAAATAAGAGAGATGGTTTGTGTGACACATGTGTTCAATTCTTTTTTAAGTTAAGCATGTTTTTTTGGTACGTGGGAAAATGCTACTTGCAAGCACCTGCAAATCCTGAATTGCTCTTTCATTTCCCTTTCAGGTAGAAACAGTAATGCTAGGAACATGGGAAAGAAAGGGAGTTGGTTTTCTGCCATAAAGAGGGTTTTTTCACCGCATTCCAAGGAGAAGGTAGTCAATGTAAGACAATAGTGGCTTAGTTTTTCTGTTTCCAATGGAGTTTTGTTGAATTATTTCACAATTTGTTTGGACTTCTCAAATAAGCAGATGATTCAAAGGTTAACCTGTTGTTTTAATTGTGATCTATATGGAACTATTTTTCCCAAAATTTAAACTTTTATGTACCCCACACTAGATTCCACTACTGGCTTAAATGAAGGTGTGGTGTTTTCGTATAAACTATGATGGTTTGTCGTATATGGTGATTAAGAATCATATAACAATCATAAATTCATACTAAAGAACCTCTGCCTAGTTTTACAATCGTATGTTCAGTTCAGTTTATCTTATGTCAGAAAAAAAAAGAAATTTCAATATTATGGGAGTGGTATGCATTTTACTTAAATTTCTGCACTGCATAGTTAGTTTTTGTTGGAGCACAAAGGTTCAATTTGCTATTAAAAACATGCAAAACACTTGCTAGTTCAAACTAATTCTCATTATTAATCATATTGCAGGGTTCAGAGAAGAAAAACACAAAAGAAAAGAAGGGGCTTGGGAAACTAAAGCATGGAGAGACCAATTCATTCATTCCCCTGTTCAGGGAACCAAGCAGCATTGAGAAAATTTTTGGGGATTTTGAAAGGGAGCATCAAAGAGTAAATTTTAGGCCTCCTACCCCCGATGAGCAACCAAAGACACCGCCTTTTGTGCCTCCTAGAGTTGCTTCTCCCAGGGATCCTTCCCCAAGGGTTGGCTCACCAAGGGCTGCTTCTCCAAGGGCTGCTTCTCCAAGGGCTCCTTCTCCAAGAGCTCCTTCCCCAAGAGCGCCATCTCCTAGGATTCTTCATCATCATAAGGAGATTAGATACAGACCTGAACCAACTCTAAGGAACCACCATGCTTCAGCTACTAAAATCCAAGCAGCTTATAGAGGTTATATGGTAAGCTCATACTTCCCATTGTTAGCATTCAAGGGTGGGGGAATGTCTAGAGATGTGCAACGACAAGACTGGAAAATGAGAGAGTAGAATTCAATACAGGAAAATAGAATTCAATGCAAATATATGCCTTATCATCTGAAATGCAAAATGTCGAGTTTCAGAAAATTTGTTAGGTAAAAGCAGTAGATTTTCCAGTTTTCACAAAACGCAGCCGTCGGTATAATATAAGGTCCTGTCTAGAATCTCGTGTTTCGTTTGCTGACTGTTATCATGCAGTCGCAAATTTTATGTGCATAGTTATTCTTTAGAAGCACAATAACAGTTCAAAGTAATTGGTGTGCAAAAGGGTATGCAGGGGTAGGCATTTGTCTGGTATGTTTCTTTTTGTCTATCTTACAGAATGATAATTTATTCCAAATGTGCATCATCTTACAGTAGAGTTGCATTTTATAACTCTAGAGGCAGAGTCCACGGGATAAAGATATAATATTAGTAGGATTCTGAATTACTGAACTAGAGTTCATTCAAAAGGAGTTCTTCAAAAGGCTTTGATACCACGCAAAGTTATAGTAAGCAAGCTTTGACCCAAAAAAACAAAATTCTTAAGCAAGCTTAATAGAATAGAACTACATCTAGGTCAAGTCTAGGTTTCGGTAACTACAAGTTAGGAACTGTGTGGGGCCCTGTTTAATGAACATACTCTATATTTATGAAAAAACTGCAACCGAGACGAGATAATGTGGTACTTGTTGTACAGGCAAGGAGAAGCTTTAGAGCTCTAAAGGGTCTAGTGAGGCTTCAAGGAGTGGTGAGAGGACAAAATGTGAAGCGCCAGACATTGAATGCCATGAAATACATGCAACTCTTGGTGCGGGTTCAGTCTCAAATTCAGTCACGCAGGATCCAGATGTTAGAAAATCAAGCAAAACATCAAGGTCAATACAAGAATGATAAGGAAGTGGAAAGCACCTTTGGCAAATGGACCTTGAGCCAGGCAGTAAGTTCCCATTTATCTGTTTGTGATTCCATTCCTATCTGTTTTAGGATTCACCATTTGACCCCAAGATAGGAGACATAGCATTTATTCAAACGTTTAGTTATGCTGTTTGAAAATTAGTTACTATACAGATCCATTATGGGTTTCCTTCTTGATGTAGTTTGGTTGTTCCAAAAGTTTAAGCTGTTAGCTAGGTATAAAGGGGCCTAAAAATATATATCAAGAGGATCATGTAATGATACACAGACACACACCCACACATTAACACTTCCTCTTTTGTGGGTATAGCCACTAATTTGTGACAAATGTGGACCTTACCCATGTACTTAGAACATAGAATACAAAATACAAGCTGTTATCACAAAGAACAATAGCTAAGTTCCTGTAAGAGTTTATGGGGAATGAGCCAAACATGTGTATCAAGCTGAGCACAGCGCAATGCACATTGATATAGCTCTCAGTTCAAAGAAAACTCTTCTTTGTGTTTATATTTCGAGAAAAGATCAAGCCAGCTCATTGGTGACTCTGTTGATTGTTATAGGCCTCTTGAATCTTCTATGACTTGTTATTTGTGTTATTCTATTTAATGAGTTTGGGGTCTCTGAAGCCTGCAATGGTGAATTCTATTTCAGTACGTTCTGACTTTCATGAATTGTGCTAGACAACAATTGTTTCCGAAAGCTTAACCTATTAGGGAAAGGGGAAATGTATATCAACCTTACACCCTCTCTCACATCCCTGATACCATGTTAGACAGTCACCGGCCCCAAAATCTAAAGCTGTTAGGGAATGGGCCAACAGTGTATATTAATCTCACATTATGAACCAATATTACTTCTTTAGTCTGCATTAGTTCTCTAGATAGATAAGTGAAATCGCCTTTTGAACTATGACACATTTGGACCCACATCATTCTAACTTTCTGAAGTGGAAAAGAAGACTACGACCTTTTCTACTAAAGAAAACAGAGGAAAAATACTCTTTGCTGTTATGTCTGTCAATTAATTATGACATATCTATAAAATTAAGTAATAATCCTAACAACTACTATAAAAATAAGTAATCCTAACAATTGGATGCACCGTGATGTAGTCTGAGACAGGCAATAATGATGAATGGGATGATAGTTTGCTAACTAAGGAGGAAGTGGAGGCAAGGTTGCAGAAGAAGGTTGAGGCAGTCGTTAAAAGAGAAAGAGCAATGGCCTATGCATACTCCCACCAGGTATTCTTTCTCCACTAGTAATTCATGAGCTGTCCATCTTCACTTTGTGTTCAGATAGAAAAGAGAAATCTTCATTTTTATGTTAAAATTTCAATTTTCTATCGTATCAAATTTCAAGTACGAATCTGATAACTATGATCTTTGGTGTAAAATGTTAGACTTAAGAAAACTAACAGATGCAATATTAATAACGACATAGGTAGAAATTTTGAGTATACAAAAATACTCTTGACAATGTTAGAAAACTTTCACCTTTGAAGTACGTAACTTACCATATTTATTATTATGATCAAGATTTCCCTATTGAACAAGGTTGAACCCGCCGCCTAAAAGTATTTTAATGGTTATGCAATTTGTTCCTTGCAAATGATGGTATATAGTATATACTAGAATGAGAAGCAGATTATTGCAATTGATGGTTTTCTTATTTCTTGATGATGCTTTGTACCTGTGTGCGCCAAAAACAGCTGTTGAAAGCTACTCCTAAATCAGGCCAAACACCTGTAGCTGATATCCGGTCTGGGGGATTCCCATGGTGGTGGAACTGGTTGGAACGTCAGCTCCCCCCAAAAGACCCTCCTACAGAAACCAATGCATTGAAGAACTTTCAACTGACTCCTCCGAGATCACATTCAGAACTGAAGCCAAGCCCGGTGCCACAAGCAAGCAGTCAGAGGCAACATCCCTTTTTATTTGATAACAATCTGGACACGCCAAAATCCTCAAAATCAACCATAAATCTGACAACACTAAAACAAGCAGGAACCCCGCCTCCGATTAATATGAGTAGTACTCCACAAGCAAACAGCTTGGGGCTATCAAAGTACACAAGACGACTGCCAGCTGGTGGAGCTGAATCCCCTTTTGGTTTTCCACTGAAGGATGATGATAGCCTCACAAGCTGCCCCCCGTTCTCGGTTCCCAGTTACATGGCTCCAACCGTGTCAGCCAAAGCCAAAGCGCGAGCTGGTAGTAATCCCAGGGAGAGATTTGTGGGGACTCCAAGCAGTGAGTCCAAAAGAAGGCTCTCCTTCCCTTTGACACAAGGCATTGGGTCTTTCAAGTGGAACAAAGCTTCTTTTTTCTCTAATAATAAGGATTCCAGCTCTCAAAGGATTTTAGACAAGAACCCGCCCCTGCAGTCTCTAGGAAATTTGAGCATAGATTCCACGGTTTCTATGCCTGCAGGAGTTGGAAGGAAGCCATTTAATAGATTTGTGTGATTTATTTTCCTATACTTTTTAACCTTTTCTTCTATCCCCTACTGTGGTGTTTATTTTCCTTGATTGATTGTATGGTGATAGCTTTGAGTTGCAAAATACTGATGTATAATAAATATATTATATATAGGAACCGATTATGGTTTGGATATTATTTGATGCAACGGAATTTGGGTTTTGATATCATGACAATTTTGTTTTGTTTTTTCTTGTCTGGCTTTGCTTCAGTATCTTATGACTCTCTTTCTATGTAATAGCTCGCAAACACTTCAGATCCTCTGTACCTCTCTGTCTCGTAGTATCTCAAATTGTGGCAATATGTCTCTCATTTAAGGCAGAAAGTCACTTTTGTCCTTGTGGTTTATCACTTTTATTATTAAGGTCCCTGTGTATGTCTCTCATTTAAGGCAGAAAGTCACTTTTGTCCTTGTGGTTTATCACTTTTATTATTAACGTCCCTGTGATTTCAATTCGATCATTTTTACTCTAGTGGTTTCAATTTAACCAAATTTCAGATCTTTGTTAAATTATAGTAACGGATGTTAGAAGTTGAGGGGCATTTTGGTCCCAAATAAAAGGCTGGAAAGTTAGAAATAAGATCTGAAACTAAAAAGCGAAAAAACCAAAAACTTAGCACTAGCTGCCATGAGCCACGACGTTCCCCCATTACCTTACCCAACCCCGATATGCACCTAACAGGCCTTTGGCAGCAACCCCTCTCCTCTTCACTGCCAATCAAATCTCTCTCTCTCTCTCTCTCTCTCTCTACCCCTTTTGAAACCAACACTGGATCTGCAGCGGCAATCTTCAACTTTCAATCCTGGCCGACAAAGATCTAGACGACGCTGGCAGTAGCATCGCATTTCTCCTCCAAAATCCAAACCCCAACTCTTCAAATTCCTGATCCTGAACAGGGACCAGAGCTAGAAATCTAATTAAGTAGGTGGAAGTATTGAGATTGTAGTAATGGGGATATGAGCTGACCCGGGGGGAAGGGGCGGTGTGGGGGGTGGGGGGTGTGGTGGGGGGGGTGTTTTGTGGGGTGTGGTTTATGTAGTGCATTTTGATCACTAGAGATTTTGCGGTAATTCTTAGGTAGTCGTATACACTAACTGTATATAGCCGAATCTGGCCGTTTATTTCATTTCAATTGAATCTAGCAGTTGTCATTTGATAACCGGATGCCCTAATATAGCTGAAAATATTACGAAAAAAAAAAGGGAGTTTCACTAAAATACCCAAAATGGGGGCTGAAATTATAAAAATACCCAACACCCAAAACACTTTATAAACATACCCAAAACTCATCATTACACACACTCAAAACCCATTTATAAACATACCCAAAACCCATCATTACACACATACCCAAAACCCATTTTGGGTGTTTTGGGTATGTTTCTATGTTTACATAGTGCTTGGGTATTTTTATAAATACATGTCTAAAATTGGGTATTTTTATAAATATCCCAAAAAAAAACTCGTAAATAACGAGTTTCAGTAGAAGAAATCGATCCAAAACTCGCTCAATAGGAAAACCACAACTATCATACTCTGGGGATTCGTCGTAATTTCTCACAAATCTCGCAAACTAGTACTTTTGTGAGAGAGTACGACTTTAAGCAGCGATGAGAATGTGAAGTTATTTAATATTTATTAGAGTAATTCTGTTTAGTTGGAATAACCCTACGTTTTAGGGAAGTAGCTGAGGTTTGAACGTTTCTTTACGAAGATCTCTTGGTTTTAGGAGTTGTTGGTCACGTGATCGTGCAGCAGGTCATGGAGCCGTGCAAGTTTATTTTCTGTTTCCTCTCGGTAAATCTAGAAACTAACAATTGGTATCAGAGCTCCAAATTGGGGGCTAAAGAGCAAAGAAAAGTAGATTGCCGTGGCAAGTATCAATGTCGACTGAAGGAAGCAGCTTTGTTCAACCATTAATCCCACAGTTCGATGGTCACTATGACCATGGGAGCATGTTGATGGAGAATTTTTTGAGATCTAAAGAATACTGGAGTCTCGTGGAGAATGGAATCAAAACATATGCAGAAGGAATGACGTTGACAGAAGCTCAACTCAAAACCTTAGAGGATCAGAAGCTCAAAGACTTGAAGGCCAAGAATTACTTGTTTCAAGTCATTGATCGAGCTATTTTGGAGACAATTATGAAGAAAGATACGGCAAAGGATATTTGGGATTCCTTGAAGAAAAAGTATCAAGGCACGGCTAGAGTCAAACATGCACAATTGCAAGCTCTTAGCAAAGAGCTCCAGATGTTGCAAATAGAGAATGGAGAAGCAGTCACTAACTATTTTGCTCGAACATTGACTGTTGCAAACAAAATGAGGATACATGGAGATAGAATGGAAGATGTGACTGTGATTAAGAAGATTCTCAGGTATATGACATCTAAGTATGACTATGTTGTATGTTCGATTGAAGAGTCAAAAGATATTGATGCACTTTCAATTGATGAATTGCAAAGTAGTATGCTAGTGCATGAGCAAAAGATGACTTGTCATGATATTGAAGAGCAAGCTCTCAAGGTTAGTCATGAGAATTACACATTAGGAAGAGGAAGAGATCGAGGCAGATTCAGAGGTCATGGAAGAGGGAGAGGCCGTCAGGGTCCATTTGATAAGTCAACTGTGGAGTTCTACCATTGCCATGAACTTGGACACTTCCAATATGAGTGTCCTCAAAAGGAGAAGGAGAACAAAGCTAATGTGGCTGAGAAAGAGGAGGAGATGTTACTGATGGCAACTGTTGAAGAAAGAGATAACCAGAATTGCAACACGTGGTACTTGGACTTGTTGGCATAATACCATGGGTCCAGCCCATGATGGAAAAACATTCTTTCGGTGGTCAAAAGAGAAACCAACACAATGATGAAGCCAACATGATATGATGATGTCTTTAGCTAATGATGGTGTCTTTAGCCAATGATGGTGTCTCAAGCAAATGATGCTGCCATCCGTTGGAAGAAAAATCTAAAAGCTTCCAAACTTTTCCTTTCTCAAATATAAAAGGACATGCAAGTGTGTGCATGCGGAAGTAAGTGGTGTGTGTGATGTGCTGAAGAGTCAGAGAGAGTTGGAGAAGCCGAGAGGAAGAGAAGTGAGAGAACACCATTCCAAACAGCCATCAGTATTCCACTCCAATTCTGTGAGAGTGAGAGTTAATTGTGTTCCACTCTAAGTGTGTGAGTGAGGTAAAAACAGGAGAGTATAGTGTGGTGTCATTGTACTTTCTCTGTGTGTATCATCAAGCCCTGGGCATTGGCTTGGTAAGACCTTTCTTGTTGTACCCATTATTTTGTTATAGTGGAAGAAATTTATATTGCTGCCCCGTGGATGTAGGCATTGCCGAACCACGTTAATTCCCGGTGTTCTTTATTTTTCTGCTTATACTTGTTGTTTGAGTTGTGAAGATTTCCATTCTAGCACTAACCGATCCTAACAAGTGGTATCAGAGCCGGAAGCAATTCCGTCGTGAATAGTGCTCGTGAACAGTGTTTGTGAATAGTGCTCGTGAATAGTGCTCGAGAACAGTGCCTGTGAATAGTGCAGAATGGAAGGAAGCTCTATGATCAAACTCAACAACTCCAATTGGGTGACCTGGAAACCAAGGATGGAGGATATTCTTTACTGCAAAGACCTACATGAACCAATTGAAGGTGCAAAGGCCAAGCCAGCAACAATGTCTGATGCCGAATGGACAAAGCTGAACCGTAAAGCTATCGGCAACATTAGACAATGGGTGGATGACAGCGTGTTTCACCATGTGTCTAATGAAACAGATGCGCACTCTCTTTGGGAGAAGCTTGAATCCTTGTTCGAGAAGAAGACCGCAGCCAAGAAAGCCTTCTTGATCAAGGAGCTCATCAATATGAAGTACAAGGATGGTTTGAGTGTGACGGAGCACCTGAACAACTTCCAGAATCTGGTCAACCAATTGGCAACTATGAAAATGACGATTGACACTGAGTGGCAAGCTTTTTTGCTGCTGGGTTCCTTGCCAGATAGTTGGGAAACCTTTGTGGTGACTGTAAGTAACTTTGCTCCCAATGGTGTTCTTACTATAGATAGTGTTAAAGATAGCATGTTTAATGAAGAAACAAGGAGAAAAGTTTCAGGCATCGAAAGCAGCCAGGTACATGTGACAGAAATCAGAGGAAGGAGCAAGAGTAGAGGACCAAGAGGTCGTGGAAAGAACCCAAGTCGCTCCAGATCAAGATTTAGAGGAAGCTGCCATCATTGTGGCAAAGAGGGCCATATGAAGAAGCATTGCCGTGCATGGAAGAGAGAACAAAACGAAGGCCACAACCAAAGGAGAAATGAAGGAGAAAACCAAAAGAGAGAAGAAAGCAACAACACCACAGCAGTCCTAAGCGGAAATGAAACTGAAATTCTCTCTGTTGAAGAATGCCTAAACATGGGTCATCATGATCAAGGCACAGAATGGATTTTTGACAATGGCGCTTCGTTTCATGCCACTTCCAAACGAGAGTTCTTCAGTACATACAAAGAAGGAGATTTTGGCATAGTGAAGATGGGAAATAATAGCTACTCAAAAATTCTTGGAATTGGTGATATCTGTCTCGAGACTAATCTTGGGTGCCAGTTGCTGCTGAAAGATGTGAGACACGTTTCAGAGCTGCGTCTCAATCTGATATCTGTTGGTGTTCTTGACCGACAAGGTTTTGAGCATTATATTGGCCAAGGAAAATTAAAGCTTACCAAGGGCTCTATGGTGATTGCTAGAGCAAATCTTTGTAGCACCTTATACAGGTCATATGCCAAAGTCTGCAAAAATAAGTTGAACCCAGTTGAGGACTCTTCACCAGAGTTGTGGCACAAGAGGTTAGGCCACATGAGTGAGAAAGGCCTACAAGTTTTGGCAAAGAAGTCTTTTATTCCCTTTGCCAAAGGTACGCATAAAAATTCCTGTGAGTTTTGTTTATTTGGAAAACAACATAGAGTTAGTTTTTCTACACCATCTACAAAGAAAGAAAATTTGTTGGAACTTGTTTACTCTGATGTGTGTGGTCCCATGGAAGTGGAGTCACTAGGAAGAAATAAATATTTTGTTACTTATATTGATGATGCTTCACGAAAGGTTTGGGTGTATTTGTTGAAAACCAAAGACCAGGTGTTCCAGACATTCCAGGAATTCCATGCCATGGTAGAGAGAGAAACCGGGAGATCTCTCAAGTGTCTCCGCAGCGATAATGGTGGAGAATATACATCTCAACAATTCAGAGAATATTGTGCAAAGCATGGCATAAGGCATGAGAAGACAGTTCCTGGTACTCCACAACACAACGGTGTAGCTGAAAGAATGAACCGGACCATCATGGAAAAGGTCAGGTGTATGTTGAGGACTGCAAAGTTATCCAAGCAGTTTTGGGGTGAAGCCGTGATGACAGCCTGTTATCTGATCAACAGATCCCCATCAGTTCCCTTGGGCCTTGATGTTCCAGAAAGAGTGTGGACTGGAAAAGATGTGTCTTACTCTCATCTGAAGGTGTTTGGCTGCAAGGCGTTTGCGCATGTGCCCAAGGAGCAAAGATCAAAGCTAGACTACAAGGCCACACCGTGCGTCTTTCTTGGTTATGGTGGTGAAGAATTTGGCTACAGATTATGGGACCCAAAGGCAAAGAAATTCATAAGAAGCAGAGATGTGATCTTTTATGAAGATCAAACACTAGCAGACCCTGATGAGAAGGCTCAACCTGAAGCTGTGATTAAAGAGGCCATAGATCACAAAGACAGTAACAAATGGTTGAAGGCAATGGAGTCTGAGATGGATTCCTTATTGAAGAATGATACTTATGAGCTGGTGAAGCTACCGGAATGGAGAAAGGCACTCAAAAATAAATGGGTATTCAAACTGAAAAAGGATGAGCAGATGACGAAGTACAAGGCTCGCTTGGTAGTGAAGGGTTTTGGTCAAAAGAAAGGCATTGACTATGACGAAATTTTCTCCCCAGTGGTGAAGATGACCTCTGTCCGCGTTATCTTGGGTATGGCAGCTAGCATGGATCTTGAACTTGAACAACTAGATGTGAAGACTGCATTCCTTCATGGAGATTTAGAAGAGGAGATATATATGGAGCAACCTGAAGGGTTTAAAGTTAAAGGGAAGGAAGACATGGTCTGCAAGCTGAAGAAAAGTCTATATGGACTTAAACAAGCTCCAAGGCAGTGGAACAAGAAGTTCGACTCATTCATGATGAGTCATGGATACAACAGGACAGTTGCAGATCCATGTGTCTACATCCGACAATTCGCGGGAGGTAAATTCATAATACTTCTGTTATATGTTGATGACATGTTAATTGTTGGTCAAGATGCTTATATGATTAGGAAGCTAAAGGAAGAGCTGTCCAAGTACTTTGACATGAAAGATTTAGGACCAGCAAAACAGATTTTGGGCATGCGTATTGTTCGTGACAGGAAATCCAAGAAGCTGTGGCTGTCACAAGAGAGGTATGTTGAACGGGTGCTTGAAAGGTTCAACATGAAAGGAGCCAAACCAGTGAGTTCACCTCTAGCAAATCATTTCAAGCTAAGCAAGAAGTCATGCCCGAGTACAGATGCAGAAAAGGAGAAAATGGCTTCTATTCCTTATTCTTCTGCTGTAGGGAGTCTTATGTATGCCATGGTGTGCACCCGACCAGACATTGCTCATGCAGTAGGAGTGGTGAGCAGATATCTCTCCAATCCAGGAAAGGACCACTGGGAAGCAGTCAAGTGGATTTTAAGATATTTGAAGGGTACATCAAAAATGTGCTTGTGTTTTGGTGGTTCCAAATCGATTCTAGAAGGATTTACTGATGCTGACATGGCAGGAGACCTTGACAACAGAAAATCTACTTCTGGGTACTTGTTTACTTTTGCAGGGGGAGCTGTATCTTGGCAATCCAAGCTGCAAAAGTGTGTTGCTTTATCCACAACAGAAGCTGAGTACATTGCAGCTACAGAAGCATGCAAGGAGTTGTTATGGATGAAGCGGTTCCTTCAAGAATTGGGTTTGAAGCAAGAAGACTATGTAGTCTACTGTGACAGTCAGAGTGCTATTGATTTGAGCAAGAATTCAACATATCATTCCCGCACCAAACACATTGATGTACGATATCATTGGATAAGAGAAGCCATTGAAGACAAGTTGCTGCAGTTAAAGAAGATTCATACTGACAAGAATCTATCAGATATGTTGACAAAGATTGTCGCTAAACAGAAGCTGAACTTTTGCATCAAAGCTACTGGAATGGACTCCAATTAAATTTGGGGTCATGCACGGTATTCCTCCCTCATGGTCTGGAGGGGGAGATTGTTGGCATAATACCATGGGTCCAGCCCATGATGGAAAAACATTCTTTCGGTGGTCAAAAGAGAAACCAACACAATGATGAAGCCAACATGATATGATGATGTCTTTAGCTAATGATGGTGTCTTTAGCCAATGATGGTGTCTCAAGCAAATGATGCTGCCATCCGTTGGAAGAAAAATCTAAAAGCTTCCAAACTTTTCCTTTCTCAAATATAAAAGGACATGCAAGTGTGTGCATGCGGAAGTAAGTGGTGTGTGTGATGTGCTGAAGAGTCAGAGAGAGTTGGAGAAGCCGAGAGGAAGAGAAGTGAGAGAACACCATTCCAAACAGCCATCAGTATTCCACTCCAATTCTGTGAGAGTGAGAGTTAATTGTGTTCCACTCTAAGTGTGTGAGTGAGGTAAAAACAGGAGAGTATAGTGTGGTGTCATTGTACTTTCTCTGTGTGTATCATCAAGCCCTGGGCATTGGCTTGGTAAGACCTTTCTTGTTGTACCCATTATTTTGTTATAGTGGAAGAAATTTATATTGCTGCCCCGTGGATGTAGGCATTGCCGAACCACGTTAATTCCCGGTGTTCTTTATTTTTCTGCTTATACTTGTTGTTTGAGTTGTGAAGATTTCCATTCTAGCACTAACCGATCCTAACAAGTGGTATCAGAGCCGGAAGCAATTCCGTCGTGAATAGTGCTCGTGAACAGTGTTTGTGAATAGTGCTCGTGAATAGTGCTCGAGAACAGTGCCTGTGAATAGTGCAGAATGGAAGGAAGCTCTATGATCAAACTCAACAACTCCAATTGGGTGACCTGGAAACCAAGGATGGAGGATATTCTTTACTGCAAAGACCTACATGAACCAATTGAAGGTGCAAAGGCCAAGCCAGCAACAATGTCTGATGCCGAATGGACAAAGCTGAACCGTAAAGCTATCGGCAACATTAGACAATGGGTGGATGACAGCGTGTTTCACCATGTGTCTAATGAAACAGATGCGCACTCTCTTTGGGAGAAGCTTGAATCCTTGTTCGAGAAGAAGACCGCAGCCAAGAAAGCCTTCTTGATCAAGGAGCTCATCAATATGAAGTACAAGGATGGTTTGAGTGTGACGGAGCACCTGAACAACTTCCAGAATCTGGTCAACCAATTGGCAACTATGAAAATGACGATTGACACTGAGTGGCAAGCTTTTTTGCTGCTGGGTTCCTTGCCAGATAGTTGGGAAACCTTTGTGGTGACTGTAAGTAACTTTGCTCCCAATGGTGTTCTTACTATAGATAGTGTTAAAGATAGCATGTTTAATGAAGAAACAAGGAGAAAAGTTTCAGGCATCGAAAGCAGCCAGGTACATGTGACAGAAATCAGAGGAAGGAGCAAGAGTAGAGGACCAAGAGGTCGTGGAAAGAACCCAAGTCGCTCCAGATCAAGATTTAGAGGAAGCTGCCATCATTGTGGCAAAGAGGGCCATATGAAGAAGCATTGCCGTGCATGGAAGAGAGAACAAAACGAAGGCCACAACCAAAGGAGAAATGAAGGAGAAAACCAAAAGAGAGAAGAAAGCAACAACACCACAGCAGTCCTAAGCGGAAATGAAACTGAAATTCTCTCTGTTGAAGAATGCCTAAACATGGGTCATCATGATCAAGGCACAGAATGGATTTTTGACAATGGCGCTTCGTTTCATGCCACTTCCAAACGAGAGTTCTTCAGTACATACAAAGAAGGAGATTTTGGCATAGTGAAGATGGGAAATAATAGCTACTCAAAAATTCTTGGAATTGGTGATATCTGTCTCGAGACTAATCTTGGGTGCCAGTTGCTGCTGAAAGATGTGAGACACGTTTCAGAGCTGCGTCTCAATCTGATATCTGTTGGTGTTCTTGACCGACAAGGTTTTGAGCATTATATTGGCCAAGGAAAATTAAAGCTTACCAAGGGCTCTATGGTGATTGCTAGAGCAAATCTTTGTAGCACCTTATACAGGTCATATGCCAAAGTCTGCAAAAATAAGTTGAACCCAGTTGAGGACTCTTCACCAGAGTTGTGGCACAAGAGGTTAGGCCACATGAGTGAGAAAGGCCTACAAGTTTTGGCAAAGAAGTCTTTTATTCCCTTTGCCAAAGGTACGCATAAAAATTCCTGTGAGTTTTGTTTATTTGGAAAACAACATAGAGTTAGTTTTTCTACACCATCTACAAAGAAAGAAAATTTGTTGGAACTTGTTTACTCTGATGTGTGTGGTCCCATGGAAGTGGAGTCACTAGGAAGAAATAAATATTTTGTTACTTATATTGATGATGCTTCACGAAAGGTTTGGGTGTATTTGTTGAAAACCAAAGACCAGGTGTTCCAGACATTCCAGGAATTCCATGCCATGGTAGAGAGAGAAACCGGGAGATCTCTCAAGTGTCTCCGCAGCGATAATGGTGGAGAATATACATCTCAACAATTCAGAGAATATTGTGCAAAGCATGGCATAAGGCATGAGAAGACAGTTCCTGGTACTCCACAACACAACGGTGTAGCTGAAAGAATGAACCGGACCATCATGGAAAAGGTCAGGTGTATGTTGAGGACTGCAAAGTTATCCAAGCAGTTTTGGGGTGAAGCCGTGATGACAGCCTGTTATCTGATCAACAGATCCCCATCAGTTCCCTTGGGCCTTGATGTTCCAGAAAGAGTGTGGACTGGAAAAGATGTGTCTTACTCTCATCTGAAGGTGTTTGGCTGCAAGGCGTTTGCGCATGTGCCCAAGGAGCAAAGATCAAAGCTAGACTACAAGGCCACACCGTGCGTCTTTCTTGGTTATGGTGGTGAAGAATTTGGCTACAGATTATGGGACCCAAAGGCAAAGAAATTCATAAGAAGCAGAGATGTGATCTTTTATGAAGATCAAACACTAGCAGACCCTGATGAGAAGGCTCAACCTGAAGCTGTGATTAAAGAGGCCATAGATCACAAAGACAGTAACAAATGGTTGAAGGCAATGGAGTCTGAGATGGATTCCTTATTGAAGAATGATACTTATGAGCTGGTGAAGCTACCGGAATGGAGAAAGGCACTCAAAAATAAATGGGTATTCAAACTGAAAAAGGATGAGCAGATGACGAAGTACAAGGCTCGCTTGGTAGTGAAGGGTTTTGGTCAAAAGAAAGGCATTGACTATGACGAAATTTTCTCCCCAGTGGTGAAGATGACCTCTGTCCGCGTTATCTTGGGTATGGCAGCTAGCATGGATCTTGAACTTGAACAACTAGATGTGAAGACTGCATTCCTTCATGGAGATTTAGAAGAGGAGATATATATGGAGCAACCTGAAGGGTTTAAAGTTAAAGGGAAGGAAGACATGGTCTGCAAGCTGAAGAAAAGTCTATATGGACTTAAACAAGCTCCAAGGCAGTGGAACAAGAAGTTCGACTCATTCATGATGAGTCATGGATACAACAGGACAGTTGCAGATCCATGTGTCTACATCCGACAATTCGCGGGAGGTAAATTCATAATACTTCTGTTATATGTTGATGACATGTTAATTGTTGGTCAAGATGCTTATATGATTAGGAAGCTAAAGGAAGAGCTGTCCAAGTACTTTGACATGAAAGATTTAGGACCAGCAAAACAGATTTTGGGCATGCGTATTGTTCGTGACAGGAAATCCAAGAAGCTGTGGCTGTCACAAGAGAGGTATGTTGAACGGGTGCTTGAAAGGTTCAACATGAAAGGAGCCAAACCAGTGAGTTCACCTCTAGCAAATCATTTCAAGCTAAGCAAGAAGTCATGCCCGAGTACAGATGCAGAAAAGGAGAAAATGGCTTCTATTCCTTATTCTTCTGCTGTAGGGAGTCTTATGTATGCCATGGTGTGCACCCGACCAGACATTGCTCATGCAGTAGGAGTGGTGAGCAGATATCTCTCCAATCCAGGAAAGGACCACTGGGAAGCAGTCAAGTGGATTTTAAGATATTTGAAGGGTACATCAAAAATGTGCTTGTGTTTTGGTGGTTCCAAATCGATTCTAGAAGGATTTACTGATGCTGACATGGCAGGAGACCTTGACAACAGAAAATCTACTTCTGGGTACTTGTTTACTTTTGCAGGGGGAGCTGTATCTTGGCAATCCAAGCTGCAAAAGTGTGTTGCTTTATCCACAACAGAAGCTGAGTACATTGCAGCTACAGAAGCATGCAAGGAGTTGTTATGGATGAAGCGGTTCCTTCAAGAATTGGGTTTGAAGCAAGAAGACTATGTAGTCTACTGTGACAGTCAGAGTGCTATTGATTTGAGCAAGAATTCAACATATCATTCCCGCACCAAACACATTGATGTACGATATCATTGGATAAGAGAAGCCATTGAAGACAAGTTGCTGCAGTTAAAGAAGATTCATACTGACAAGAATCTATCAGATATGTTGACAAAGATTGTCGCTAAACAGAAGCTGAACTTTTGCATCAAAGCTACTGGAATGGACTCCAATTAAATTTGGGGTCATGCACGGTATTCCTCCCTCATGGTCTGGAGGGGGAGATTGTTGGCATAATACCATGGGTCCAGCCCATGATGGAAAAACATTCTTTCGGTGGTCAAAAGAGAAACCAACACAATGATGAAGCCAACATGATATGATGATGTCTTTAGCTAATGATGGTGTCTTTAGCCAATGATGGTGTCTCAAGCAAATGATGCTGCCATCCGTTGGAAGAAAAATCTAAAAGCTTCCAAACTTTTCCTTTCTCAAATATAAAAGGACATGCAAGTGTGTGCATGCGGAAGTAAGTGGTGTGTGTGATGTGCTGAAGAGTCAGAGAGAGTTGGAGAAGCCGAGAGGAAGAGAAGTGAGAGAACACCATTCCAAACAGCCATCAGTATTCCACTCCAATTCTGTGAGAGTGAGAGTTAATTGTGTTCCACTCTAAGTGTGTGAGTGAGGTAAAAACAGGAGAGTATAGTGTGGTGTCATTGTACTTTCTCTGTGTGTATCATCAAGCCCTGGGCATTGGCTTGGTAAGACCTTTCTTGTTGTACCCATTATTTTGTTATAGTGGAAGAAATTTATATTGCTGCCCCGTGGATGTAGGCATTGCCGAACCACGTTAATTCCCGGTGTTCTTTATTTTTCTGCTTATACTTGTTGTTTGAGTTGTGAAGATTTCCATTCTAGCACTAACCGATCCTAACAGGACTCAGGCTGCAACAATCATATGAGTGGAAACAAGAAGCTGTTTTCTAAGATGGATGAATCATTCAGGGATAATATGAAGCTTGGAAACAATTCCAGTCAGCGTTTCATGGGAAAAGGCAACATAAGAATTGAAGTTAATGGAGTGATGCACTGCATAACTGAGGTATTTTATGTTCAAGAGTTGAAAACAAATTGATTAGTCTTGGTCAGCTGTAGGAGAAAGGAATTGTCATCTTGATTAAAAAGAACTCTTGTCACATTCATCATCCTGACAAGGGTTTGATTATTCAAGCTAATATGACTTCAAATAGTATGTTAATACTCAAATAAGAAGCATATTCTAAGAAACAAATGTGTTTAAAATCCACAACTTAAGAGGAATCATGGCTGTGGCATTACAGACTTGGACATTTGAGTTTCAATGGCCTCAAAGCACTCCAACAGAAGAACATGGTGAAAGGACTTCCTCTATTGCAAGCTCCTTCAACGGTTTGTGAGGAATGTATGGTGGGAAAGCAACAGCATGAAACATTTCCAAAGGAAAGTAACTGGAGAGCCACACATGTGCTGCAATTAGTGCACTCTGACATATGTGGACTCTGACAATGGAGTGATGCACTGCATAATTGAGGTATTTTATGTTCCAGAGTTAAAAAACAAACTAATTAGTCTTGGCCAGCTGCAAGAGAAAGGAATGGTCATCTTGATTAAAAAGAACTCTTGTCACATTCATCATCCTGACAAGGGTTTGATTATTCAAGCTAATATGACTTCAAACAGTATGTTAATACTCAAAACAGAAGCATATTCTAAGAAACAAATGTGTTTAAAATCCACAACTGAAGAGGAATCATGGCTGTGGCATTACAGACTTGGAAATTTGAGTTTCAATGGCCACAAAGCACTCCAACAGAAGAACATGGTGAAAGGACTTCCTCTATTGCAAGCTCCTTCAACGGTTTTTGAGGAATGTATGGTGGGAAAGCAACATTGTGAAACATTTCCAAAGGAAAGTAACTGGAGAGCCACACAGGTGCTGCAATTAGTGCACTCTGACATATGTGGGCCAATCAACCCCATCTCCAATAGCAGCAAAAGGTATTTTATAACATTTACTGATGATTTTAGTAGGAAAACATGGACATACTTTCTTGCTGAAAAGTTTGAAGCTTGAGTGACTTTCAAGAAATTTAAGGCCTCTGTTGAAAAAGAAACTGGTGTATTTATTAAGGATTTTCGAATAGATAGAGGAGGAGAGTTTAATTCCAATGAATTTGTTAATTTTTGTGAGATAAATGGTATACACAGGCAATTAACATCAGCCTATTCACCACAATAAAATGGTGTGGCCGAGAGAAAGAACCGTACCATTATGAATATAGTAAGAAGTATGCTTGCGAGAATGAAGGTACCAAAAGAATTCTGGCTAGAAGCTATGAGTTGGAGTTGTCACATTCTAAACAGATGTCATAGTAATGTTGTGAAGGATGTTACACTAAAGGAAGCATGGAGTGGTAAGAAGCCTCAGGTAAGCTATTTTAGAACATTTTGTTGTCTGGCTTATGCTCATATTTAAGATAGCTTAAGAACCAAGTTTCATAACAAGAGCACAAAATGTGTGATGCTCGGAGTCAGCAACGAATCAAAAGCCTACAGATTATACAATCCAGAGACTCAGAATATCATAATTAGTAGAGACATGGTGTTTGATGAAGCTAGTGGTTGGAACTAGAATGATAAACAAAGAAAAGGAGCTAGTGTTTATCTTGAAGAGACTGAAATTGAGCAAACTGTTGAAGAAGGTGAAGATGAACCTGTTGAGCCAAGATTTAATGAAGTCTCCTCAAATGTACCAAGGTAGAGAAGACCTCCTAGTTGGATGACTAATTATGTGAGTGGTGATGAGCTCTCAGATGATGACAATATTGCTCAATTTGCCTTCTTTGCTGGCAATGATCCCAACACGTTTGATGATGCTGTAAAGAGTTTGAAATTGAGAAAAGCCATGGACCTGGAGATACAAGAAATTGAAATAAACAACACATGGGAGTTGGTTGATTTGCCTAAAGGAGAAAAAAATAGTTGGAGTGAAGTGGATATTCAAGACTAAGTTCAAAGAAAATGGGGAGATTGAAAAGTACAAAGCCAGGTTAGTAGCTAAAGGATATACTCAAAAATATGGTATTGATTATTCTAAAGTATTTTCTCCCATAGTTCGTCATGATACCATACGTTTGGTTATATCTTTAGCTGCACAAAATGATTGGTCCATTTACCAACTCGATGTGAAGTCTGCTTTTTTATATGGAGAGCTCAATAAACAAGTGTACATTGATCAACCCCCTGGATATGTGCAAAAAGGAAAAGAACAGAAGGTCTACAAACTAAAAAGGCCTCTATACGGACTAAAACAGGCTCCGAGAGCTTGGTATAATCGCATAGAGTCACATTTCTTGAAGACTGGATTCATTAAGTGTCCATATGAGCATACCTTGTTTGTCAAACATGGTAAAGAAGGGAAGATTCTCATTGTGTGTCCTTATTTGGATGATCTAATATTCACAGGAAATGGTGCAGATATGTTCAAAGACTTCAAGAAGTCCATGATGAAGGAATTTGAGATGACAGACTTGGGGAAGATGCACTACTTCCTTGGAATTGAAGTGAAGCAGTCAAGGCTGCAATTCTGTTCAAAATCCCATCGTTCAGAACAAAGCTTATCAAGGATGAGGGAGGAGAGAAAGTCGACAGCACTCACTTCAAGCAAATAGTGGGAAGTCTAATGTATCTAACTGCTACAAGGCCTGATCTCATGTTTGTTGTAAATCTTATTAGCAGATACATGGAATCACCCACTGAACTTCATTTTCAAGCTGCTAAGAGAGTGTTAAGCTATTTGAAAGGAACAACTGATCTTGGTCTATTTTACAAGAAGAAAACTGGAGGAAAGCTGATGAGATTCAGCGACAGTGACTATGCTGGGGATCTTGATGATAGGAAAAGTACATCTGGATATGTATTTCTGTTAAGTTTAGTTCCTATAACTTGGTCTTCGAGAAAACAACCAATTGTCACTCTCTCTACAACAGAAGCTGAATTCATAGTTGTAGCCTCATGTGCATGTTTGGCTGAGAAGGATACTCAAAGAATTGTGTTTTAAATAGGAAAAGCCTACTGTGATCATTTGTGATAATAGTTCTACCATCAAATTATCAAAAAATCCAGTTATGCATGGGAGGAGTAAGCATATTGATGTAAGATTTCATTTTCTTTGAGATCTTGTCAGAGATGAAGTCATTGAACTAGAACACTGTCCAAGCAATATGCAGGTGGTTGATATTCTAACTAAGCCATTAAAGTTGGAGGCTTACATAAAGATGCGAGAACCACTTGGTATCTGTTCGAGTTCGAGTTTATATTGAAAGTTCAATTACTTTTCAATTTAAGGAAGGATGTGAAGTTATTTAATATTTATTAGAGTAATTCCGTTTAGTTGTAATAACCCTATGTTTTAGGGAAGTAGCTGAGGTTTGAACGTTTCTTTAGGAAGATCTCTTGTTTTTAGGAGCTGTTGGTCATGTGATCGTGCAGCAGGTCATGGAGTCGTGCAAGTTTCTTTTCTGTTTTTGTAAAGCTATTTAACAACCATCTTTCACTTAATGAAGTATTCAATTCTCCCACTTTGTTTCCTCTCGATAAATCTAGAAACAAACAGAGAATCCAATTCCAGTACTGAAGAACAAAAAGTAGTAAACTGATTTGGGTATATAAGACCCGAAAATTAAAGCAACGACAACTTTAGTCCGAAAATTCTTAGGTATTTGGCTTCGTTCGTTGGCATTGGAAGGAATTCGGGTTTGTAAGGTGATTACCCTAACATTTGAGACTAAAAGTGTGCTGGTGTGGGTTCCTTTTTGTCGTGGGGAGAGATCCTGGTTTGGGTTTAGATTTAAAGTAGAAATTAGATAGGCGTTGGTATGGGTTCCTTTGTTGGGCTGCCAAGAAATTGCATCACCAATAAGAATCAAAGAAGGAAAGAATATGCAATCCACCGCCAGTAAGTTGAAGTTTTTAAAAGTTCCTTGAGATGTTTGGTGACATTTTCAATTGACAAGAGAAATCGGTAATGTGTATTTGTGTAAGGAGCCATATATTTAGTTAGTTTTATGATAGGTATATAATATTTGTTATAGGTTATGCAATGGAAGTCATATAATTGGTATCACACTGTACTAGGCAATTGGAAGATGTTAAATGAAATTTTTTTGGTTTGAAATGCAATTGGTTTTCTGAAATGGAATTTGTAGTGTTAACATGCAATTATACAAAGAAAGGCATATTAATATATTATATCAATCAACTTCATATAAATGAAAGTGGGTGTGGAGATAGTGAACCAAACTTGAAATAAATTGGAACTAGAAAAAGTAGTAATTTATTAAAGATGCATTATCAAACCAGAGTTTGAGAAATATAGTTGTACAATTGTGAATATTAATTGTATAAATTGTCGTTGCAGGCATGGATACTGAAAGTACGGGTGACGGGACAGTAACACTGATGCTTCACCAAACGATCCACTACATTTCAAGGGTGTAGAGTTTTGTATGTTGCGGGAAGAACATGTTATACCGAAGGAGTTCAAAACAGAAGAGCATGCCGAAAATTTCAACACCAATTATGCCAAGGCAATCGATTTTGGTGTAAGAAAGAGCATAGCTAGATGGAGGAAATACAGGAAACTTTCGATGTGGCGATGGGTTTGCTCCAAGCAAGGACAGAGACTCGAGAAGTGGCTAAACGCAACATCTGATACTAACCGATGACAATGCGCTTTGACAAGAATGAATTGCCATGCTGCTTTCCAAATTATTTTCAAGAAGAAACATAGACTGTTATATTGTATCGGAATTAAGATCGGAGCACTCCCATCCATTGGTAACTTGTAGCACAAGCTGCTTCAATGCGTAGAGCATCAATCAGAACATGTCATTCAATGTTGGTTTTACTATCAAGGATTTATATAATAAGATGGACTTAGAAAGGCGAGCAAATCTATGTGATGGCGACGCGGAGTCTGCGCTTAGGTACATGAAGGCTACAACAGCAACTGATCCAGAGTATTTTTGTAAGTTTAGTGTGGATGGGGAAAATAGGTTAGCCAATTTGTTTTGGAGAGACTCAACTTCCCCAGCAAATTTGTGCTGCTTCGGCGATATTTTAATATTCGATAGCACGCATAAGACAAATCGATATGGAAAACCTGACAGGACCCGCCTCGGTTTCCCCCTTGGAACCCTAGTCGGACCCTGTGTCTGTCCGACACTTGGCAGGTGCCGAGCCCATTTTACTAGACTACCCTTCTTTTCCAAGAAAGGCAAAGTTTTTGCCCAAAAATCAACAGTCTCCCCAGTAAGTAGCTCAAAACCCAAAGAGTCACCACCTGTAAAACAAGTAATAACAAGAAGATCTCAACTTCTAGCAAGCACAACTTAAGTCACACAAGTTTACACCGTTACAAAGGCTTCAGGCCAGTAGTCCAACCCTAACATGGGAAATATCAGTGACAAGACCCGCCCCAGATTCCCCCTTTGGAATCCGTGACGAACCTTGTTCCTGTTCGGCATTTAACCAATGCCGGGCCCACTTACTAATATAACCCTTTAAACAGAAATTGGGTTGAGACTTCAACCGAAATTTCAACAGAATCTCCCCTGAAAAATGGACATTCCCAAATTACAAATACCTGCAAACAAGCAATAAATAATCCCAAATAGCAGCACACACAATGCTAAAGCACACAATTTACAACATAGGTCTCCGGCCTCAAATTCAACCCTACATGGGCAATATCAGAGCTTTCTACAAAAACTTTAGTTTACAATTATTAGGAGTTCAAAAAGAAATAAATGGATGTCCTACAAGTAGTGGCGTGTGCTGTACAGAATACTCGACGTGTATCGGTGAATCTCGTTGAGCTATAGCCTGCGGGGCGCAAAACAAGAAATTGTGAGTGGAAAAAATAAAGTTTATAACACAAATTATATCTGAACATACTAACCCCACCATTTTAGAAAAACGATGTAAACCGTGGAATAAAATCTATCTTTATTCATATACCATTCAATACTTGAAACATTTATATTCCCATGACATATATATATATATATATACACACACACACACATCAAGATATGTACTAGGGAAAACAATCCAACTGGGGGATTGTTAACCACATGTCGGGATCCTGCATCATACAAGTGGCTAGGGATGAACAGTCCAACTGGGGGACTATTGCTCCCAAGCACGCACGCCGGGACCTGCATCGCAGGTGTAGCTGATCCAGTCATACGCCTAGACTAACATCTTGACACACAACCCAAAAAGTATATGTGTGCCCTGATGGGTCCCAAAGACCAACTATAATTTTGTTTCATAATTTCATCATCCTTTTCATAACGAATCAGGGGAAGGTACGACACATGGTGTGTAGTCTCACAATTCCTGTATCCTTCATGCGTAACCAAAGTACAACATAAAATCATTAAAACTTCACAATAAATTGAGTGGTTGGTGTATTGCCTAGTTTTATCGATTGGATTTCACTCAACCAAATGACTTCTCCCACCATATTATGATGTTGCCCAAGTTTCGGGCTCCATCCGAAATCAATGGGTCATAGAAATTGGACAATTCAAGTTCGTATGAAGTTCTTTCCTTAAATGGAGTGGTTGGTGTATGGCATAGTTTAAGAGATTGATAGAAAAATAATTTATTGGTCTGTAACCCGACCTAGTTCAATCCATGGATTTCACTCAAAACTCACCAAATGACCCTTCCCACAATATTACGATGTTGCTCGTGTTTTGGGATCGATTCGAAATCAATAGGTCATAGAAATTGGACAATTCAAGCTCGTATGGTGTTCGTTCCGTAAATGGAGTGGTTGGTGTATTGCCCAGTTTTTACGATTGGATTTCACTCAAAATTCACCAAATGACTCCTCCCACCATATTATGATGTTACCCAAGTTTTGGGCTCATTCCGAAATCAATGAGTCTAAGCAATTGGACAATTCAAGTTCGTACGAAATTTGTTCCTAAAATGGAGTGGTTGGTGTATTGCCTAGTTTTAGTGATTGGATTTCACTCAAAACCCACTAAATGACTCCTCCCACCATATTATGATGTTCCCCAAGTTTCGGGCTCGATCCGAAATCAATGGGTCTAAGAAATTGAACAATTTAAGTTTGTACGATGTTCGTTCCTTAAATGGAGTGGTTGGTGTATTGCCTAGTTTTAGCGATTGGATTTCACTCAAAACTCACCAAATGACTCCACCCACCATATTATGATGTTGCCCAAGTTTTCGGCTCGATCCAAAATCATTGGGTCATAGAAATTGGACAATTCAAGTTCGTTCGAAGTTCTTTCCTTAAATTGAGTGGTTGGTGTATTGTTTAGTTTTAGAGATTGGAATTCGCTCAAAACTCACCAAATGACTCCTCCCACTATATTATGATGTTGCCCCAGTTTTAGGCTCGATCCGAAATCAATAGGTCATAGAAATTGGACAACTCAAGTTCGTACGAAATTTGTTCCGTAAATGGAGTGGTTGATGTATTGCCCAGTTTTGGTGATTGGATTTCACTGAAAACTCACCAAATGATTCCTCCCAACATATTATGATGTTGCACAAGTTTCGGGTTCGATCCGAAATCAATGGGTCATATAAATTGGACAATTCAAGTTCATACGAAGTTCGTTCCTATAATGGAGTGGTATGCGTGTTGCCAAGTTGTATCAATTGGATTTCACTCAAAACTCACCAAATGACTCCTCCCACTATATTATGATGTTGCCCAAGTTTTGGGCTCGATCCGAATTCAATAGGTCATAGAAATTGGACAATTCAAGTTCGTACGAAATTCATTACGTAAATGGAGTGGTTGGTGTATTGCCGAGTTTTAGCGATTGGATTTCACTCAAAACACCAAATGACCCCTTTCACCATATTATGATGTTGTCCAAGTTTTGATCTCGATACAAAATCAATGGGTTTAAGACATTGGACAATTCAAGTTCAATCGAAGTTCTTTCCGTAAAAGGAGTGGTTGGTGTACGACATAGTTTTCGAGATTGGATTTCACTCAAAACTCTCCAAATGACTCCTCTTACCATATTATGCTGTTGCCCAAGTTTCGGGCTCGATCCGAAATCAATGGGTCATAGAAATTGGACAAATCTAGTTAGTATGAAGTTCGTTCCATAAATGGAGTGGTTGGTGTATTGCTTGGTTTTAGCGATTGGATTTCACTCAAAACTCACCGAATGACTCCTCCCACCATATTATGATGTTGCCCAAGTTTCGGGCTTGATTCAATGGGTCATAGATTGGACATATGAAGTTCGTACGAAGTTCGTTCCATAAATGTCGTGGTTGGTGTAGTGCTTGGTTTTAGCGATTGGATTTCACTCAAAACTCACCAAATGACTCCTCCCACCATATTATGATGTTGCCCAAGTTTCGGGCATGTCCCGAAATCAACGGGTCATAGAAATTGGACAATTCAAGTTCGTATGAAGTTCATTCCTTAATTGGAGTGGTTGGTGCATTGCCTAATTTTAGTGGTTGGATTTCACATAAAACTCATCATATGACTCCACCCACCATATTATGATGTTGCCCAAGTTTCGGGCTCGATCCGAAATCAATACGTCATAGAAATTGGACAAATGAAGTTCGTATGAAGTTCGTTTATTAAATGGTGTGGTCGGTGTATTGCCTAGTTTTAGTTATTGGATGTTGCCCAAGTTTCGGGCTTGATACGAAGTCAATCGGTCGAAGAAATTGGACTGTTGAAGTTCGTGCGAAGTTCGTTCCCTAAATGGAGTGGTTGGTGTATTGCCAAATTTTAGCGATTGGATTGCACTCAAAACTCACCAAATGACTCCCCCCACCATATTATGATGTTGCCCAAGTTTTGGGCTCGATACAAAATCAACGGGTCATAGAAATTGGACAATTCAAGTTCGTACGAACTTCGTTCTTTAAATGGAGTGGTTGGTGTATTGCTTAGTTTTAGCCATTGGATTTCACTCAAAACTCACCAAATGACTGTACCCACCATATTATGATGTTGCCCAAGTTTTGGGCTCGATCCGAAATCAATGGGTCACAGAAATTGGACAAATCAAGTTCGTCCGAAGTTCGTTCCATAAATGGAGTGGTTGGTGTATTGCTTGGTTTTAGCAATTGGATTTCACTCCAAACTCACCAAATGACTCCTCCCACCATATTATGATGTTGCCCAAGTTTTGGGCTCGATCCGAAATCAATGGGTCACAGAAATTGGACAAATCAAATTCGTCCGAAGTTCGTTCCATAAATGGAGTGGTTGGTGTATTGCTTGGTTTTAGCAATTGGATTCCACTCAAAACTCACCAAATGACTCCTCTCACCATATTATGACGTTGCCCAAGTTTCGGGCTCGATCCGAAATCAGTGGGTCATAGAAATTGGACAATCAAGTTCGTATGAAGTTCGTTCCATAAATGTAGTGGTTGGTGTATTGCTTGGTTTTAACGATTGGATTTCACTCAAAACTCACCAATTGACTCCTCCCACTATATTATGATGTTGCCCAAGTTTCGGGCTCGATCCGAAATCAGTGGGTCATGGAATTTGATCAATCAAGTTCGTACTAAGTTCTTTCCATAAATGTAGTGGTTGGTGTATTGCTTGGTTTTAGCGATTGGATTTCACTCAAAACTCACCAAATGACTCCTCCCACCATATTATGACGTTATCCGAGTTTCGGGCTCGATCCGAAATCAACGGGTCATAAAAATTGGACAATTCAAGTTCGTACGAAGTTCGTTCTTTAAACGGAGTAGTTGGTGTATTGCCTAGTCTTAGAATTGGATTTCGCTCAAAACTCACCAAATGACTGCACCCACCATATTAGGATGTTGACCAAGTTTTGGGTTCGATCCGAAATCAATTGGTCATAGAAATTGGACAAATCAAGTTCGTACGAAGTTCGTTTATTAAATGGTGTGGTCAGTGTACTGCGTAGTTTTAGCTATTGGATTTCACTCAAAACTCACCAACTGACTCCACCCAACATATTATGATGTTGCCCAAGTTTCGGGCTTGTTTCGAAATCAATCGGAAGAAATTGGAAAATTGAAGTTCGTGCGAAGTTCGTTCCCTAAATGGAGTGGTTGGTGTATTGCCAAATTTTGGCAATTGGATTGCACTCAAAACTCACCAAATGACTCCTCCCACCATATTATGATGTTGCCTGAGTTTCGGGCTCGATCTGAAATCAACGAGTCATAAAAATTGGACAATTCAAGTTTGTACGAAGTTCGTTCTTTAAACATTGTGGTTGGAGTATTGCCTAGTTTTAGCTATTGGATTTCACTCAAAACTCACCAAATGACCCCTCCCATCACATTATGATGTTGCCCAAGTTTCGGGTTCGATCCGAAATCAATGGGTCAAAGAAATTGGACAATTCAAGTTCATACGAATTTCGTTCCGTAAATGGAGTGGTTGGTGTATTGCCTAGTTTTAAAGATTGGATTTCATTCAAAACTCACCAAATGACCCCTCCCACCACATTATGATGTTGCCCGAGTTTCGAGATCGATACGAAATCAAGGGGTCCCAGAAATTGGACAATTCAAGTTCGTACGAAGTTCGTTCTTTAAATGGAGTGGTTGGTGTATTGCCTAGTTTTAGCAATTGGATTTCACTCAAAACTAACGAAATGACTCCACCCACCATATTATGATGTTGCCCGAGTTTCAGGCTCGATCCGAAATCAATGGGTCCTAGAAATTGGACAATTCAAGTTCGTATGAAGTTCGTTCCTTAAATGGAGTGGTTGGTGTATTGCCTAGTTTTAGCGCTTGGATTTCACTCAAAATTCACCAAATAACTTGTCCCACCATATTATGATGTTGCCCGAGTTTCGGGCTCAATCCGAAATCAATGAGTCATAAAAATTGGACAATTCAAGTTCGTACGAAGTTCGTTCTTTAAATGGAGTGGTTAGAGTATTGCCTTGTTTTAGCTGTTGTATTTCTCTCAAAACTCACCAAATGTCTCTTCGCACAGTATTATGATGTTGCCAAAGTTTCAGTTTTGATCCGAAATCAATGGGTCATAGAAATTGGACAATTCTAGTTCGTACGAAGTTCGTTCCTTAAATGGAGTGGTAGGTGTATTGCCTAGTTTTAGGGATTGGATTTCACTCAAAACTCACCAAATGACTCCTCCCACCATATTATGATGTTGCCCAAGTTCTGGGCTCGATACGAAGTCAATGGCTCATAGAAATGGGACAAATCAAGTTGTTACGAAGTTCGTTCTTTAAATGGAGTGATTGTGTATTGCCTAGTTTTAGCTATTGGATTATACTCAAAACTCCCCAAATGACTCCTCCATCCATATTATGATGTTGCCCAAGTTTCGGGCTCAATCCGAAATCAACGGGCCATAAAAATTGGACAATTCAAGTTCGTACGAAGTTCGTTCTTCAAATGGAGTGGTTGGTGTATTGCCTAGTTTTAGCGGTTGGATTTGATTCAAAACTCACTAAATGACTAGTACCACCATATTACAATGTTGCCCATGTTTCGGGCTCGATCCGAAATATATTTGTCTTAGAAATTGGACAATTCAAGTTCGTATGAGGTTCGTTCCATAAAAAGAGTGGTAGGTGTATTGCCTAGTATTAGCGATTGGATTTCACTCAAAACTCACCAAATGACTCCTCCCACCACATTATGACGTTGCCCAAGTTTCGAGTTCAATCCGAAATCAATGGGTCATAGAAATTGGACAATTCAAGTTCGTACGAAGTTCATTCCTTAAATGGAGTGGTCGGTGTATTGCCTAGTTTTAGCACATGGATTTCACTAAAAAACACACAAAATGACTCCTCCCCCACATTATGATGTTGCCCAAGCTTCGGGCATGATCCGAAATCAATGGGTCCTAGAAATTGGACAATTCAAGTTCGTACGAAGTTCGATCCTTCAATGGAGTGGCTGGCGTATTGCCCAGTTTTAGCAATTGGATTTCATTCAAAACTCAGCAAATGACTCCGCCCACCATATTATGCTGTTGCCCGAGTTTCGGGCTCGATCCGAAATCAACGGGCCATAAAAATTGGACAATTCAATTTCGTACGAAGTTCGTTCTTTAAATGGAGTGGTTGGTGTATTTCCTGGTTTTAGCAATTGGATTTCACTCAAAACTCACCAAATGACTCCTCCCACCATATTATGATGTTGCTTGAGTTTCGGGCTTGATCCGAAATCAATGGGTCATAAAAATTAGACAAATCAAGTTAGTACAAAGTTCGTTTCATAAATGTAGGGGTTGGTGTATTGCTTGGTTTTAGCGATTTGATTTCACTCAAAACTCACCAAATGGCTCCTCCCACTACATTATGATGTTGCCCAAGTTTTGGGCACGACCCGAAATCAACGCGTCATAGAAATTGGACAATTCAAGATCGTATGAAGTTCGTTCTTTAAATGGAGTGGTTGGTGTATTGCCTAGTTTTAGCAATTGGATTTTACTCAAAACTCACCATATGACTCCTCCCACCATAATATGATGTTGCCGAAGTTTCAGGCTCGATCTGAAATCAATGGGTCATAGAAATTGGACAAACCAAGTTCGTACGAAGTTCGTTCCTTAAACGGATTGGTTGTGTATTGACTAGTTTTAGCTATTGGATTTCACTCAAAAATCACCAAATGACTCCTCCCACCATATTATGATGTTGCCCGAGTTTTGGGCTCGATCCGAAATCAACTGGTCAAAGAAATTGGACAATTCAAGTTTGTACGAAGTTCGTTCCTCAAATGGAGTGGTTGGTGTATTGCCAAGTTTTAGCGTTTGGATTTCACTCCAAACTCACCAAATAACTTGTCCCACCATATTATGATGTTGCCTGAGTTTCGGGCTCGATCCGAAATCAACGGGTCATAAAAATTGGACAATTCAAGTTCGTACGAAGTTCGTTCTTTAAATGGAGTGGTTGGTGTATTGCCAAGTTTTAGCGTTTGGATTTCACTCCAAACTCACCAAATAACTTATCCCACCATATTATGATGTTGCTTGAGTTTCGGGCTCAATCCGAAATCAACGGGTCATACAAATTGGACAATTCAAGTTCGTACGAAGTTCATTCTTTAAATGGAGTGGTTGGTGTACTGCCTAGTTTTAGCGTTTGGATTTCACTCAAAACTCACCAAATAACTCCCCCCACCACATTATGAAGTTGCCCGAGTTTCGAGATCGATACGAAATCAATTTGTCATAGAAATTGGACAATTCAAGTTCGTACGAAGTTCCTTCCTCAAATGGAGTGGTAGGTGTATTGCCCAGTTTTAGTGATTTGATTTCACTCAAAACTCACCAAATGACTCCTCCCACCATATTATGATGTTGCCCGAGTTTCGGGCTCGATTCGAATTTAACGGGTCATAAAAATTGGACAATTCAAGTTTGTACGAAATTCGTTCTTTAAATGGAGTGGTTGGAGTATTGCCTAGTTTTAGCTATTGGATTTCACTCAAAACTCACCAAATGACTCCTCCCACCATATTATGATGTTGCCCGAGTTTCGAAATCGATACGGAATCAATGGGTCATAGAAATTGGACAATTCAAGTTCGTACGAAGTTTGTTCTTTAAACGGAGTGGTTGGTGTATTGCCTAGTTTTAGCAATTGGATTTCCCTCAAAACTCACCAAATGACTCATCCCATCGTATTATGATGTTGCCCGAGTTTCGGGCTCAATCCGAAATCAATGGGTCATAGAAATTGTACAAATCAAGTTCGTTCCTTAAACGGAGTGGTTGGTGTATTGCCCTGTTTTAACGATTGGATTTGACTAAAAACTCACCAAATGACTCCTCCCACCATATTATGATGTTGTCCAAGTTTTGGGCTCGATCCGAAATCAAGGGGTCATAAAAATTGGACAATTCAAGTTCGTACGAAGTTCGTTCTTTAAGTGTAGTGGGTGGTGTATTGCCTAGTTTTAGCTGTTGGATTTCACTCAAAACTCACCAAATGACTCCTCCCACCATATTATGATGTTGCCCAAGTTTTCGGGTCGATCCGAAATTAATGGGCCACAAAAATTGGATACATGAAGTTCGTACGAAGTTCGTTCCTTAAATGGATTGGTTGGTGTATTGCCTAGTTTTAGTGATTGGATTTCACTCAAAACTCCCCAAATGACTCGTCCCCCCATGTGATGTTGTTACCCAAGTTTTGGGCTCCTTCCAAAATCATCAGGTCATAGAAATTGGACAGTTCAAGTTCGAACGAAGTTCGTTCTTTAAATGGAGTGGTTGGTGTATTGCCTAGTTTTAGCTATTGGATTTCCCTGAAAGCTCACCAAATGACTCCTCCCACCATATTTTGGTGTTGCCCGAGTTTCGGGCTCGATCCAAAATCAATGGGCCATAGAAATTGGACAAGTCAAGTTCGTACGAAGTTTGTTCCTTCAATGGAGTTGTTGGTGTATTGCCTAGTTTTAGCGATTGGATTTCGCTCAAAACTCACCAAATGACTCGTCCCACCATATTATGATGTTGCCTGAGTTTCGGGCTCGATCCGAAATCAATGGGTCATAAAATTGGACAATTCATGTTCGTACGAAGTTCGTTCTTTAAATGGAGTGGTTGGAGTATTGCCTAGTTTTTGCTATTGGATTTCACTCAAATCTCACCAAATGACTCTTTCCACTGAATTATGTTGTTGCCCAAGTTTCGGGTTCGATCCGAAATCAATGGATCATAGAAATTGGACAAATCAAGTTCGTACGAAGTTCGTTTATTAAATGGTGTGGTCGGTGTACTGCGTAGTTTTAGCTATTGGATTTCACTCAAAACTCACCAACTGACTCCACCCAACATATTATGATGTTGCCCAAGTTTCGGGCTTGTTTCGAAATCAATCGGTCGAAGAAATTGGACAATTGAAGTTCGTGCGAAGTTCGTTCCCTAAATGGAGTGGTTGGTGTATTGCCAAATTTTGGCAATTGGATTGCACTCAAAACTCACCAAATGACTCCTCCCCCCACATTATGATGTTACCCAAGTTTCCCAGGTATGTGTATTGAAGAAAAAATCGTCGTGTAATTAGCCATAAACACGGCGTTTTTGGAAAACTAAGGGTCGTTGAAACCAATGTACTAGGGCGGCGGAAACCTATAGTGCCCTATAATGTCACATACTGGGGCGCTTTCTATTAATCGTGTCGTTTTATGAAACGGTATGTTAATATTTTAAAATTTTCACCTACTTGACCTACACTTGTACTGTTTCCAAACTCGAGAAAAAATTTCAAGCTTCTCTCATTTTTCCTTCTCAAAGCGATGTGTCCGTATCTCATCGCCTTCCTCTCCTCTTCGTCTTCGTCTCTGAACTGAAACACCAAACTCCGAGAGAAAGCTTTCATTGCACGCAAAAGGTAAGCATTTCTCACTATTTTTGTTCCTGTTTTGCATGCGGATATCATTTTTTTTTTTTGAATATAGGTTTTTGTTTTGAAAATCTTTTTACATTTTTTCTGGCGAAAATCATTTTACTTCTTTCCAAGTTTGATAAAATATACAGACAAAGAAGGAAAGTTTCCAAGTTTGAACACTACTCTGTTTCTTCTACTTCAACTAAATAAGACGACGGTGGCTTCTTATTTACGTGGTTAGATTTATAAACCACGATGGTTCGTCAGTCATCCTAGCGTCGTGTGAAAGTTGTTCTACGTTCTTTTTTAAAATGACCGTTGTTTTTTTATTTGATTGTTTAGGATATATTCATCGCAGGTTTGATTTCTCTGAACCATGGTTAAAAAAAAAAAAAAAATCTTTTTAATTATTTTTCTGTTGAAAATCATTTTACGTTTTTCCAAATTTGATAAAATACTAAGACAAAGAAAGAAAAGGTCTAGAACCAGTTCTCTGTTTTCATTTTTCTCTTTTAGAGATGACGGTATCTTATTATTAACGTCGTTTGAATTGTCATACCACGATGGTATATTTTTGCGTCGTGTGAATAACATTATTAAGTCAAAAATTTTTAAAAAACGTCATTTTAGTAAATGAAAATCTAAAATATTTTCACCTGAAGGTCTGAATCTGGAATCACTACGCTGTTTTTTGTAATTATATCATAAGACGTCGGTGGTTTATTATTCACGTCGTTTGAATCTTTTAATCACGTCGGTAGTTAAGTATCGTCGTGATAAATGTATTATTACGTCGATTGTTATGTTATTGCGCCGTGTGAAATTTTATAATACGTCGTTTTTTATAAATAACCGTCGTGTGTTTTCTTAATTTTTTTTCTGAAATATTTTCACCTACAAGTTTGATTTGTTTGTAACCATGGTTTCTAAAGACCAAAGAAAGGACTCTGGCTTGAAAAAAAAAATGAATGTAAGGAGCTTAAAGTTGTAAATCCTCAAGCCAAGTCCTCGAAGAAGATGAAATTTGTTTCATATGCTGAGACAGAACCAGGCAGCACGACAACATTTTCTGAGGAGCCAAAGTCAAGTCGAGGTATAAGCACAATGCCCTGTGTTGTGAAGAGAAAATATCAGAAAATCAAGCCAGTTGTTGAGTACAATAAAAGGGGGAAACCATGTGGCCATGCACATACTGAGATGCAGTCCTACATTGATGTGTTGGCACGCTCCAGAGTCCCACTTGTGGACAAGAAATGGGCTGAAATCCCCAATGATATAAAAGAGCAGATTTGGGAAGCCATTGACATGGCTTTTGTGGTAGGTCAAGGGGGCAAGAAACTGGTGTTATCTTCTTCTGCCAAGAAATGGAAGGATTTCAAGTGTACACTAACGAGGCATCATATCCTTCCATTCATCAAGGAGAAGGAGCAATTAAGTCAACCCCCTAACTATATAAATTGATAGAGAAAGCAGACTGGGATGCCTTTGTAGCTTCAAGGTTATCCGAAAAATTTGTGTTTGTGCATTTTGAACAAGCACAGAGGAGGGAGAAACTTGAGTACAATCATTGATTGTCTCGAAAAGGTTTGCTGGTTTGGAGGATCAATTGAAGGAAACCATGCTCGGAGTAGAAATTGATCGATCTACCTTATGGAAGAAAGCTAGAGAAGACAAACACGGTAACATCCCGGATCCAAAGGTTGCAGAGAAAGCAAAATTAATTGTAAGCCTACTCACTCTGTTTTAAATTTTTATTAAACTGTATTGGAATATTAATTAGACTTGCTGACTTTTTAATGTGTCTTTGTGTTAGGATGAATTGCAAAAACAAGTGTCTGAAGGCACTCTTACTGTATCTGGAAGTAATGATGTGTTGACAATGGCTTTGGGTCCTGAGCATCCAGGGAGAGTTAGAGGGGTAGGGGCTGGGATTTCCACTAGGCAATACTTCAATTTACCTAGACAACAGAGGGTAAAGTTTGCCGATCAATTAAAGGAAAGTGTAAGACTTGTCCTTCAAGAAGAGACTTTGAAGATGGAGGCTAGATCAAGAGAAGAGACTTTAAAGATGGAGGCTAGAACCAAGCAATTGGTAGAAGCTGAGAGGGAAAATTTGTTGAATAAGCTTTCCCAACTCTTGCCCAAGCATGCTGAAACTGAAAACTAACCCCTGTCAAATCCAAGGTCAAGAGCAAAGTCCCAAAAATCCAATGTCGGACAAAGAAAGCTACTCTGGGGCTCTTGATGTGAGAGGCCTACATTTTGAGGATGATACTACCAAGAATGGGGAAAAGCAGGATGAAATGGTAACATCTCTGAACTTTGAATTCTCTGTTTTTCAAAAAGCCATTAGACGTCGTTATTGTGAATCACAGTCGTTAGAATTAAAACACAACAACGGTTTACATTTACCGCCATTTGAAAATACATACCATGATGCATTTATTAATAAACTGTCGTTTGGATTGCAATACCATGACGGTGGAAAGGATTGAGTTATTGTCGTATTTAGTTTACTTGTTTTACAAGCTATCTTCATTGACACAATCCCACTCTCTGTATCTCTCTGTATCTCTCTCTCTCTCTCTCTCTCTCTCACTCTTTTTCTCTGCAATTGCTATTATCTGTGTTTCTGCTAAAAACGGCTGGTACACTATGAAATCTGGATTTCTGAAAAATTTTATGGTGATTTAGACGACGGTTTTATTCCTTACCGATGTAATTGATAAATCACCACGACGTTTATTATTTACCGTCGTTTAATGTTTTTTAGACGTCCGTCATTCTTACATACCGTCTTTTGTTTTTACTTACCACGATGGTTTAATTTAATTTTTTTACTTTTTGTACAATCTTTCTTATATATATCTTTATTTCTTAAAACAAAAATCCAGGGATGTAGAAAAGCAAGATGAAAAGGTAAATTCTCATAACTTTGCCTTTTTCATTTGTTTTTAAATTTTCAGACATCGATATTTTCTTTAAACCTTCGTTTGTTTTAAACTTCCACGGCAATTTTGTTTTTAATTGAAATTTTAAATTGTTGTACAAGCTTTCTTATATATCTCTCTTTATTTATTAAAACAGAAATCCAGTGTTGGAGAAAAGCAATTTGAAAAGGTAAATTCATTATCTATGAATTTTGCATTTGAATTAGACGATGGATTTTTTTTTATACGACGTAATAAATTCTTCACCACGACGGTGTTTTGTTACCGTCATTTAAATTATTTTCAGATGACGGTTTTTTCTTTAAACCGTCGTTTTTATTGATTTACCACATCACTTTAAAACAGAATACTGAAGTACCAGATTATTCAAAGCTGGAGTTGCCATCTTCTTTACAATCCCTTTGTCGTTATGTGGAAACGACACTAAAGCCTTAGGAGAAGATTATGACCTTTACAATTGAGAAGGAGGTGTTTGGTTAAGATCGTAGTACCTTCATCTTGCTTGAAGATATTACACAGTTTGCAGGCATGGAAGAAATTGGGGCTACTGTGGTTGCAGTATATATGAGGTTTGTCCTTATCAAATATTCATTTCACACTCTCCTTTCTATTGAAAAAAAAAAAAAAAACAGTCATGGGATCATTTCATATATTTAGGTGCCTATTTGATAATTTGAAAGCTACAAATATGGTGAACATGGTTGGCCTTATCAACCCTGCTCAAGTTAGTGCCAACTCTGGGACATTAACTTGCAGATCATGTTTGGTAGCCAATCGACTTCAAAAGACAGATGGTGAACAGATTTTCTTCATGCCTTACAATCCAGGGTTAGTCTCCTTAACAGGATTTTGTTTGTATGATGCACTGCATATAAAACTGTTTAACCTTTATATTTATTTTGTGCAGCCGTCATTGGGTCTTGATCATTATGAGAGCAAAGAAGGAGACTGTGTATTTTCTGGATCCACTGCCCGGAAATCGAGTTGTTGATGAGGAGTGCAAAAACGTAGTGAACAGTGCTATGAAAATGTATAATTCACACATAGGCAGACAATGCCGTAAATCACCTATTTGGAAAACTCTACCAAGCACACCAAAGCAACCCAGCAGTGTAGAGTGTGGCTATTATGTCATGCGCTTTATGAGAGACATCATCATGGATCCTGCCCTGGAGTTTGAGAAGATGGTAAGAAGAAAATTTTCAGATTTATTTAATGTGGTTTTTTGTATGATCAACGACGGTAAATTCAAAATACCGTCATTGCATTGATATACTACGTTGGTAAATGAAAAATAGCGTCATCTATGGATATCGAATATTGAATTTCTGTGTATTTATTAAGCCTAAATAATCATTGTTTATGGATTGTAGTTTGAGAAGGGAAAAGATCAAGCGCCATACCCCCAAGAAGCCATTGATGAAGTGAGGAAAGAATGGGCAGAGTTTGTTTGCCTTCGTATGGAGTAGAGGATTTTTAGAACACTTAACATTTTTATATAATGTACAAATTTTGTTAGAATTAGACAAGTTTTTGTTCAAATTTTATGTATAATGTACAATCTTTTTTTCCCTATGAATTTAAAATTGGTTTTCATTATTTAAAAAAAAAGAAATTGCGTGACCGACGTGTAATAAACTTTCCAACGACATAATTATATCAAACACCGTCGTCTTATGGAGAATAAACGTGGGTTAATAAATAAAATGACAGGAATAAAAAACACGATTGTACATTTACAGTCGACGTCTCAGGTCAGTAAAGGTGACGTTTATTTCAAGTTCAATTTATTACAACCGATGTTGTACAAAAATAACGACGTCATCGTTTGAAACAAACGAGACGTAAAAGGAAATTTAGATGACGGTCTTAATGCCCTAGATGACGTGGTAATTAAATTAAACGGCGATAAGTTAATAGTTTGGGTCGTGATATACAATTTGTACGTCGGTGACTGCCATTAAACGACGGTTTTTTTACAAGTAAGTCGTTTATTATGTTTTACAACGTCGTTCTTTTCTTAGCGCTGATGTGGTTTGTTGGTGTTTATATCTATTTAATTTGGCTTGAGTTGAACCTCCCCGTAAATTTGTTGAGGTTTTCATGTTGTGAAAAACCCAAGCTCATGCTGAACCAAATTTGTAACGATAGAAAGCTGAATTCTGCTTGACTCGTCTGAGTTGGATCGTATTTGCAATAAGAGAAAACTGAGTTCCGCCTGGAGAGCTGTTTTTCTGGGCTGGATTGGAATCAGAAACCTGAGTTCCGCCTGTTTTGCTGGAACTGGATGGCTTTTGTCAGTTTTGACTGAGAGTTTTTGTTTTCCATCGATGTTTTAAGAAGGGTGCTTTCTAAACCATCGTTTTTTTAAACCGACGTTGTACACAAATAACAATGTCATCGTTTGAAACAAAAGAGATGTAAAAGGATATTCAGACGACCCTCTTGGTAGATGACGTGGTAATGAGAATCAAATGGCGATAAGTTAATAGTTTAAGTCGTGGTATACAGTTTGTACGTCAGTGTGTGTGTAAAAACCGCCATTTTTTTCGTTTAAAGGACGACTTTTTTACAAGTCATTTATTACTATTTACAACGTCGTTCCTTTCTTAGCTTACCGTCAACTCCTATGAAGTCATTGAGATATTTTCTTCCCCCTTAAGCTTTCAAAAATGCAGTTTGAGTTATACAAATTTAAAATGACCACAAAAAAAAAAAAATTGTTTTGATGAGTCATAACATCACTTATAGTTTGATGGTTTAGGGGGTTAAAGGTTTGTTTTTGGGGTTTAGGGTTTATGGTTGATATATTTTAGGCCATAAAACCATAAACCCTTTTCTAAAATT